>NW_024429182.1:59288015-59888015 GCF_017639785.1 Mesocricetus auratus | reverse complement strand
GGCAAAGCCAGCCTACAGCACCCTACAACACCCTACAGCGCCCTACAGTATCCTGCAGCATCCTACAGCTTCCTACAGCATCCTACAACACTCTACACAACACCTTAACACCCTACAGCATCCTACAGCATCCTGCAGCACCCTACAGTACCCTAACACCCTACAGCATCCTACAGCACCCTAAAACACCCTAACACCCTACAGCATCCTACAGCACCCTACAGCATCCTACAGCATCCTACAACACCCTAACACCCTACAGCATCCTACAGCACCCTACAGCATCCTACAGCATCCTACAGCACCCTAAAACACCCTAACACCCTACAACATCCTACAGCACCCTACATCATCCTACAGCATCCTGCAGCATCCTGTAGCACCCTACAGTACCCTGCAGCACCCTGCAGCATCCTGCAGCATCCTACAGCACCCTAACACCCTACAGCATCCTACAGCATCCGACAGCATCCTACAACACCCTACAGCATCCGAAAGCATCTGGCAGCATCCTACAACACCCTACAGCATCTGACAGCATCCGGCAGCATCCTGCAGCATTCTGCTGCATCCTACAGCATCCTGCAGCATCCTACAGCATCCTGCAGCATCTGACAGCATCCAGCAGCATCCTACAGCATCCTGCAGCATCGTACAACACCCTGCAGCATTCTGCAGCATCCTGCAGCACCCTACAGCATCCTACAACACCCTGCAGCATCCTACAGCATCCTGCAGCACCCTACAGTACCCTGCAGCACCCTGCAGCATCCTACAGCACCCTACAGCATCCTGCAGCATCTGACAGCATCCGGCAGCATCCTACAGCATCCTGCAGCATCCTACAGCATCCAGGTGCCAAGTTCTGACTTGAGACACACAAGTGAGCTGGCTGAGGATTAGAATGGGAAGACAGTCCTAGATAGTGGGGTCATGCAGGGGTCATAACTCAGGGTCCAGAGTTGGAACATTTTGTAGGGTCAAGGCCCAGAGGTCAGAGCTAGGGCTGTCCCCCAGGTCATGTGTAGCTCTCTGGCTGTCCTCTCCCCAGTGCCAATGACACTTCTTGTCATTTAACAATGAGAAATGCCCCCACACAATTCATTTCCCTGTATGTGGTGTGGGTGGGTCTCCCTGGGATATGGACTCCTGTGGTGGCCTTCGCCAGCATGCCCTAAAAAGTGGCTCAGTGTTCCACAGGAAAGAGCCACACCCTTCAGCACAGAGGCTACATGTGGAGCATCTGTGGCTTGTCATCTCTCACAGGGTCCCAGGTACCCGTGAGCTCAGTGCCTGGATGAAGGTTTCAGCAGACAGACCCTCCTCCTGGCACTGTTTCCTCCTTCCTGGCTCACCTCTCTCTGTCATTCTCATATCCCAGACGCCGCAGGTGCCCAGCAGCTTTGTCCACGCTGAGGATGTAATGTCGAGCTTTTGCACAGAGGTAGGTGAAGCGACCCCTGGTTTTCCCGGTGGAAACTGAAAGCATGAAGCATTCAAGGTGAGGAGGTGGGCCAGGATTGGGCACTGCTGATCCAGGCAAATGGGACCATAGTCTGCAATGAGGTTTTGACAGCTGAGATCATTCTAGGGATATGAAGAGGCCATCACCAGGGCATCTTTTCTCTTGGACCAGCAATGACATTGAGCTACTGTGGTGTGTGTGGAGCCTCCTGCTCTCAGAGACAGCCTGTGCTAGCTCAGAAGGACCAGGCCTCTCAGACAGCACCCACTATGCACTTCCAAGCTCAGCAGTCATGTCTGCCTGATGTAGAGGCTCCGAATCACTGTCCCTTTTCCAGATCTAAGATGAACACCCACCCAGAGCTCAGCTTCATAGTGAGAGCTAGCTGCCAAGTGCAGAGCCAGGCACAGGAGACACCAGATAGGAAACTAGGGCTTGGGTTTGGGTGGGTGGGAATGCACCTCCTCTTGGGTGACCTCCTGCTTCCTGTGTGCTTCCGTATAAACACAGGTGTTCACTTGCTGGGGTATCCTCCACACTGGAACCCCATGCCTTGGTAAGTCCTACAGGTGCCAGCCTGGCACTATGTCCTTGGGTGAAAATGCAGACTCTTGGCTAACCAATTATGTTCATCTAATGAAACCAAGTAGGACAGGCTGACCCATGTAATGTCAACAGACCTACAGCTTCTCAGACTTTGAGAGTCAAAACAAAACCAGAGCCACAAAAAGGGCAAAGGATACGGTGGAGTAAGACAGACAGCTCCTGGGCTGGGAGGCCTATATTTTCGGGGGCTTCATTCATCCCAGCACAGGGCCATGACTCCATCCTCCCTTTCTTGCCCCTGCCTTGGATCCACAAAATGGGCTACAGCCAACTCAACTTCAGACTGTCATCTTCAAGGCTCACGTCTCTATAAGACTTTTTGTCAGAGCTGTGCTGGAGCTTTGATACAAAGAGCACCCCAGAGCTGCCATGTTTTTCCTTAGATGGTACCATGGACTGAATTGTGCCCAGAAACAGGTTGCTTCCAAGCCCTGTCTTTGGGACTCCAGGATGAAGGCTTGTTTTCAAGAGAGGGGGTCTGAATAAGTGATAAGGTTGAAGAGACTATCAGGAGGTCCTGTTCACTCAATGACTGAGACCTTGTACAAAGAGGACATTGAAGTAGACTTACAGGACAGCCAGTGAGGACATAGAGCAAAGCTGACTATCTACAAGCCAAGGGAGATGGCATCAAGATAGACCAGCCCATCACATCCCCATCACAGATGCCAGCATCTACAACAGTGAGGTTAAGTTCTGGTTGTGGTAGTCTACTAATAATAGTCACTTGTAGACACAATCCTTCTCTAGTGCTTCCAGAGACTGACATGATGTGTCACAAGGTCAAGAGCAGTGATTACAAGGTTAGTATTTAACCTTTGGCCTCATTCTCGCTGTCCAGCACGATCTGGAAGGTGTCAGGGGCGAGGGCCAGGCCTGCATTCACCAGGAGTGCACGCCTCTTCCGGGCACTGTCTTTCAAGGTGGCTTTCTTTGCCTGCAAACAGTATGATATGAACAATGTGAGGTAGTCCCACCACTGGGACAGCTGAGACTCTTGAGGCACCCTAAGGTTACACCCTCAGGCAACAGAGCTCCCACGGGCCTTCTGTATGCCAGACAGACCTTGAGCAGCTAAACTTGGGCCTCATGCCTGGGTCTGCATGGCCCCTAAGATTTTCTCTGTCTAGGGTTCCCCCTTAGACTCTTCATTTGAAGGCTGGCCTCACAATGGGTTGGGTCTGTACCTGCTCAATGGCCATGGTGGCCTTGTCCTCAGGGCGGTCGGGGGACTGGTACAGCATGGTACACAGCTGCAGCCGGCTGTAAGCTGTGCTCATCTTGTCCTGGTAGAGGCCTTGGCTGTCCAGGTGCATGGCCTTCTGCAAGTGCTCAATGGCGGGCTCCAGCCGGTCCTCATCCTGCTCAATATAAGCCATCTCCATGTGGACTTGGCAGCGCATCACGGTCATGAGGCTAGAGATAACAGCACGTGTGAGTGAGGAAGCTGTGGGTTGCTGATGTGCCTATGGGACTTTTGTCCAGTCATCAGCAAGAGGCACGGAGTCATATGACTACCCAGGACCCTGCTTTCTAACCTCCTTCCTGCCTTGTCTAGAAATCTGACAAAGGGAGAGAAAATCTGCAGTGGTTGTTATAGGCCCCTGGAGTCATGCTCACTGAGTCAGAAGAAGCAGACAAGGAAAAGGTTAGTGTAGTGCTTCCTGCTGTGGCACAAACATAAAGGCAGGCTCAGCTTTCCTATGGCCACCCAGACATCACTGTCACCCTGCTGTCTACTGTGATGTACCTCTGTCTCCGGAAACATACTTGGTGTCGATGTTGTAGTTCATTGTCTTTGCTGTGACGGATACACTGCTTGTTTGCCCAGGAGGCTTAGCCACATTCTGACTGGAGCTCAGCCAGGTTTGGAGAGTAAAAGCTTCATACAGTAGTGATGGGGGTGGATGGCACCTCAAGCACCACTTCAGAACACAGAGCTAACAACCTATGGACTGCTGGATGGAGATGCTCTAGGGCCTATACGCTCACCGACTTTCTACCAAGATGGAGATAGAAAGCATTCTCATGACCTCAGGGGTAACAGAAGTATTTTGCGGGTGTGCAGAGAAGTGGAGAGAACCTGTGTTAACAGGTGTTGGGGCACTGATACCCAGAGAAGCAGGGATCCAGTGCATCATGGTGCCCACTGTGGATGGAGTAACAGGGGCCCATGTGAAACTTGCCAGGAGCAGATAGCAGGACATCATTCATAGAGAGAAGCCCATGGGGGATCAGAAATGGAAATCACAACAGGAAGATGTAAAACCAGAGTTCACAAAAGCCAGATAGCTGCCCCAAGACTACATCTGCTTCTGCTTCCAGCTATGATAGAGTCACCTGGTCACCCATAGCATCTGAAAAAAAACGATCTAACAAGAGGGCAGCTGTTTATAGGCAATAATAGTATGTAACCGGGGTCCCTTGGAAGGAAACATATGAAGGAAGTAGCCATGGGCTTCCCAGAGGCAGAATAGGTGGGCACAGTGTCCTCTGAACAGGTGGCAGTCACAGCATGTGATTGCTGAACAGCAGGGATCTCTGTACCTCTGCCCCCGGCAAAACACAAAGGTCAGTCTGAAAAGAGCCCATGCCCCAGGCAAATTTTCTCTGAGAAGGGTGTGGGAAACCCCAGAGATACACTAGGACAAGGTGGACCAGCCAATGTGACTTTAAGACCATCAGCTAATATTAAAGTGCCCACCAAAACAAAAACAGCACTTCTTTTAAAACAGAAACAATCATGGTGCATTCAGAGTAGTTGGGAAACAGAGGCAGGAGGATCATTGCAAACCAGAGGCCAGCCTGATTTATATAAGAAATTTAAGGCTAGTCATGGCTGCATTGTCTACTAGCTATATAGGATCCTATCTTAAACAAATGCAAATGCAAATACTCCATAGGATACCATCTACAATGCTTAACACAGACTTATTAGTCATTTTAGTCATGCCCTGGGGTGAAAGACTATAACATAGATAGGCTGGCTGTTGGGTTGTGCAGATAAATCTTTTAAAGTAGATATCACAGCCACGAAAAAAGGGAAAACAGTGGTTACAAGTAAATACTACACCCAAAAGCTGTGTTAAGTGAAAGAAGGACCGTTCTAGACAAATACAATGGCAGAATGGACAGTCAGGAAGGCCATGAGCCTGGAAACAGCAGTGACCTCATCAGAAGAGAGCAAGAGAATTTAAAAAAACCAAACAGTGCCCAGGAACTGTGAGGAATGTCCCACATTCCATGTGTGTATAGCTAGCATCCCAGAAAGAGGAATGCATTCAAAGAAACCATAGCTCATAACTCCCCAAATCTTATAAAAGTGTCATCTAACATGCTTGAATTATATTAAAATTTTAAAGGCTCCTAAGAATATTATAATTAACATGCTGAAAAATTAAAGACAAGCTTAAAAACAGGAGGGAAATGGTGCTCCCAGAGAACCACACTGCACTGGACTGTCCATCAGAGATCATGGAGACCAGAAGAAAAACAAATCCCTGCAAGATGTTTAAAGAACAGTGTGTCTGCCAGTCCCCCATCCAGTAACAAGCAACATGTTTTCTGAAACTGAGACGTGTGGGATCCGTTCAGATGAGCAGGGCTGAGGGTGTCCACCAGCCTTGCCCTGTGGTTCGGGATGGATGCTCCCCCCCACATGGTGAACTCTGCTCTGTGGAAGAAGGAGATGGTCCTGGAAGTAGCAAAGATGAGGTGAGCATAAGAGGCCATGGTTTTCCTAGAATGAAACGATTATCAGCAATAGGCACAGATTAGCTGTGGGGTGGCACCTTGGTGGCATAATAAGGCCAGCATCTCCACGGGTGGCAAGAGGGGTGGTGGGAACTAAGTGCCTCAGGCAGGCTGTGCCGGGTAAAGGGAGCCCAGCTGTGACCTCGGAGATACATAAAAGGCAAGGAAGCCAACAGAAGGAAGAGGGAATTCTAGACTATTCAGCTAGCTCCTGGGGATAGCACAGAGGCAGAATGGAGAGAGGAAGAGCATACTGGTGAGCGTCCAGACTGTCACCTCATGGTAGACAAGCTGTGTAACAGTGGCACTGGGAGCAGGCATGTCAGAGTCTGCATCGAACAACACAGAATGCCAGACTAGGCGTGCACACAGCCTTAATGGAGAGTGCAGGGAAGGCAGTGTATCACACCCTAGCTAGGACATGCAATGCTCCCCTCCCTCGGGTCTTTATGGCTGACAAAACCAGGATGCAGAGCATGAGCCATGTGACCACCCAAGCATGGTGACACAGTGCTCTGAGGATGGGCTCCCTCATTTCAGTCCACACTTAGGGACTGTCTCAGACTGAAGACTTCCAGGATACAGATGACAAGCACACCCTGGGCCTGGATGATTTCACTGACGATTATGGGAAACAAGACAAGTAGTTGTATCGGTTCCTCTGGAAAGCAATTTTCGAATGACACCTCATAAGTCATTGTATAAAGCCAGCATGACCTTGGTGCTAAATTGGCAGAGACATAAGGTCTGAGCAGGCAGGTCATCAAAACAGACAGGTGAATGTCAACATCACGGCAAAGACACTTTGTTCACACAGGTAAATAAAAAAGTACCTACTGATGAATAAAAATGTATATCCGCAGAGCAGCTGAAGTCAAGGAATAAATAAAACCAAGCGTTTGTGAGGACAGTGAATGACAGAGCCCCTGCAGTATGCTGGGTGAGCAAAGAGCACTTAGAAGGAGTCTTTAGATTATGGTGATAGCCTGTCTACCACATGCCCACAATGGCTATTGAGGCTACGTCTACAAGTCTCTCTCCAGACAATCACCACCACTATATATCGTCACGGAGATAGAGTGAGGCCTGCTTATGCCATGAGGGTTCTTGATCTGGTTCCCCGGGTGACAGAAAGGCATCCGCTGAACAAGTGCAGCTGGGCTCTTGTACCTGTGTGCCCCTCAAATGATGCTGAGAACAGTGTGCACACACCCTGGACTCTGTATGTTTGTAGTACTAAAAATCCCTATCCCGGCTCTCCCCCCACTAAGAGCCCTTGGGGCTAACACAGGAGAAATGGTGCCTACCTATCAACTTTTTCCAGAATCTCAGCGATGGTGGTCAGTGGCTTCCGGAGGTAGTGCCTCAGGTTGCGCTGCAGCAGGGGGAGGCAGGCGTTCCACTGTGTGGTACATAGCACATGGATGGTTGTGGGGTCACCCAAACGGATGGCCCGCTGCAGTATGACGTCCAGTCTCTTTATGATGTCCAGCTGCTCCTGTAGGGATCATGTTGAGTAGCCAGCTAAGGGTTGTGAGACTAGGATAGGAAACTAGCTATGATCACCATCTGGAAAGGCCAGTGCTGGGGATGGCCATCAGGGTAGATGGCAGATTAGGGGGGTCAGGCACCAGCTATTTCCAGGTCATCAGATCCCTCTGAGAATGCCACAATGATCCTTCCCATTCCATAGTGGGCACTTGGCGAGACATTCAGACAAAAGGCTTAGACAAAGCGAAATCAAAGTTCATTTATTTCTTACTGGAGTCTACTCATTCATTCACTACTGAGACCCACCACCTCTGGTTTGTGTTATGTGTCCTTTCCAGAAGAAATGCTCCCAGGCAGGAATTTTAGAACACTCTCACCATGCTCTGAGCCTTCCTCCCACCCCACACCTATCCTATTCTCGGCCGCATGCCCCATGGCCTCTGGCTTCCTGGCCCCTGGCACCTCACTGTCACACTGTACCAGTGCTTTCAAAGCTGGCCTGGCCCCAGTAGTCCTGGGCCTAGGGGAACTCTGACTTGGGCTTAAGGATTTACCTCAACGGCTCCTCGAAGGTACATTTTAAGTCTACTCTCCAGTCTCAAAGCTTCTAATTCACACTCCAGGCCTTCGATTTCTAGCTGCTTGGCAAGATCCTGTGGATGCAGATGGAGTTTGGAGCACAAAGACATAAGTGACAGCAATCATGCACACTCATCAGCCTTAAAGACCCTTAAGATGCCTTGAATTTCCCAGAAGAAACAGAAACCAGAAAAATGGACAATCAGAGAACGGCACAAAGTCACGGGAAGAAAACATGCTGTGTCTCAAAAGACACAAAGGGAGAAAGACTTTCTGAAACCTTTTAACAGGAGGGGAAATAAAAACCTCACTGATTTTTAAAGAACTTGATTTTCCCTTATTTCTTCATTTCTCTCTTTTGTAAAATGTAGACTCTCACATTTTAGCTAAGACTTCCCCAGAAGCTCAGGACTCATGCCAGTCCTACCTCAACTTTCTGAGTGTGGGCATTACAGAAGTAAACCACCACATCTGACCTAAATGAAAAAAACATGATTGTGTGAATGCATGTGTGCGAGTATGGAAGTCAGAGAACAACCTGCAAGAGTTAGCTCTCTCCTTTTGCTACGTGGATTCCACGGATCAAACTCAGGTCCTCGGATCTGGTGACAAGCACCTTTACACTAAGTCATCTCAATCTCTGGTTTACATTCTTCTTCCCTTTGTTTTTAATTAAGAATTTCATATGTGCATATAATGTGTTTTAATGAAACTCACCCCTATTCACTCCCCTTTAACTCTTCTATCTCCACAGCCTCTATTCTGTAATGTTGGGGGGAGTCTGTGAGTTCCTAGCTTTATTTTTAAATAATAAAACTAGCTTCCAACATCTATGAAATTTAGCAACTGGCTTTGGTATGAGGTACCATGCCCTTGTGGGAGAGTGTGACATAAGCCCTGTCCCTGCCATCATTATGACCATTGCAGGGTTCTTTGAGTGAACCTTGTTCAAGGACCTCATCCCAGTCTTGAAATCTCACAGCTGGAAATCTGAAGTTTAACGAGGCAGTTTATGGGGAGGCGCACAGCCAAAATTTCTGAGCTTCTCAGTGTTACACAGTTACACTGTTCAAGTCTTAATGACAAAGCATTTCAGAGAACACATGATGCCTGTGCCCAAGGTACAGGCTTCCATAGATGGATGTGGCTCCTGCATGGATGAAACTCATCTCTGTATTTCACTACCAGTTTTAGTTTATTTAGAGAATAAAGGGCATATAGTCAGCTCAAATATTTGATGTGTACAATTTGGCAAACCTTGGCTTGCGCCTATACAAATCCAGGAGAGCCTAACCAGCTGAAGACACAACACTGACCCATCTGTTTCCTGTGCCTATGCCCCTGCCGACTGGCCACCCAAGCAACTCATCGACTTTTCAAACAGCATCTTCATTTGCTTAGAATGAGTGAGGGAATCACATGGTGTTCCCTGTTCTTAAACTTTGTTATACACAGTGAGAGCAAGGTAAAGTGGAGATGCTTCCCCTACACTCCTGAGCACTCACTTGAGAATTCAGAGTTTGGTTCTCTGGCTGAAGAGGACGGGAGCTATATCCAGGTTGTCTGCAGAGAGTCTCGCTGTCTTACTTCTCCAGGTAACCTGCTTTCCCAGCAGGAATGCTGCCCTAGTGTGAATGTGCTTACAGTGTCCAGCAAAGGGGTCAGGGCAGCTTTCCCGAGTGCCTGTCTCCTGCTCCTCTGCCCGGTGACCTGTAGCTGCTTTATCCCCACTATATCCCACCACTAGCAGGTTGACGCCTAGGCTTCTCCTGAGGCCCCTTACAGATGGTTAAACGGCACAGGACTTTCCCTCATTATCTGCTGTCCAGTGCCTTGAAGATTGTAGTTTCTTGTATGCTGTGTAGTGTTTAGGTACTTCTGACTTGAGGACAATGTTGCTGCATCTCTGCTGTTTGGGCCACAAGGTAGACTCCATCACTGTCTCTCAGCACTGCTTCACATGGCAAAAGGCTCACTTATTTCTGGACAGTCACGTAGAATTGTGTTTTTGCTTTTATTTTGCCAAAGTTCCAGATGTTTGGGCTCAGCGCTTCTTCCTCCTATGTATGTCTCCATACTGACCCTGAAAGTGGCCTGACTCTTCCACTCCTAGCCATAGGTTCCCTGAAAGTGGCCTGACTCTTCCACTCCTAGCCATAGGTTCCCTGAAAGTGGCCTGACTCTTCCACTCCTAGCCATAGGTTCCCTGAAAGCTGGCCATCTTCAGCAAGATGGAGACGTTTCTTGAGTACCTCTTAGGCACCAGCTTCTGTACCAGGAGGTAGCGGTATAGGAGGGAGTAAGCCAGATGTGTTCCATTCTCAAGAGGGCTGCATACCAGCAGGGAAGATGGACAATGAGCACAATATGGCGCATACTTCTCAGGAGACCCAGGAGACTTCACTGGCAAAGCATGGCCAGTCTTCCCTGAACTTGTACCAAGGACCGTAACAAATAACAGATGTTCTTTGCCAAATTGAGACATCTGTTCTCACAGGGAAAGAATGGGGTGTTTTTCACAGAAAATAAAAACAGGGCAAACAGGATGTAAAAAGTTGGAAAACTTACCGACACTAACGTTACTATTTCACAGTTGTCTACAGAAGCCTTAACTAAAAATATAAATTTAATGTCTCTCAAGTATACATGAATAAGAATGACACACTTTAGACACATTGAGGTGGAGGCCTAGAACAGACCAGTGAGGAAAAGGGAGGGTGTGTGAAATCAGAGGCACAGCACCCTCAATCCCCCCTTGTCCCTGAGTTAAAGATACTCAGAGCAAGTGGCCAAGGTACACTATTACAAAGACTGCAGCTTCAATTAGGGAAGGCAGAGCCAGGAAGCCCAATGGCCTCCTTGGCGTGTTAGTTGGGCTGCTTCAGCAGATGACAGAGAGCCTTGTGGATGGGCAATAGCTGTGGAGGAGGAGGAGAGAGGCCTGCCCCTGGGCAGTGCTCTTGGGGTGGAGTTGGAAGCTCTTTGGTATCGTAGGTTTCCCTTGCAGGCCTACCTGGCAAGGTGGGTCTGTCCCCAGCCCTCTCCCCTCACCAAGTACAGATGTCATTGTGAGATGTGCCCCATTAGCACTGCTCTCTTAGAGACAAAACCCAGGATTCAGAGAGAGAAGGAAGCTCTTGTTTGGTGAAGAGGGGGCAATGCTGGGTTTGGGTGCTGGTGTCAAAGACACCTAGAAGAGGAAAATGGACCACAAAAGAGTTTGGTTAAGTGCCGCAAAATAAACCCCACGTATCCCCAGCCTCAACTGCCTCCTCCTCACCCCGCTGGCCTGTCCTGTCCAAGTGTCGCCCGATGGTTAAGGTCCAGATAGTCTTATTTAAACCAGTTCTATGTTGGCACCCCATACGCATCCTGCTCTCCCTTTGGCTATGTGAACTGCTCTTGCTTGTCTGCTGTCCTGTGGATTTATTTAGTTAACAAACTACAGGCCACATAAGGTCACCCTCATAGGTAACCGGGACTGTGCAGGTGTTCAATCGAGACAGCAGGAAGCGGTGGTCCAGACAGAGACCAGGTTCTCCAGCACAACCGTCATTTAACCTCGTTCTGAATGCAGCAGCTCCACTCTGGAAATGCCTCATTAAGAGCCCTGCCATCCCAAAGCCCGCTTCTAAGCCTGCGTGTGCTCCTAAACTTCCCCTGGATAGCAATATTGTCATAAGCATAAAAAATTTAACAGTGACAGTTCTTGATGATCCGTGTCACCGAGGAATCCCTAATTGCTAAATTATTAGTTTAGGCATAGAACTTCTATTGTAGTCCTTTGTGAAATAAGCAAAAACTAAGTATGACTTAAATGTCCAGGGGTCAGAGGAGCATGAGGTATGTCATTACTCCTATGAGCATTACACAGCCCTTCCCTGAGCAGTGGTGACAACACAGGTCAGAGCCAGTGACAAAGGTGAAAGGAAGGACCAGCAGACACAGCCAGTACACTCGTGCAGGAGGCTGAGGACAGAAGGCCTTTCCCACCAACACTTCTTCTTTTCAGCCCTGGGGCCATAGTTTTCTGAGCTACCCCCTGTAGCCACTTACTTTGGTTTCAAGTTTCTTCAGATCTGAGAGGCAGTCGCTGGCCACTGACACATTTTTCAAGGTCACAGACAGGCGGCCCAATTCAAAAAGCAGAAGCATTCTAGAAATAGAGGAACAAGCAGGCACTGGCTCAGCACGGGGAAGAAATGCACTGTTTGACAGTGACAATGCCAGTCTTGCTGCACCGTGACAGTTGTGTGACAATGGCTAAGAGTAAAGTAAGGAAAGCTACAGACCTGCTGTGCTGGCCCTGCCCCGTGACCCAAAGCTCTCCGCAATGCTGCATCTGTCCGTCCCCACTGGACACACTCTTCCCACTCAGAATTCCAGGCTACTGCCCAAATGCTGTGAGGCCACAGCAGCACTGGGCCATCACAAACTCCCTGTACAGTTACCCTGTGAGGCTCTGCCGATGTTCACCTTGTGAACTCAATTTAGGAAGGCCATGTGGGGAGAGACACGGCACAGGCTCTTCCTCCCTGTGACGGGCATATGGGATGTCACCAATGTAGTCAGCATCACCAATCTGAGTCACAGTGGGTGATGCTTAAATGTGTCTTAAAGTGTAGGGCCTGTGATTTGTTCTTTGAAAAAGAACAAATTGGTAGAGGCAATCGCCCATTTCTAAGACTTACGCCAGGCTGTCGTTCTTCAGGAGACTGGCCAGAGCTCCCTGACCTCGACCTTGAACCTTCCCCGACTCATCATACTCTGTTCCGTCACCACATCCCTGCTTTCCTCCCATTGGACTCCAGAAACGTCACCAGCAGTGACCACTAAGGGTCTCCAGATACTGGCAGCCATTCTGGCAGAACAGACCCAGTGTCTCCCTGACTTTGTAATGTTAGAAACACATCCAGACAGAGTCTCAGTGACTACATGTGGTGGCGCCTCCTGTTGCTTTGGTCTTGAGCTGTTTCGGGTGGGAGGCAGGGTTAGGAAAGGGAAATCTATTTTCTGCCCACCCTTCTCTCCTCGGGCTCTGCATATCCAAGGCATGGCCCTAGGACTTCTGCTTCCAAGCTTCACCTGAGCTCTGGGCCTGATAGGCAGGTCTAGAAGGGGGAACTCAGGGAAGGGTAAAAAGTTGGTCCCTGGACCATTTTGGTTTTGAACAAATGTTACATTTTTTTTCCTCCAGTCAGATTCCTAGACACAGAAGCCCAAATGAGGATATTGCAGTATGGATCTGTAGTGTTGGGAAGCTCCAAGGCTCTCTGGGCGTGGGCAAAGGTCCTACATCTATTAAAAGGCAGTTCGGGCTGGTTATGATGTACCCTGGGCAAGTGGGGAGCTATACAGCTGTTCCCTAGAAGTGGTAGTTGAGTATGGATTGCACAAAGAGCTGTGAATCTGAAACAGTCCTGGGGTCCTTCTAGACACAATGGGTTCAGCTAGAGGTTCAGATGGAAGTAGAGCCTTGGAGAGTAGCTCCCCAACAGCTCTCTGTAGAGAATGCCATCTGAGGTATGTCGATAAGAGGAAACATCGGCCAGGAGGCTACGGCCAGTGAGTTCCTCAGAAGTCACATATCCTTTCCCAGGTTCCCCTAAGTAGCTGAGTTCACACATGTAAAGGACCAAAGACAGCATCTGGCCCAGGATTGGTGGGAATACATGTTAGCTTACATTAGTCTTATGTTAAGTATAACATTCTGTATATCAAAACTTAGAAAAGCTTAACTGGTCACCTGGATAACTTGTACCTATAATAAAGCTGAAGGGCTCAGATCTCAATACTTGAAAGACCTTACAGCCGACTGCATAATGGGTATGTATACCGTATTTTAAAAGTCAGATAAAAGAGGGAGCATGGACAACAAAGAAAGCGGAGCTCATACATGTATGAGTAAATGTCTGGCTTCATCATGGCCAAGCACTGGGACTTCGATCTTACAGGCTCAGCGGAGTCACCAACACATTAGAAGGCAAGTTCCCTGTGTGCCTGCCCTGCGCAGCACCCTACAACTCCATTTCTAGGAGTTTATCTCAGAGAGAGATGCAGCAAGCGTTTTCTCATAAGGGGTCTCACCATCACCAAACCCCTGGTACAATACCCTGCTATGGACAGGACGGCTGGAGTCTGATGTTGGGTAAAGTAACTTGGAGAATCTGATGACAGATTTGGCCTTCCTTCCAGGAGCAAGCACATATGCATGTTCACATGTATATGAGCACTCAGTCCTCTCAGAGAGCTGTTATTAACCTGATGAGAGGGTCTGGGGGCTGGTGAGGGGAGCCCAGAATACAGAAAGACCTGATCCCTCTCCTCTGGCTATCACTTAGGCTTTAGGGTCCTTGGGACTCCAAATGCGACCCTTTGCATGCCCCTCCCCCTGAGGAGTATGTGTCACACACTACACAGCCACTGTGTGCAAACAGAGTCTACCCCAGGCCTGAACCACACATTGCCAGGTCTATCGACATATGGTGCTTTCTGTGGCTGTTCTGATAAAGCAGGCCATCCTCACTGGAGATATGCTATGGGCCATAGGGAACTAATTGTGCCAGCAGCCATGTGAGCAGGGATGCTCTCTCCCAGCTTAGCTGCTAAAAAGGCCTGGGGGAGGCAGCTAACATCTTGCTGGTGAATGAATGGGAGTCTCGTCCACAGACACAACCCGATAGATACAAATGTGCCCTGTTACAAGCCTCAGCTTGTGGCCATCTGTCACACAGCCACAGACAACTGACACATGCTCTGGGTCAGTTTTCTGGGTTCCTACAAGCCAGGCATCAAATGGCGGGCATGATTGTCTCAGACCTCAAATCAAAGCATTCCCCAGGCTACATTCCATTTGAAGACTCAGTAGAGGATCTCTCCTGGCTTCTCCAGGTTGTGGCCAGTAATTGTTGGTACTTCTGTTCCCATATGAGTCTCTGTGCCTTAATTTTCCTTTTCTTAAAAGGACACCTGTCCTGGGTGTCCTTATTGGGCATGACACATCTGAACTTATAGCTACAAAGGCCCACTTCCACATTTCTGCGCAATCAGATGCAGACACCATTACCATCAATGGTGCATCCTCTTGGACATAAAACTCTAGACACTTCAGCCCAAGTCAGTGGTCAAATGAACCTAGAGGCTAGCCGGTGCTCTGCCTCTGGTAACACTGGCTGTCATACGGAGAGGCTCTGCGGCTAAAACAATTATCACAGTCAAGTGGTCAACAGGTTTCTTACATTAGAAGTGAACATTAGTTAGTGAGAAAAATCATTGAGAATTCAGAAGACAAATCCTTGGAGGAGGCTATTTGAAAGCCCCAAACATAGGTGAATGATGAACCCCAGTGGTGACCAGAGACTTGGAAATCAAAAGCCACCATGAGGGGGCAATTACGATCTCATCATCTCAAATAAATGCAGTGCTCACAAGGGTGTGATGAACAGTCACTGAGGCGAGAAACAGACCCCTGCCACCACTATGGGAGAACATTCCAGATCCCCTCCTCTGCATCAATACCATCGACTCTTCATTCGAGAGCCAGCCCAGAACTCCTCCCAACTCCACCAGTATGCAGAAATGCCAGAAACCTCAGAACTAAGATGAGCTACTGGGAAGGACTCAGGTCAATGCATTCTTCTGTGTAGCTACTAAGAAGTTTACGAGGCTCCATGGCGAATTGAAAATGATTGTGCTTAGAAGCTGCAACTGATTTTCCATGGTAGGATAAGAAGGGTCATACCCCAAGTGCAGTACCTAGACAGTATAAATGTCAGAACAATATTGTCAGAAAGGCAGCACCAAATCCTCCCCCTGGTGTGGGGCGGGTACTTGCGTGGTTCTAGGTGCTTATTTTCATGTATCTATATCACATTTTTTTAAAATGGTACTTTCTGAATAGTGTGTGGTCGCCATGTAGGTGTCTGTGTGTGTGCAGACACAGGAAATCTTACACTTACTTTTCTTCTTTGATAGAAGGGAAGCGGTGGTGATTATAATGACTTAAATGTTTATAGGTTTTTCTCAGAATTCCGTCGATGTCTTCTGGCAAATTATGTTTATCCAATTTCCTAGAATTGATTTAAACGCTATGTTGTCAAATCATCCTGTCATATTTATTAAAAAACTATTCTCTGGGAAACTCTTAAATCAATGAGCCCATGCTTCTTAAGAATGGCAATCTTAAAACATCCCTTCTCTCTTTGTGCCTAATTTCCCAGGCAAATTTTGATGACTCCTTATCTTTCTCTTTGAAGGCAATATTCCTTTTCTTATACCACTGCAGGGAAATGCCAGGGAAGTGTGCAGGGCATGTCTGCCAAGCCACCATTGTATGTAGGAGCCCTGTTCTGTGATATTTTGGCCCTTAAAAGACACTATGTATCTCTGCATTATTACCAGGATGTCAAAACCACTCTAAAATAAGCAATTCCCTCAGCTTCAAACATGTTCTTGTCTCCACACTCACATCAGGACTGAACATATTGCAGTTTCTCACTCTGCTCAGGACCAAGCATCCTGTAATCTCCTCACACTCCTCAGGACCAAGCATCCTGTAATCTCCTCACCCTCCTCAGGATCAAGCATCCTGTAATCTCCTCACCCTCCTCAGGACCAAGCATCCTGTAATCTCCTCACCCTCCTCAGGACCAAGCATCCTGTAATCTCCTCACCCTCCTCAGGACTAAGCATCCTGTAATCTCCTCACCCTCCTCAGGACCAAGCATCCTGTAATCTCCTCACCCTCCTCAGGACCAAGCATCCTGTAATCTCCTCACCCTCCTCAGGACCAAGCATTCTGTAATCTCCTCATCTCCTCAGGACCAAGCATCCTGTGATCTCCTCACTTTCCTCAGGACCAAGCATCCTGTGATCTCCTCACTCTCCTCAGGACCAAGCATCCTGTAATCTCCTCATCTCCTCAGGACCAAGCATCCTGTGATCTCCTTTTCTCCTCAGGACTAAGCATCCTGTAATCTCACTTTCCTCAGGATCAAGCATCCTGTAATCTCCTCACCTTCCTCAGGACCAAGCATCCTGTGATCTCCTTTTCTCCTCAGGACCAAGCATCCTGTAATCTCATCATCTCCTCAGGACCAAGCATCCTGTAATCTCATCATCTCCTCAGGACCAAGCATCCTGTGATCTCCTCATGACCAAGCATCCTGTGATCTCCTCACTTTCCTCAGGACCAAGCATCCTGTGATCTCCTCACTCTCCTCAGGACCAAGCATCCTGTGATCTCCTCACTTTCCTCAGGACCAAGCATCCTGTAATCTCCTCATCTCCTCAAGACCAAGCATCCTGTAATCTCCTCACCCTCCTCAGGACCAAGCATCCTGTGATCTCCTCACCCTCCTCAGGACCAAGCATCCTGTAATCTCCTTTTCTCCTCAGGACCAAGCATCCTGTAATCTCCTCACTTTCCTCAGGACCAAGCATCCTGTAATCTCCTCACTTTCCTCAGGACCAAGCATCCTGTAATCTCCTCACCCTCCTCAGGACCAAGCATCCTGTAATCTCCTCATCTCCTCAGGACCAAGCATCCTGTGATCTCCTCACTTTCCTCAGGACCAAGCATCCTGTAATCTCCTCACCATTCTCAGGACCAAGCATCCTGTAATCTCATCATCTCCTCAGGACCAAGCATCCTGTGATCTCCTCACTTTCCTCAGGACCAAGCATCCTGTAATCTCCTCACCCTCCTCAGGACCAAGCATCCTGTAATCTCCTTTTCTCCTCAGGACCAAGCATCCTGTAATCTCCTCACCATTCTCAGGACCAAGCATCCTGTAATCTCATCATCTCCTCAGGACCAAGCATCCTGTGATCTCCTCACTTTCCTCAGGACCAAGCATCCTGTAATCTCCTCACCCTCCTCAGGACCAAGCATCCTGTAATCTCCTTTTCTCCTCAGGACCAAGCATCCTGTAATCTCCTCACTTTCCTCAGGACCAAGCATCCTGTAATCTCCTCACCCTCCTCAGGACCAAGCATCCTGTAATCTCCTCACCCTCCTCAGGACCAAGCATCCTGTAATCTCCTCATCTCCTCAGGACCAAGCATCCTGTGATCTCCTCACTTTCCTCAGGACCAAGCATCCTGTAATCTCCTCACCATTCTCAGGACCAAGCATCCTGTAATCTCATCATCTCCTCAGGACCAAGCATCCTGTGATCTCCTCACTTTCCTCAGGACCAAGCATCCTGTAATCTCCTCACCCTCCTCAGGACCAAGCATCCTGTAATCTCCTTTTCTCCTCAGGACCAAGCATCCTGTAATCTCCTCACTTTCCTCAGGACCAAGCATCCTGTAATCTCCTCACCCTCCTCAGGACCAAGCATCCTGTAATCTCCTCACCCTCCTCAGGACCAAGCATCCTATAATCTCCTCATCTCCTCAAGACCAAGCATCCTGTAATCTTCTCACCCTCCTCAGGACCAAGCATCCTGTGATCTCCTCACTTTCCTCAGGACCAAGCATCCTGTGATCTCCTCACTTTCCTCAAGACCAAGCATTCTGTAATCTCCTCACCCTCCTCAGGACCAATCATAGTGTAATCTCACTCTCCTCACTCAAAAACACTATGGATTCCTCATGGACTACCTCAAGTCTCATCTGGCAGGACTTGTGAGAAGAATCTGATTCAGTTGTGGACTTTTTTCACTTGCTGGGACTCTAGTTACTCTGTTGGTGGCTTCACTACCCCCTTGCTTCTCAGTAATGGATGTAGTAAACGAGGATTACTTTAGAGCCTCCCCACAAAACTCTAGTACCACCTCCTTTAGAGTAGCCCCTACAGCCAGCCCTAGACCCTAAAACTCCCTGTCACTGACAAAGGGCATCCTAAGGGAGGGGACAGTATCCTGATCCCAGCCCAAGCTCAACTTTCCCAAACCACTTACGCTTTTAGTGAATTGATGTGGTATGTGATGGAGAGACTGGTGGAATGCTTCTTCTCTTCTATTAACTGATGATTGTCCATCAGCTCGTAGCGAACCTGTCCAGGAATGTGGCTGAATGTTACTTGGCATTCAAATAAGGAATTGGAGATTCATTCAGATTTTGTGCCTAGACATTATTTTATCCCCCCTATAAAATTAATATTTGTAATTAAGACAAATTCTCACTAAGTTTTATACATTTCATATATAACTTATGCTGATTCTTATACATCAAAATTAACAGATTGTAGACACTTTGGGGGCATGATGCTATAGTAGTCACTTGTATTTCACAAATTTTCTGTTAATCTTTTTTTAAAAAATTGAAGCTGTTACAAAGAAGTATTTGAATAGTAATGAAAGGACTTCGCTTTTTCATATAGAATGAACTGCTTATTTTTCTTGCTTTGTTCACGTATGTTTGTATTTTTATATTCCTCAACAAATGGGCCTATTGTGGTTTTGTGCGTAGTCTCTGAGCAATGACTTGTAAGAATGCCACTTCTTGCCTTTCCTTTTAAAGTGTCTGCTTACCATGATTGAGAACATATACCGGTACTTGTGCGGCACATGGGTTTTGATGAAGGGTGCAGCCGTCAAGCAGAACTTGGCAGCCTCCTCATTTTTTCCTGCTTGCAGGTAGCATTCAAGAAGTTCCCTGGACAACAGAAGGCAGCCGGCATCAGCCTCCTTAGCGGTCTTCTGTGGAAAATCTCTAGGAGCCAGGTTCTCAGGCTTTTGCAAACTCTGTGTTTCACAAACTTTCACAAGTTTTCCCAGGGCAGCGCCTGACACTCAGCAGGATTCATGGCAAGGCCAGCAGGATGGAAGAAACTACTGCGGACAGCCATCGGCATTTTAATTATCAACAACATTTCCAGACACTTTGAAGGAAGATCTCATTTGCATCAACTTGCTCTTAGCGGCTCCCCAAATGGTCACACTGTGGTCTAGACTTGAGCTGACATCTTTGGTGCTGGGATCTAGATTGTCAAAAATCTACTCCGCTCCTTGCTTGTAGCAAGTTCCTGACAAAACCTGTGGAAGATCCCCTCTGGGTCTAGCTGCTGGCGCTGTGACCAGGTGTTTGCTGGTGTCCCGTGGCTTCACAGCAGCAACCCCAGAGCTCCCATGCACAGTCACCTGGGAACTCAGACGTAATGCTCATATTGGCACGCCCATTTGCCAAAGTGCCTACCAACACGAAAACCACAACGAGAGCGCCAACAACAAAACCCCACCGCACTAAGGTTTCGAGGGCCAGGACTAGTGACTGTGTCACATCTCCTTTCATCTGAACCCTCATGCATCTCTAAAGCCTGTTGCAATATCCATAGATCTCTGGAAAGAACATTCTGACAAATCAGGAACCCAGCCCCTCCCTAGGAAGAGAAAGAGAGGTACATATGGCCTGGGTCATAATAAGCTTAGGACTTACCCAGGGCTGTTAATTAAGGTCTACTGTCCCCACTCACGTCATCAGCTCTGCCTGCCACTCCTTGTCCTCTTCTTCTGTCTGGTTTAACACGCTGATGATTTGAGAGAGACTAGGGATCACATACTGGTGGTATCCAGGCTTGAGAAATGGCCGCACCATGTGCCAGTAGAGAACAGAAGCATTGAACACCAAGAAGTAATACCTGGGCGGGGAGTGGACGTCGGAATGCTAGAGGCACAGGGCTGGACCTGGTTCCTGGACCCATGGGATAGGGGAGGTGTGTCCCATCATCATCAGGTACAGGTACCTCATTTGATGTATTTCTCTGCAATCTGCATCAGCACCAGGATGCACAGCCACCCCTGACAGCCCTGTTCCACATAAACAGTGGTGGTCTCACAGTGGTGATGGCATGGTACCTGTCTGGACTAGGTTCCTTCCAGGAAAATACAGTCATAGGCAAGGAAAGAAGGGACATGGAAAGCTTCCTGGAGGAGTGGCATCCTATTGTGACCAGGAAGAAGCCCAAGAATCGGCTAGGGACCGAGCAGACGTAAGATAGCCAGACGGAGTGTTGAAGGTGGAAGTGAGGGGCTGGTGACAAACGCCATGTCTGAGCATAAGCCCTTGAGGAGGTGCTGAAGGTGTGTGAAGAGGCGCTTCCCAGACGTCTCCCTCTGCGTGGCAGGGTATCACGTGTGGGGGTCACATGGGGGAGCTGCAGGACTTTCTTTCTGTAAAGCCACTGTCTGGAGTGGGCAGCCCTGCCATTCTGTCAGCTGACTGGTCATCAGACAGGCCATTACTGCTCATTACTCAGGAAGGAGGAAGGAAAACCAAGTGGCCAGCAACCAAAGCAGTGAAGTCCCAGTCACCCCTCGGCCCATCTATCATTGTCTCCAAGACCCTTGCAGTGGAACATGGCCAGGAACTAAAGGCTGTCTTTGGAAACATTCATTCCACTTAGATCTCTGGTGCAGGGTCGGCTCCTGACCCCTGGAGGGAAGGTCTACGGGGCTGAACTCTGTGCCCTTGTACATATGTAGTTTGTGACCTGACAGGGCCTTCCACAGACGAGCAGAGGGCACGGGCAGAGGGAACGAAAGCTTCTTCTAATGCTGGGTCCCACTGCATGTGTGCCAATGGAAGTGTATGCCAACTTCACTTTCCAATGATGAATTTGGGTTTGGGTGGGGAAAAGACAAGCACCAAACAGAAAACTGCGCTGGTGTTTTGCAGAGCCAGAAAGAAGTGCAGGGGACAGGAAAAGGTGAAGACGCAGAGCACCACGGTCCAACAGAGGATCCCCAGGGTGTGCCCTGGGGGACAGTCCAACAGAGGAACCCCAGGGTGTGCCCTGGGAGACAGTCCAACAGAGGCTCCCCAGGGTGTGCCCTGGGGGACAGTCCAACAGAGGCTCCCCAGGGTGTGCCCTGGGGGACATGTTCGGAAGGAGGCCATAGAGAAAACCCTCTGACAGTCAGCAACACACCTCCACAGGTCCTAAGAACAGCAAGGATGCCACTTTTGGGAAGGCTGCATGAACGTGTCTGATACTACCAGGTAATAAGACTGTAAGACCCCGAATTTATAGAAATAAAATATAAGCTTAAACAGGGAGGGCACCCCACTAGAGAACTTGGGAAGTGAACAAAGGACCCCATCCCAGGAACCGGCCATACCACAGAATGGAATGTATGGGTTAGAGACCTTAATTGCAGAAGGGCTGTAAATCCACAAAAAGCCAATTATGGGCTGCCACCTGTGAAGAACTGACCAGGGCAAACAAGACTAGTGGGAAACAAGGAGATAACACTATTTACTTAGGGAGAGATAAATTAACTCATGCCAAGGTTTGATGTGAAGAACATCTACTTCCCCGGGACAGGAGTCACGTACCCCCTTCCCCCGTCACGAGATAGGGACCCCTCCCAAAAGCTTGTGGTTTTTGTCTTTAAAAGCTGATTGTAACTGAACCTCGGGGCCAATCGGTCTAAAAGCTGACCGAGAGGCCCATCTGCAGATGCCTAATTAAAGCCTCTTGCGTGTTGCATCAATTGGCGCGTGGACTCTTGATTCTTGGGGTGATGAATCCGGCTTGGGGACCCCTCCTCAATTCGGGGCACCCCAACAAGACAAGCCTGTGCTATAACTCCATTAAACGCAAAACAAAAAGGAGAGGGATGGATGATAGTGCAAATAATTAGCATCACTTGGTACTTTGGGGCACCAAAGTCTTATGCAATCAACTAGAAGGCAGTTTTGCATGCCTACCTCGGTTCTCCTTTTGCGAAGTTTATAGCCTTCATGTATTGAGTCACGCAATTTTCAAATTCCTCCTAAAACAGCACAATGAATGCACAGGTAAGCACTTTTGCCATTCAAGCACCCATCACTGCTCATCTCCATTTCTGTCACCAAATGCAAACTACTTGGTACCCTAGCTTGTGCACAGTTGGGGTACAGTGGAAGACTCTTGGGAAGCCACAGCTGGCTGTGCTCATGGGTGCCAGATTCTGCCCAACTCAGGGAAGGCTATGATAGAGAGATGACAGAAAGGCCATAGCACTGTAGCACAGAGACTGAAGGTCAGACGGACTCACCCCAGGCACTGGCAAATTCGGAGTGGAAAGAAAAGCACAAAAAGGAACTGTAAATGTTCTGCATCGCGGTGGAGCAGTCTTTCTTTAAATCTACTCTTTTTTTATGTTATGTGCTTTGGTGTTTTGCCTGCATGTATGACCACATGAAGGTGTTGGATACACTGGAGCTGGAGTTACAGACAGCTCTGAGCCACCATGTGGGTGCTGGAAATTGAACTCCCGTCCTCTAGAAGAACAGTGTTCTTAGCGGCTGAGCCATCTCTCTAGCCGAAAAGCTACTCTTAAGACCTCCCCGCTGCCATCCCTGGAGGTCGGGTGAAAAAAGAAGGGGGTGTTCTCACCAGGTTTGCCTCTGACTGTGGGGCACAAAGCTGAGCCCTGCACAGGTGCGCTCGCCCCAGAAACTGAGTGACTGGCGCCTTCACTTTGAAGTACATCTGGATGCAGTCCTCACTCATCTCAGGTTCCCCCATCTGTAGGACATTGAAGCCAGGAAGAATAGGGAAGATGCCCAGAATAAACGAGCTTTGGATCACTGTGAGACTAGCTTGGCCATTCCCATCTCCACAACACTCATCAGCGTCCCACCCACCCTCCTCTGTGCCATTTACACCCAAAAATGGGAGAGGGGGCAGGTTCATTGTGTGCCAGTGCCAGCCAGGCTTGGAGCTCCACCTTGAGTGCCTCCTCTGCACACAGCACGAAGAGGTCCGGGCTAAAGCTCTCTGAGGGGTCGAACTCCGACTTTCCCAGGTTTGCCGACTTGATCAGCTCATAAGCTCGTCGCAGGGCAGCAGCGTCTATCGGGCAGAGGATCAGCAGAGGAGCCCGGCATGATTCCTGGCCAGGCTGCCCACAACCCTCCCGACTCAGCAATCAGGCCAGGTTCAACAGCTGTAACCACCGCATAACAGGAGGCCTTCTGTGCCATTCTACTGGGGCCAAGGGGTTCCCATCAGCGGAGCTAGGATGAGACCCACCTTGTTGGTTCTGGGCACGGGCCAGTTCCTGTGTGATGACCAGGTCCATGGCACCTAAGGCCCACAGCCAGACAGCTGCTTCGCTGCTGTACCGGTTGCTGTTGCCTAGAGACGGACTCAGACCGAGGACGCTGGAGCTCGGGGCGGGACTACACTTGGGGGCACGTGACGCCAGGAGTAGAGAAAGGGAAGGAGGCCAGAAGGGGCGGGGCGGGACTGGCGGAACACTGAGTGAGGCCAGGTCAAGAACTCTTGAATGTGGAATTGGTACCAGCGACCTGTTTTCCTCAGTTTCCTCGCCAGGCTGCGCTCACCTCCCATCCATCCACCCATTCTTCAGTGTTCCGCTTTGCTGCGTCAGGGAAAAGATGAGCGCTCCACAAAACTTTCCTGCTCTGGGTGAGCACGGGTTGGACGCATGCCCGCAAAGATCAACAGAGGATGTCTACAGGATCAGGAAGGAGGGCTGCTGGTTACTGGCGGACAGGGAAGCCACCAGCCTGGGAAAAAGTGCCCACTTCTATCTTCAGGTGCCACGTTGGCAGGTCTACATGTGATATCCATCTAAGCCTTTAGGAATCTGAGGAGTGGAGACTGGGCAGATGTGCCTGTAGCTGCGGTCTGGGTAGAAGCTCCAATTGCAAGGAATTGGAGCGGTCGTGGGGTAGGGAGGGTGGAAAGACTGCTCCTAGACTCTAGGACTTTTGGGCGAGGACGACTGTCGGAGAGGACTCCACAAAGACACAGTAGTCTTGGAGGTCCTATCTGGGACAAAGCTCCGGGCTGCAGATGCGGCTGCGCTTCAGCGGTTGAGAAGCAATAGTGGGTGGGCAGCGATGGAGACCCCTGGAGCATCAGGTAAGCAGGCGCATAGGCAAAGACAAAGCTGGCTCTAGAAGCCCAAATGAGCACTTAGCACGCAGTGTTGTGCGGAAGGACAAATGTATCCAAGTGCTAAGGAAGGAGCGGCGGTTCCCAAAGCCACGCCTCCAGTGACCTACTTCCTCTAGCCAGCGCCACCTGCTGGGGTTATGAGTCAGCACATGAGCCTGGGAGACCTTAGCAGACACAAACAGAAAAATCACAAAAGGAGAAACAAACTGATCCTCAAAAGTAAAGCCTTCTGATCATTGAAAGAGGCTGCTAGGAAAATGAAAAGGTAGAGTACAGGTTGGGAGAAAACACTCACAATAAAATCTCTGATACAAGACCAAGAGTTCAACAGATAACTCAGACAAGTTTAAAAGATGCTAAAGACTTGGATAGACACGCGACAATGTGAGATACGTGACTATGCAGCGAGCACAGAAAGAGTGCTGACGTGGTCAGTAATCAAAAGAGACAACACCAAGAGATGCCTCCCACATCCAAACCCATCGCTGCAGCTAAAATTAAGAAGCCTGATGAGGACAAACAGCTGCATTTGCCACACAGCTGATGGCAATGTAAAATGACAACCGCTGGAAAACCGTTAGCTCCAAGTAAACTGAGGCATGTGCTTGCCTCATGACCCAGAAATTCTCCTCATAGGCGATTGTCCCGAGGGATGGATGCATCTACCCTTTGAAGTCCTGTAGAGTGGCTGCTTTATTCATGATAGCCTGAGGGCAGAAATGACCCAGATAGCCAACAAAAACCTTGCTAAGGATGGTCAGTTACACAACTGGGCTGTTGCTCAGCAATAAAAGAAACAGAGGAGGAGTTGATGTGGGGGAGAAGGGAGATGGAGGGAGGGGAAACTGCAGTAGGGATTCAATGTATGAGAGAAGAATAAAAGTTTAAAAAGAAAAGCAGAATGAACCTTGGCAGGCAAAAATACCATGATGAGTTCTGGAAATGTGAAACAGTGGGTCCAGCCCTGACACAGCATCGTGTGTGTGTGTGTGTGTGTGTGTGTGTGTGTGTGTGGTGTATGTGTGTGTGGTGTGTGTGTGTGGTGTGTGTGTGGTGTGTGTATGTGGTGTATGTGTGTGGTGTGTGTGTGTGTCTGTGTGTGTGGTGTGTGTGTATGTGGTGTGTATGCGTGATGTGTTTGTGTGGTGTGTGTGTATGTGGTGTGTGTGGTGTGTGTATGTGTGGTATGTGTGTATGTGGTGTGTATGCGTGATGTGTTTGTGTGGTGTGTGTGTATGTGGTGTGTGTGGTGTGTGTATGTGTGGTATGTATGTGGTGTGTGTGTGATGTGTGGTGTGTGTGTGGTGTGTGTGATGTGTGTGTGGTGTGTGTGTGATGTGTGGTGTGTGGTGTGTGTATTGTGTGTGGTGGGTGGGTGGTGTGTGTGTGGTGTGTGTGATGTGTGTGTGTGTGTTATGAGCATGTTGGTGAGCTGTGAAGGCTTCAGTTTGAGAAACTGGGGTGTTGCATTCAGACTTACTGTCAGCTAGGATTGATGGTGAAGTTCTTGGTGGTGGACACTCGTAGTACGTGGTTACCAGACCTTAGAGGTTGGGGTTGGTCTTTTTGCTGGGGGCCTCTGGTTTATGAAGAGCCCCAGTAAGGAGCCCCACCTGGAAGGCGGTGTGACGAGACGGGTGCTCCCCCGGCCCTGGGCAGTTCAAGGAGTGATATGTCTACCTCAGGGGTTTAGAGCCGGGAAGCTGAGACCTGAGACATCTCTGAGGTACTTTCTTACTTTCTAGAACTTAGGGATGTGGAAGGTAAAGGTCTGCTTGGGGTGGCCACGGATGAGTGGGGGGCACATACATGATTACGGAGTTGGTTTATGACTCCAGCTATTGCTCTGTATCACTGAAGCTTTGCCTTTCATATGGCCAACCAGGGAAGAGACTGGGATTCAATACTGAAGTATGGATTCTACTGAATATGGGTCTCTTTTGCATCATGAGGTGGGAAATTCCCCGTGAACCATCTGAGTGTGTGTGTGTGTGTGTGTGTAATAAAGTTGGATATGCCTGATACAATTTTGAAACTTAAATGTCACATTTTTTTCCAATGATCCTAGAGCAGTATTCCACCCTAGAGGTAGAAGCCTCATGTTCCTCTAAGTTAACCATCTCTCCATTCCTAAGACTAAACTGTTGTGGGTCTCTGTTTATTCATAAATATTCTTCATAGTGTGTATACAAAAGTAAATATAAAGCTATTTACTCCCAGCAAGGAAGCATCACTTACTCATTATGTAGTAAGATCTCAGTTTCCAAATCTAAGCACGTCAAATATTAAAACTCAATTTTTTTCTGGTTACAAAGTAGCTGTAAATAGGAAGAATGCGACACAAAAGAGTTTTTTCTCACTAGGTGTGTTTCATTTTGCCATGGACCACTTGGGTCAACCCTCAACTCCAAAAATGTGAAATTGTGGGGTTCTTTATGTCATATTTGAAACCCATTTCCCCTTCTTGCAGATTCCACCCACTACCCTTTGTCTGCAGAAGTGCTGGAGACAGAGCAGGGGCTCCTGGCTGACAGCAGAGACCCTGGTGTCAGACTCTTCCAAGGTGGGGACACCTGGGATTGGGGTTTGCTGGCTTTTATTTGAGTTGTTCCTCATACCCCCTCATACCCCTCTCAGATGCCCAGCTGCTGCTGGCACCCACCCCAGCAGGAAGTCTTTAACACCCTTCCGGTCCTGAGGTCAGTATCTAGCAAGAAGACAGTCACCAGACTTTCTGATGTGAAATTCAAATTTTCTTCTACTGAGGGAGGATACATTCCCACCCCCTGTAGGCATCACTGGGTGTCCCATAAACTAACTCACCTTGGGCAGTGTTGAGTTAGCATGGGGCCACAGGCTTTGACAGTGTCACCAGGCGCTCTACTCTGAGCGTCACTTACAAAGAGTGAATCCAGGAGTTCCTACTCATCCATCTAACGTGGTTATGGCTCCCTGACTCCTTGAAGGTTATTTTGCCAGAGCTCAATATGTCCAAGGGAACAGACACCAAGACTCTCCTGCCCATGCCAGCTGGTGAGCAAACTCCAGAAGGTAGGTGCCCAAAGTGTACCTGGCATTCTAGCAATGGCAAGAAAGAGCAGGCGGGACGCTGGCCACTCTCAAAACACTGTAGTTCCACTGTCACAAAGCGGTTTCCAAAGCTGGGGAGAGAGGGTCCATGGGCATAAGTGGCTCCCCAGGGGGATACAAAGATGACACACTGATCCAAAGCACTGACCCTTTTCCTCCTGACACAGCCCACCCAAACCCATCCAAGCCCATGCCTAAGGTTTACCTAGCTCACCACCTCCTACGCACGTCTCTGCTGGTGGGCTGGATATCCCCTGGAGGAAGTCAGTGCGCTGCTGGTCTGCGTCTCCCACACTAGGAAGGAACAACTGCGGGGAGTGTGCCCTCTGTTCGCTGTGGTCAGCGACCCATTGCCACTCTTCATGGCTGTGTATTCAGTGTGAAACCATTTAGTCGGCTTTGATAGTGGTGTGAGAGTTCAAACATGAAGTATGGGCAGAACATTGGGGTGAGCATAAGTGGGGATGGTCTGATCAGAGGCTATCGAGAGACACGGAGGTGGTATCCATGTCCTGCATCAGAGGAGGTCATGGGCGTGGAGGGGATACTCAGCCAATCAGTGGGTCCTCCAAGTTGTCTCCTGTGTGTGCTGAGTGCACATGTATATGTGAGTGTGTGAGTTCAAGGTGTGTGAGAGTGTGGGAACATGACTGTGAGCTATATGTGTGCATGAATGTGACTATGCTGATGTGTGTGGCTGTAGATATGCGAGTTGTATATGGATGCTGAGCAATAATGTGTGTGAACACAAGTGTGTGAAAGCATCAGTGACAGTGTGCAATGTAAGTGTTCATGAGTGGGACTGTAAGAGTGTGCACACGACCTGCTGGCCCAGGACACAGAGGAGTAGTCCCCTACCCTCAGACATGTGTGTGGGACCAGGTTCTGGGTGGTGGGCAGAGAACAGGGGCAGAAAGTCCTGCTCCTCCCCCAAGACCAAGTCTATACTTGGTCACCAGGAGGAAGAGGCTGGTGACTTTAAGAAGTCCGAGGGGAACACGGAGCAGGAGGAAATATCCACTTAGACTCCATCTTCACCTTTCTCAAGGAACAGTCCCAGAACAGAAAGGACATTGCCCCCTGGGCAGATGAGTTCCTGTACTTCCCTAGTGGGCCATGGGAGGGTTCTGTACACCCACCTTCCAAACACAGAATGAAGTATCACAACATCCTAGCAACCTAACACCCCAGCTTCCCCGAAACCCTAACACCCCAACTTCTTCAGCATGCCAATAGTCCCAGCGTTCTCAGGGTCTCAGCATCCCGTTTCTAACTTTCCAGCATCTCCAGCATTCAAGTGTCCAGTATCCACCATCCCAGCGCACAACATCTCTAACATCCAGTATCCCCAGTACCCCAGCACCTGGCATCCCAGCATCTTGAGTACATGGGGTATCTCTAACACTACAGACTTCTCCGAATCTCCAGGAAATGGCCTTATGGCTTCTGCCACCTTCTGCATTTCAGTCTGTGTCTTTCTTCATTGATCAAACTTGTCCCTTTTGTCTCTGATTTGCCAGTATCCCTTCAACAAGGAATATGCTCAAACAGGCCACAGAGACCTTTTACTGCTCTTCCATTCCAGTGGGGCCCACCACCTTTCCTGGGTCAGCCAGGTACACACGAGGCACCAGTTAAACATGGCATCACATAACGGATGATAGTTTAGTACTGTGCAAGCATGTGTAAAGATTTTATGGAAATGCTAAAAAGCTTATTTATCATTTAGCTGACATTTAAACTTTACTTGGCTTCCTGTGTTTTCCTTTGACAGTGTGTAAAAGTTGTTTGGTGCTTCTTGCCTTATCTCTGCATCCTACAGACACAGTGTGGCTCAAGTGACAGGTGCACAGCTATTCTGTCCTTGTTCGCGGAAGTGGCAATGCATCACAACCTGTTTTGTGGGCTTTCCTCCATCTAAGTGCCATCCATATGCTCAAAATCATTTGCTAAGGGCCCATGTGGCGGCTGCAGCACTGCAGCTATGGCCACTTCAGATCAGGACTCCTTAGTCTCACCACAGAGACACTCTGGACCACACAGCTCTTTGGGGAACTGCCGTGTGCATAACAGGATGTTGACTGGAATTGGCTGTCAGGAGCACTGTCCTCCTACTTGGGTTACAGCACCCTGAATGTTTGCAAACTTGCCTTCCTTGGGGGCAGAACTGAAATAGAGACCCTCAGGTTGTTCCAGATCATGCATCGATTTTGTTTGTTTTAAAGCATTTTAGCTTCTTTTTATTTTTAAAAATGATGATATAATTTCATCATTTTCCCCCTTACCTTTCTTCCCTCCAGACCCGCCCATATACCCCTCCTTGCTCTTTTCAGATCCATAGCCTTCCTTCTCCTCTCTATTAATTGTTGTTACATGTGTATATGTGTACACACACGCACATATTTATAAATACAGCCTGCACAGTTTGCATGATGTTACTTGTATGTTTTCAGGGCTGACCATTTGTTATTGGATAACCAGTTGTTATACACTTCCTGTGGAAGACTATTTCTCCTGTTCTCAGTGTTCCTTAATTACCTGCAGCGCTTTGTGCAGAGTTGAGGCCTCACGAGCTAGCTCACCCCACCCTGTCTAGGTTACTATATCTATTGATGTTGTTCTTGTTCCTCTCCTGCTATGCAGTCATGTTTGCGAGACTATGGGCGTAGCTTCTGACATTACTAGGAGACACAATCTCACAACAAACTCCCTGATCTGACTCTTATGTTCTTTCTGGTCCTTCTTCCTTAATGTTCCCTGAACCTTGGGTGTGGGAGTTGTTTTGTAGATATATCTCTTAGGGCTGGTTGTGGTTTTCTTTAGTGGTCTCTGTCTGTTGCAAAGAAGTTTCCTTAAGAGCTTCAATCAAGATTAGAACTTCAGTCAAGAACTTCAATCAAGCATCTCCCACCAAACAGAGCCTGGGTACTAATATTGTAGCCTGTCTACTCGAGACTTTCACTACACTAACATTTTCTTCCTATAGAACCCCATGAGGTTATCATCGTCCCATTTCAACAGGAAGTAATTCTAAAAATACTACACCCCTTTCCTTACTGTTGACATTACACCTGTTAGAGTTAGTTTTCAATTACTTAGGGTTGGGATTGGAAGGAGGTGTTCAGACTTGGGCACCTCTTTCAGATAAATTTAGGTTTAGATACAATAGATATACTCAGAATAGGATTTAAGTAGATTATAATTTGTTAATCATCTTCTATGTATATACGCTATATATATGTTTGAGTTTGTATCAAGTCTAAATCTTTTCTTTAGACTAAAAGGGGAACTGTAGGGAGAGGTCTCACGTACCTCCAGCACTGACCACGCCCAACGGGTGGGCGTGGTCACAGGTGTGTGGGAGAAAACCAGGGATGAAAGAAGGTACAGGAGGGGATGGCTCTCTTTTGGATTCCAGCCGAGGCTCGGAGACCATAGAGCGCTGACCTGGTCCTTAGCTTCTCATGTAAGTGACCTCCCTCTAATAAAGTATCTTTGACCCCCTTTTCTCAGTATCCTCAGTACGGCCTGTTTACTGGCAATATTTGATGTTAATATTTTAATTTTTGTGTGTCCTTAAGGGTCTCCAGAGAAGGAAAAGGAGCATAAGGCAGGAGGTGGGAGGCCCTGGTGCCTGCAGGCATCTCAACAGATGTGAGAAGCATGGAAGCAGGAGACCAAGGAGAGGGGCCCTGGGGAGTAAACACGTGGGAGGAAGGGCTTATCGAGACAGCCTGTGGTCTGCTGTGCATCAGGACCAGACAGGAGTGGGCAGGGCTTTCCTTGCACCCATTTCCTGGTTTCCTTTTGTGCAGCATAATCCTCTAGCTATCTTGTCTATTTGTCAGTCTGTCAGTTTGTCAAGGAGTTTGCACCAGAGTTGTAGCAACACAGGCCCCTGTGCATCTAAAACTTTGTCAGGATGGCTTAACTGCCCCCCCCATGATGTATTGATGTCTATTTCCTCTGACAAGGAACAATAAGAATGCTTCCTCACACCCAGTCTACACAGGTTGCTGTCAGATTCACTGAGTATCACCAGTGTGATGGGGAACATGTTTTCTCCCGGAGTTTCATCTTGCATTTGTTTGCAAGTTATTTCTGTTAGGCTCCTGGCAAGTTTAGATGACTGTCAGGACTTCTTTAAAGGCTAAGGAAATCATCACTTTGTGACATCTTTTTCAAAGTATGTCTCGTGCTTTGTTGTTCTTTTCTTTGATTTTGCTTACTTTGATTTTTTTATCAGTCAAATTTTTAAAAAATTAAATGTTGCTAAGTTAATCTGTCTGTTTCTGTCTCCCCAGAAGACCTGCCTGGTTTCAACCCTCCAAGAAACTCCCGGGGATTCTTAGGTCTTTGATAAACCGGTTGATTTGGGGGTGAGGAGTAAGCCAAGAACCTCTCTTCCACACACACTGTCTTGTGTATTGTGGCCTCATTTCTTCCTGGGTCTCTGTGCAGGACTCACACACGCTGTCTCGTGTATTCTGGTTTGGCTTCTTCCTGCACCTGTGTGGGGCTCACACACAGTGTTTTGCTGTTCCCATCTCCAGCATGTTTCTGCATCTGCTTTGCCAGGCTGAGCCTGTCCTGTCTCTGTTCTTAGCATCTTTCAAATCCGTATTTGCATGTTTATATAAATGCTGAGTCATCTGGGTCTAGTTAAAATATATCTATAGAAGACACAAAACTGAAAACACTCCGTGACCTTTCTGTTAGGATGATAGGTACTCAGGTATAGGCTGACTGACACCCCTTAGGTGGGGACTCCTGCTCCAGGACCCTGTGTGGTGTTCCGTTTCCCTGCTTTCCATGCACTTTGCTGATCTTGCATGGACTCTGAGGCTTGATTTGATACACAAGCTCACTCCCCGTTTCTCCCCAAGCACCACACCTGAAACGGGATCTTGCTGTGCTGCTGTGTGGGTTCAGAGGCCATGACTGTGTTCCTAGAGGTTTCCTTGTTTCTACTAGGTAGGGATGCTGCTTTTCAGTCTCATGTGGCACAGGCGTGTGTACATGTGTGTGTTTGGGTGAGTGTGCATACAGATGCATGCATATCTATGTGCATAAGCACAAGTGTGTTTCTGTAGCTGTGGGGGCCATATTCAGGGTAGCCCTTTTACCCTGGGGAAGCAGCCAGGTGAGACAGCAAGTCGGTGTCTATGCAGGTCACTTGAAGCTGCAGCCAACTGTCATCATGGGGAATGGAGGGTGATGCCAGGGCAGCCCTGTCCCCCCTTCCCTGTGCTTCCCTCAGGCTACTGGCCTACTTTCTTCAGGGAACATACATAAATGTGCTCATAACCTGGCAGTTTGGTCCCACTATCAAAAGTGACTGTGTGAAAGCTCCAAGGAAAGGGTGGAATCCAGTTGTGGCCGAGGGACTCATCTGAGACAATAGCAAAGGGCCTCTTCCATTAGTGCAGGTCTGGGCCACCCCTTCAGGGTCTCTTTAGCCTCAGAAACATTTTTGTTGGGTTTATGAGGCATGTGCAGGGTCTGAATGGATGGGAGGTGGGGTTGGTATCTACTAGATACACAGAAAATGGGCCCCAGTGACTTAGGGCATTCTTGGTGCCTCTGGCCTTGCCTCCTGGGCTTCTCACTATAGAGGCTTGAGTAAGGTGCCTGCATGCTCAAAGTGTTCTTGGTGACCAGCCTTCAGGAAGGCAGAACTCTGACCTGATGGGGGAAGTCCTTCTGTGTATATGTTTGTCTTATTGGTTGATTAAATAAAGCACTGTTAGCCAATAGGGAAGCAAGATAGATGGGACTAGGAGTCAAGGAAGATTCTGGGAAACAGAGGCACAGTCAGTTACCACGTAGGATGCCAGAGGAGTAAGAAGTCCAGACCCTTTCTCCAGTATGAGAAGATCATGTGGAAATACTAAGATTAGCAGTTATATGTTAATAGTTAAGTCACAGCTAGCCAATAAGAATCCATAGCAAATAGCCAACAGCTTCATAATTAATATCGTATCCTGTGTGTTCTTTTGGGACTGATGCAACTCTGGGACCAGGCTGGCAGGAAGAATGCATGTTACACTGATCAACTACCACCCACCTCTTCAGGCCACTCGGGGAGGCATGGGCCGATGTCAACCTTGGGTGCCCAGCACAGGACCTCTCCCTCTCCCTCACAGCCTAGGAACTGAGGGCACTTCCGGCTCTCCTAAGTATCGGGGAACAGCATGCAGTTGTTTCAATGCAGATCCGGGTGCCTGTGACAGAATGCATTGACCAGAGAGGAGGATGTCACAATTCTAGCCCCCAAGCTGGAAGAGACTACAGTGGAATATGGATCATAACCCCACTGTCTGGTGACAGACAAGCAAAGGCCATGCTGAGCTGCTGTGCTTGGGGCAGCCGACTCTTGGACACGTAGCTGCCATCAGCCTCAGTGGGAGGATCCTGTGGTGCTCATACCAGAGAATATGTAAGGGGTCTTGGGGTTTCTCTTGAGGAGGCAACCTCGATTGGGCATAGGAGGAGGAGGGCAAGGTGCCAAGCTGTCCCTGGATGCTACTTGAATATACAGCCTGGATGTCCTAGGCTAGGGCTGCCTCTGCTGTCATGGGACTAGGACTGGAAATGCACGCTGTTCCAACAGCAGTGAACAACTAAGCCCTTCAGGGAAGCGCCTTGTGCAACTCGGTTTGCCTCACCGCTTGCTTGCTTTTTTCCCAGAGGACAGTCACCTTCTCTGTGTGGCCTGGATCCTCACCCCTCAGTGAAATCTTGCCCCTCTGAATCTTCTAATTATTTGGCAAAGGTATGCTGTCTTCATCCACCCCTTCATATACAAGTATCTCACCATCGTATTATCTCCAAGGTCTACCCAAGCTTAGGTGGTGAGATCAGGGGTCACCTGCCTTGTGGAGTGGGGCTTCCTAAGAAACTAAGGGTGATCCTCCAAGGTGTCATGGTCAAATGTGTGGTGGCAACCATGAAGACTTGGAACTTCCCTCGGGACTCTAGAATGTGGAGGGTGCACCTGGGTGTGACAGGGTGGACAGGTGACTCCTGAGATGGCCTTGGGGTCACTGCTCATCCCCTGCAGGTTGAAATGGATAAACAAGCAGGTTCTGGAAGGGACTGTGAAACTTTAGGAGCAGCCATGCCAGGATGGACATCATGGGGTCTGAGACTGCAAGGCAGGGACTACAGCACTGATCTGCAGGAGGCCTCAGGAGGTGATGGCCAGATTGTCACGACCCTCTGAGAATACCTATGTGAACACTGGTCCCCGGGGCTCCTGGCTAAGCCAGCCTAGGCTCTTGATGCTGCCTCCCTAATCCCTGTGTACTGCTTACACCAAAATCCCCTGCAGGTGTTCTGATGTGTATGGGTACTACGGACATGGCCTCGGTCTCTTTGACAATATGCCCACAGTGGGTATGCAGCATGTTCTTGCTGTCCAGTCAGATGAAACTCTCGTTGGGAAGATGCTTCCCACTAGACTGGAGATGCAGGTCCCCTTCCCAGGGGGTGATCCCATCAGCAGCCCCAGGCTCTCATCTCGGGCAATGCCTGGATCACTTAGCTTCTCAGAAGTACTAATCAAAATGACCCCTTCCTGAAAGGGCCGGTGTCCTCTCAAAGCCAGGCCAATTGAAAAAGGCATTTCTAATGTTACAGTGTGAATAGTCTGAGTGTGTCAGACCCTCCCTGCTTAGTGATCGTGTGGTCAGGGTTAGGGGGTCTGAGTGTGGAGTGCACATGCGTGTGTAGTGTGTGATCTGAGTGTGGGGTGAGCATTTGTGTTCAGGGGCACGTGAGGCTTCCACTTCTTTATACACACACACCAAGGCAGATACTCTGCGTTCACACCTCCTTAGTTAATGTAACGTGGGTTGGCCCTGTCACAGCCACTTGCCTGGCACATGACCTCAAAGCCAGGCAAGGGCCTTCTGAGGAGCTGACACCAGTCCTCTGGAAAGAACCTGGGGCAGCACTGGAGGTGTACTGTGATTATGAGTCTTCTCTCCGATGAACTGGAAAACGGAAGTGGCGCCTGTGTTCATTTTAAACAATGACATCAAGAGGGTCTTGGGAAGAAGGTGTCTCCCTGGCAGCCTTATTACCGAAATCTGGGAGAACCTTGCACTATTTGCTGAAATATTCATAGAAGTATGAAAATTTAAGCATTAGCAATTTGTTCTGTATTCATTATTTATTAAGCTTATTTTTTCCTTTTGGCAAGGCAAGCCTGATCTTTTCCAAGAAAACAATGGGTAAGACAAACAGCTCTGGTATCTCAAGCCGCTGAAATTAAAATTTAAATGATCTCCCTGTCCAATGTGAAAACAAAATAAAGATGTTTACAATTGCAGATTGGAAGGGGAAGGTGGTAGAGGGCCTAGCTACTCATTTCACAAATGTAAATTTCATTCCCACAACTCCCAGGATTGAGACTGGGGCTGATTTACATCTGGATTTTATCTTCACTTCCCAGGGGACACCCAAAGCCTGCTAATTGCTAGTCCCTTTCTGCTGCTCTGGTGGGCTGCCTGCAGGGAGAGGCAGCTCTGTCACCTTCAGAGGTCCCAAGGAAGCCTCTCATAGAAGGATGGACGTGGCCCCAGGACGGCTGACCAAAGAACTCCAACGGAACCAGCTGCATTGGAGAGTTCCCATAGCTCCTTGTTGTCAGGAGGAAGTGGCCATGGGAACCTACGGGCTCTAGTCTCCTGGGCTGCAGCAGCAATGGCAGAGTTAGGGACTGAAAACAGCACACATTTATTCCTCCCAATCCAGGAGCCTAAAGCTGCACCATTGGAATGCTCCAGGAAAGGCGGCCCCTCCCTTGATGCCTCAGGCATTGTTCCATCTTCCAATGTGTCTGTGAGGGTTTCACGCCTCTCACAAAGATATCAGACATCCCACCCAGGGCCAACCCTAGGTGCAAGCTGCTCTTACCTGAGCTCCTCTCCGAGTAGGTCACCGCACAAAGCAGGAATTAGGTCACAGCACAAAGCAACTTCAGATCCACCTCCTGCAGCATAGTAGAATTCAGTGTCCCAGTGATCACACACTTGGAAAACTGGGCTTTAGAACTGCTCAGGGCAGCCGGGCAGTGGTGGCACACGACTTTAATTCCAGCACTCCGAAGGTAGAAGCAGGTGGATCTCTGTGAGTTCAAGGCCAGCCTGCCAGGACTAGTTCCAGGACTGCCAGAGCTTACACAGCCCTTTCACAGAGAAACCCTGTCTGGAAAAACAAAACAAAACAAAAAACTGCTAAGGGCTTACTCTGGGCTTCATTTCAAGATTTTGATAAAAATTCGGCGACCTGACTGCAAGAGGACAGAAACACAACACGAGACGCTGTTGTAAACAGAGCCCAGTGAAGCTAAATAGACTTGTAGGCACAGGTGGGAGAGGGCAGCGGAGCAGCCTGTCCCAGCCTTTAATGGACCATACAACCTCAGGAACCAACCCTCCATGACTATTCTCCTGTCTTAGTCTGTGCTGAGGAGACTCCTCGCAATGCAGTCAGGTTCTGCAAGCAACCCCTCTGCACCAATTGTAATAATCTTCCTGCACTCTCCTCTTACCCCAGCCTAACCTATAACCCGACTCCACAAGCATGGCACCAGGGCTAGACATAGTTTCTACAATTGTTGAGACAGTTTGACAAGAGATAAGACAGGGACATGAAACAATAAAAATAGTTGCTAGTTGTGATTACATTGTGAGACTGCCCCCTAAAGAGCCTGAAGCCAACTTTGCATGAGACCCAGTGTAGCCAAAGGCTCAGAGGTTGTAGTCCACTTGTCTTGTTCTGCAGTGGCTGGGGTAAGGCAGATGTTGATCACACGGTCCAGGGACTGGAACTCCAGATTCAAAGAGCATCAGACAAAGGACATTAAGGCCCACCTGAGGCTCCTCCTCAGGAAGGGCTCCTGAGGTACCTTCTTTTAAGTTACTTGTCTGTGCCCACCAACCCACCGTGTGTGTGTGTGTGTGTGTGTGTGTGTGTGTGTGTGTGTGTGTGTGGACAGACAGACACAGAGAGACAGAGACAGAGACAAGAGAGAGAGAGAAGAGAGAAGAGAAGAGAAGAGAAGAGAAGAGAAGAGAAGAGAAGAGAAGAGAAGAGAAGAGAAGAGAAGAGAAGAGAAGAGAAGAGATCAGGTAACTGCCAATTTGCTGCTAAAGACTTCATTGCTACATTTCCAAACAAGGACATTTTTTTTTCATAACCAAAGTACAGTTATCAAAATGAAGGAAATTAAAACCAGAGAAAATAACTAGCACAAAGACATTCAGATGCCACCAGGCATCAGAGTGTCCTCCACAGCTTTCCCTACATTCTGGGTCTAATCTAGGATCATGTGGCCCATTTTCTCTTCATATCCCTAATTTTGAATTATGGGCTTTCTTTTTGGCACTGCTTTGTATTACTAGACTTTGAAAGCTTTGCAGAGTGCAGGCCAACTATTTTGTAGAAGGACAAGTCTGAGTTGACATTCAGATTTTCCATTTCATTTCATCAGAGTTTAGGTTACATTGTGCTTTTCATGGAATCTTCCAATTTCATTTTATGGTATACATTTAAAATTTTTCTATAAAATAATTTATCATATTCTCTAATTTCCCTTGATTGCACTCATTTTTTTAATATTCAAATTTTGGGACTGGAGAGAAATCACTGGCTACTTTTCCAGAGGACCCGAATTTGAGTCCTAGAACCTACGTGGTGCTCTCAACTGTCTGTAACTCCAGTTCCAAGGATCTAATGCCTTTTTCTGGCCTCCTCAGGCATCAGGTGTGCACATTGTGCACAGGTATGCATACAGGTAAATACCCATATGCATAAAAATAATAAATAAATAAACAAACAAACAAACAAATAAATAAATTTGGTGACCTGAGGATATCTCAGTGGATAAGGGCACTTGCTGTCAAGCCTGACAGTCTAAGTTTGATCTCTAGAATCCATGTGTGGGAGGAGAGAATCAATTCCTACAGGTTGTCCTCTGACCTCTACACATGTACTATGGTACAAGTGTGAAAACGGTGGTGGTTTGAAAGAAAATGGCCCTGAAAGGGAGTGGCACTATTAAGAGGCGGGACTTTGTTGCAGGAAGTGTGTCACTGTGGTGGCAGGCTTTGAGGTTTCTTTTCTCAAACTTCATTCAGTGTGACAGTCAGTCAACTTCCTGTTGCCTGCAAGATGTAGGACACTCGGCTATTTCTCCAGCACCACGTCTGCCTGCATGCCACCATGCTCCCGGCCATGATGGACTGAACCTCTGAACTAGAAGCAAGCCCCCTCAATGAAATGTTTTCTTTATAATAGTTGCTGTGGTCATAGTGTCTCCTCAAGCAATAGTAAACCTTAAGATAAAAATAAAATTAAAAGATAATTTACATTTGAATCAGTTTAGTTCTTTTTTATCTATTCCCCACATTGTTGAGTTCTAGTCTTGTTTTCAGTGGTTTCTTAACTCTGCTCATTTGCCTAAATGTAATCCTGGGAGGTTATGATCTTGGCTGCATAGTTTTGGTTAGTGATGCGACACGGCTGCACAGACAGCTGGAACAAACAGGATTCCTTGGGTGTCTGTGAGGGCGCTTCTGGAAGAGACCAGCAGCTGAATGAAAGCTGAGTGAAGATCCACTCTCACCAGTGGGGGCGAGCATCGCCCAAAGCACGGAGCACCTGAACCGGACACGGGGTGGAGGAACACTCGTCCTTCTCTGAGCTGGAAAATCTGTTTCCTCAGACATCAACGTTTGTGGTTCTCAGCCCCTTGAACTTCAACTGAATTACCATCTGCTCTACTTATCTATCACTTCTCTTTTAATTAATCTATCATCTAACATCTGTCACCTAACATCTTTCACCTACACATACTATCTACCTGTTCGTTTGTCTCTCTCTGTCTCTCTCTCTCTCTCTCTGTCTCTGTCTCTCTCTCTCTCATCTACATCTACCTACCTATCATCTCTATCATCTACCTACTTATAACCTATATTTATCATCTATCTACCTACCTACCTATCTATCTATCTATTTATCCATCCATCTATCTATCCATCCATCCATCCATCCATCCATCCATCCATCTATCCATCCATCTATCCATCCATCCATCCATCCATCCATCTCAGTTACCTGTGTATCTGTGTATCTATCTTTTATCAGTCTACCTAACTATCCATCTAACTGTCCAGTGGTCAGGTTTCTCTGGAGCACCTTACCTAAAATAATTGGTTTTAAATTTCTATCCTTTAAAACCATCCAAGTAAGATGACACATAAGAGGATTTTGAATGTTCACTATCAATTTTAAATATTTATAACTTTTATTTTATTTGACCCACAGGCTATTGCGAAGTGTGTCGCCTAATTGCCAAATGTCTGGCAGGCAGAAGATTTTCCTAGATATCTTCCTGGCACCAATTTTTAATTGAATTCTACTGTGATTAGAGAACATTTGATATAATTTCAATGTCTTGAAATTTATTAATATTTTATTTTGATGGAACATACCAACTGTGTGGGCAAATGTTCCATGTGAACATAAGATAACACAATCTGAGGTAACCACGAGTGTCCTGTGGGAGGTATGGGGCCAATGGATGGGGGTGTTAATTCCCTGTTCCTGAGTCAGTTATCTCTTCTATTGACAGTAAAAAGGCTCATCTGAATATATCCCATCATGATTGCAAAGTCCTATGTTTCTTTTCAACTCTCAGTTGTGGTGGTGTATTACTTATGATTTATTAAAGCTTGCCTGAGGATTCAGAAAGCAAAGTCAGACACAAGCCATAGAAAGCCAGGCACACCCCTTTAATCCCAGGACTCAGGATTAAGAGGTAGACAAATCTCCGTTAGTTCAAGGCTATACTGACTACACGAAATTGGTCCAGCACTGAAGTGAAACAGCTCACACAAAGATGATCTCGGCATTTGGGATCACAGTCCTTTAATCCCAGCATTAGTGAGATATTAAGGCAGGAGCAGGGTCTCAGAGCTGGCATTCAATCTGCAGCCACGTTGAGGACAGGACAGGATTCTCCAGACACACTGAGATAGGACAGGATTCTCTAGGCACACTGAGATAGGACAGGACAGGATTCTCCAGACACACTGAGGACAGGCAGCAGTCTGAGGCTTGCTGGAGCCAGGATCATCTTTCAGTCTGAGTAGAGTAAAAACTAGTGGCCCGCTGCCTTACTTTTATGCTCTTTAGCTTGAAGTTTGAACCCCAGTATCAGTCTCTGGGTCTTTTTTTGTGTGCTACACTCAGTTATGCTTTATTATTTATAACCAAAAACCACTTGGACTCTTAAATGACTCTATTGGGATATACACATTTATGGTTTATATGTCTTCTTGATGAACTGACCCTTTGCCTCTATAATATTGTCTTAAATCTGTTTTTTTCTGACTAATTAATATTAATTTACAATAGATTACTTTTTTGCTCATTATTGACGTTTTTGTATTTTTTCATCAAACCAAACTTTTTTTGTTTTGTTTTTGTTTTTTGTGTTTTTTTTCCCGAGACAAGGTTTCTCTGTATTGTTTTAGAGGCTGTCCTGGAACTCGCTCTGTAGACCAGGCTGGCCTCAAACTCACAGAGATCCTTCTGCCTCTGCCTCCCGAGTGCTGGGATTAAAGACGTGCGCCACCAACACCTGGTAAACAATGGGAACAACCACCTGCAATTCTGATTCTAATTCCAGAAGAAGGGATCTAATGCCCTCATCTGGCCTTTGAGGACACCTACACACACTGCATCACACACACACACACACACACACACATGACCCCCACATAAATGAAAATAATAAAAAGAAAGCTTTAAAATGCAGCCTCTTATACTACAAAGTTTTTATCTTGACCACATTTCTTTGAGTTTTTTCTAGTGTCTTTCTCACGTTCTTCTGGGACTCCCTAAGCATGTATGCATTAGGCCACCTAGTCCCCTCCATAACTGTCAAAATACTTTCTCTTTCAGAGTGGATGGTTTCTACCAGTGTAGAGATTTAGGCCTGCTCATGAGGCTCTGGGCCTGCTGGCATGGATGAGGCTGAGCTGGAGTTGGGGCTCTGTTCAGGCTGGTTCATGGGAACTATGGGAAAGCCATTTCATCATCCTCTAGAGGCCAGGTCTTTCTGCTTCAGAAGCACAGATTGTGACCTGTTAGTTCTTCCAGAATCCCAAGGAGCAGGGTGCAGGAACCTCGAACCATTCTGCATGCTATGCGGGGACTTCAAGCTCACACTGTCCCTGGCTACCGTCCAAGGTGCTGGACCACTTTATCAAAGGGAGGTAGCTCATTCAGCCTGTGAGACAGGGTCTGGACATCCTCAGATCAGGACCCTGGTAGTTGGTAGCATGCTCTGTGGCCTCCCTGTGGCAGGATGGTGTCCTGGTGCTCATGGCTTCCTGACAGCATTCCCATCCTCGGATGGAGATGATCAATTCCATCATACACACAAAGCTTCATGCTCAGGACACACAGCACTATGTGTGCTGATCCCTTGGAGCTGCAGGCTCAGTTCTCAGCCCTGGCTGGGCAGGCCTCTCTGTTGTGCCCCACTGAAGTGCGCCTTACTTGTCCCAGGTTACTGCTGGATTCTGACGCTGTGGGTAGCCCCAAACCTGTAGTGGATACTGATGACCACCAGGTGGCGACAAAGGGAAGTAACAACTGGACAGTACGGGCCTGGCATCTGCAGACCTCCCTTCCTCTTCCTTTCCTCCTTTCTTTCCTTCTCCACATCCACACTCCTTCCATTTCTGTTTATCTGTTTCTGAATTTCTCCCTCCCTCCCTCCTTCTTTCCTTTCCTCTTTCCCTTCCTCCTGCCCTCCCTGCCTTTCTCCCTATTTTTAAGGGTTTACTTAGACTTAGCAAATATCCTGCTTTTAGTTACATAACCGCCCCCCCCCAGCAGCTGGACAGAGCTGTGTAAAAATAACACTTGTCAGGCATGGTTACCTTCCCGTCCGCTGAGCCGAGTTGCTCACCTCCCTGCAGAGCTATTTAAAGCCAGGCAAGAGACAACTCTTTACCCATAGGCTTTGAGGCTACAGAAGGCCTTGGGCAGGGAGGCACAGGGACACCTTCACCTGGCCACCTGGCTCTGGCTGTCATGCAGGAGGAAGCCCCAGGAAGAAAGGGAGTGTTTAGATTCAGCCAGAACAAGACACAAATGAGGCTTGCATGCTTTAGATGCCAGTGAGTCTGGGAGACAGGGAGCTAGGCCTGGTGGAGGCGCTAGGGGTGTGGCTGAGAACAGAGTGTGGGTATGTCTACCAAGAACTGGGGGTGCAAGAGCATAGCAAAGGCACCTCTGTTCTGCCGCCAAGGGCTGGGAACTGAGCAGAAATGGGCAGGCCTAGAGACATGCCAGCACAGGACGATTGCCCAGTATGGTAGGGGGCTGGATCTAAGGAGGTTGTCAGAGGTACCCTGAAGTTCAGTGTGCAGCTGCAGCCTGCTCGCCACCCTAGGAAGCGCACAGTTGCCCTAGGCAGGACCCTGGAGCCCTTGAAGAGCCAGGTGAGGTTCTGCAGAGCCTAAGGGGGGTGGCTGAATTCTTGTCCACAAGCCTCTCACTCATACTGAGATTTTTCAAGGTAGCAGCCCAAAAGCTAATAGGAGTCCAAAGGTTGCCCTTATTTCCTGTAGTCCCTGACCTTATAACCTCAGAATCTGTCTTTTAAAGGAAGGCAGGGGTTAGCTGGGGCTCCAGGTGTCTAGTGGGGACAGGACTGGGCCCTGGAAGAGAAAAGATCATGACACAGAAGTTGTGGTCTCCCTCAGTGGGGCCCAATTTGTGAGCTGATTGGCCCCATTTGTGGCCAGCCAATAGGGTGTCAGAGCCGTGGCTTGCAGCCAAGCCACAGTGAGATAGTTTCATATTTTACTGAAGTTGTCAAGACAGAGTTACTGTCCCAGTAACAGACACACCTTTTCTTGGGTCCTTACAGATCAGTGGTCCCAAACACTTCTCACTCACAGCATCAGGGCTTCCCCAGGCTCCAGGTCCCTCTCCTTAAAGACTGGCAGCTTATTTTCTCCCAAAGGAGAGACCACAGGAAAGTTGCCATTCCAGCTTCTTCCAGACATAGGGAAGTCTGAGGCCATCTGACCACCCACCTAGGCTATTTGATCTGGGAGACACTGCGCCTGCCATCAACACCCTTGGAATCACTGGGCATCATTCATGTTCTCAGATAGCAAGCTTGTGCATCCTGGGACCATGATGAGCTGTTTTCCAAGCTGTTCCCAGATGGTACAGAATTTCTAGACTTCCAGGTCTAGGAAACCAGGTTCTTGAAACATCTCAGGGCAGGCATCCCATCTGTGGGATGCAGGAGAACCTATTGAAGATTGTCTAGGGGCTCTAGCCACTGAAATCACCTGGGCTGGGAAAGAAAACGATCAGGTGGCCAGGATGACCAAGCAAAGGAATGCACATACATGCTGGTGCACACACACACACACACACACACACACACACACACACGGCATACACATACATGTACATACAGATGCATGCATATGCATAGCACACATACACACAAGTGTACATACACATGCACAAGCACGTTTGTATGTATACATAGATATGTATGCAGTCTCACACATACCTGTGTGCACATGTCTATATATACACATAACATGCATGCATGTACACACTGCAAACAGGCATCTAGATAACAGCTCAGGGATGAAGATGATAAAAGTACAAGGTGAATGCAGGATGTCTTCTTGTCGGCTGGGAAGAATGTGCTGCAGTACCTGAACTGGCCATCTTCCTTGAACCTGCGAGACTTCCAGTAGAGGGATTGGGACACCAACGCAGCCACAATAATCTTCAACCTGCAATTTGTCTTACCTAGGGGCTTATTGGGGACTGGCCTAGGCACTCTGCATATATGTTACAGGTGTGTAGCTTGGTCCTCTTGGGGCTTCTAACAGTGGGAAGAGAGGCTGCCTACAACACTTTTATGGGCTTTTGGGATGCAGCCTTAATACAAGGGGAGGTTCTTAGTCTTACTGCAACTTGGTATGCCAGGTTTTGTTGACATCCACAGGAGGTCTGCTCTTTTCTGAAAGGAAATGGAGAAGGAGTGGATTGGGGTGGGGAAAGAAGGGTTTGTGGGAGAGGGACTGGCTGGGGAAACTGTACGGGCATCAGGGACCTCTACCCAGTGCTGGCGCTGGCCAGCGCACCTGCACACCTGGTGGAGGTGTGAATTCAAGTGCTCTGCTTACGAGGAAGCGTCCACTGAGCAGGGCTCAGGCAATTGCCACAAGCAGCATGCCGGCAGCCATTAATTTAGGCAGGAGTCCTCTAAGGATGCCAACTTGGCAGGCATATTTCTAATGTACAGGAAACTTAACTGGTCTCCAAGCATCTCCCCAGAAAATAAGAATTAATTGCTTTTTAATTAATGTGTGCCACATGCATCCATTTTCAGTGGTTGCAAGAAGAAAGAAAAAACTGAACACAAACCTGGTGGATCTAAACAACCTAAACATAATCGCCCTCTGTCTGTTGTGAGGTCCGTGACCCACCCAGGCCATCCAGAGTTCTACATTCTTAGACGTATGGGTGATGGTGTTCCTGTATCAGAGACAGTCTTCACCTTCAAATCTAGGGTGTGTTTTTAAGCTCTCTCCCTAGCTCTGCAGTCTCTGTCTGTCTCCTCTTTGGACTCTGAGTCTGCAGAACCCAAAGAGGCGTCCAGAGTGACTCCTGTCCCCAGGACAGCTGTCTGCCACCTGTCCTTTATCTGTAGTTGTGAACCCGTCTGCTCTACAGATCCTACATTCTGGGCATCAGGACGTGGGCTTTGCTGGGGGCCGTTGCCTTGCCAGCCACATCATGCCTGCTAAGATGCTTTAACAACAGAGAAACTCAGGTGACGTCCTGTTAGCCACGTGATCTGCAGGGGACAAATGGGTGACACTGGTGTGCTTCCCTGAAAACAACCAAGTAGAGCATTGTGTTCTAGAAAAACAATGGACATATTGAAGGACATAGCACCAGACAGCTGGTCTGTGGAAGCTCTAAATTCAAGGGCAGTCAAGGAATTGCGTCATCCCCAGACCCTGGTGACTAAAGTCCTAACTCAGTCCTGAACCTTTAAAGGGACCCTCAGCTGATTGGGGCCCTGGGCTGGAGGGCAGTGCTGGGGCTGTGCTGCAGTAATGTGACACTGCCAGCACTTGGAGAGCACAATGAGGTGTATAGCACAGCAGGAACGATGTGTCTGCAGTGAGTTCCCACGTGGGTCAGTGATGACGGTCTCTAGGGAACAGATGGGATCTGTCTATTATGTCTTCAACTTCCATGTAAGTTTTATTAATTTAAATAAGAAGCTGAAGAAGCCATGCATGAGGGAATCAGAGGCCAAGGAAAAGGTGTGCATGTGCCTGCCTCAGGGAAGAGCTCTGCAAACCTATCCATCATTCATCTGCCCACGAGTGCACACATGCACCCATGTGTGCGCGCATACACACACACACACCACACAGGTGCGCACATGTGCACGCCTACCCACTCTCCCATCCATCCATCCATCCATCCATCGATCCATCCCTGTTTACCCACCTTTCCATCCCTCTGTCCATAGAAACAGTCCTCTGCTGTGTTTAATGACACAAGAAAGACAAGCAGATGCCACCTATTTCCTGATGCAAGTTTTTCTGAGCAAAACCGAAGAACCTGTGTGTGACCGTGCCTCACTCCTACTGTCTCACTAATGGGGTACACAAACGGTGGGGTGTAAGGTGCAGCTCAGGAAGTGGGGACCATCACAGAAACGACAGAAATGGAGCAGAAGAGACCTGACAGGTAGATGCCCATGCTAGGTATTGTGAGTCTTAAGACAAAACATCCTTGAGATAGGAAAGTAAGCCACACAGTCACACAGCGTGATAGATCCCTGCTGGGCATGTGACAACTCAGAAGGCTGGCTGCCACTCATTTTATATGTGAAATGGTGTTGAAGTTATTTATCTAATGGTTCCATGCTTCTTCTGAAATAATGCATGAAATTCTACTATTGAGATTTGCTTAAGAACAGAGCATTTGGGGTGGGTAACACCGGATCACCTCCGTATATGTTGTGAAATTCCTGGGGTCCACAAGTTCATCACACAAGCAAGTTTGCTGCATATCTAGGATTCCCTTGAACAACACACTTCTCGTTGGGGGACATCTGAGACAGTGCAATAGCAGAGGTGGCCTCAATCTACAGAGTTTTAGGGTTTTGTTTGTTTGGTTTGGTTTTGTTTGAGACAGGGTTTCTCTGTATTATTTTGAAGGCTGTCCTAGAACTCTGTAGACCAGGCTGGCCTCAAACTCGCAGAGATCTGCCTGCCTCTGCCTCCCGAGTGCTGGGATTAAAGGTGTGTGCTACCAATGCCCGGCTCATAAAAAGAACAAAAGACACAAGAAACACACACACACACACACACACACACACACACACACACACACACCGAGACCCATGAAAACACAAAATGAGAAAAAGTGTTCAAACAAAGCTGTATGAGACAAAAAGTCTACAAAAATGTCATTGAGTTTGTTTTGCGTTGGTCATCTACTGCTGAACATGGGGTCTACCCTTAAATGTGGTTTATATTCCCAATGAGACTCCATCGGAGAGAACTAACTTTTACTTTGCAAGCAAGTGAGTGTTAATTGCAGATAGCTTCTTGCCTAGAGGTGGAAGGGAACCTGTGTCCACATTCCCATCTCAGTGCTGGGACACCATCTGGCTTGAACCTATGCGGGTCCTGTGCACATTGCCACAGTCTCTGTGAGTTCATTATGTGTGCTGCTGTGTCTGTGTCTGGAAGGCACTGTTTCCTTGGGGTCAGCCATCCCCTCTAGCTAGTGTCTTTTCACTTCCTCTTCTTCATAGCTTCCTCTCCCATGAAAAGAGGGCCTTGATGAAGACATACCACTTAGGACCAAGTGCTCCGAAATTGTTTGGTGATTAGAATGCAAATCTCCCCATCCCCACAGGCTCATGTGTTTGAGTATTTGGTCATCAGTGAGCAGAACTGTTTGAGGAGGATTAGGAGATGTGTCACTAGGAGTTAGGCTTTGAGGTCTCAAAAACCGTGTCAGACCCAGTCTGCCCATCTGTCTGTCTGTCTGTCTGTCTGTCTCTCTCTCTCCCTCTCTCTCTTTCTCTCTCTCTCTCTCTCTCTCTCTCTCTCTCTCTCTCTCTCTCTCTCTCTCTCTCTCTCTCTCTCTCTCTCTCTGATGCCTACAGAGCAGAAGCTTTCAGCTACTCCTGGTCATGAACTCTCCTTCTAAAACTGTGAGAAAGCCACCAATCAAATGCTTTCTTTTCTAAGAGTTGCCTTGGTAATTATGTCTCTTCACAACAATGGAACAGTGACTAAGACGATGGCTTTGTTTCTAATGTCCCTAGTATCAGAACTATTAACTACAGTAGGATGACACATTATTATTCCTTTCATAAAGGTACTAACTCAAAACCCATTGGAAGAGTAGTCAGCCCAGTGTGGCTGCCCGTGACTCTGGCTGTGTCATGAGGGTGGGTTTCCCACACTCTCAGTGTTGAGAGTCTCCAGTGTGCCAGACACATCTGCCAGTTGTCCTCCTCTGTCACCTTCCAATGTGCAGCAAGAGGGGCGGGTGTTTCTTTTTAATTAGATCCCAAGAAAGCTGCTATTTGGGTGTATTTTTTAAATGTTACTTCTGTCAGGGCACAAGTGTGACCTCTCTTTGTTTATTAATTTCTTGTTCTGATTAGTTTATCTTCCATAGGTTAGCAGCAATTCCATTTAACATTTTGACATTTAACCCAGTGAGAAATTGGCATGGTTTTCCTCAACATCTAATTCTAAAGGTTGAAGCAATTTCCGAGAACATGCTCAGGGTAATCCTCGTCAGCTAAATGGAATGCTGTTTCTATAAACTAGAGACTTCAGGCTGGGGACAGATGGGTAGCTGGGGCTAAACCCTGGGCTTTAGTTCTCCAAGAGCTCCCCTGGAGGTAGAGGCTCTGCTCTCTGCCTCTGAGGCAGGCTCTCCTAAAGACTGATCTGCTATGCCCCGGAGTTTCCACAAAGCCCATTTCCTACAACCTATAGTCCCACCTGTCCTATCTTGTCTTTCCTCAGACAAAGATATCCTCATGGGTTCCTCGACTCTTCTTGTTCCTGCACTTCTTGTCATTTGCCCATCTCCAGGAGGAGAGCGAGTTCCAGCCTCAGGAGTCCCAGTCTCCTAAATGGCAGGTACAAATGGTAGCATTGATCTGAGGAGGCCAGGGTGCAGGGCAGGGGGGTAATGCTGGCCTGGGGAGGCTGAGCCCAGGGCACGGTGTACAGTGTAGCCTCAGCAGCAGCCGCAGAGTGTGGTTCTTGGGTACCTCCCAAACATGGGGTCCCTGGCATCAGGCCTAACTGCGGTACTTTCTTATGCCACCTTTCACATATTCCTGACATCACATGAGGACCCAAGGTGTTGGAACTCTGCCATTAAGGCCTCTGGAGACAAAGGAAGCACTGTGGGAAATGAACACAGCTGGCAGGAGAATGTTGTTCAAAAAATTCAAGGATTCTGCGTCTGATGGGGAGGAGCCAGGACCTCACAAATGCACTGCCTGATTCCCATCAGTGGAAGCCCAGGTGAAACACTAAGACTCCAGGAGAAAACGTGGGCAGACTTCAGAGGGAAGTTGAAGCTGGGTCAGCAACAGCTGCCTGCGAGTGTCACGGCATCAATAGCCATGCTGCGTGGGGGAAGAAATGACCAGAAATCTGCCTTGGAAGAGGTACAGGCAAGGACCCCTGAACGCTCAGGCTGCCTAAGTGTGTATAAGAGAGAGGCGGGACAGAGATCTTGGAAGAGGGAGAGCCAGAGGAGGCGATGACAGTGTTTGGATTGGTGCAGTCTCTGGGTTGATCTCAACTTTCCAGGGACAGAAGGACCCAAGCCACTGCCTGAGGGGGCACAAGCCACAGTGTAGCATGCACCAAGATGCTCAGCAAATGAAAGCACTGGCACCTTTCGGGGCCAAAGTCTACACAACGTAAAACCCAGAGTCATAAATACAATCCCTATCACTCAGTATGGAGTCAAGGAACTTCTCCAAGACTCCAGAGAGATGCTAAGGGACCCCAAGACATCAATCAGAAAAGGGTTTTGTTACAGCTCAAAGGGAATATGTTTACCCACACTGACTGCAACAGGGGGAACTATCAGCCAGGAAACCGATGATACTGACAAACAAGCTGGAGAAGTAACATTTTTATATTTGTATTAAGACTATCCTGACCTGATAAGTCAGGAGAAAAAAAATCAAATCCAAACACAAGATGAGAAAAATGTCAGAGAAGAGGAGAAAAGAGCAGCGTTTCAGAAACCTTGAGACAAGATTGACAGCCTAACATGGGTAACCAGATTCCTCCCCAAAAGAAGTCAGATATAATCTGCAGAGAAAAAGTATTTAGTCCAGAATTCTGTATGGGACAAGAATCTCCATCAGCAACGAAGTTTCCGTGAAGGCCCTTGCAGACAAAAGCAAAGAGCAGAGAGAATTCCTCACCACAAGTTCACTGCAAGTGTTCCGAAGAGAGGCAGCTGAGGCTCGGCACTTCAGAGCACAGCGCTCGGGAAATAGATGGCATTTGCATTTACTGTTTAATTCCTTAAAACAAAATGTGGCATCAGCAAAATGACTCAGTGAGCAAAAGCTCTTGTACCAAGCCTGGTGACCCAAGTGTGACCCTGGGCCAACATGGAGGAAGGAAGAAAATGACTCTTGCCAAGTTGTCCTTTGACCACCAGTGCCCACCCTGACACACAGGCGTGTAGGCACGCACACACGCGCGCGCGCGCGCACACACACACACACACACACACACAGATACACAGAGAGGCACACACACACAAACAAATGTAATCTAAAATTATAAAAACATATAAATGCATAAACAAAAAATTATCACGTTTTTTAAGAAGTTACAAGGCATGAAAGCAAACACTAAGGGCAGTGTGGGGACATACAGCGTATGTGGCTACAAAGTTTCCACACTTTATGTAATAATGACTCAGCAAAACTAGGAGTAAAAGGGATTTCTTATATCTTAAGAGGCATCCATGAAAGATCCTTGGCCTTCCTACTGATGTTGAGAACAAGACAGGGGTATTCAGTTTCACCATTCCTGTTCAGTTTTGTCATGGAGGTACTAGCCATAGCAATAAAACAGGTAAATAAATAAACTTACAAAGTTTGGAAGAAAGAAATGAGGCTGGCTCTATTTACAGGATTTATTACTTATTAAAAACAGTCATTGCCGGCCTTGGTGGCGCACGCCTATAATCCCAGCACTTGGGAGACAAAGTCAGGCGGATCTCTGTGAGTTCGAGGCCAGCCTGGTCTACAAAGCGAGTTCCAGGACAGCCTCCAAAACAATACAGAGAAACCCTGTCTTGAAAAACAAACAAACAAACAAAAAACAGTCATCAAGGTTAATAAGTAAGTTCAGTAGAGATGCAGGACATGTATTGTAAAAATAAAGTATATTTTAATATGATCCCAACCAACATTTGGAAATTGAAATCCCAAGAAAACAATTCCATGATAAATACATAAGATAATTGTATTATAAGCAGACAAACACACAAAAATACAAAACAGAGAAATACAGGCTAAATATATGATAAGGGCGTGGCAAATGAAGAAATAAACTTAACATGTATTGTACAAAGCCTCTTTGCTGAAACTGCAGAACATTTTGTGAACATGACAGCAATTAACACAGGCCTCAAATCTAGTAAGCTGATAGCTTTCTCATCTTGGTCTATAGGCACAAAAATCACATCTAAAGAAAAATCTCAGTGGAATTATTTTTGGTAGAAATTGAACAGGATGGCTTGAAATGCTTGTGGAAGTATAAAAAAATGCAAACAAGCCAGAATGTCCAGGTGATCATTAAAAACAAGAACAAAATTAGAGTCTTGATTTCAAGGCTGGCTGTGAAGCTGTGGTGACCCCCATTCACAGTGAAAAGCCAGACACACTGATCAGTGCAGTGGAGTATAGCAGTATGATCCGGCTCCCGCACACCTGGTGAGATACTGCTTGACAAACACGCTGAAATTACTCCCCAGAAGAAAAATCTGCTCAAAGAAGACATCGCATCAGAACACCTAAATATCCACGTGGAAGAAAAAGAACACCCACCCTCACCTAACCCACAGAGAACTAACTCACAGTGGGCCACAGGCTATTGTGTAAATGCTAAGTCAATAAAGCTTCCAGAACAAATGCACGGGCGAAAAATCTTTGCAATCCTGGGCTATACAAAGAATTCTTATCCAGGGCGCATCACTTAGACAGAAGAAAAATGTGGCAAAATGCAATTTATCAAAACTTAGAGCCTTGCCTTAAAAGATACCAGTGAAAAACTAAAACGGCAGTCACAAAAAGGAACGAGGGCCTCAGATGTGAGTGGAGTGTGCGCACGCTCTCCACACCGAGGACGAGCGGCAGACGGGGAAAGGAAGGTGCTCGAACTGCCCCCAAGCACACGTGGCGCTCCCCGCATCTGGGTCACCGTGAAGGGTAAATCAAACCATGAGGACACCTCTACACATGCATCAGCGCTAGGACCCACTGGCTGGCTGTGCCAGGAGCTGGGCAGACAGGAACGGTGTGAGCATGGTTGCCACGCCACAGCATGGCACTTTTGGAAACACTGCTGCAGTTTCACCCCTTCAGCTCAATCTGCCACCAACGGCAGGACTCAAGGACCTGTAAAGCCATGCCTCCACATGTAAAGCCATGCCTCCACATGTAAAGCCATGCCTCCACATGTAAAGCCAGTCTCCACTGAGACTGTCTCACCACACTTAGCTCGCAGCACCACAGGACCCACCCCCTACTCCAGCGTGTTCCACTGAAACAGGAGTCATGCTGGTGTCACAAACGCATGGCACATTTCATGAAGAAAAGTGGTCTCCAGCTTGTAGGAGATGTTGATGTCAAAAGGGGATCTTGATGCAACTCCAGACTGATGAGGATGGGAAGGGCTGTGGGTCTTGGAGAATGTCCAGGAAGAAAAAGACAGATAGATACCCCAGGTACAGAGAATTCCCAATCTGCCAGGATGTCACTTAGAGCCCACACAAAACATCAGGGCCCAAGGGAGTGAGCTGGAATTGTCCTGTAGCCTGGGATGCTAGTTCCAAGCTAGGAGGATGCCCATTACCAACATCCCTTAGTGGAACCCTGCCCTCACTCCAGTTCCAGGCCTTCTACCATAGGCAGCTGTGTAAGAGTTTGGAGCTCCAAAGCAAACATATGTGGGATGAGTCAGAGCCCTTTAATGGACCTTTTGCTTCCCAGGGACCCAGCTCAGACAAATGACCATTCTCGAGGTCCTAGATTTGCCATCATATTCAAAAGAGCATGAGTCACTTCCCTGGTCGGGTCACGGGATTTCAGTCTTCACACCTGTTTTGTGGGAACACATGATAGCCTTGGCAGCAATGCGAATTGCTGTCTAGCTGATCTGCAGGCTTTAGCCTCTGGCCCTCCCATTGCTACCTTGACAGGGCTCATTTCTGAGACCCCATGTTCTGAAACGTGTGAGGTCTCACTTCCTCTCCCTCATGCTGCCCTTAGGCACATTTTTGTTCTTCAACTCACTGGTTCATGACCTAGTAAAAAGCCTCACATGCATATTTTATCCTGACCATAATTCAAGAAGGAAAATTAGGAAAAGGCAAAACTCCCTGTGTGAAATGTCACCCTGAAGTTTGAGCGGAGGGGTCACTGGTCTCCAGTGCCCTTGTATAGATGGGAGCCAGATACTTTAAATTGGAAATTAACAGGATGAAAACTGGGGACCCAGTGGATTTTACTAAATCTTTCTTACTGCCAAATGGGATGTGAAAACTGATGTGGCAGACACATGTGGCTGCATCCCTGGACCAGTTTACCTCTGCCTCCCTCCCCTCCTCTGTGTTAGGTGCTGTGATGTGAGCTAACGTCTACCCATCCAAGATAGTAACAGAGCATTGAAACAACCCACCTGAGTCTATCTTGGTGAACCAATGAGTCTATTGCGGTGACATCTAGGGCCATACATAGATGACTCAAAGACAGTGTGGCATCACTGCATGAAAGCTGCATCCCTGGAATTCTCTGGAGGGCCAGTTTGCCAGCCACAGAACCTCTCACCAGCCATTGCTATACATACACAGCTTTGGGAAAGAGTCGTGTGAATCTTAAACGTTTCTTTTATTATTCTGTAAGACTGTCATACATGCATATTTTGACTGAATCCAGTTCCTTGAGTCTTGTTAGTTTCATGAGACTCTGAGATGTTTTATTTACTTTCTGAGACCTAACGACCCTCTTCTGGCTCTAGGAAGGAAGGCTTCCATTCGGAAGAAATTTCAGCAAAACCCTGGGGCAGATTTTGATCCTGGTCAAAATCCTGGGCACACAAGCCCAGACAATCCTCTGAAGGCGTGTTTTTTGACGGTCAGTGCTGAGTGGGTTGGAGGTTGCAGCATCACTGTCACTGCTGTCCTGTGACCAAGTCAGCAGAAAGCAGGCAAAGAGGAGACAGACATAACCAGGGTGTGTTGGGAGGCCCTGCTGGTCAGAGGTTGCAATCTACCATAGCCTGGCAGCTTTCTCTAAGCTCCACAACATGGAGAACTCCCTCCCCTGAGTGACTTCCTGCTCTCTACCTGTCCTTATCTGGAGTATGTCTCTGTGCCATAGGAGACCTTATCTGAAAGCTGTCCTTAAGCCTGCATGCTTGATTTCTCTCCAGTGTGACCCTTGGCACAGTTTCCTGCTAGAAGCCTTTCCCCTTCTGCACACACTGTACTAGGAGCTTTGCTATAGGACCCTGCTGCCACATACGAAGCCTTATAATAGGGGCATGCCACTTAATGCAAATTAGGGTTTGACCCCAGGCTTCCCAATCCTGTATGTTCCCTATACTCTGGAATAAAGTTGAGCTGATTCACTGAAGTCATCTCCGGGAGGGCTATCTCCATGGGAACCCTGTTCCCTGTTTCTGCTCCCTCCTCCCTTGTGGACCAATGCACCAACGACCCAGAGGAAGAAGCAGAACCACAAGGACAGGATGCTGTACCTGCTTTCACAAAGGCTGTCCCAGACTCTGGAAAGGCCCCGAGTTTGGCTCTATGGAGGGGCCACGAGAGGGGCCATGAGGTAGAGGGCTGTCTTCAGGTTAAGACAGTAGTGAGCCACTAAGCTGTCTGAGCATCACCAGAGAGTGGCAGTTATCTGGAAATCCCTGCAGACAGGCTTTGAGGAAAGAAAGGAGAAAGGGAGAGAAGGGAGAGGAACAATGACATTGGGAGGGTGAGGAGAGGATGACCCTTTCTGCCTTCAGATTCAGCTGTACCTAAAAGCCTGAACCTCTGGCAGGTCAAGGAAGATGAGAGTAAGTAACCAGGTAGATGTGTCTTAGATCTTAATTTGCAGAGACTCCCACGGGTACAGAAAACCACACTCTGGAGCCTCCCTGCACACACAGGCAGCTTGCTGGCAGATCCTACGGCCAACCCCTCCTCACACTCCACTCTCCTGATGCCTGGGCTCTCTGTCCTGTGCTGGCCTGAGAGAATACAGGCTCCATCTCCACCTCACCCCGTGATGAAGATGTCTTGACAAAAGCTCCTCTACAAACCAGGGAAAGAAGCCGACCTGTCAGTCCCTGGTAAGCATCAGGCTCAGGGAGCCATAAATATTAATTTAGCACAGTTTATGGCCACTTTTTATTGAGCCCTCTTCTAGATTTTTTGAAGACAGATTTTGCTATTAGTGGCAGCAACTGTCCAACAGGAAGGAAAGAAACAACCTGTCCCTCCTATAAAAGTACAAGTGATTTAGGTAAGAGTCACCAAGCACACTTCCTGGTGACCTGGAAATCTCTGTCCACCTTTTCTGTTAGGATGGTGTCTGTCACTTCCTCTGCCTTTCCGGTGTCTGCCACTTCCTCTCACCTCTCTCAGCAACAGCTCTGAGGCAGGGGTTTGATGTGGAGAGGGAACACAGGGCAGGCTCAGTGGGATGCCTTTGGAGCGCTGGTGGGATCTCAGCTCTTTATTGCCTGGTGGGTGTCAAAGGGACCCTTGGTAGGTGTAAGTGGACACAAAGCTGGCACGAGGCAGGTGTCACCTCTCTTTTGTCCAAATTAGAAGTCCCCATCATGGAGGCACATGTGAGGTGTGTCCTTCTTGCAGGTGGAGACACAGTGCGCCATAATTACGAGGACAGGGTTTATCCACCCCAGTGCCATCTCCTGCACTTCCATCTGTAATGCGTGCCCTGCACTATACCAAAGAGGGCCATTTCCACGGGCATTTAAAGCTCAAACTGTCATGGAAGATGCCTGTGTTCAACCTGACTTCCCTGTGTGATGAACTTGGGCCTACCTCTCCACAACAACTCATGAGACCTGCCAAGTCCCCTAGCTGTGACGGCACAGACTTGCATGCACTACCCTACTCCCTGCACGATGGCTTAGATCCCTGTGGTGCTGGAATGTGGGAACACCAGACCTCCGCACGTTCTCCGACACAGGCCGCGCAGCAGACGCGACAATTGGAGGTCCCACCGAGATCGTGAAAGTGAGGTAAGTGGACGGGGTCGTCCCTTTTGCCAGCTAGGGACAGATGGAGGAAAATAGGAAAAGAAACAATGGGAAATAGTCCCTGGAAGTTTAAATTACAGTATCACGTAAAAAAGTTGCTTGAAGAACAGGGGACTACAACCATGGCAGGCTTTTTAAAATGGATTGAACGAGGGAGCCCATGGTTCATTAGTGGGGAAGGCTTAAATGTCCCAGATTGGGAGGATGTTTGCTATGATATTCAGAGAGCCGGGTGTTGGTGGCGCACGCCTTTAATTCCAACACTCGGGAGGCAGAGATAGGAAGGAATGAGGCCATCCTGGTGTATAGAGCAAGTTCCAGGACAGCCTCCAAAAGGATAGAGAGAAACCCAGTCTCAAAAAAAAAAAAAAAAGAAAAGAAAAGAAAAAGAAAAAAAGAAATGAAAAAAAAAGGGTAAAATAAGAAATAAAATAAAAAATCTCCAGTCTTTCGCCTGATCCACTGAGGTCAGGAAAGTAAAGGGGAACTGAGAGATCTAAAAGGCTAGCCAGTAAGGCTATGTGGATGTGTTAAAAAGGGGTACTGGATGAAATCTCCAGGCCTTCGCCTGACAAAGGTCAGGAAAGTAAGGGGACCCTGAGAGATTGCCCTCAGTTGGGGGGTAGATTTGATTAAATTTCCAGGCCTTCGCCTGACAAAGGTCAGGAAAGTAAGGGGACCCTGAGAGATTGCCCTCAGTTGGAGGGGGTATTGGATTAAATCTCTAGGCCTTAGCCTGACACTAAGGTTGGGAAAAAGGGGAACCCAGAGATTGCCCTCAATTGGAGGGTGGATTGTGTAAATCTTAAGGCTTTTTGCATGAGGAAACATCCTGGGTTGAAAGTTGGATTGAAAATGGGTGAATAGCCGGGCGTTGGCAGCACACGCCTTTAATCCCAGTACTCAGGAGACACAGGCAGGCAGATCTCTTGAGTTCAAGGCCAGCCTGGTTTACAGAGCAAGTTCCAAGACAGCCTCCAAATAATACAGAAAAAAAAAATGGTAACAAGCTGGGCGGTGGTGGCACACGCCTTTAATCCCAGCACTTGGGAGGCAGAGGCAGGCGTATCTCTGTGAGTTCGAGGCCAGGCTGGACTGACAGCCTCAAACAATACAGAGAAACCCTGACTTTAAAAAAAAAATGGGTGAAACAAAAATTTGTAACAGTAAAAAGGTACTGGTATTAAGTAAAGAAAAAGAAAAAGACAAAGGTATATAGAATGGAAAATTTTGTTTACGTTTAAGTTCTATTTTGTGAGTTATCTCTAAAAACTTATGGCCAAAAGCTTGGCCTATCCACCTCACATCTACAGTTACAAGGAGTAGGTACAGCTGTACCCCATGACTGTAGCTCAAATGGAGGAATGATAGAGAACATACAGGACTTTTTAACCTTTTAGTTCAAGGATTGGCTGGAGTTGTTCTTTTACATAGATTTCAATTAAGGAAGCTTCATTGCAACAGACTAATCATGGCCTAGGGAAAAAGGATGACTGAAAGATGCATGTATGTTCTGAATGTATGGTGTGGCCACACCGGTATGTATGAAATGTGATTGTGAATGCGTGAGTGTGAACTGCTTATATGATTAAAAGGATACTTAAATCCCTTCAAAAATAGTTAAGAAGCTACCTAGATTGCTTTAAATATAGCCAAAAGGAACATCCAGCCAGTCTGTTAATGTTTTTACAGAAAAATTTAAGATGCAAATGAGGCCTTGTCAGCTAGTGAGAGCTCTACAGGTTAGGTTAGATTGGGAAAGACTGCTCACAGACTTCAAATAATTTTCACAAGTTATTTGGACACATTATAGTTTACAAACTTTGAGTGATTTTCAGAAGTTTTTGGGAAATATTTAATGGATATGTCCTTTTTAATGGGCATCTACAAATAATCTAAGTAGTAATCCCAATTTACCTAGATAGTTAACCAAGGAGGGTAGACAAATCCTTCTACTGTTATGGTCCAGCTTCAACAGTTCAAAAAAGAAATTTTTTGGGGGGGATTAAAGGATAAAAAAGGGGGAATAATGTCCCCAGTCCCCACATGACTCATCAAATAATACACTCCTCATTTAAAAATTTTATAATGTGAATGCCAGTGAGCTTCAGACAGATTCTGGCATGATGGAACTTGAACAACCATTGCTCAGGTCAAATGGAGACATCCATGCACTAAACAGTGGAGAAGACCCTAATTTGGGGTCGAGGGCATGTTTGTGTTTTCTTGTAGGAAAAGAATAAAAGCTTCGGCATGGAGCAGAGAAAAACTGGACCTGAGACCATGGTAGTCTCCCTAAGCCAGTTTGAGTGAGATCTCCTAAATCAGTGTTCCTGACCCTTGCTGTCATCGAATCTAGAGCCCAAGAAAGAAAGAAAACAGTCGGTTCGAGATTTCCAGTTTCTCAACAGACCTGCTGCATCAACCTTCTGGACCCATGAGTTTTCATAGTGAAGCCAATAGAGAAAAATGGACCCATTTAAAACACTTGGACATTGGTATGGACTGTGATGAGGGGCAAAAGCCTCTTTTAAGTAATTGAACAGGACATGGTCACTTGAAATATCAGACTTGATGGTTCCTGTTTCTGGAATCACGACTAGGCCAGTGTATTTTTCTAGAGAGGTGCAACTTGTCCTAATGCGACAAAAAGGAGACTTTGACTCAAGTCGCATAATCAGCTGACGTTGAATCAACAAACTGCATCACCACAGGAACAAATTGGTGCTCTGTGGATAGTGCAACAAGCCTATTGTTCATATTTTTCATAATGCTACATGTGTAACATCAATGATTGTACCTAATGTATCTGTGCAAGTGCACTTTCTAAATGCTTTCCTGAGCAGATCTTGGAACAATTGTAACTTTATCAAATTGTAAATCTAAGTCACATGCGGGTTACCCTTGTAACAGAATGTAAATCACGTACATGTTACCCTTGTAACAGATGAAGGCTGGTAGAATGTTATGGCCCAGATCTGGTGATGGGTACGGTGATGGAGAGGCGCTATGTCGATGGGGGTCCTGGGAATGGTGGCAGTGGCGGTAGGCATTCTGGCTTTATGCCGAGACCAAACGTGCCTTGTTCCAGAGGCAAGAGATCCGTAACCAAGTATTGCTTAGCCTAGCCCATGGCAATCCCGATAGCCATGAAGGTTGGTTACAGATGATTTAAAGTTGGGGTGCTCTGATGACGGGCCACCTGTGGGGAAGACCCCTCCCGCCTAAGACAGGGGTTCAAGGTCCCCCAAGGACGGGAAAGGGAGGGTGACCCTACTTGACCTAAGCCAGGAGTGCCTCATTTAAAAATAAAAAGGGGTGAATTGTGGGAACACCAGACCTTGAGCAGAGACCCACTTCCCCTTCTGCCTGGGAGTAGGCAGCTGTAAGACAATGTTTACTAAAAACATGTTTACTAAAAACAATACAATGCCTGGGGGCATTAAGTTCCTGGAAAAGGCCTGCCCACAGAAACCACCCGGACCTCGACCTTGTCCAAAGACTAACCACCTCTTCTGCCACGCTCAGATCAGTTTCTGGGGTCAGAGCAGAACCAGCCAGGGTAGAGGAGAGAGCAGAAGCTTCTCTGGTGGGAGCCTTTCTTAGCAAGTTTTCTTGAACCTTTTTGGGGCCTGCTTAAAGTTTTCTTTACATCGTTGAACGAGTCTCTGTGTTGTCAATCCCCGACACCCTCCGCACGTTCTCGGACACAGGCCGCGCAGCAGACGCGACACTGGAACCTTTTCACTTTTGCTTTTTCTTATTAAGACTCTGAACCTTTCCACGCTGACTCTAAGAAGTCATCTGAGTGCTGCTGCCAATTTCGTGCAAACCCTGGGGTGACCTGTGATGAGCTGGAGGAGCGATGGACATGCATCTGTGCTCTCTAGGGAGCACCCCCCTTTGTTCAAGGAGTGGGGTAGTGTGGTAGATCTGTGTCTCTGACTGTGGGTGGCTCACAATGTGGAGGCTTTGGCTGGCCAGAGCTCTGAGGGACGCTGCGGGCTCTGACTGACAGGGTCCTGGCTGGGTGGGACCAGGCTGCGGTATCAGTGGCAACTCACCAGGAGCTGACTGTCTGCTCCACAAAGGGACAGCACCAGTGGGCTCAGAGGCCTCAGTGGTACAAGCCAGTCTTCTATCTGCCTCTAGAAGATACTGGGCTACTTCTGGGCCATCTGCAGACTAGTAAGAATGAGCCTGAGTCTTGGAACTCAATGTTTAGGTCTCAGGGGTCTTAGGAGTTCTCCCATGGTCAGTAGCTGTGGAGAGGGAATAGGGGATGGAAAAGGAAGGGGATGGGTGTGAAGGAAAGAGGAGGGGAGGACAATAAGAAACTACCACCTGAAAAGAACCCCTGAAAACACTGCTGGTGATGACTGTCTGGGGATAACACCCCCTCCCTTTCCTGTTGGTAAGGCATATGCTGTTCACACCTAACAGACCCCCAACTTGCTCCCTTCCCCACGAATTGCTGGTGGGAATAGACACCTTGTATGCAAACAAAGATGGTAAAGCAAGGCAAAGCAAAACAGTGACTTGGAATTGCTCCAAGCCAGTTGGGTCTTGTGACACAGGGTGGCACGTGTCCAACAACTCCCAGTCTGAGGACCAATGTTTCCTTCTGGAGAGGAGACACAAAAGCCAGGTGTCCTCTGCTGCAGCTATCTCTTAGTTTCTGAGGGGTTCACAGAGGACTCCTCACTTCCTATATGGAGCCACACCTAAACCAAGAACCAGGGACCCAATGGCAACTCAGGAGCTCATGGGAGTCCTCCGCCTTCACTGCAGGCTCACTGCTTGTGGCCAGGGCTCTTTGTACTCTGTCTCCATAATGGTGAAGATCAACACATTTCCTAAGGAAAGAGTGGTAATTTGATGCTGAAACATACTAGAAATAAAAGGAAAATATAAAAATTCTACTGTTAAAAAAAAGAGCTGGGTGGTGGTGGCACACAACTTTATTCCCAGCACTTGGGAGGCAGGCAGATCTCTGATAGTTCGAGACTACAAGAGCTAGTTCCAGGACAGCCTTCTCAAAGAACCAAAAAAAAAAAAAAAAGAAAGAAAGAAAAGAGAGAAAAAACTTCATTTTTGCAAGACTATGAGAAACAGAGACCCATGAAATTGCATCTCCATTCCCCCAAGCACCCTTTTTCTTTCTTTTTTTTTTTTTTTTTTTGGTTTTTCGAGACATGGTTTCTCTGTATTGTTTTGGAGGCTGTCGGTCCAGCCTGCCTTGAACTCACAGAGATCTGCCTGCCTCTGCCTCCCGAGTGCTGGGATTAAAGGCGTGTGACACCACCGCCCGGCCCAAGCACCCTTTTAAAATCCTGTCCACTCTTTTGTCACATGTGGGAATCTTACTGTGTTGGCCTCAGAGTAGCTGTTGTCCTTAGGGTCTCTAGCTGAGTTCCATGAACAACTGTGGTGCTGGGCTCCCATGCTCATTCTCAAGGGGATGAAGGCAGGGTAGATGCTATCGGACCCTTCCATGTCACCTCAAAGCAGGGTGTCTGATTATGATGAAGGGTTTTGGAGAACAGAGTGAGTCTTGGATTCTCTATTCAGTGTTCCCTTTGAGGACTTAGCAAAGGCTGGCAGGCGTTTTCCTTTCTGGGGACCTAATGTTTCATTCTGGTGGTGACATCGTTCTAGAATTAACATGCCTTCCCAGTGTCAAATCGTTCATCACACTTAGAGATTAATAAAGGGAAAGCTCTTTAATAGTGCCTGTCCAGCTGTGGCTAATGTCCAAAGAGGATCCAGCCTCGAATAGAAGATTTTACTAACTTACATGCACCTTAGGCATTCCACGTAAGCTGTCATCCTTAAATCTCTCTTAGTCCTGGCTCCAGGTCATACTTTGAACAATTTCAACAGAGACAGGAGACTGCAAGTCTGGATACTTGGGCAGATGGGAAATTTACACAGCAAAATTACTGCCAGGATTATTTCCTAAGTGCACCTGTGTTGTCCTTTTCCAGTAGTTTTTACCCAGGTCCATCTTGCCTACCTGGCAGAATTATGATTTCCTGATAAGAGATTAGAATTAGCAAATGGCAGAGCAGTACATAATGGTGGTTGTGACCCTGTGATGTCCCCATCAGAGTCATGTTCTTAGATAAGGGGATGGGCCTAATGGCTGGTTGCCAGGGCTGTCTCTTTTCTTTATGGGGGTGGGACCTAATTGGAGGTCAGTCTTGGAACGTTAGCAGAAACTTTCTCAGCAACCCTAAATTTCAATTATGGCACAAGCTTTCTTTCCTACAGTTTTTTTTTTTTTTTTTTTTGGTTTTACGAGACAGGGCTTCTCTGTATTGTTTTGGAGGCTGTCGGTCCAGCCCAGCCTCAAACTCACAGACATCCGCCTGCCTCTGCCTCCCGAGTGCTGGGATTAAATGCGTGCGCCACCACCGCCCGGCTCTTTCCTACAGTTTCTAACAAGCCGGGTTAGTGTACTACCAGCTACCAGTCGTACTGGAGGTAGCACTTTGTGCAACTTGGTGCTTCTTAAGTGAGATAGTAGCAAATCCTCAATAGTATCAACTTTATTACTTAAAGTTTCTCCTGCATCAACATAATTGAGGTATCCAAGGACTCATCTCTTGGTAGACAGGGAAAGAGAGAGTCTGACCTTAGGCAGAGGAGGGAGAAGCTTTGAGGTCTCAGAATCTCAGGCCCTGAATAGCCCAATGGGTTCAATTGTGACTTTGTACATCTTGGGTTTTAGTTGGAGTTTTGCTTGAGGGTATCAAGGAACATCTACTTCAGAGAACAGGAACCTATAGGCTCAAAGTACATTTTCCTCTTTAGCTGTCAGAAATACTTGGGTAGAAGGGAATTTGCAGGCACCATTCTGTGCTATTATGTGTAGGTTCTCCCCTTTAAACATATTAACAGGCAAGGAGAATGGGTTTGGAAAAGTCATGTGTTTGAAGTCATAAATTGCATCTCAGAGGATATTTTTCTATTCTTCCTTCACAAAATAAGTCATGGTTTTCTGTCCCATCTCTTACTGACTGTATCAGTTTTTCAGTTCACAGTTATTTAGTTAGGAAGTCATCAATCAGTGAAATTGATGGTGATGATTATGACAGTGGCATGGTAATGATTATGATGGCGGTAATGATGATAGTGATACTGATGATGATGAAGATTGTGATAGTGGTGATGGTTATGATGGTGGTAATGTTGATAGTGATATTGATAATGGTGATGGTTATGATGGTGGTAATGTTGATAGTGATATTGGTGATGGTTATGATGGTGGTAATGTTGATAGTGATACTGATGATGATGATGATGATTGTGATAGTAGTGATGGTAATGGTTGTAATGATGATTGTATAGTGGTGGTGGTGATGTGGTAAAAAGATCTTTTCTGTCAAATGACTGTAGGTATGCCCATTTTCTCCTATGCTGGCTATTTTATGTCAACTTGACACAATCTAGTCATTTGGGAAGAGATAATGAGAAAATGCCTCCATAGAATTTGTCTATAGACAAGTTTGTAAAGCATTTTTAAATTAGTGGAAGGACCTGTACATTGTGGGTGGTGCCATCCCTGGGCTGGTGGTCATGTTTCCTATACAAAAGTAGGTTGAGCAAGCTAGGAGGTAGCAAACCAGTAAGCAGCACCCCTCCATGGCCTCTGTATCAGCTCCTGCCTCCAAGATACTGTCCTGCTTGAGTTCTTGTCCTGACTTCCTTCAATGATAAACTATGACCTGAGATTGTAAGCTAGAAAAAAACCCTTTCATTCCCATGTTGCTTTTGGTAATGGTGTTTTAGCACAGAAACAGAAACTTTAACTACAACATCTCTGTGCTACCCTGACATTCTTTCTCCATGGTTCCCTGGTATACATGCCAAGTTGTCTCACTCCCTAGATACCAAACATTCTTTCTCAAGGCCACCCTTCCCCCAAAAAGCTATCTAATTGAATATGATTGTAAGGTTGACCATCAACAGATGAGGGACAACTAATTCCCCTTTGTGTTAGGCATGAAAAACGAAAGCCAGTTTAACTAGGTGTGCTTGCTTTCCTGTTTTGGATAGCTAAGCCCCCTTCTGCTCAGGAGTAAACTTGCCTTGTTGAGATTTCTTGAGTAGTGATCTCTTAATTTGCAACCCTTATCCTGTGATAGTTGTGGTTGTATTGATGGTAATGGTGGTGGTGATAATGGTGGTGGTGGTGTTGATGACTGTGTGATGATGGTGGTGGTGATGATGATGATGATGGTGGTGGTGGTGGTGGTGGTGGTGATGATGACTGTGTAATGGTGGTGGTGGTGGTAGTAGTGGTGATAATGACTGTGTAATGGTGATGGCTGTGTGGTGGTATTGATGATGGTGGTGGTGGTGATGATGGTGGTGGTTGTGGTGGTGATGATGATGTGGTGATGGTGATGGCTGTGTGATGGTGATGATGATGGTGGTGGTGGTGGTGATGGTGATGACTGTGGTGGTGGTGATGATGGTGGTGGTTGTGGTGGTGGTGATGATGATGACTGTGTAATGGTGGTGGTGGTGGTAGTAGTGGTGATAATGACTGTGTGATGGTGATGGCTGTGTGATGATGATGTGGTGATGGTGATGGCTGTGTGATGGTGATGATGATGGTGGTGGTGATGATGGTGGTGGTGGTGATGATGATGATGATGACTGTGTGATGATGGTGATGGTTGTGTGATGGTGATGATGATGGTGGTGGTGGTGGTGATGACTGTGGTGGTGGTGATGATGATGACTGTGTAATGGTGGTGGTGGTGGTAGTAGTGGTGATAATGACTGTGTGATGGTGATGGCTGTGTGATGATGATGTGATGATGGTGATGGCTGTGTGATGGTGATGATGATGGTGGTGGTGGTGGTGATGACTGTGGTGGTGGTGGTGATGATGGTGGTGGTTGTGGTGGTGATGACTGTGGTGGTGATGATGATGGTGATGACTGTGGTGGTGGTGATGATGTGGTGATGGTGATGGCTGTGTGATGGTGATGATGATGATGATGGTGGTGGTGGTGGTGATGACTGTGGTGGTGGTGATGATGATGGTGATGACTGTGGTGATGGTGATGACTGTGGTGGTGGTGATGATGGTGATGGTGGTGATGGTTTGTGGTAGTGGTGATGATAGCAATCATTCATATTTATAATGACAGTGATAGTGACAGCAGTGGAGACAACAGTGCTCAGTACTTACTCAGAACTTCCTGCATGCCAGATTCTGCTAATAAGCCCTAATACCTGTCAGTACCTAGACGTGGCCTCCACTTTCCTCCACTCAGTTCCTTGGCATTAGAAATGTACCTCTGAACTTTCAGAGTTAAGACCAGCATGGCCATGGGCAAGCCACTCCAGGGCCACTTGTGACTGTCTAACCTGAAAAGAACCCAGGCCAGGAGGAGCACCCTAGTGCTACAGTGTCCTTGGTGCTGGAGGAATCTGATTCTCAGAAAGCAGGCTCTCTGCAAACCACAGGGACATTCTGAATGGACTCTCCAGAGAAACATCACAGCAGAGGGGGCAGCTCCTGTAGATGGCACTTCAAGTAAAGGCAGCATCCAGTATTGAAGCTACACAGGCAGAAACAAAGTGGGAAATGGATGAGAGCTGGGTAGGCTGGAGGAGTGGAGTGAGAAGAGCTGCTTTGCCAATGCTGCCTGGGAGAGGCCAGCTCAGCTAGACAAGCATATCTTCAGAAGCCGCCAGGAGGGCTCAGCTAGACAAGCATGTCCTTGGGAGCAACCGGGGGTTCCATTCAGGGCCTTACCTCTTGGATGGAGGAGTCTGGGAAGGCAACTGGAACAGCACCAGGATACCCGAGGCTGTCATCACCTATGTGTGCTGCTAGTCACCCCCTTCATCTGATGCTCGTCCCCAACCTGGAGTACACAAAACTTGAGATGTGCACAACATCTCGAAGCTACTGTCTAGGGTAACTCTCTGGGATGCTGGGGTTAGTATGACATGGGAAGGATATTGGTGGGAGCAGCTGAAAAGCCATCAGCATATTCTTCTTCTTTTTTGCTTTGCTTTTTAAGACAGGTTTCTCTGTATTGCTTTGGAACCTGTTCTGGAACTTGCTCTGCAGAGCAGACTCACAGAGATCTGTCTGCCTCTGCTTCCCGAGTGCTGGGATTAAAGATGAACACCACCTATGCCTGACTAATCAGCATATTTTTTAGACAACAAAAGCCTCAGGTATGATCTAGAATGTGAGCATAGATAGGTATGTATTCCTGGGGCTGGGCATGCCAGGCAAGTCTCACTCATTCAGTGTTTCTGGGTACAGAAACAGCCTTGCATGGCACCTGTCTTTACAGCTAGAAGAATACTATATTGTACTGGAATTCATGCACTGAGAAACAAGATTTACCCAGGACCACATTTGTTGTAGCTCTGAAATCTCTGGAGTCTAACTTAATGCTTAGGTACTTGACAACACAGAGTACATCCTGGCACTGGCTAGCTGAATTGCCAAGAAAGATGAGCTTACAAAGCTTGTAGCTAGGATTGTGTGCCTGTAGCTAGGATTGTGTGCCTGTAGCTAGGATTGTGTGCCTGTAGCTAGGATTGTGTGCCTGTAGCTAGGATTGTGTGCCTGCTTTGCTGTAGTCTTCTGCCTAGCTGTCCTCTGTGAGGAAGACGTCTTTGGGATTAACTATGTCTTTTATTGATGGCTTTAAGTTATAACAGGCTTATTGACTTTCATTGCAAATTCTTGAATCATTTCATTACAGCATAACTGTGTACTAATAAAGTATAATCTCCCCTAACCTTCAAGAAACTGTTAGTTCCTGGCAGATTTTATTGTTGTTGGTGCCAAGAAACAGGAGGGAACAGGTATCTTAATGAGTTGGGCAGGGTATGGTGAACCTGCAGGGCATGGCCCTTCCTGTGGGCCAGCACTACCCCTGAGGCTTTGTCAGCATCCTGGACTGGGACCCCCAGGAACAGCTCGCAGGTGCATTTCTGTGAGTGGGAGATGAGCCACTTCACAGAGTGAGCACTAATTAAAAGGGCACATTTATGTGATTACCATAACAGATGAATGAGGATACAGGACGCCAGTGTGTATGAGGTCACTTACAACTCTGCCTCCTAAACAGAGGTTGCCATTCATTCTCCCCCAAGGGCTCAATGCTGAGAATGTCAGGATTCTTGGGCCACGTCAGATCTGCCACATCTACCCAGCTTTGCACACCAGGTGGGAATGATCCCGCACAAACCTGTGTGTCCTTGGAGTGGCACTGTCAACTGCTGCCTGGCCCTCAGTGGCGCACAGTGTGTGGCTACTGCCAGGTCTGATGTCTCCCCACAGAGCTCACCTTTCTTGATCGGTCCACCCTCCACCCAAGAATGGAGAATGTTACAATCCCATCTATCCCTGTTGCCCACTGGATCCTGAACAGTGGTACCCTGTATCCCCAGCTGGTCCAGAATCCCTGATGTTATAGTATTTTCTCAGAAGCAGCTTCATTCTAACAATGATGCCTATGGCTCTGGGCCCATTCAGTCTGAGCCTATGATCTGGGTTGGTCACTGTCCTGCCCAGCTCCCCACACTGTCCTCACCAGGTCATCTCAAGGTCATCCTCACTGTAATTGAGCCATCACAAAATTCCATTAGAACCACTGAGTCCATCTGACTTTGTGTGGGGACATGTCCTGGGAGGGGAGATGCTCCCGAGGAAGGTCAGAGTCCTGGAGATGAGTTTCCTCAGAGTAGCTGTCACATTGACGTTGGGGCTGTTGTTGCCCCAGGGTGGACTGAGTACCCAAGTGAGGGCTTACAGCATCTTCAGTTCTGCAACAACTTGCTTCAGGGATGTCACCGCCCATCCCACACCTCCGGAGCAGCCTCAGGTGCCTGGCCCAGATCATCAGTGACCACCCCTGATGGTCACCATCAAAAGTGACCATTGGTTAACATGGGCTTCTACACACAGTGGCTCTTTAATAGTCCAGAAGCATCATTTCCATGGAAGCCACTCTGTCATACTGTGACTGGAGACATCTATCCCAAGCCCTTCCTAGAAGTATCTTAGTGATTGGATATGACGCCAGAGGGCCACCAGAGCCAGATGAAGACCACAGCCTGAGGGCACATCTTTGGCCAAGGAAGCTAAGACAGTCAAGGTCCCAATACCAGGGCCTCCAGTACCAGGGCTGGATGAGCAGACAGTTCCAAGTGCCCTCTCATGTGTCAGGATGAGGTCAAAGCTGGTGTTACACAGTGTCTTTGGGGTCTTAGAGGGGCCCACATCCCTGGCACCAGCAGACTAGTGTTCTGTTCACTCTGCCCTTTAATTTTCCCTCCTACTCTTGACCCTTGATCCCTAGTACTGTATGGCAGACTTTGGACATCTGAAGGCAGGTTATGGCCACACCAAGACTGGTAACCACATGTGTGTTCTAGTGACTTGGTCCACATCTTGTTCTTCCAGATGTGGCCACCTGGAAGGGAAGCATAGAATCCTCTCTGGTCCAGGGTTTGGCCTTTCTTCCGTGCAATGCTGTTGAAGGTTCTTACCCACCCCATTGTCTCCTGACTCTGGCTTTGACTATTGGGTTGGCAGGCACTAACATCTCCAAGGGCCTCTGGGTCTTTGCTTCTACCACAGTTCCAGGATCTTTGTGGCTACGAGTCTTTAAAACCGTTGTGCCTTTTTATTATCATTCAGGAAAACTGGCTGTTGTCTTTGGCTCTGTGGATTTTAGCACCTGTGGATTCTTACACTGCAACATCACCAAGGCACACAGAAGCCACCAGCAGGATCTGACCTGGATAGACACCCTTGCTGCGTCTCTCCTGACTCTGCCATGGTCTCTCTCTCATCCTCTGCTGTGGTCTGCCATGGTCTCTCATCCTCTACTGTGGCTCCTGTGGGGTGAATGGCAGACATTCAGGCTCTGGTTTTCCTCAGATTGGCAGTTTCCATTTGGTAGGGTTTGTTGTTGTTGTTGTTGCTATATTGGTGTCTTTCAACCACAACATCCAAAGAAGAAATAGTTCCTGAGTTCCACTGTCTCCCAGGCTGGGCTAGTCCATGTTCATCTTACGTCCTTCACCAGGCAATGTCTCCAGGTCTGGGCAACACGGTGATACAAGATCAGACAGACAAGCAGGGCAGCCGTGGGTGGAGTGGGAGTCATTTGAGGCTATGGAACAACAGGAAAGCAAAAGGACACTGTATTAGTTGATCTTCCTACTGGGACCTTTGTGGTCTGAATCTCCCTGGGCTTCACATCCTGGCATGGGCCATGCTTACCACAATGACAGACCTCAATTCTGTACACTTGCCTCAGATCCTGTTCTAAAACCATTGGCTAGATGAGTCTGTCCAGGCTGGGACATGACGTAGGTAAGTTGCGGAGAGGAGTGCGGGAGAGCTAGGCTCAATTGGCCTGCCTGTTTTTATGGCCAAGAAGGATCAGACCCGCTGAACTGATGTCTGTTCTTCTGGCCATGCTAATGAGCCAGACCGGTGAGGAGAGTAGGATTAAGAGGACCACGCCCTGGTCATGGGGTGCTGAGAGGCAACATGCTCTTCAGATGTAAGCCAAGGAGTAGTCAAGCAGAAATGAGACAAGAAGGGGCCTTGCTTGTTTTCTGTCTTGTTTATGGAAAGAGAGACAAGATGCTTCCACCCTCAGGGACTGCTTTCCATGGTGCAAGGCTGCTGCTGTGCTGGTGTCTGAGGAAAACTAGTGGGGGAAGAGTGAGGGGCTGTGGCAGTCATCTGCTGCTGGTGACAATCCACCCCACCGTCACCCCAGGGAGCTTCCTGTAGTGTGGGTCCAGCTGCAGCCTGCTGACCCAGCTTCACTCAGCTCATCAAGGGGTCCCTACTGTTGCAGCCATCTGACACCAGCCAACACCAGGTGACCTAAAGTGACCTTGCCAACTTAGTTTTGGATGTGGGCTTCCGGAAGGCTGATGTGGGTTGATGCGAGAGGCCTTCACCTCCTACAAGGGAGTAAGGGGACTGGTCCATGGGAAAGCTGGCAGAGGATATCAGCGGGAGCCCACAGGTCCTCAGCCCACCAAGCAAAGCCAGCCAGGCCAACACAGTCAAGGAGTGTAGGTGCAGCCGTCACATCCCTTATGAACAGGGAGGGACCCTTCACTGCCGTGTGATAGAGAGAGGACACAGCTGAACCCAGGTCTCCCCATTCTTAGAATAATTACCCTGTTCCCTTTTCTCCTTCCCAGAAGCACTCAGCGCGTTTCCTGGTCCCCAGCCCGCGTCCTGCCTGGAAGCTTCTGTGTACAGAAGCCAAGTACTCACTTGCCTCATCTGGATTTCACAACTGAAACACAGCTCTGGACTCTGAGGAGACCCCGGTCATGGATGCAAGTACACTCCCCCAGCCTCTCCCTGTGAGCCCTGAAGGTGGGTTAGCCTCAGGTCTGGGGATTACTGACCCTACAGATGGTGAGCCTGCTTCTTCTGAGCTCCACCATCCTCTTTCTCTAGAGTTGCTGATGTCTGTGTGCCAACCCCAGAGAACCTCCCTTTCAGCACAGCTTAAGATCCTGGCAGAGGCCTGAGTCCATCTTGCTCAAGTCTCTCATGTTTGCTTCTCCTCTGCATTCCCCCTCTGCTTCCCTGGCATAGGCCATTCCACCCTGAGTCTAGGTGCCACCATCCCGTAACCCTTTCACCAATCACATTTCCTCAGACAAAGCTATGCCTCACAGCCAGCGATGGGCTTATTAAACCATTCCGGTATGGAGATAGATGATCTCTCCAGAGTAGCGGATGGCACTGACGAGGACAGCATTCTCCTGGGAGCCATCAGCACGTGTGAGGCCTTTCCTCTCTTAGGCTGACAGGGTCCTTGGCCCCAGATTATGTGCTGTAACCTTACGGTGACTCCCTTCCTGCCCCTAGAGCGGAGGATGAGCTACCCCTGGGGTGGGTCACAGGCAGATGCCACCATATAGTGAGAGTTCAGGGCTCAGATAGAGAGGGGGACGGCTGGGGCTGTGAAGAGGCTCCGATGGCCCCCTCCCCAGAGTCATGCCGATCTCATTTCTTACATCTGGTCTTTGAGATCCGGATGCTGAATTCATTTAAAACACAGCCCCTGACATTAAATATTTGAGCTTTGCAATTACAGGGGAATGATTTTCGGTGCTCACAAGCAAGGAAGTGACAAGTCTGTAGTTTGAGTGAGGTTTAAATGTGACGCGTTAATCACACCCTTCCATATGCCTAATGGAAGAGTGGCATTTTCTGTGTGCCAATGACTGACTAGAATATTCTTTCTTTCTGTGGTTGGAAACACTGAAGGCACTGGCCTTCCCCACCAGGGGGCTCTGAGCAACTGTCTCTCCCAAGGATGGTGATACTGTTCTGCTCCGGAGGCTGACAAGATGGTCTGATCCTGCCCACTGTCCTGGTCCTCTCTCAGCCTGGGAGTCTTGGCAGCCCCTGCCCACCTGGAGCACATCAGCACATGCGTAGACTGTGTGCGTGTCTTCCACTGTCAGCCCAGCACTTTCATCCGGAGCTTCCCCAGCCTTCCTTAGTCTCCTCTGCCAAGACTTTCGAATCAGTTTTAAGGTTGTTTCTGAGACCTCTCCCCATTCTCCCTCTCCCTCTTTCTTGCTTTGCATGTGTATGTATGTGTGGTGTGTATGTACGTGTTTGCGTGTATTTGTAGATCTGAATCAATTGCTGTCTTCCTTGATCACTCTCTACGTTTTATTTACTGAGGCAGGGTCTCTTGCTGAACCCTGGGCTCACTAGTCAGCTAGCCAGCTTGCGTGGGATCCCTATCTCTGAATCCAGACTGCTGCCACTGCACACAGCTGCCATGCCTGCTTGGTTTTTCCATGGGTTCTGGGAACCTGAGCTCAGGTCCCCAAGGTTGCAGAGCAAGCGCCTTATCAACTGAGCCATCTCCCTAGCTCTGTGTGTGTGTGTGTGTGTGTGTGTGTGTGTGTGTGTGGTGTCGTCGCCCCAGCCCCGCCCCCGCATCCCGAGCCCCAGGTCTACATGCAGCAAGGAGTCGGTGTCTGCACTGCCTCATGGGGCAGCTGTATCCCCTCCTCACAGGTCCTGAAGTCAAAGTCCCTCACTAAGCTTCCTCTGTGGCCACTTGGAGGAGGATAGGGGACAGTGGGTGACCAGGAGTCTTGTCCTCTTCATTCCTTCAGGCCATGTTTTCAGTCTCGTTGGAACACAAGGCTGATGGCATGCCTCAGCTCAGTGTCCCATAGTCACATCTGTACATCAGAGATTAGTCCCCATTGAAGGTCCTCTTTGTCCTGGGAAGTTTTTGTTGTTGTCTTTCAGTAAAGCAGATTTTTACTTCTGATTTGCTGCATTCAGACTTTCAAAACTCACACATTTCCCCCGAATTAGCCTGGTGGGTCTCCAGCTTCTCAGTAAGGTCAATCTGTAAACAAAGGGATGCCAATGGGTGGAGGGTGGGAATTTCCAGAATCCCATAGGAAGGAGAGGTTCAGTAAGTTCACCATAGTGAAACGTTGACTCTCCTGACTTTCTAGAGGCATTTTGCATCCCAGAGGGTCAGAGTAAGGCCCTCAAGAAGGCCAGCACCTCGCTCCTTCAGGGCCTTGCAGAATGAGTCTGTGTACAAACAAGGGAGCCTTAGCAGGAGGGGCGGGGCCTTAGCAGGAGGGGCGGGGCCTTAGCAGGAGGGGCGGGGCCTTAGCAGGAGGGGTGGAGCCTCTCACCCTGTGCTCTTCCTGTGTCTTTATTCTTCCTTCCCTATCTTTTGGTTCCCTGGAGAAGATAGCATGTGACTGTGCTGGGAATGGTACTCTGGCAGGAATCTGAGGTGGAGGTCTAGAGAGCCAAGATGCACAGACAGCCACAATTTTGCTGTCTAGTACGGTAAACCCCCTACTCTCATCAGAAAAGATGCTACATCCAAGGGTGTGACTGACCTCTAGCTTGCTGTGTCCCAGGACATGGCTGTCACATCACTGGGTAATTGGGGATGTGGCTTTGCCCATCCTCCTACCGAATCCTGCAGCCTGTGTTTTCTGAGCCCAAGGATTGCAGACGCTGCTGTGGGTCCCATGCAGATCTGGTCTTGTGTCCAAGCCATTCTCTAACTGGCCACACACACAGTGGACATCGTATCCAATAGTAAATTGGGGCAAACTAGCAGGGAAATGTGACACAGTTGCATTTTTGTTCAGGTAAAGTTTGTTATAGGCATCCCAGGACTTTGGCACAGGTACAATCCTGTGAGCTGTCACTACTCTGTAGATCTGAAATAAATCATCACACACACACACACACACACACACACACACACACACACACACACACACAATCTCCCGCCCAATTGCGGCTACTCCTTCTCCTTGCTCCAGTACCTATGACGCCTCTCTACTCACTGTCACTTTGAACATTCCACATGGAATCAAACAGCATGTGACCCCATGGCCAGCACCTCCAATGGGGACAATTGCAAGACACCCTGGTTTCAAGGTCCCCCATGTATGATCCCTGGTTCATGTCTGTTCCTATTATTTGCAGAGCAGCATCCCCAGGCTGGACCACTCTCCTTGATAGATGGACATAGGGGTGGCATCTCCTCTGCTGTCTTGAGCACCTGCCTGCAGGGTGAAGGGATTTCTTCCGAGCATCTGTGCCAGGCTCTATGGTGCGTGGCAGGAAGCAGAGCTGCTAGTCACATGGCCCCTCACTCACCTTCGGGGCAGCGTCCCTGACCCAGAGGCTGCAGTGATGGCCTGATCTCAGGTGTCTGTGGGTCCCACTTGCTTGACGAGCATTCGACACTGATACGCTGCAGCCGAGCACTGTTTATATTCAATGCACAGCCTCGCAGCAGCCGGTGGCATCTGTTTCTTAACTGTCCTTTCATGTGAGAATTCACACCATCTGAGAAGGTTCTCAGCTGTGCTGAATATGAGGTAGATCAAGGAGGATGCTTCTTTTTAATTAAATACTTCCTGAGCTTGAATGGTTTTGTATTTATAAAGTCAAGCGTGTTTTTGCTTTTTTTTTTTTAAGTAAAACCTTAGTGAATGTGATCCCTGAGATGAATAGGTGGGGTCTTCTAAATAAAATGCCTGCCTTGAACATTCGAAGGCATCAAGGGGGATGGTGTCATCTCTGTGGCAGGCAGTCCCAGGGGACGTTGGCAGGTCCCAGGAGATGGCAATGCTGGGGGTCTGGTCCCCTCTGAACCTGGTTTGTGCTCTGATTCCACATCGTAAAAGCAGTGCTCAGCCTGAAGGCCGTCTGTTCAGTTCATTCTCAATCCCTTGGGCTGGGCAGGCCTTTTCTGTCCTGACTCCAAGGAACAAAAAAATATAACCATGGGGATGGGTGTGCTTTTCCTGGGTTATGGCTGTGGATGTCCCTATAATGTAGCACTTATCTGTGATTGAGGCTAATGTCAAGCTCACTGTGAAATCTCTTGCCCTCCAAGCAAGATGTGGACTCAGCGTACCACAGTGGGGAACACTGGGGCACCCCGTGAGCCTGGGGGTACAGGCTCGAACCTCTCAAGGGCTGAGCACAGGCTGGAGGCCAGGTCACGAGCCCAGTGTGACCCTTGGGGTAGAGTGAAATGTAGACCGTACTGCAGCTAAAGGAAGAAAGGCGATGTGGTGTTGCTTCAGGCTGTGGCTACTCAGGCTGAGGACAGCAGGTGCAATAACAAAAGAGAACATCTCAGGCAGTGTCTTCTTGGGTGGAGAACGGTCTAGCCTGGGAACCCTAGATGGTAAAGGTCAGGGTGTGGTGTGAAGAGGTCCATCTGCGGGGGGGTGGGGGGACCTTACCACAGAGACTTCACTGTTGTCCATAGCCCCTGATGTCCTTCAACTCTCCAACATCTTTTATTTGCAGCAATAGTGGCACCTGCTAAGTTGGACTGTTGGGACTGGACTGTCCTGACTGAAGAACCTTGTCTGTGAACCGGTAGTCTGCCTTCCTCCATGACCCACATCTGGCTCATTGCATCCGGGATTTGTTTTCTGTGTAGGTTGTAGTGGCATATCTGGAACTGATTCAAGAAAATGACCCAAGAGTGTCAAATGTGAGGTGTTGCTGAGAGCCAGTGCTGGACTTCCACACTGAGTGTGTGATGGTTAATAGCCAACGCCATGAGAATTATACAGACTGTTGCAGAACATTCACTGCCAATCCTGTAAAGATGTTTCTCCTGTCTCCTAAGAGCTTTAAGTAGACACTTTCTCTGACATCTCAGGATCACAGAAGGGGGCTTAGTGACTCCTAAGGCCCAGTGCATACGTGAATCTCAGCACACAGAGACTTTTTTTTTTGGTCTTTTGAGACAGCATTTCTCTGTGGATTTGGAGGCTGTCCTGGAACTAGCTCTTGTAGATCAGGCTGGTCTTCGAACTCACAGAGATCCACCTACCTCTGCCTCCCGAGTGCTAGGATTAAAGGTGTGTGCCATCACCGCCTGGCTCACACAGACACTTATATCTCAGAGACATATTTCATGTCATCTGAGAGGAAGGAAGAATAAAGATTGGCCACGGCTCTCCTGACCTCAGAGATCAGGAGACATACAGCACACCCCCCCCTTCCCATGTCCCCCACAAAGTCTCTGGGGACAATTCTCTTGAAGGTAAAGTTGGAGACTGGGAGCTGCACTCAAGCCCTGAATGTATGTATCATTCAGCTTCATGGGCCACTGAGTCATCTGCAGGAAGCCTGGGCTGGGTTCCTCTTCCCAGCATCCTACTCAAATAACAATTCAGAAAATGGTTTTCAAAAATGTGGATAGATGATGCTGTGCCTGTCATTCAGCAATCCAAACCCAACTGTAGAGGTTATTCTTCATCAAGATGTATTTTAACGATTTAGTCAAATTATATGCAGTAAACAAAACGCACATTTAACTAGAACCAGATGAAACCGAACACAAGAACAGATTTGGAAACAGATCGAGGCTGGCATTGTGCAACGCAAAAAGAAACAAGTGGAGTAATTACCATTCATTGAGGGAGATGAGAGCGCCTGGGCGTCATCACAGGATGTTGTGGAGACACCATCAGCAGGGGGCCAAGCAACAAGAGCACCAGCCCAAGAGCACAATGCGGGAGGGTTCTGTTGATTCTGTGGGCTGTGAATAAGGGATGCAGGGCATCCTATGGTGTGTGTGTGTGTGTGTGTGTGTGTGTGTGTGTGTGTGTGTGTGTGTGTGTGTTGGGGTGGGGGGGGTCTCAGCACCAAGTACCGCTCTCCTAGAGTGGAGCTGACCTCACAGTGAAGTCTCTAGAGTCAAGGTGCAGCTATTTTCCATGTTGTGCTAACAAGGAATATGAATCCAAGCTGGACAGGAAGGCAGAGTGTGGTCAGGGAGGCAGCATGAGATGAGAGGGTTGCTTTCAAGACCTGGCTTGTCGTAAATATTCATGTAGTAGTTGACTTACTGAGGTTCAATGTGTAGGAAACTGCATACATCTTGTGAGTTTGTTTGTTGGTTTCTGCGCATACGCACGGCAGCTTTAACACAACAGAGACAGAGTACTGCTCTGCGGAGTTGCCTCCCGCCCTTCATGGAAAATCTGCTGTCTCAGCCCCAGGTGACCCTGGTCTGCTCTGGCATGCTCTTCCTGGTAAAGAACTTTCCACATCTGTTTATTAGGGCTGTGATCCTTTGGTCTGGCTTCTTCGACTTGTCACTCAAGATTCATCACTTTGGTCCCATGTGTGTCAGCAGTTGGTCATTTTTGTGGTTGGCATACTCCTTGGTACCCAAGTTCTACCTCTAGCTTACTGCTGAGGGATGCTTAGATTAGGCCAAGTTTTGCCTGCATACATAAAACTCTCATAAGCATTCTTGTATAGATCTGTAGAAATACATTCTTGTTTGTCTTGGGCAAACACCATGTGTATATTTGCCTTTTAAAACAAATTAGCAAGTTATTTTCCCAAGGAACTACCATTCTGGGCTCTTGCCAGGAGAGAATAAAGATTCCAGTTTCTCCCCATCCTCAGCTCTGGCAGGGACTATTCTGTTTTGTTCGTACTTTAGTCATTTTGTTAGGTTCAAATTGGCTTAATGTGCCTTTCTCATATGAGTGAGTGACACCAAGGACACTCATACACCACTGGCCTGATTCACACACTCAGTGAAGGAGGTGACTATTGAACTTTTGTACTCCATGGGTTGTATGCCTTTTTACTTTTGAGTGTCATGTTCCTTCATATTCTGGAGACCAGTCTTATGCCAGTACACGCACTGGAGACCTTGTCACCTGCTCAGGTTTTTTGTTTTGTTGCTTTGTTTTGTTTTGTATTCCCTTAGCAGTGTGTTTCTCAAAGCAAACACATTTACTTGTAGAAAATCAATATTTTCTTCATTTTTTTTCAGATAATTTCCTCAGTCCCGTGTTCTTGCTTCCTCTCACCTTAGTCTACCGATGTTCTGGGTATTCTCCAGGAACCAACTTGCCTTCTTTGCTCTTCTTTGCTCTTTCCCAAGTTTGGCTTTGCCAATACGTCCTCTGGTTGCTCTCTTCTGCTCTCTCTGGCTTTAATTTGCCCCTTTTCCTACTTTCAAAATGGGAAAGCAGAGCTTGCTGTGGCAGGAGCCTCCTTTTCTAGTGTGAGCCTCTCCTACCATCCATCCTCACCTTCTTACCCCCCCACTCCTCTGAGTCCTGTTCTGTGTGCTTAGTGCTCCCTCTATAGTGCTCCCTCTACAGTGCTGCAAGGCTGTGCCTTTCTGATCCCCAGAATGCATAACCTTAACTGTCTGATAGTCAAGATTTGGAATTCTTTATCCTGCCAGTTCAAAAAAAAAAAAAGTACCATGGAACCTTTCTGTTAGCCTTCTGTTTGTTTTTTAGTTACTCTACTGTTCGGTTCCATAATTTCTACCTCATCCTTTCTTTTGATTTCTGTATCTTTACTAAACTTCTCTCACTGGGGAGACATTGCTGGACTTTCTTAGTTCTTTATTTCATGGCTGACTGAAGCCAGCTGCTTTGATCTTATCTAGCAATCCTAACACCTGGGCCTCTTCAGGGACAGTTCCTATGCTTCCTGTCCTGTGTGTAGATCAACTTTTTTCTCCTTTTCAAGTTTCACAACTTTGGTTGAAAATATGACATTTCAAATAGACTGCATTGAGTAGCATAAGCGAGAGTCAGATTCTTCTGCTTGTAGCCATTGCTTCCTGTTTAGTGGCTTCCTTGGATCGGAACTGTTGATTCTACATTCTTTTGTGTAGTGTGTATATTACGTATGCCCACTGAAGGCCTTGCTTGGCGAGACTGTGTTCAGATGGCTGCTGGACAGCAATTTCCCCTAAGTGCTGGAACCGATGAGTTCCCCAGTCTCTGGTAAGGCGTTGTTGGCATGTGTTGACCATGCTTTCAACACCCAGCCAGGCATCTAAACCTGTCCTTAGTTTTTACGGGCTGCTTGCAGAAAACATGACTGTCTGAGGTGGGTAGAGAGACTTCAGGACCTTCTCAGTCCCCGGCTTGTCCTGGGTGTTATCCTGTCCACATGACCAACCTTCCTGTTTCCCAGAAACATGTGGGAACTTGTGGCCATTGTACTCCCTTGCTCTCTGACAGCGTTTCTCTGTGCAGCCCTAGCTGTCCCGGAACACGCTCTGTAGACCATGCTGGCCTCAGACTCACAGAGGGAGAGCTGGTATTAAAGGCAGGCCACTGCCGCCAGGCCCCTTGCTCTCTTTCTAAGCGCCTGGCTTGGCTCGGTGCTTGCCTCCTGTGTTGTTGTCTTCCTGGGCAGCTGGTGTGTTAAACAAGTGCCTCTGACAACAACTCCCAAGCCAGGAAATGACAGCCAGGTCTGGGGAATTGTCTTGCAAATGCATTTCCAGGGGATTCCAGGGTGGGTCAGGTGACACTGCCAGCACCTGTCCTGTCTAGCTCATCCAGAAGCTTCTGATCTCCATCAGAGAGAGGGACTGGTTTTCATGGCTAGAGGAGCTGAGGAGACAGGGGATAGGAAAGGGACATATTAAAGCCCTAAAAACCTCATTATTCTTCCAAGATGCAGCTGGTTTTCTTGCATAAATACTCCCTTGTTTGTGACAATCTTTGGTTAGTTTCAGAGTTCTGAAAAGGCTTTCGACAGCCTTTCCCAGTGTTCCTGTTACTTTTATGATAAAGAGCATCTTCAGAGGTCTTCACATTGCCATCCCTGTGAACATCATTCCCATCAATTTTGATGGACTCTTTTTATCATGGGTCGTATTCTCCAGCCCCTTTGCAGACCTAGTCACCTTTGGTTAGATGATAAACACTGAGTAGAGCTCACCCCATTGGTTACTGCATGGTTCTCTGGCTCCATCATGATGAGGGAAGTACTGTTTCTCAGTCTTTTCATCCTCTTGATCTAGACAAGCGCATTATCCAGTAACTTCAAATTATCTTCTTCCTCTTGGATCGTAGGGTGATCCCAAGAGCATCAAGTACTTACTCTGGTCCATGCTTTTCTCCTGTGCCTCTGCTGACCAGCTTCAGAAGCACCTTGGGGGACCCCTGCTTTGTTCTCATGACCCTACCATTTTCTTCCCTGGCAGCTTGTGCCCTGTACACTGAATGCACTTGTCTCCTCAAGGACACAGTCCCACCTGATTCCCAGGTCAGCCCTGCATGTGGCTGTAAGTTTGGGTGGCCATAGGATCACATAGGTGGTCACAGCTCATCCCGTCTGTCTCTCAGAAATCCTGTTCTTCTCAGCTGACACCAAGAGCATAAACTGTGTGTTTCTCTGACTCTTTGGCTGCCTCTAATGGGAGGCCATTCTTTCTCTGACTGCAGCATGACCAAAGTGTGCATGATAGCTGCCTGGCCTGGCTTGTGAAGGACGGGGGACATCACTGGAGTGACTCCATGCGGGTCAGCACAGGTCCGTGAGTACAGCATTTGAGGTTGTGCTGTCTTAGAGACTTGGATCTGAGGGAGGTCTTTGCAGAGCTGAGTGTCATGCCCACTCCTGCTCTGGGGACGCCCTGGTTGGTAGAGTCTTAGGGGACATCTATGAAGCTCTGGCCCCTACTTCCCTGGTACTCAGGCCGCTTGGTGCTAGACCGAGCAAATCTCAGCCTCCTCAGTGCAGTACATGCTGGTACCATAGCTGGACTTCCTCATGTCCTTACTTTCTGAGTCTGAATTCCCAATTCCAGCCAGTTACATCTCTGAGGCCCCACTATGCCCCTACTGGGAACCGGCTCAAAGCAGGGCAAGCACTTCCAGGCAGGCTAGGAGGACACGGAGGTACCTGGGAGGCTGAGTAGAACTTCTCCAGGAACCAGAGCCTAGAGACTCCATGGAGATGCTGTTTTCTTCTTCTGATAACAAGGATGTGGAGGCAAGCCAACTACAGTGACTTTAACAGTCTCCCCCTATAGGTGACCAACTCTACCCAGTTCAGGGAATGTGATCTTATTTGGAAATGTGGTTTTTGGAGACACGGCTGTTAGGGGTCCAGAGATGAGGTCATCAGGATTGAAGGGTTCTCGGAGAGCAACAGTGCATGTGCTTGCAAGAGGGAGCCATGAGACACGTGAAGATGGAGGCTGAGACTAGAGGCCCACAAGTCAAAAGCCAGTACATGATTGTAGAACTCTCCAGAAGCTGAAACAGCAGACGGATACCTCCCAAAACCTCAGGAAGGAGCCTGACCCTGCCCAGACCTTGGTTTAAGGCTCTGGGAGGTGAGCTGATAGCTATGTCTTGTTTGAAGTCTGCTGGTCTTTGGTAATTTGCTGTAACAGACTGAGACAAACACTTGTTTTGCAGGCAGATGGAGCACTCTGGCACGGTTCCCAACATTTTGTAGGTCAAATAAACACATCTGCAAGCACATCTCTCCACAGTTGCATCCAGCTCCCTGAGATCTGTGTGAGAACCTTTTGTAACGTGTCTTTGTTCTGCTGAGACCAGTTACACCCAGACGGAAGTCAAAGGATAGGAGTGCGCCCCTTGGCATACTGACCAAGGCTGTAGCCGGGCCCCTACTGGTGGGTGCTTCGTGTTGCCGTGCAACTGCAGAACGCCCCATGCATATCTCCTGTTTCCATCTGTACTCTGGGCTGCAGCAGAAGTGAGAGGGCATTTGCAGAAAAGGCCTCTCTCACACGTGGGCCTGGCTGATACCTTCAGCCTTTGATGTATAAAGGAGGCAGAGGTCTAGGTCCCAGGACACTGTTCCAGCCCTTGAACTTACGGGCACTTGGGCAGTAACTGTCTCACAGCTGCCAGCATTACCCAGGCGCATCTTCTTACATAGTATTTTTCTGTTCTGACCTGGATCCAGTATGTTTTTTATTTTTGGGGGGGGGGATACTAAATAGAAAGGATATGCAGAGGCTTCATGCTCTGCCTAGAAACCGAGTGAATCATTAAAAAAACATAGGCACAGATGGAGTCTGCATCCCATGAGCCTTGAGCAGACCCTGATAGGCCCATCAGCAAGCAGAGGCTGCTTTTCTCTTTAAACATTCAGGGCTGCAGGGCTTACACCTGTACCTCAGTACAGACAGGCTGAGTACAGCTGAGAGCAGAGTGAGGCATTAGTCGACAGAACAAAACCCAGAAGCAGCCTTATCTCTAGAGCGTCTCAAGTCTCCCACAGGTGCTTTCCAGAGAGCAAGGCCTTTCTTTGGACACTGCAGACTCGTTAGGCTGCAGTACACACTAGGCGCTGCCTTCCTACCCACTCCCTTATTCCTTCCTAAGACTTACTTCTGTGACTTGGGGCCCTGTTGTCTCCTGAGTCTAGTGCCATCGCTAGATGGCCTCTTTGTACCCTCCCAGGATGCTCTGCAGCTGGGAAGAAGCCTAACCTGGGGCCCCACACAGAAACACCAGTGTGACAGATGTTCGCTTGCTCATTTGCTTGGAGCAGCCTGGCTAGGCTTAGAAAAAGAAAGGAAAACACTCCTTTCAGGCACAGCTCTGGAGGGTGGGGAATCCCAAGGGGTTGCCAAGTCCGTCAGCCTAGAGGAGGTGTCTGGTATTCTGTACGTTTGTCTCTTCATACCCAAGGTTGTCCATCAATGACATCATTCTTAGAAGATGCTTCTAGAGCTTGCAAGATGCTTCAGTAAGTAAAGGCACGTTGCTGTCAAGCCTGGCAATCTGGAACCCATTCCAGGAACCCATATGGTAGGAGGAAACCAACTCTCCAAAGTCCTCTGGTTCCCACACACCTGTACAATGGCAGGCAGGCAGCACACGTGTGTACATGCACATATGTGTGCACACACATATTATTTAATTAAGAGATGACTCTAAGCCAGGCAGTGGTGGCCCACACACCTTTAATCCCAGTGCTCGAGAGGCAGAGACAGATGGGATCTTTGTGAGTTTGAGTCCAGGCACGAGTTCCAAGACAGCCTCCAAAGCTACAGAGAAGCCCTGTCTCGAAAAACCAAACCAAACCAAAAAAAAAAAAAAAAAAAAAAAAAAAAAAAAGATGCTTCTAACCATTCTCACAAGCTGAAAACCTACAGGCATCTCCTCTGTGCTCAAAGAAGTCACCAGTCCTCCTAGCCTATGCTTTGTGGCTGTAAAGAGACTCCATGAACACGGCAACCCTTATAAAATAAAGCATTTAACTGGGACTGGTTTACAGTTCAGAGGTTGAGTCCATTACCATCGTAGTGGGAAGCATGGCTGCATGCAGGCAGACAGTGCTGGAGAGACAGCTGAGAGTCCTACATCCGAAACAGCAGGCAGCAGGAAGAGAGAGACCACCAAGCCTGGCTTGAGCATTTGAAAGCCCAAAGCCCACCCCCCCAGTGACACACTTCCTCCACCAAGGCCACACCTACCTCAACAAGGCCACACCTCCTAATAGTGCCATTCCCTGGTGACCAAGAATTCACATCTATGAGCCTATGGGGGCCATTCTTATTCAAAACACCACACCAGTCTTCTCAAGGCTTCGGTGGACCCTGCCCTACAGTGAACCCCGAGACTAGGAGGACGTTGTTATAACCAGACTCGCCTCACAGGAGCTGTGTTTGGTGCTTGGACGGGGCAGTGACTCTGACCAGGCCTGGCACTGAAGACAGGCAAACAGAGGTTCATTTCTTCAAAGTCGATTCACTCCTTCAACTTGCTAGCATTTTTCTTTAAAAGTACAAGGCTGTGACCCAGCATTCAGGCCACATTGTCCAGCTGCTTAGTGCTTCTCCTTCATTTCAGCACTGGCCTCTAGCTGGCCGCACCACTCCCTGCCCCAGATTCCCAGGGAGGCTGAGAGGGTTCACTGATGAGGATACACCCAGTGACATCCCCAGGCTCAGTCACCATGCCCTCACCACAGTTCACCGTCAGCACATGCAGCTCTATTAGGGAGGACACCAGCACAAGTCAACTCGCCCCTGCACAGCTGAGGGGTCCACATCTGTGGCGGGAAGGAAAGCTGTGGATTTTATGGTGCCTTCCCAGCACCCTCTTGCCACACCTCTGACAAGGCCTTGGCATTGGACATGGTGGCTCCTGGCTTCCTTTTGGAATCCAGGCTTACTAAGAATGGGTTCAGGGCTTGCTCCCAAGTGCCAGAGAGCTCGGGAAGGCAGTGAAACAAACCCCTTTTCTAGGTCACTTGGTGAGTGTTCACCTCCTGACTCATGGGTAGACTTGGCACAGCAGGAAAGACACATGCTATCACCCTGTCCCAGAGTCTGAGGTGATAGTAATGGTTATGGAGTGTTTCTGGGAGGGCTACAGAAAACTGCAGGGTGTGTGTGGCCTGGACACTGCCCTGGGGGGAATGAGGGCAGCCAAGGACAGCTGCTGGGACAGTCTGGTGTTGGGACACTCTTCATTCTAGATTCATGGACTCCTCTGGTCCTTCTGCTGGCTCTTGGGCCAGGACCTGCCTGCCTTTTTGGGAAGCGCCTTCTTCTCCCAGATGCATCTCAACAGCCTCTCCTAAGGAATCGCTCTGTGTTGGTTACTTTTCCCATCACACTGATGGGAGCAACCTAGGAGAAGAGGCGTGGCTCCCGCACCTGTTTTCAGGTGGTTTAGTCCATCCTGACAGGACAGGTGTGGTGATGGGGATGCCTCAGTCTAGCGGTAGAAGCAGGAAGCAACACGTCAGGAGCTGGAGACCAGAATCTCAGGAGGCCAGGCTCTATGACCTATGTCTGTCCCCTATGCTCCACATCCCCAAAGTTCCAGAGCCTCCCAAAGCAGTGCCACCTGCTGGGGATCAGGTGCTCAAACGTGGGAGCCTGTTACTGGGCAGGGCTTCAAACCTAAACCATACACCCTTCCTGACCTCCTCCTACCAGACACTCTCCTCAGGAGCCCTGCCAGGACCCCATGAAGGCAGACAGATAGTGACCCAACCCAGCCAAGAAAGAGAACAAAGATGCTGACCTTTGTGACTGCCCAGAGGTAAGCTGAACCCACCCTGGCTGCCACATTCGGTCCTGACCTCCCTGCCCATCTTCTCCTGGCTCCCAAACATGTAGCACTCAGTGCACATTCTGAATCTGATTTGTAGACAAAGACACTTCTTCATAAGGCTGAGCGCCCGATGTTTGTTCTTCTTATTGGAATCCCGGTGAGCCAAGGGGCTCTTGCTGATCGTGCGCTTATTAAAAAGAAATGCATGGAAGGAGTAATTGCCTGTTCTATGGTGAGAAATTACTGTCTCTGTTTTATTTAGGCTGTATAGGAAACAAGAAACAGCACATAATTTAGTGATTAAAACTTTGCATCTCTCGTTTCATATAATTGCATGCTTTTGTTCAAGGCTACTATTTTGATTAAAAAATTCATTCTGACCCCTTTCAGGGTCCTGGGCAGTAAACAGGTCCCATGTAGGGAGGACTATGTTTTCCAGCAAAGCTGAGAGTAATGTCCCTGTCTTTACCCCCCAGGAATTGTGGGTGGTAGCTGGCAAGGGACTGGTGGGGGGGTGCTGGATTTGGTCAGTAATGGTTAACAAGAGAGGAAACTGGGGTGACTTCTACACATACAAATCCTCAATGGACAGAGACTAATGAAGTGGCTGGCATGCCCACGGAGGGGCCTATGATCAGAAGCTTGTCCTAGGCTCGCCCTGGGCCATCAGTTGCCCTCAGCCTGGAGTGTGAACAGTGGTCAGCAACCGTCTTTTATGGTGCCAGCCTGGGCTGCTCCATTTGTAGTCCAGGACTCCTGCTGTGGCAGAAGGTCCTAGAATACCACCTTACCCCATATCCTGGGCCTGAGGTTCCATGCAGCCCCTCCCGGCCTCCTCAAACAGGGTGAAACTTTGTGGGGTCCCACCACTCAGCAGAAGCGCCTCATTTCTCGTAGTCGGTCATCTCCAAAGCTAGGGCAGGCTGTTCTCAGCAGAGGAGGTATTGCAAACAAGGAGAGGTGCCAGCCCTCAGGGTCACTGAAACCTGCTGTAAGGTCACTATAAAGGGACAGGGACTCTGAAACAGTAAGCCTCTCGGTGCTCATTTTATATTTTGTGAATTTGTGTATACAAAATTTATTCACATTATTGAATTTCACCAAATATGAAAGTAAATACCAGCTGGACAGTAGTGGCACACGCCTTTATATCCCAGCACTTGGGAGGCAGAGGCAGGTGGATCTCTGAGTTCGAGGCCAGCCTACAGACTCAGTTCCAGGACAGCAAGGGCTGCACAGAGAAACCCTGTCTCAAACGAGGAGGAGGAGGAAGTGGAGGACAAGATGATGATGAAGATAAATAATACCTCAAGACCATTTGAAATCCAATGAACTTTGTCCCCCTGTGTTCTGTGGGGTCCCCTTCCCCCTACATCTGTCACTGGAAGTCATGGAAGCATGTAGGTGAAGACATCACCATGTCCTTTCTGATCACCCAGCCTTTCTGTCCTATCTACACGACAATCCGCCTCCAGTAAAGTCATTGCAGCTGAAGACTAGAAATGTGTTCCAAGTCCCACATTGAGAAATCACTGCTCTGACTGCCCACCTGGCCTCACCTGGTCTCAGGAAACAGCCTGTGACTGAAGAGACAGATTGAAGAGCCACCACCAGGCCATCAGTTCACAAGACACATTCCCATTCAGGACACATGGGACACAGAAAGTCAGGGTTACATTTGCTGTTGTCAAAAACCTGCATGGAGGCTGGCTGGCTGGAGAGCCAGCCAAAAAGTCTCTTCCCTGCAGATCCATCTGGGCTGAATGGAGCCAATTAATATCCTGATGGGGCTCAAAAGCTTCAGTGAATGGAGTGAGTCTGACCCAGAACTGCAGATTCTAGGCCATTGTCTCTGGCTTATGACACCAATCCAGAATCTGGGAGAAGTTCCCACTGAGAATCCAGCTTCTGCTCCCCACAGCCTGCCTCTGATTCTTTTCATTTGCCCTGTGTTCTTCTCAACAAGGAGGCTCCCAACCAAGGCTCATTTGGTTTTTCTTCTGTCCAGTGGAGTTATGTTCTGAATATATTCTAAGGAAGATAATATACATATAAAGGAACTCACTGCCTCTTCATCCTGTGGATGATACTTCTCAGTTGAGGGTTAAAATTGAACCAGGATTCCAAAGTGTTTACACATGGCTGAGTTCTCTTGGGGTAGGGTGAGGGTACCCTGTGCTTTGGGAGCACTGGCTTTTTATTCCTCATGTTGACTCAGGCCCATAAGTTGCAGAAAGTGAGCATTTCCCTACAGGGTTCTACTTTTCCCCTGCCAGTATCATTTCAGACACATCGTTTTCTGGAAAACACTGTGGTCCCAGGACCTCATGGCATTACATGTCTTAAGCCAGGCAAGAATTACAAAGTAGACAGCTGGGCACACCTGTGTGCAGGTAGGTGTGCATACTCTGTCCTCTGGGCACACCTATGTGTGCACACATAATCTGTCCTCATTAGTTTTATGTCAACTCGCTACAAACTAGAGTCAATTGGGAAGAGGGACTCTCAAAAGAGAAAATGCCTCCCTAGATCGGCCTATGGGCAAGTCTGTTGAGCATTTTAATGATTGATGAGAAGAGCCCCGCCCACTCTGGGCAGTGCCACCCCTGGAAAGGTGGTCCTGGCTTGTATAAGAAAGCAGGATGAACAGGACGTGAAGAACAAGCCAAGAAACAGTGTTTCTCCATGGCTCCTGCTTCCAGGTTCCTACACTGAGTTCCTGCCTGACTTCCTTCAGTGATGAACTGTGGTGTAGAAGTCTGAACTGACGTAAAACCTATCCTCCTCAAGTTGGTTTTGGTCATGGTGTTTTATCACAATAGAAACTGTTCGAGGTGAGGATATGATAGATGAGTATGACAGCCAATTTATTAAGGGGTGCAATGAAAAGACAAACTTGTAGATACAGAGCAAAGCAGATGTTATTCAACTCTCCGCTGCTTGTCAGGAGTGAGCCAGAGCAAGAGAGCAAGCGTGCACCTCCCCTCCAGCCTATCAACTGTCATGTAGCAGACAAGACCACGCCCTAGAGCTTGCTGCCCCAAGGCTATTGGCAGAATGTGTTCCACAACAACTGTCAGAGTTATTTTTCTATTGCCATTGCCCAGACAAAAACCATGACCGAGGCAATGCATAGAAGTTTGTTAGGTCTTACAGTTTCAGAGGATGAGTCATAACCATCATGTTGGGGGAACACAGCAGCAGACAGGCAGGCATGGTGCTGGTACAGTGGCTTAGAGCTTATATCTGATCCACAACCAGGAGGCATGGGGAAGAGATGACTGGAAATGGTGTAGGCTTTTGAAACTTTAAAGCCTACACCTACAGACACACACTCTTCCTGCAAGGCTACACCTTCTAATCCTTCCCAAACAGTTCCACCAACTGAGGACCACGTATTCAAACATATGAGCCTATGGACCCATTCTCACTCAAGCCACCACAAAAACCCTAAGACACAGCCACAAATAATGCACTCACATGTACATAGCACAGATGTGTATACAACACAGATATGTACTCACACACAGATGTGCAAGCAATGTAGGTGTGTACTACACACCCACAGATGGACAATGTGCACACTAGACATCCTTACACACACCCCATGAACAACTACATCCTCCCCCAGTCTCTCTCAACTCTTGTCCACACTAATCTGTTCTCAAATTCTCTACCTTTCCATTTCAAGAATGTCATGTACAACCTCTTAGAGCTGTCAGTCTTCAGTCATTATATATTTGGAGGTAATTAGGCTTCCCTGTCAGTTATTTCTCATCTATTCATTTCTGCTGTCAGCTAGCCTTACAGATGTAGATGAACTCAGCCTGTTTAATACTTACCTGATAAAGAATGCCCAGGTTAGATACTGTGGCTAAAACATAGTTAGGGAATGCGTTCTTCCCAGATTCATCACTTTTGGGTTTGTTTTGTGACCATTTGGTATAAACAGGACCATCTATGTGACCATTAGATTGGCACCATCCCTTGGGGCCTCAATTCTTTTCTTCTTACTTTTTTCTAGGCTCTTGAAGTGGGAGCATAGATTATTGAGCAAGACATTTCCTCTTTTCTGATGCAAATATCTCAGCACTATAAATTTACTGCTTGTCCTGTTTTAGCTACATCCACAACCAACAAATTTTGGTAAGTTGTATTTTTATTTTCATTCCACTCCTTGTGTTTTACATTATTTTTCCTGAGGCTTCTTCTTTAACTCATGGCTACTTACAAGTATATTATTTGGGTTTTATGTTTATATTCTTTGTACTTTCACCTATTACCTCCCCTTTATTGATTTTTAATTTGATTCCACTGTAGCTGAATAATATATAGACTACATATGAAGAAAATGCACACACACACACACACACACACACACACACACAGTGTGAGTTTTGTCTCTGTAGCTGGCCTGCCCCACCCTCTCCTCTATTCAGATTCCTGTTTTCTTTAGTGTCATGTTCAAGGGTGTGGAGTGGTAGGGGGAGATAGAACAAAAGTGTCCTCCATCATTGCAGGAGCAGAGTTCTCTCTGGTCCGTTTTTAATATCTTTGATGACTGATGCCAAGCCTTGTAAGTGATGCCTTGATTCCCACCCCTCCCCATTTTCTTAGCTCTTGGACAAAATTCTGAGTTTTGCTTTCACTGATGAAGGCTTCTTCTATATGTGACCCTAGAATTTCATCGGGGTGAAAGGAAAGGATTCCTTGTCACCCATCCTGAATAGTAGTCAGAGACACCCCGAGTGGTTCTTTGGAGGTCTTCAGTGGAGATTTAGGAGTCTATATTGGTTAAATCTTGGAGCTATCCTGAAACATACCAGGGTATGGGCCCAGAGCTACCTTTGGAGTGGGCTGCTCACAGACATCTTAGACCAGGGGCTCCTGGACCCACCTGCCTCTACTTTTTAAACCATTTTTACTTCCTTCATCCTGTCTAGAAGTGTCCCTGCGTGTGCAGTAGAGATTGGGGGACACATCTAGGAAGACCAGGTGTAGAGGCAGCCTGTGGACAGGGGCAGCCCAGTCTCCCCACTTCAGCCAGCCCTGAGCCTCACTGGGCCTAGCTCAGTCTTGCCACAGACATCTGCTAGCTGCCTGCTCTGGACTCCTGCCAAACAGCCTGTGTCTTCCCTGCTCGTTTCTCTGTCGACCTGCATCTGGAAAGCTGATGTGTTTTCCTTCCAAATCCCCACTACTTGGCTTCATGAGGCATCTGTCTTAAAAAATGTGCTCTGCCTCTTGGCTTGGCCAGGGTAGGGAGGAGCTGCATTTTGTGTTGGAAACCCCGCACTGACTCTTAGCTGTGATGTTCTTGGCATTTCCTGAGAGACTGCATGCAGTACAGCTCTCTAGAAAGGGGAAATTGTGAGAGTTTTTTTGTTTGTTTTGTTTTCTTTCATTGTGGGGACACTGTTGATCACATGGAAACATCTTCAAGCTGGCCCAGTCACAAGTGGATCTAGGGTGAATGTGTTGTGCCCAGTGAACATCAGGTCAGATTGAGCTTTCTCTTGCGTTTTAGATGCCAGCTTCATGATGCTGCTTGTCTTCCAGAAATAACTGGCATCTCAGCCTTTCTGAAGATGAAGACAGCCATGGCAAGCTCATTAGACCTGAATGCGTTAGCTTTTGCTTTCTGATATGTAAAATCTTAATTCTGTGGGAATTCATTAAGTTTTAAAGTAAAGTTTTGCCTATTAGAGAATAACCCTTAGCCAGGCATGGGGCCCATGTCAAGAGATGAAGCATTGGTGCCTCCAAGTGTTAATTAGTGGGGGAGAGGGGTTACACACATGCAGCGTATGTATGTGTACATGTTTGTGTGTTTGCACAAGTGTATGTGTGTAGGCCGGAGGCTGACACTGGGTGTCCTTCTCAATCTCTCTCCACATTGCTTTTTGAGACAGGGTCTCTCATTGAACCTAGCTAGCCAAGAAAGAATGGAGATCCTTTTGTCTCTGCCTCCTTGACACTGGGATTACAGGCAGCACTGCTACAATTGACCATTATGTGGATGCTGGAGATCAAAATTCAAATCTCATGTTCTGTGATCAGCACTTTCTCCACAGAGCTATCTCCCAGCCTTCTCTCCATAGTTTATTACTAGGTGTGAATATATTTAGATTATTTTCTGTTTGTTGAATAGATCTTTTATTTAATAGTTTAATATAAAGCATCTTTTGTCTCCGGTGGCCCATCTTTGACCTAAAGTGACTTTCTTACAGACAGCGTATAATGAACTCATTTATTTCTATCTATTTTTACCAATCTCTCTCTCCTTTGGTTCTATAGTGAAATCATCTGCATTTAAAGTAACCACTGATAAGCAAGGTCTTCGTTTCCGGTCTTTGGTATTTGTTTTCTGTGTGTCTGACTGCTTTTTCTGTCCTTTATTTCTTTCATGTCCTTTTCCTGAATGAACTTTCTGCTTAGCTTATTCTTCCTTTTATAGTAAAATATTAAACTCTTCTCCTATCTCTCTTTGTTATTCTCTATCTGTTTTCTTTCACTTTCAAAACTGTAACTCAGAGGTAGACACAATTTCAACAGCATTGGCTACCCCTATTCCTTTCAGGTTTAAATTACACAAAATCACATATTTATACAGTGTCCTCACAAACGTCAAGTTATCATTCTTTTAAATAATCAAGCCCTTAACTCATATGAAAAATAAAATGTAGAATCATAAACAACCCAAGCTACAACAAAGCTTTCTCATTGCTGCCCAAGTTTACCTGGCAAAGCTCAGTGTCATTATTTGCTTGCAGATTCCCTCCCGGCATCCTCTCCTGGCCTCATGTGGACTCCCTGAAGAATTTTCCTTCCTGTGGGTCCTGGAGTGACTAACTATCACAGCTCTTGCTTACTGGCAAATATTGTCATTCATCCTTAAGTTTAAGGGAAAGTTTTATTAGTCAGAGGGTTCTTTAAAGGCTGATTTGAATTTTGAATAGCTGCTGGCAGCATCACCGGATCCCCTGTGTGGGAGTAGCATCTCTCCTGCTGCTTGCAAGGTCCTTGCCATCTTTTGAATGTCTTAATTTAACACTCCTGGGTGTGGGTCCCTTGGAGTTCATTTCTCTTGAAATTTGAGTTCCTTGCATGTTTACAATCCTGTCCTTTATCAAATCTGGAAGATTTGAGGCTGTTTTTTCTTTACATATCCTCTTTATCTCTTTCTCCTCTCTTCCTGGGCCTCCCACAATGTGTACAGAGACCTTTTTTTTTTTTTTTTTGGTGATGTCCCACAGGTCCCCTAAGCTGTGTTCTCTCGTCCCTAACCTTTTTTTTTTCTGTTCTTCTGTCTCAGCATCCTATCATCCTGTCCTTGAGCTCTCTTATTTCTTCCCTCTGCTCAGATTTTTGAGTCCCTCTAACGGGTTTTCATTCATCACTTGTTTGCAGCTTTATTTTTTTCAAGTTTATTTTCTTTTTTATAGATAGTTCCTGCATTGAACAGTTTCCCACCACTTTGGAAATACTGGGAAGTCAACTTGAAAGATGAAAGATGGCTTTGGGCTCACATGGTCACTGTCTTCTAATGCTTGTGAGCCTGGGTGAGATCCCATCATGGTGAGGCACACAGTAGGGCAAGGATGATCACCCACCTCTTGACATCCAGAGAGAAGACAGACAGAACCAAAAAAGGGCAGAGACCAAAATACCCCTCGAGAGCATGCCACCCAAAACCATTGCCTGTATTTAAGCCCGTCTCCTCAAGTTTCCACAACTTCCTGATAGCCCACGAAACCCATAAGTCCATTAATGGTTTTTATTTTGTGTATGCTTTTGAGGCAGTCTCATGTAGCCCAGACTGGTCTCAAACTCTCTGTGTCACTAAGGATAACACTGAACTTCTCTTTCTCCTCCTGGGGTTACAGATATGAACCACCACATCCAGTTTTAGGTGAGGATACACCCAGGGCTTCCTGCATGCTAGGCAAACACTGTGAACCGAAATGTGATATACCAAATGATGCTGTAACGATAAACAGCGCACTTACTGAAAGTAAAACTAAGTGTTTATTGTAGAAATTACTCACAAGATACCAAACAAGTAACCCAGATGAGCCGAGTAGTTTTCCACCGCCGAACTGGAAGCCGAAAGCCGGAAAAAGAGACCAAGACTTCCGTAGTTCAATATTTTATACCTTCCTGGCTAGTGACGTAGTTCACCGCCTACATACGTATACGTCTTTACGTCTGTCCGTATACGTCTTTAGTCATGCCTAAAGTGGGTGTGGTTAGCGGTGTGGTAAACCGCTCTTTTATTACCTCATCTGTATGCGCCTCTAATAAGTCACATGGTTAATGGCGGCATTGTTTTCCTCCTACAGAGATGCACTCTGGCCTTGTGATCTCACTATTGGGCTTAATCCACTGGTGCACACAGAGCCCTCATGATCCAATCACTTCCCCAAGCCCCTACCTCTGAGCACTGCTATACTGGGGAGTAGTAGATCCTTAACATATAGCTTTGGAGAGACATTTGAAATCAAACCATAATAGGTCCCATGTTCTTCCACTCTTTCTCTATGCTTTCCTTCAGTTCCCTGGGCATCTTCAAGACTTGTTTCCGAGGCCTTTGGCAAGTTTATCTGCCATCAGTCTATCTCAGAGGCAGCTTCTGTTGGTAATAAATAGTCATACTACACTACATGTTTGCTTGGATTTTGTATATTTGAAATGATATTTAAGTCCCACTTCTGGATATGAGGATCTCCTTTCTACCCTAGGCTTTGCAAGGGTTTTTGTTTTGTTTCTAATTGCTATAGACTGCCCCTACCAAGGTTTTCTGGGTCTTTTCCATCTTTCCTTCAGCATGTTCATCTCTTTCTAATTCCTCCCCAAAATGTCTTGGGTGTTCAGATGCAACCCACAATACACCAAGGTGCTTCAGGGCAGCCTCCTCAGGTTGGATTGTAGCCAATGAACAATAGCAGCTTCAAGATGGGTTGGTGCAAGGTAACAAAGGAGGAAGAAGAGAGACAAGTGTTCTTCTAGGAAATAGGCTTCAATCAATGGTTTCCAAGGCCTTTGTGATCTCAGTATCCTTCCCAGACTCCATGTTAGTATGAAGACTGCTGTATCTACCAAGGTGCCTACAGACAGAGAATGAGGGAACAGGCAAGCTGGGTTCCTGTTGTACAGAAAATTGCTCCACTGTGTACTGGCCTGAGGTTCCTGGGCCCATACATGTATGGAGCTTGTCATCTGTACTTCCCAATTGTCACCCTCAAGGTATTAGAGCACCCTTGGCTTTGCTTCCTCCACTGTGAAATGAACAAGGTCATCTGAAGACTGAATGAGGGAAAGAAACCACATTATGGTCTGACTTGCAGTGAGGAGACCCAAGAGCTGGTCCCCAAGCCACATGGAGTATCTCGGTGCCTGGCTTATGCCATGTGTTATGTCTGGCATGTGGTGCAGAATAAATGTTTGCTAAGTAGATGGCAGGAGGAGGGAGCAGAAGCAGAGATGCCGTGGATGGTCTTGGGATAGCTATGCACCAGCAGCTGGAGCCTAGTCAGGTTAAACGTGACAATAAGAAGCCAGCCCTATGTACTCCAAGTGAAGAAGTTGCCAGGGCTGTGGTGGACACTATAATCATCTTGGTGCCATTTCTAGTACACAGATGTCTGTTCACCCAGTCCAGGGAGTGGGCTGTGGTTGCACCTGTAAAGAGAAGCCTTCCCTCCAGCTGCGTTCCGGCGCGCATCAGTCCCAAATAAACACACAGGAGGCTATATTAATTATGAAGCTGTTGGCCTTGCTTGTTTCTTACTGGCTAGCTCTGACTTAAGTAATTACCCCATAATTGTTAATCTAAGTATTTCTCTTACCGGAGAACAGTTCCGGGCTTCCTACCCCATGGCATTACATCTTGACTCCTGTGTTTCTCCTACCCAGAGTTCTCCTGGACTCCTAGTCCCACCTATCTAGATTCCTATTGGCCAGCAGTGTTTTATTGACACAGGACTTCCCCAACATGCACCCCTTGACACCTCCTTCTCTTGCCTAGATGACTCCATGGCTACCATCTCACAGACACAGTTGGCTGTTCAGAGAGTAACTGTAGACTAGAACATGCCTCTCAGGCCAAGCATCATTTTTCCATGTCAGAAAAATTGCATTTATGTAATAATTAACCGAAGTTAATAGAACAGCTGAACACAGAATCCCAAAGAACCTTGGAAACAGGTAATCTCTGCAACTGCCTACAATACACTGAAGACAAGGGGTCAGAGGTCATAGAAACTGGGGAAGTCGGTCCATGGAATATAGAGTCATCAGGGACCAGCATCAGCCGAAGAAATGTTTTCATCACTTCATGACATTACAATCAACTGAGATGAATCTGTTGTATATATTTAAAGAACAGTGTATTTTAGCTAATTCATTCAAAGAAAATGGATGTTAAGTTTGTAATAAGAATACAAAACTGCTTTCACAACACTTTGCATCTAAACTTGCACCAGGGAGGACCAGGACCTCTGCTTACATGTGGGAATCCTGAAGCCATCACCTGGCACGGGTGGGTACACCTCTACACCAATACTCATGGGCAGAGAAAATCATCTATATGAATAGGAAGCCTAGAACTGACTGGGGTCCCTGAAAAAAACTATATTAATCCATTTCTAGGACAGTCCTCCTGGAACCAATCACTACTAATTTTACATATCAATCCCAGTTCCCTCTCCTTCCCTTCGTCCCATACCCACCACCAACCCCCCATCCCATCCGCCATCCACTTCCCAAGGAGGATGAGGCCTTCCATGGGGGATCATAAAAGTCTGTTATATCATTTGGGGGAGGGCCTAGGCTGAGAGAGTAGCCCTTCATGAGGAATGGGCTCCCAAAGTCCGCGTGTGCACCACGGATAAATACTGTGAGAGGTCCCATAGACTGCCCAGGCCTCCTAACTGACACCCACATTCAGAAGGCTTGATTTGGTCCAATGCTGGTTCCCCAATTTTACAACTGGGGTTCGTGTACTCCCACTTGCCCAGGTCAGTTTTTTTTGTGGGTTTCTCAAAGTGCTGCTAGTAGGAGCCTCTTCCAGATGCATGCCCTGTTGCAGCTTAGCCAGTGTCTGTGTTAGCCTTCCATTTGTCACTGGGGGACAGTGGCTGGGAGATGGAAGTACAGGCATCAAGTGGACACAGACACTATGTAACTATCAGTCATTCTAAGAGTCTAAATGGTGTCAGCACACAGAGCCACTCATCAAGGACAGAAACAGGATTCATGCTGCTCCGGACCTCTCAGAAAGTACCTCATGTGCCTCACAGGGAAGTGTCTGGTGACCAGACAGGACTCACACTGGGCCAGGCAGGGTCAGCGCACTCCCCATGTTTAGTCTGAGACTCAGCCTATGGTGCAGTTGGGGCAGGTATGTGGGGGGTTCTCTTAGGTTTTCTTGTTTCTAGGATATCTTAGTTATGGTGTTTCTATTGCTGTGAAGAGAAGCCATGGCCACAGCAACTCTATATTATTATTAATTAAAATTTTTATTTATTAAAAATTTATTTGTTTTACATCCAAATTGCCATTTCCCCTCCCTCCTATCCTCCTGTCTCCCACTGCCTCCCTCCCCTGCCATCCACTTCTGCTCCTCCTCCTCTGCCTCTGTTCAGAAAGGGTCAGGCCTCCCATGGGAGTCAACAAAGCATGGCACATCAAGTTGAGGCAGGACCAAGCTCCTTCCCTGCATCCACACTGGGGAAATAACCCAACATGGGGAACAGGTTCCCAAAAGCCAGGAACAGGTCCTGATCCCTCTGATAGGAGCCCCACAAACAGAACAAGTTATACAACTGTCGCCCTCATGTAGAGGCCCTAGATCAGTCCCATGCAGGCTCCCCGGCTGTCAGTCCAGAGTCTATGCGCTCCCACGAGCACAGGTCAGCTGTCTCTGTGGGTTCTCCTGTCATAGCCTTGACTCCCTGGCTCATACAATCCTTCCTCCTCTCTTCAACTGGACTCCCAGAGCTCTGCCCAATGCTTGGCTGTGGATCTCTGCACCTGCTTCCATTAGTTACTGGATGAAGGCTCTCTAATAACAATGAAGGTAGTCACCTTCTGATTACAGGAGATGGCAAGTTCAGGCACCCTCTCCACTATTGCTAGGAGTCTTACCTGGGGTCATCCTTGTGGATTCCTGGGAGTTTCCCTAGTACCAGGTTTCTCCCTGAAATGCCCCCTTCCCCCCCAGCATCAAGACATCTCTTTCATTATTTACCCCCTCCATCCTGCCCCCAACCTGATCATCCCTCCCTTAATCCGTTCAACTCGATCCCCATGTCCCTAACCCCCCCCCCCGTCCCCCCCATCCCACACCCAGTTTACCCAGGAGATCTCATCTATTTCCCCTTCCCAGGGAATCCATGCATCCTCTTTGAGTCTTCCTTGTTACCTCGCTTCTCTGCGGCTGTGGATTGTAGCCATGGCAACTCTATAAAGGAAAGCATTTAATTGGGGGCTGGCTTACAGTTCAGAAGATTAGTCCACCATTGTCACAGTAGGAAGCATGGCAATACTCAGGCAGACATGGTGCTGGACAGCTAGCCGAGAGCTCCATATCTGGATGCCTAGGCAGCAGGAAGGAACAGTGAGCCACTGGGCCTGGCTTGATCTTCTAAAACCTCAAAGTCCACTCTCCAGTGACACACTTCCTCCAACAAGGCCACACCTGCAATAATGCTGCTTCCTATGAGTCTGTGGGTGCCATTTTCATTCAGACCACCACATTCTGCTCCCCATAGGCTTGTAGCCATACCATCATGCAAAATGCATTTGGTCCAGGTTCAAAAGTTCCCATAGTCTATCATAGTCTCAACAGTGTTTAAAAGTCCAGAGTTAAAAGTCTTTGATGTTCATGGCAATCTCTTAACTATAACCACCTGTAAAATCAAAATGAAAAAAGCAGATCGCATACTTATAATATACAAAGGCACAGGATATATATACATTACCATTCCAAAATGGAGGAAAGGGAGGACAGTGAGGAAATACGGGACCAAAGCAAGACTGAAAACCAGCTGGGCAAACTCTAAACTCCGAACTCTGTATCTCCATGTATATCATCTCAGCAAGTATACATGACCCCGGCGTCTCTAACATTTTCAGGGTCTCCAAGGCAATTCAGGCTTCGCCGTCACAGTTTCACAGCATGGCCTCTCTAGGCCTCCATACAGGGACATCCTGCCACACGCCTGGCTTCGACATCTTTCCTTAGTCAAGGAGGAGATCCCGTAACCCTTTCTTGTATCCTTGGCTCTGAAGCCAGAACAGCACAGCCAGAGCTGCTGCATGCTGGGGCAGGAACATGGCTCCCTCCCTCAAATACAGCGTCACCAGCTCTTTTTGGTAGTTTCCTTCACTGTCCTGGAACTTGGTCTGTAGATCAGGCTGGCTCCAGTTCCTTTTCACTTTTCTTTAAATTTCCTTTTCACAGGTTAGAAGCTTAGCTGGGTGAGGTCTTACTCTGAGGTAGCCACGCCCTTTATTCCAACTATCATCGGGTTTTTGCTTAATCTGCTTGCACTTCCGGGTGCCCCTTTTCTTCACAAACTGTACATTTTGTATTTTTCCTTGCTTGCCCTGCTCCTTGTCATTACAGATCTGCATAAGACTGGCCACGCATAACCACATGATACAGTCAATAATAGGCTGTTAGGAAATTTCCTGTCAAAGGCCGCTTTGGCCACATGGTTCTGGAGTTAAGGAGAGAAGAGAGGGGCTGTGGAATCTTATTCCATAACCGAGGATAGTTGCTGAGTCCAGGCCTGTGTCAGGGCTGTCCCTGAATGGAGGTGTAGAGAGGCCATTGTGTGAAGCTGTGACGGTGAAGCCTGGATTGCCTTGGAGTCCCCAAGATGTTGGAGATGTCAAAGTCCTGGGATACCTGCCAAGGAGAGCTGCTAACAGGGCGTGGAACCAGCCCAAGAGAAAGAAGTGTGTTCAGGCAACAAAGCTGAATGGAATTGGAAATGTGGAGAGCATTTTGACATCAGACATGGAGATGCAGAGTTTGGAGTTTGCCCAGCTGGTTTTCAGTCTTGTTTTGATCCAGTATTTCCTTGCTACATTCCCTTCCCGGCATTTTGGAATGGTAATGTATATCCTGTGCTATTATATGTTGGAAGTATGTGATCTGTTTTTTATTTTTATTTTGTAGGTGATTACATTTAAGAGATTTCATGAATCTCAGAAAAGACTTTGGACTTTTAAACACAGTTGAGACTATGATAGACTATGGAGGCTTTTCAAGTTAGACTAAATGCATTTTGCATTATTATATTGTTACAACCTTATGGGGGCCAGGGAGTAGAGTGTAGTAATTTGAATGTAATTAGCCTTCAAAGGGAGTGGCCTTGTAGGTGTAGTCTTGTTAGAGGAAGTCTGCCGCTGCGGAGGTGTGCTTTGAGGTATCATGTATGCTCAAGCCACGCCTAGTGAGACAGTTCACTTACTATTGCCTTTGGATGAAGATGTAGAATTCTGCACACCACCATACTCCCAGTCACCATGCTCTCTGCCATGATAACAGACTAACCCTCTGAATTGTAAGTCGCCACTTCAATTAAATGTTTTCCTTTATAAGAGTTGCCATGGTAATGGTGTCTCTTCACAGCAATAGAAACCCTAAGATGTCCACATTCCTCCAAAGGAAAGTATGTCAGACCCATCACAGCAATACCCCAGTCTCTGATACCAAACTTCTCTCTTAGGTTTTTACTGCTGCGAAGAGATACCATGACCATGGCAACTCTTACAAAGGGAAGCATTTAATTGGGGTTGGCTTACAGTTCAGAGGTTTAGTCCATTATTGCCATGGTGGGAAGCATGGCAGTAGTCAGGCAGACATGATGCAGGAAAGGTAGCTGAGAGTTCTACATCCGGATCCCCTGGCAGCTGGAAGAGGCAGTGAGCCACTTAGATCTTCTGAAACCTCAAAGCCCACTCTCCAGTGACACACTTCCTCCAACAAGGCCACACCTGCAATAACGCCACTTCTTGTGAGTCTGTGAGGGCCATTTTCATTCAGACCATCACCCAAGTGACAGCTGCTCTCTTTCTGACTGCCCGGGAGCCTTGGCTAAGGCCCATTCCTCCCTGCTTTCTAATTTGTTTTCTTCCTGGCTTCCTGTCCCAGGACCTGACTTAGGTCCTCGCTCCTCACCTATCCCTGTACTGATGAGCCTGTGAGGGGAGGAAGGCTGGAGGATTCTCTGGCTTATGCCTGAGGTAGTGTTCCAGTGGAGCACACGTATGCCTTCCCTGGAGATGCCAGCGTAGCTTAGGGACAGCAGAGGTGCCCAACACCCAGGGGCTAAACTGGGAGAGCACAGCTCTGCACAGCAGCCTTGAAGGCCTGGGACTCCATGCAAAACTGACCCAGGGCCAAGTGGGTGGGAATAGTAGCCTTGTAGACACAGCCCTGGAGGCCCTAGAATGGAGTTGGGGCGGGGAACTGGCCCACGTCCTCCACTCAGCTGTCAAGTGTGTGGCGGATGCCTGACGAGCTGGTGGGAAACAAAGAGGCAGATTGTAATTAGGTCGGAGAACTGTTCATAATCACAGGGTGATGGTAGCTAAGTTTCCCAAAATAAGGGCTGTGGGAAGATGGGCAGTTGAATGCTTGTCATCTGGAGAGGAAAAACAGCATGAATCCAGTGGTCGTGGATAAAGAATGGTTTTGACACAGAAGAAAACCCCGCATGTTGCACCTTTCTGTAAATCTTCTCGAGCCTTCAAAGTGGTTTCCACACAGAGCCATTTTCACAGCGGGTCGGGGCTGAACTTCCCCTGCTGCCTGCGAGCTCTTGAGGGGCCAGGCTGCACATCCAAGCTTCTGCTTCTGACCAATGCAAGAGCCGCAGGTGTGAAGGAGACCCCACAGATGCGGCCCGAAAACTGCGGTGACTGTGGCCCCTGAGGCTTTTCTACCGGCCACCAGCCCTTGGGGAAGAGAAATGGAGGGGCCGCCCTGCTGCAGAGTCACCTAGGATAGAAACAGCCGCACAGAGCAGCAGGACTGGATCAGTGGCCCTAAGATCCAGATGAGAAAAAGGAAAGCTCCCACACTCTGCACTCCCAAACGTCACACTGCTGCACGCCTGTCACACGCCTGTCACATGCCTGTCACACCCCTGTCACACTGCTGTCACATTCCTGTCACACTCCTGTCACACTGCTGTCACTCTCCTGTCACACTCCTGTCACACTCCTGTCACTCTCCTGTCACACTTCTGTCACTCTCCTGTCACACTGCTGTCACACTGCTGTCACATTCCTGTCACACTCCTGTCACATTCCTGTCACACTGCTGTCACACTGCTGTCACATTCCTGTCACACTGCTGTCACACTACTGTCACACTGCTGTCACACTACTGTCACACTGCTGCACGCCTGTCACACTCCTGTCACACTGCTGTCACACTCCTGTCACATTCCTGTCACACTGCTGTCACACTGCTGTCACATTCCTGTCACACTCCTGTCACTCTCCTGTCACACTGCTGTCACACTCCTGTCACACGCCTGTCACACTCCTGTCACACTGCTGTCACACTCCTGTCACACTGCTGTCACACTGCTGTCACACTGCTGTCACACTGCTGTCACACTGCTGTCACACTGCTGTCACACTCCTGTCACACTGCTGTCACACTCCTGTCACTCTCCTGTCACACTGCTGTCACACTCCTGTCACACTCCTGTCACACTGCTGTCACACTCCTGTCACACTGTCACACTCCTGCACCTGTGCACTCCCGTATTTTGGTGCATGTGCCTGTCATGCTGCATCTGTAACCCTGACAAACTGCTGTACCTGTCCTGTTATCCTGCTGTGTCTGTGTACCTGTCAAACTTTCGCACACGTGAACCTGACTTATTTCCCCATGTGCACTAACTACTCACCTGTGTACCTGCACCCCCATGACTGTCTACATCTGCACACTTGGACCTGTTGCCCCGCCTATAACTGCCAGAGTTACTGCGCTTGCTATAGCTGCTCCTTAGGCTGTGGAACGGGGGCTCTGTAGCTGGTTAACCAACCAACTGTACGCTACAGAGGCCCCCAGCTTGCCCTCATGGTGGTCTGGGGTGTGTCCTGACCTCCAGGGCACACTGCTGCACGGCGACACTCAGCTGATGCTCTTCCCAGACGGCTCTGGAGGCCCCTGCCGGGGACTCCGACAGCCGTGTGCACTTCAAGGCTTTTGGTCCGGGTGGCTGAAGCCTCTCACAGGCCATGAGAAGACAGAGGAAACTGAGCTCTGCGGATTTCCAAACTCCCACCACACAAGGCTGGGGTGTCCTGCAGAGACACACTTCAGCATAGGGGTGGCACAGCCTCAGCTTCACTGGGCCTCTGCAAACAGGCCGGAAGCCAGGGCATGAGCTTTGAAAGGAATCAAACCACGTCCCAGGGCCAGTTTGATTACCAGATGCAGAGAGACATAGAGGAGGAAAGCTCTTGCTCTAGAACCTCAGTCAGAGAGGAGATCTACAAACATCCACCTGCCTCAGACACAATCCTGAAAAATGTCCAGGGGAGGGGGCAGGCTGCTGCCACAGGAGCTCTAGCCCTAAAGCCTGGAAGCTCATATTCTCCAGACAAGATGCAGCTGGCTTTTTCTCCAGAAAAGCTGGCACAGAATAAAGGTATACAACGTCCCCACCATCATTCAGAGTTCTACCAGCCTTTGAGTGCCCCAAATATTCCCCCAAAGGTATGATTCTCCACACATGAATGGCCTGGAAACAGACCCACTACAGGAAGTAGAAAACTTTAAAAATACTCAAAGATGGAAGAAACGATATATTCATGAAACAAGAACAGAGTGGCACTCAAAGAAAACCAAAACCAGTGATCGCTTTGGAAAGGGACTAGGGGAATAACAAGATGAAAGAACAGAGGAACTCTCTAACATAAAAAATAAAAAAGTCAGAGAGAGGTAGAAAGCATGACCAGAGACTTAAGGAAAACAAAGGGCACTTCTGGAAGTTTTAAAACTAGATGGACCATGAGCTCCAGGACGAAAAGAGACCACAGGGAAGCTGGGGTCACTGGTGAACAACATGCCTCCAGCCCCACTGCAAATCGGTTTCCTGCAGACCTTCCGAAGTGAGACAAAGGGGACACAACCCCTGGTCATGAACTGCAGACCCCTCAGGACGAAGAGAGGATACTGGGCAGGGAGAGGGATTTGGACTCCTTAGAGTAACACTGGGGGCTGGGATGGGGAGCCAAGCTCTTGGGATAGAGAGGACATGTTCAGTGACCCAGCCTATCAAGACTTGCTGAGTTATTTCCAGAAGCCCAATTTTGGCTTTTTTGTCTCATCATGTGTGCTTTGTGTATCTGCTAAGTAAATTCCTGACATGCGACCATACAGTCTAACTCCCGTTTTCTTGGCTTTGTAGTTTGGCTATTCCAAGACTTTGATTCATTCTGAGAAATTCATCTTTTGCATGAGCTCTTATCTCCCACGCATTGTAGAGGTCATGTGTGCTCACAGACAGGCATGGGAGAAACCAGGAATGTTAGTCAGCAGGGTCGTCTCCTCAGTGGAGGAGATGGATACCTGTTTCCACCCAGAAGGCTGGAACAGATGCTGTTAAAGACCTGGCGACCTTTGCTTTGCTCTCTGTAGAGCCAGACCTCATCCAACCCCCCAGAAGTCTTACCTCAGACTGTCCCTCCCTAGACCTTTATCCTTAGTTTTGTTTCTCAGGCAACAGAACCCACCCCTAGGGGAGATGACGCATGCACTTTATAGCCGGCTGACCGCCATGCTACCTCAGTCTAAGAGCACACCAGATCCTAGGCCCTTGAGCTATAGAACCATCTTCATGGTAGCCGTCAAATGTACTTTGCAGAAGAGTTTCAATGTAGCCACAACTTAAAGATTTATTGTGCACATGGGATTGGTGTACTTGTTACCAGGAAACTTTTATCCCAAAATTGTACTATTCTTAAATATGGCTAAAAAAAACTGCCTAATGTCAAACTCCAGAAGTTTGATCCAGCCTGGTTAACCAAGTCACCCTGAACCAAGTTTCCTACTGGCCATGAAGCTTGCAGGAACCCCTCAATCCATTACCTACAGCCAGCACCATGTGCTGGAGGCCCAGCTTTTCCTTATGGAATCCCATGAGAACCAACTGGTCTGCACCAAGAGTCTGCACCAGCCTGCAGAACTGGCCTACTGATTCAGACTCTGGGTTTTACCCAACAGTTCAGGTGCCGAAACAGGGAGGCTGGTTGCTCAGAGTTGGCTTTTTTCACGACTGCCTGGCTCTTCCAGCTTCCTGTGTCTCCACCTTACCAGACTTTTTCATATAGAACCTTCCCCTTTTGTAGGCATGGGGGCAGGTTTCCCTGTCAATCCGATACCCTTCTGTGCTCTAGTTCACAGCTGGGATCTAGCCCTGCACAGCTTGAGCGACCTCCAGGAACAGAGCAGGTCTAGCCTGGTCTGGTGCCATGTTCTGGAACCAAAAGCTCTAGGTCGCCCAGGTAAAGTCAGTGTGGCCAGCCTGAGCACAAGTATGGGTGCTGCTCATCCCAAAGCAGAGCAAACTCAACGTGCACAGCATGTAGACCCTGGCTTTCTCCTCCAGCAGCCTCGGGACAGAACATGGAAGCCCTTTGGGTCCCTCCATTTTGCTTTCCCATGTAAATCAGATGAAGCTGGCTGGAAGATATACTTTGCAGACAAATTGAATATGTTTGCCTCAAGCCTCCAACCTCAGCAGGGGTTTGTCCCAGGCAGCAGGATGTTCCCTGTCTTGACTATGTGGAGTGAAATGGGGCCACCAACTCCGATGTCAGAGACTCATGAAAAACAAGGCAAGTCTCATGGGTGGACCGTCAGCATGACTACAGCTGCTCCAGACATCACACATGGCAGGCCACCAAGGAAAGCACGTCTTTGTCCATCAGCCTTTGAATTCTGTACAGCTAGAGTCAGCAGACCAGCAGGCGTGTCGAGCCTGGCACATACATCTAGGTAGATTACCTACAAAGCTTTTCCCTGTGAAACACACACACACACACATACACTCTCACACACACACAGAGAGAGAGCGAGAGCGAGAGAGAGAGAGAGAGAGAGAGAGAGAGAGACAGAGACAGAGACAGAGAGACAGAGAGACAGAGAGAGACAGAGAGACAGAGAGACAGAGACAGAGAAAGAATCCTCTACTCTTCGGTTGTTTCGTGGTCTGGGGCCTGACCATTCCAGATTACTGTCTGGGGGATGCTTGCCATGAGATGGATAGCTACTCACTGCTTCTCTTTCCTTCCAGAGAAGAATAACAGGATGACCACAGTTGACCTGAGCTTCCTTGGCCTTTCAGAATCAACATGCCCGAAAGTACTAATTCTACTTGAAGGGCCACAGACATGGTCTTTCTATTGGCATCTTCCCTGCGGGACCCCGAAGACTCACCACACACTGGTCACAGAAGCCTCTGGAAGCAAGAAGAATGCTGCAGCAGTTTCTATTTTTTATTTCTGCTTTGTGGGCTTATCTAGATCTGCATTTTGCATTCTGTTTTCAAAATACCTTTAAGGGGAGTTTTTAAAAGATCATTTTTGCCTTGGGGCAAAAACAAGGAAAATTGCTGTGGAAAACATGCCCACAAAATAGATGTATTGAGGCTTGCTCAGAATTTCCTGTGGTTAATGGATTTTAACGGCCTGAATGTAAGAACCATTTCTGACAATTATGTCTAAACCACTTACACATGGAAGGTAGCAGTGAAAAGCCAGCTCATTTCTGGAACTTGCTAAGTCTGAGCCAAGGCAAATTCTTTATGGCTTCTGAACTCAGTCAGGGCTGGAGACGAGGTGGCACCAATGTGACGTCATCTTGTTCCAGGGCCCCTGGGCCTGACCCAGGGCTGGCCCTTGACAGCAGGAGAGGGAACACTTCTAGTGTCACAGACAACCATAACAGCCACTACTTCCTGTCACCCAGTCTCCACCCTCCCTGTAGGACACTGTCTCTGAGAACACTCAACCTGACCGCCGGGCCCAGCAGGGCAGTTCTTTCTGCTGAAGGTGGTGCAGGTGTCGTTGACTGCGGATTAGAACCGGAATTTCCCTGGTCCTGGATATGGTTACTCCGAAGGGCGGGGTGGCAGGGACTCAGTGTTTGTTTTCTACAGGGACTGTTCAGGAACAGCAAGGGACTGCCTGAACCCCAAATGCAGTTAGACTGGACAGCTCCCTCAGACTCACATTTCCCTTCAACCTGACCTCGCATGCAGGCTGAGGCTAGTGTGGGGATCTGGCGAGCTCCCTCTGTGGAGGGCTCCTGTGAAAACTGAGGCAGACCAGAAACCAGCATTGCCTGTGGATCTTGATGTGTGGAATTCAGGGAAGCACAGGATGGGAGACAGGAGAGAAGGCAAGAGACACGGGACAGGTGGGGACACCCCAGGTGTGAGACTTGAGACGGGAGTCAAAATACAATCAGAATTACCGTGAGGAGGTCAGTCCGGCAGAGTACGGGCTTCTCACTTAGATAAAAACACCCTTAAGCCTTGAGCATGAGGAATGTTTAAAGATAAAGTTCCATGAAGTCAAAATAAAATATCAGCAAGTAATCCATTTCAGTCATTGATAACCAGGACAGGTCTGGTGTCATATCACCGTGACTAATTTCACACAGGGCTTTGGCTCCCCACATGTACCAGGTGTCAGTGTAGACATCTGTGTGTGTGGCTCCAGCTTCACTCTGAGCTTCCAGGCAATGCCTGCACCTCCCATTGTGGTGAGGTTAATGTGGGTCCCGCACACTCCACCACGATGGCTTAATTTAGCAGCGGTTTAGGCTCCTCGCGCACTCATGCTAATTACACTGGGAACGCTGAGTGGAGTGACACCACGCATGCCAAGCGAGCTGCCACGGAGTCTTCTCTATAATTATATTTTCTTAGGTGAGCATGTGTGTGGCTCAAAATACAGATGTTTGACAGCTCTGGGCAGCCAGCTTCTTGTTTACACGATGCGTAATGCCCTCTGTGGGGAGACCTGAGTGAAGGGATGCTGCCTTGCTGGGCCCTTCCTCCCGTAGCCTGAAATCTATCTGATATCGGTAGTTCCTGCATAACTAAAACAACTGTGGAGCCCTCTCTTAGTGTCTGCGGGCTCCACCAACTGAACAGGGCTCCCTCCCTGGTCAGTGAGACTTCCCCACAGTAAGAAGGGTCCAAAGATTGATCCTGACCTAGACCGGAAGACTACAAAGTCACAGGCTTCCTGTGGTGCTCTGAATAAGAATGGCCTTCATAGGCTCAACTATTTTAACGATTAGTCACCGGGGACTGACACTATTTGAAAGGGTTAGAAGGATCAGGAGATGTGGCCTTGTTGAAGCAAGTGTGTCCCTGGGGTGGGTTCTGAGGTTTCGAAGCCTATTCCATGCCCAGCGTCTCTCTCTTGGCCTGTGATGAGGAAGGAGCTCTCAGCTACTTCTCCAGGACCACACCTGCATGCTGCCGTCCGTGCTCCTTGCCACGATGAAAATGGGCTAAACCCCTGAAAGTGGGGGCAAAGCCCCAATTAAATACTTTTGCCTTGGTCATGGTGTTTCTTCACAGCAACAGGATGGTATCTAAGACACTTCCCATCACAAGTAGAACCGCAGGAGAACCACCTCAGACACCTGTAGACTTGCATGCCTGCTCCCTCCGTGGCACCTAGTGGGAGCATGAACCAGCCATCTCCATAGGACTAACAAATCGGAAAGTTCTTCTGGGTTCTTGAAAGGACTCAAGGCAGCTGTAGAAAGAAGAGGACACATTAAATGTCCAACAATAAGGAAATCGAATAAGAAAACAGCCAGACTATGGAGTCCCTTAGGTGCCACTCTCGTGTGATGTCACAGAGAGAGGGGAAGGGTCTTACCCATAGTCAAGCGCACACCTTGACTCTGTTTTGTGGCCTCTGTGGTATCTCTAGGCTCCAGCCTCAGCCCAGACTTGCAGACCCAACAGAGCTACCTGAACTGGGTGCAGCCTGGCATGTCCAGTACTCACTTAGCACTCACCCCCGATCCTATATGTGTTCATCCTCCACAGACCATGTCATTGGTACCTCTATAGGCTTTAGAACTGTGGTGGTTTGGATGAAAATGTCCGCCACAGACTCATAGGGCTTGGCATTATTGGAGGTGTGTCCTTATTAGAGGAAGTATGTCACTGGGGAGTGGGCTTTGGAGTTTCAGAAACTCAAGCCAGGCCCAGTGGCTCATTCTCTCTTCCCACTGCCTGCTGATCCAAGTGTACAACACTCAGCTACCTCTCCAGTACCATGTCTGCCTGTAAACCTCTGAACCTGTAAGCCAGCTCCAATTTAAATGTTTTCCTTTATAAGCATTGCAGATGATTGATAGATAGATAGATAGATAGATAGATAGATAGATAGATAAAAGAGTTACCATAGTCATGGTGTCTCTTCACAGCAATAGAAACCCTAACTATGACAAGAGTGCTGGGCCACCTAAGGGGAGCTACACAGAAAATCCATGTTACTGCTGTATGGGAGCTCCACTCAGAGGGCTCCTGCCCCAACACCCCTTGACCAGCAGTGCTCTCCACGTGTGTAAGAGCTATGAGCCACAACCTGGGACTACAGCCATGGCCCTCATGTAAAACTATAAGGCTGTGCTTGATCACGTGTTTGCTCATTCTCCACCATAACCTGAGCTCGTCAGAACCCATGAGCTATGCACGCTGGTGATGTAGAAGCCAGTGACCTAGATCTTAGGGTAGGGCCGGCCTGGGGTGAAGTTGGCCCATCCCTGCAGCAGGAAGTATAGCATTATAACCCCAAAGCACTAGACAGGCAGTAGCCTCTTCTTCAGACAAGCATTGAAAGTGACTTCCTGCTCCAGTGGGAAGGGGCTGCCCTCATAGTTGGTCATCTTTCAGCCATCCTTGAGCACAGGAGAGAGATGAGAGCAGCTCTTGCCCTCCTACACCATGAGCCCTGGTGTCCTGCTGACACAGGAAGATCCTTCATCATAGACTGAGGAGTTCATGGGAATGTTTGTGTTCAAGACAGTATTAGTATCCTCATTTAGTGTTGCTTAGTAGTCAAGATCAAATTCCAAGCTTCAAGGCATCAAGGACTCAGATTCCTAGAGAAGTCCCACAGCTCCTGCCTTGAGCTTCCAGCATAAGGACACTGTAGGCTCTGAGCCTCCAACATAACAGCACCTCAGATGGGTCCTGGCCTCATGCTGTGCTGTACAGCCAGTTGGGGCTTTGCTAGGTTCCCAACAAAAGTGAGTCTCCACCCAGGAATTCACAGACTCCCTGGGCCACGAGTCCTGAGAGCAGAGTGGGTCTTCGAATTGGGAGCTCACCATGGTTCTCCATACACCTGACACAATGCAAGGTTCTCATCTGGCAACCAGTCATGCCATCAGATGAGGCCAGGGAAGAGTCCAAGAATTGCTCTACAGATTCCGCTCAGAACCATGTTTAAGCATTCTGAAACAAGTTTCCAAACACTTCAGGGTGAAATCTTGGTCTCCAAGAAAGAGTGAACAGCCTGTCATAGCATCTCTGAGATACACGTATGCACCAAGAATATGGGCTGGGCCTCCCTTAGCAAAGTAGAGTACCCCATGAGGTGGCAAAGGGCTTCGTGGATTCCAGACAACAGCTTCTATCATGGGCTTCCTACAGGTTATCCCCACAGTCCCATCTGTCTAGGCTGCCTGACTGCAGACATGTGGGCACAGAGTCCTGGTCTAAACAAGATCATATCTGTCTCTTCCTCCCCTCACCTCCACCCCACTCTCCTTAGACACAGAATCACAGTGCACTGGGGTTTGAGTCCTCACATCTTGAGTGTTCAGACTGATGGCTAAGTTATTTGTCCCATACAGTAGAGTGCACCAGAGAGTCCCAAATGCCACTTATGTCTATGGTGGCCTGTGAGGAGCATGAACAAACATCTGGGATTTTGAAACTGTATGACATAATTCCTGCTGAGGAGAATACAACACACACACACACACACACACACACACACACACACACACACACACGCACGCACACACACACACACGCACACACACGCACACACACGCACACACACGCACACACACACGCACACACACGCACACACACGCACACACACGCACACACACGCGCGCGCGCACACACATACACACACACACACACACACACACACACACACACACACGGGCACTTTGCCTCCCTTCCATTACTGAGGTTTTCCCACCACTGACATGGGCCCTTTGTGACTTCAGCGCCACGCTGTGGATACCTCCTTACACTCAGGCCTTCATAGACGCACCCTCCACCAGATTCCTCCCTGGCAGGGATTCACAGAGGAGTGGGGACTCGGTATGTTCCTGTGGGTCTTCTGAGAGAGTGCCAGGGCTAGACAGAGAGTTCTGCTCAGACCTCTGAATGTTTTTTTCAGCTCCAACAGAAAGAAACCCAAAGTATAACACAGGAACTAGGAGTCTTTCTCTCCCTAGTTTAGACAACCTGGAAAAAAATCCATTTTCCTTTACCAATGTCTATCTTCGACTCTTTTGAAATACAGGGAAACAGGAGGTGGACTTACAGGCCTAAATGTCCACTAGGAAGGCCACAGCTCAGACCTCCTAGTTCTTAGTAAGGTGGGAGGCTGTGTCCGTGGAAGTCACTTGGTAAGTTGGAGCATGAACTTCTACAGTGACAGGTGTTTTCAACAAAGAAAGTGAAAAAATTACCAAGGTTCTAGAGCCTGTTCCTTGAGTTCTCAGTGCTGCTAAGGGTCTGGCAAAGATGTCACCCAAGGCATGGCCTTGGAGGGTGTGGCCAAGAAAATGAATGAGTCCCATTCAATATAGATCTTAGATGAACACAAATAATTTTGGTATAATATTAGGCACATACATATGTCCCAAACATTTTCATCTGAAATAATGACATAACTGGGCACTGAGCATTCTTCTCTGACAGCTTATATTTCTGTGGTGTAGGAGGCAGGGACTATTTGAAGCAGCTGTGCCATTTCTACTTGGAATACCTTTCTACATAATCCAACTTGGAGTAAGACGGAGGTGACTGACCTGGGGTCCCACAGAGACAGAGGAGAGCCTCTCCCTGAGGTACTGGACAGGTGTTAGACACTCAGTCCTTACTGTAGGCAACCCCCAGTGAAAAAGAAACGTAATGCAATGGGGAAACAAGGGTATTTGTTCAGCTAGAGAAAAGTAACTTACGTGAGAAACTGGGAAGCTGCGAAGCTCTCTGAAGCGTGGCCAGCATCCAAGAGAGAGTGCCAGGCGGCCCTCTCTCTCTATTTATTCCTCTCTCCCTCACTTACTAATGGGTGTGGCTAAAGATGCAGGTATGGCTCTCCCTACAATTTCCCTTTTAGTCTAAATTCCCAAATATTGTTTATAAATTTTTCTTTCATTTAAATGGGGTTGGTTATAAATGGTTAATGATTACAACCAATCTCTTTTTAAAGATAAAAGGGAGATTATGGTATAGTAATGAATACTTAGACTTGGAATGGATTTTCATTTATTGATACAAATTTAAGGTCAATTTTGTGATGTGTATATTTCTCCTCTTGTTTAAGTGTTGTGTTTATATTGATCTTCTAAAACGTAATGCATAATTAAATACAGATTATAGATAGCTACCTATAATAGTCAAAACTTATAGTTAGGTTAGCTAGGTTTTCTAGATATACAAAGATATATTTAAGATAGATAGCTATTCTTCAAATCTTTCAAAGACCTACAAAATATATTACATTTAAAATGATTTAGGGTTTTTCTTGATAATGAGAAACATCTGCTCCTGGCAGCACCAATTACGTCTGAGAGGAAGATGGGCATCGAAGAAACTCATTATGGAGTTTGCTTTCAACATGGCAATATTAGCCATTTGGGCAAGAAACTGCTCTTGCCTGGGCTGTTTGATTATTGCTGTATAGACTGGACATTCAGGACCCACAGGAAAGTGACTGCTGAACTTGGACAGTTCTACAGAGTTCTAGCTTCATGGAAGAGTGTGCCAGACATTATGTAGGACACAGAAAAATGATTGACAAACTGCCAACACAGGTGGACAGTTAAAAATTTCCTGCTTTGCTGAGAAGTCTTCCAGACACACTGTGGCCTATGGGCTGAAGATGAATGCCCCAATGTTACAGAGGAGCTTCAGGTGACTGTCCAGGTAGCGAGATGTCTCTGTCAGTTCTAGTATTCATATATTATCCTTCTGTGATCTTTGATGGAGTTGAAGGTAGATAATTATGATTATAGTTTTTCTTAGGATTAAAGATAAACTACATATAAGACTTTAGACTCACAAAGATAGGATAGATGATACTGTAAATGTTAATGAACTAAATTTTTTTGTAACTAAAGCTCTTACTTGATAACTGTTCTGTTATATATAATTTAACTATGTTAACGTTAAAAATATTTCTTTTATTTCGACAGAAAAGAGGAGATGATGGCAGATGTCATTCTGTAATTATGTCTCTCTTTGGTTAATGAATAAAGCACTGCTGGCCAATAGGGAAGCAAGATAGATGGGACTAGGAGTCAAGGAGGATTCTGAGAAAGAGAGGACAGTCAGTTACGATGTAGGACACGGGAGAAGCAATATGTGGACCCTTCCTCCGGTAAGAGAAGACCACATGAAAGTACTATTAGCAGTTATGAGTTAATATTTAAGTCAGAGATAGCCAGTAAGAAACCAAGCAAATGGCCAACAGCTTCATAATATAGTGTTTCAGGTGTTATTTGGGGGTTCAGACAGCTCATCAGGGCCCAGGCATCTGACGGAAAGACTACACGTTACACCCCAGTGTTCATTTTTCTACAGATTAAAAAAAAACTACAAGGGACTGGGATAATTTGGAAACCCTAATTAGCATTTGGTAGATGCTCCCTCCCTGCCCTAGCTGCCTTGAGCCAAAAGACTGCCAATCTAACAATGAGCAAGGCTACCCTCATACCAGCACTGTTGTTGTGAACAGTCTATGGGGGCCTTGGGAAAAACCACACAATCACAGCAGATTGCCCCCAGGGAACAGCCTCAGTCAAAACTATTTCAAACAGTTTATGTCAGACTTTTTGTGCTCACAAACCTGGTGAATTCTAGGTGATCTTGTTACCACTCTACCTGAGTAAAAAGCTGTGGGTAGGGGAAGGGTTGATGACCTAGCCAAGGGCTGCTTTGACTGGCCCTAGAGAGCCAAGGCTATGATTAGTACACACACAAACGTCTATTTGCATGTGAGGTGTGCTAATGCGCACAAACACAAGCCTTCATTTGCATTCAAAGGTGTGCTGCGATTGGTCAAACACCCCTGCTCTGGCTATATAACCGTGCTGCTGGGAATCACTTAGTGAGCTGGCAGGAGATGCTCTCTCTTGGTGTTGCAATTCGAAGCCCTGTAAAAGACTTCTCTCTAGTGATGGACTGATGGCCTGCCTGGGGGAAAGTTCATCTCAAGCCTGAGTTCACTTGGACTCCCTTTGTGTCTGGAAGGCTTTCTAGAGATGTACTTTCTCCTTATTGATGCCAGGAGTCCTCAGAGCTCTTGGCTCTGGAAACCACAGAGTGGCTTACCCAGGGATGTTCTTGGCTAGTTCCCTCCTGCCCTTGGCTCTGGTCATGGTCTTCCACAAGTTATGTTCAGTATTGTCTGCTTGTGAATCTGAACACCACAAGTGGCTATGGACAGGCTCTTCTCAGGGTCCTGTGAGAGCCCCAGGCTGGCAGGACCTCACTCTTCCCTCTGTAGCTTTCCCATCCCTGCCCACTGCAGCTTGGGACTCCCAGGATTCTAAGAGGATCAAGTCTTCCATGGAACCAAGCCACTGGATGTCCTCTCCCGGTTACCCACACAGTGTGCACCGTGAGCCTTGCCCCAGGATCTCTTTGTAGACCCTCATAGAGTGAACTAATTGATGCTTTCACCACACTTGCTCCTAAAGCTTTGATCATAGCCATGATGTCCTTGAGGGAGCCTGTGAGCTATGAGTCCTTAGCCCTCCACCGTCTTTCCAGACCCCAGGCACCAGCCACATAGGAACATCCCTGCCTAAATGCCCTACAAGCTGTCACATCCTCTTTTGGGTTTCTTCTCTGATACACTTCCTCTCTCCTTTTCAGGCAGCCAGGTCACTACTGAGCCACCAGCTGCCTAGTCTCTCCTCTATGGACATTCTTCTCCCCATGGAAACACGAAGCCACATCACCTTGATTTCTAGTCCCCCAGATCTAGTGGCCTTTGAAGTCCCACTTCCAGCTCTGACCCGCCCAACATGGCTTCCAAGGAGGCAGGCCGCTCTACCTCACCTTTCCCATCCTGACCTTGACCTCTACGGGCCCTGCTTTTAGCAACCAGGGAATTGACATCCTCTGCTTTCAGATGTACTTAAGTGTCCTGATTCAGATGTGGTAACACAGAGCCTTCTATGGGAACTGGCAAGGAAGCAGCTCCTCTTGCTCCCCAAACAGGGCCAGATAGTTACTTCTTCCTGCTCCTGCCCCTTACTCCTACCAAGGGCACAGGATCTCTGCTTTAAGAGGCCATGCAACACAGGAATCAGGGCCCATGCAGTATCTCTGCAGCTCCTACTGGGGACAAGCAGGTTATATTAGACCTCTCTGGTGTACCTCCAGCCCTGGACTGGGCCAACAGTAGGTGGAAGAATGCTATCTCTACCCTGCTCCGTCCTCTCATTCAGTCTAGGATGCCCCCGCAAAACTATGAGCGCATAGGTGTGAGGTGATCACCTGTGACCCCATTCCCCGTCCCTCTGTGCATCTGGCCAATACAGGGTTCTTGCAGAGCTTATGGGAAGCCTCAGGGGAAAATGGCTCATAGTCACCAGAGCCAGCTGTAAGAGTGACACTGTGCCTGGCTAGTCACGGAGCTATGGACAGTCTCTCCAGTGGGTTTATCTCCCTCTAGACATTCCTGTGAAGTGTGACATTTACCTCATGGCACTCAGCCGCTGCTATCAAGGCAGACAAGCCACACCCCTGTTTCAGAGCTGCACAGATACCACACCAACAATCAGAGCAGAAATCCTGAGCCCGTGCGGGGTCTGAATGCTCCATACTAAAGCCGTGGCAGGTTAGAAGCTCAGATGAGGGTAACACACACGGCCCGGCAGGTCCATTTTGCTGGGTCAACAAACTAGGGGGAAATTTCTTTAAATTCAGTTTCAGCAACAATGTGAACAGCTCCAGATTCCCAAGAGAGTCTGGAGTTCTGGGCAGCATCCAATGATCAAGTCTGGGAATCCAAGAGGGAATGAATTAGAATGAGTGCCTGACTGACAGCACTCTTTGCTTAGTGCTTGGACGTCACAGAGCCACATCCCAGAGAGCCCAACCAGACCTCATCCCAGCCACTTTCTGCTGAGCAAGTCACCCTGATCCCCACTGGTTGAGTTCTGTAATTATCTAATCAATGAAGAGGGTCCCAAAGTGTGCGCTGATGATGGCTCTCCTTTGTACGGGATTATTTGCAATCAAAGCACTCCATCAAGATAACAGGAAGCGAGCTAAGAATAGACCGCAGATCCCGCTGAGTGACTTGCCCCCGGCTGAGCCCCTGCACCCAGCAGCGGTGGGGCTCTCCCATAGCCCTCGGAGTCTCAGAGAGGCTGTAGTCACAGACATGGGACCATCAAGGATGCTTCCCTCCAGTCACCACTATACCTAGAAAATAGCCAATGGCAAATGTTGGTTTCTTCTAAAGAAAGAAAACAGAAAGCTTCCGGCTTCGGTTCTCTGTGCTCTCCCAGAAGAATCTTTGCAAGAAGTGGTGTCTCTCTTCCTTGGAACACTGTGCATGATCTCAGCTGGGAAGACCAGTCACGGAAGCCTCACTATTGTGTGAGCTGCCAGGCAGCCCCCAGAGCTTCAGACAGTGAATGTGCCCATTTGTCCCTACTCTGCCACTTCTGGTGAGACATGAGCATCCATCATTCATAGCATAGGACACCAAAGACAGGCCAAAGGAACTATTCCAGTGTGAGTTGAGCCTGGCAAACTTATTTGCTTAATTGAGATTACTAATAGAAGTGTGTGAAGAAGGGTCACTTGTAGGCGCATAGGCAACTTAGGAGTTGTTCCTGCTCAACCCCTAGCAATTGTTAACCACTTATGTATCTTTGGGGAAGGATGGAGCTTCATGAGCCTTCCTCCCCTTCCACAAGGGGGCGTTAGTGAGTCCAATTTTGTGAGGGTCCTCTGAGGCTAGTAAGAGCCAGGTAACAGCCAGAGGATGAGGCTGCACAATATGCTACCCCGTTTCACAGACCTCTTGTTCTGCTAAGACCCCTCTTTGGGCTAAGCACATCCCTACCCCGCATCTGGGCTCGCCCGTCCTGGCTCCAGATGGTGACCCACAATGATATCCACACTCTAGTGTAGATGTTAACCACTAATTGCCATCGCCAGCATGCAGTTTCTGGTTAACACAAGAAACACAATGAAGCTGTGGGGGTCACTGTGCAGGACTCCATCTTCCACAATTGCTGCCTTGTCATCCAGAGGCTTAGCAGATGCAGGGGGAGAGCAGACTGAGTGAAGCTCATCTTTTGAAGTGACAGTCTTCAAATAAAAGAGGAATGTGGCCATCTTAGGGGCTAAAGGGTATTGCCAATGCGGCACCTCACCACTGTGGACTCCACATGCCCAGGACCTGGCTGTGTTGTTGCAAGGAAAAGGTGCTGCTTCCCTATTACTCCCCTCCATCAGCCTGGCCTCTGTGTGCCATGTGATCCACCGACTTCCATGCTCAGTCTGACTTCACCGGCGCCTGATGGGCCGAGTGCTGCTAATGTCCTGCATCCACCGGATCTTCCTAGACCAAAAGACACGGGACTGCGTTAGTGAACAAAGACACATAACCCATGGCTCCTGTGACTGTGCTCCCAGGTGGGGACGGAGGAAGCCCATACCCTGAGCTCCCTTCTCCCATATCCATACTCACTTTGAGAATCTAGTTTCTGCTCTCTCTTTCTATGGAATATTTAGGAGGGAAAAAAAAAGAACTTTGTTATTGTGAAACCTATGAAAGCTTGTTGGCTTCTTTTTCATTTTGTGAAGAAGGATGAAGTTGGTTACCTGTGCGGCCGGATGAACATCCAACGGTAGTCAAGGCTGCAAGAGAGACTGCTAAACACACAGAAAGCACATCTTTCCACACTCAGGTTAAGGCAAATACTGTTTGGAGTGAAAAACATATTCCTTCCTGTGTGGTATGAGTGTGCCTCACAGTCCCCCACAGACTTTTCTAGTGCCTTCTGAGGCTGTTCCAATACATAAGCACGCCTGTATATGGCTACCACTATATGCAAGGCGGCAGAAAGTGAGCTGACTGGTGGAACCAGAGAGGTGGCTGGTGACCAGCCCGGGACACTCAGTGTTACATAAATGTCACCAACTCTAGTGGGCCAGCCTCTGCTTACAATCACCATGCGAACAGACAGGGCCCTGGTAAGAGGGTCGCATTCATACCACTGGCTCAGCAGAGTTACTATAGCTCCTCAGACCATAGACAGTGGGGAGACAGCTGGAAGGCTCCAGGCTGACATCCATGTATTGTCCCAGAGTCCCTTTGACCAACACCAAAAAAGCACAGGAACCAGGACCAGGGGTCTGTCTTTGATGCAGGAGAAACCTGAAGTAATAAAGCTGATATTACTATCTCACTGAGGAAACACCAACTTACAAAAAGTAGAATTTAGCTAAAGCAGCACTGCCTCCAATATGACTGGTAGCTGGTAGTACACTGCCCAGGCTCGTTAGAAACTGTAGGAAAGCACGCTTGTGCCATAACTGAAGTTAGGGTTGCTGAGAAAGTTTCTGTTAACTTTCCAAGACAGACCTCCAATTAGGTCCTATCCCCATAATGAAAAGAGACAGCCCTGACTTATAACCAGCCATTAGGCCCATCCCCTTATCTAAGAACATGCCTCTGATGGGGGGCATCAAGGGGACATCACAGGGTCACAACCACTATTCAGTACCACTCTGCCATTTAGTCCCCACACACATACCTCTTATCAGGAAATCATAATTCTGCCAGGTAGACAAGATGGATCTGGGTGACAACGACTAGAAAAGAATAACACAGGTGTACTTAGGAAATAATCCTGCAATATCTTTGCTGTTAAATCTCCATCTGTCCAAGTGTCCAGACTTGCAGTCTCCTGTCTCTGTTGAAATTGTTAAGTGTATGACCTGGAGCCAGGACTTAGACAGCTTATGTGAAATGGGTAAGTCCAAGGTCCACAAAAGCTGGCAAATGTTTCTATTCAAGGCTAAATGCCTTTTGTACACCAGCCAGAGCTAGCCATGCACTATTAAAGAATCCTTTTTTTTTTATTAATCTTAAGTATGTGGAGTGAGGACATGTGAATTCTAGGGGACATGTGAATTCTAGAACATACCCAGGTGCAGACCTTCCTGGCCATGTGGAGAGGATGGCGTTACTTCTAATCTCCTGTTTCAGGTCAGCCAAGGGGCTTCCCTTAATTCTCCCCAGGGGCTCCCACCATGAGGCTCAGTTACCTAGCTGAACAACCTCAGATTGGAACTTTGGAGAGTCACCAGGCTTATCCCACGGTATCCTTCAGAGTGTGCTGAGCACCAGTCCCATGTGGCGTGACCAGTGAACTGATGATGGTTCTTCAGGGCACACAGAGAGAGTGGAGATGGCCACATTTATATCCACCCTGTGTCCAAGTCACACTCAAGGTCCCCTCGGCTTTTGAGGTTGGACTGCGGTCTCCCTTGAATCTCACAGGGCAATGTTTCTTTCAGCTTTGAGTTCCTTTCTGAACCAAATGAAGAGTTCTATCGTTTATTTTTGATTCTTTGAAGTTCATGAGTCTTTGCTGGCTTTGTGGTCAGGAGCAGACAGGAAACAAACCTCTTCTATCATAGGACAGACTGATTCTCACCCCCATCTCTACTCCATTATCAAGAGCAAAGCTAACCCACTTAAGCACCGGGTTACTGTGTAAGTGGTCACACATCCCTTTTTACCATGTGTGTCTTAGGAGTCCCTTGGAAGCATGGTGGACAAGGGGTTGGGAGCCTGTGAGTCATGTAGATGAGCTTTTAAATGCTGGTTCTAAGCTGACAATGAAGTTTTAAATCACTTTCTACAAATCTAGAAATTCATCTGTCACTTGGGTGACCTTGGCTATCTGACAGCTAAAAGTATCTGAACCATAACTTGGCAAATTATCAATGCATCAGCCATGGCAGGTCTAGCATGAGAAAACATATCCTGGCTCCCTATTCCTCACTCTGGTGGCATTGATTAGATAATCAGACGCTGTCAGAAGACTAGCCATCCTTGAAACACTGGGGGTTATGGAACAAAATTTGCAAACTTTTGTCACTGTTTGTAAGGTGGGGAGATGGGTGATTTTCCCAGAAGCCCTTCTGCTTCAAGACCAGATACAGACTTCATGTCTGAGAAGACAGAGATATGAAGCCTCAGTGTTAGTCTCCTCATGGTCCTACCTGAGTCAGACACATTCCCATAAATTCTAGAAGAAAGGACAGAAATTACTTCTCAGATGGCTGGCACAGACTTCACTGACTGTCAAAATCACCAGCAGTGTTAGCCTCTGGGTTAGTTCTATTAGTATGGTTTGTTTTTAGCCTTTTGAGACAGGGTCTCACTATGTAGCCCTGGATGGCCTAGAGCTTGCTATGTAAACCAGGCTTGCCTCAAACTGCCTGTAATCCTCCTGCTTCTGACTCTCAAGAACTGAGATTACAGGTGTAAACCATTTACTTGGTGCTGTCAAGGTGTTTGAAGACCCTCACCCACACTGATAAATCATCCTGGTAGGGTTATGTGCCACGCCTCCTAACAAAAGCATAAACCAGTCATAAGCCAAGTGAGGGCAGGAGTCAGCCAGAGTAACACTTCCAACAGCCAAGACTAACAGCCATATCCCAAAGCATGTGCTGTCCTGATGGATGCCAGACTGGCCCTGGGAACTCGAGTAGGTGTATGCTGTGGGGTGCTGACTCAGCAGGTCTCAAGACATCACAGTCTTGACCGTTACTAAGCATGAGTAGACCCTCATGCAGCAGTGGTGTCCAGGCTACCATGAAGTAGAGGGTGAGGTCGCTGAGTTTGCTGACTCACAGCCCAGAGCACAGCATCTCTTCCTCCAGCTCAAGGGACACAGCTCAGAGCAGTAATAGACATGAGAAGCTCCTGAACATGCTGAAGCTCCACTTGCCTCATGAGAGAGCCATCTCTCCAACTGTGCTGAGTGAGGCTTGACTCTGCCTGCTGCAAGCCAGGGCTGGGCCATTGCCAAGAGGCAGAATGATCACTGAACTTCAAGGCCTCCTCCCCTCTAACTCAAAACACATTTCCCTCCACAAAAAGATGAATAGATTCCTCCCAGGCAGGGCTTTTCTGGAATCTACAGTTGTATAGGTGAGGCTTCCAGTCCTGAGGTCCTTGGGAAAGGGAACAATTGATTTGGGTTGCCATAACTGCAGGCATCATTGTCCAAGAGGTTAAGACAAGGCCATATGCCACTATGACTGACTGTCATTGTTGTCCACAGGTACTCTTGAGAAGTCTATCACTCCCCAGTGTCCAGGCAGGTAGCTGGAATATGACCTCACGTTGTTTAACTATTGTCTTTTTTAAAAATTTTTTATTATTTAAATTAGAAGCAAGCTTGCTTCACATGTCAATCCCAGTTCCCTCTCCCTCCCCTCTTCCCCTGCTATCCACCAACTTGCCCATCCCCCCCCACCCAATCCCCACTCTGCTCCCCATGGAGGGTGAGGCCCTCCATGGGGGATCTCCAGAGTCTGTCATTCACAGAAACTCTTATAAAGGAAAATACTTAATTGAGATGGCAACTTAGAGTTCAGAGGTTCAGTCCATTATCATCATAGTGGGACATGGCAGCATGTTGGCATACACAGTGCTGGAGAAGGAGCTGAGAGTTTTACATTTTAATATGCAAGCAACAAATTGAACTGAGACACTGGGTGTGGCTTGAACATACATGAGACCTCAAAGCCCACCTGCATAATGACACACTTCCTCCAATGCCAGACCTACTCCAACAAGGCCACACCTCCTAACAGTACCACTATCAATGAGCTTCTGGGGGCCAATTACATTCAAACTACTACATTACACTCCCTGATCCCCATAGGCTTATAAATATATAATGCAAAATACATTTAGTCCAGCTTTAAAAGTCCCCATAATACATCACAGTTTCAGCAATGTTATAAAGTCCAAAGTTCAAACTCTCTTTTGAGATTCATGCAATCTCTTAACTGTAATCCTCTATAAGATCAAACTCAAAAAACATATCACATACTTCCAACAAATCATTATTTATAGAGGGAAGCTTCTGTCCCACCTGGTCCTGAAGCAGTTCAGTCCCAAATAAACACACAGAGTTATAATAATTATAAACTGTTTGGCCTATTGCTCAGTCTTATCACTAACTAACTCTTACAACTTAAACTAACCCATAATTCTTACCTTTGCTTAGCTACATGGCTTGGTGTCTTTTATCAGTAAGGAATTCCCACCTTACTTTCTCTGCATCTGGCTGGCAGCTCATTCTCTGACTTTCCTCTTCCCAAAATTCTCCTAGTCTGATAGCCCCACCTATATTTCCTGCTGGGCTACTGGCCAATCAACATTTTATTAAACCAATATGAGTGACAAATCTTTACCATGAACAAGAGCATTATTCCACATCAATTTATATGATATGTTGAGAGCATAGTGGGGAAATACTGAACCACAGCATGACTGAAAACCAGTTGGGCAAACTCCAAACACTACATCTCCATGTCTGATATCAAAATGCTGTTCAGATCTCCAACTCCATTCAGCTTTGTTGACTGGAACACACTTCTTTCTCCTGGGCTGGTTTTATGCCCTGTATCAGCTCTCCTCAGCAGGTATCCCATGACACTGGCATCCCCAGCATCTTGGGGTCTCCAAGGCAATCCAGGCTTCACCTTCACAGCTTCACACAATGGCCTCTCTGGGCCTCCATTTAGGGACAGCCCTGACACAGGCCTGACCTTAACAGCTATTCCTTAGTTGTGGAATAAGATTCCATAGTCCCTTTCTTCTTTCCTTAACTCCAGCACCACATGGCTGATGCTGCTAATTTCTGCCGCTTGCTGGGGCAAGAACATGGCCCCTTCATTCAATTATATCTTCACCAGCTTTCTATTTCCCATGGTTTCCTTCTCTGCCTACACTTGGCTGTCCTGAATCACAATCTGTAGACCAGGCTGACCTCAAACTTGGAGATCTGTTTGCCTCTGTCTCCTGCTGAAGTTAAAGGCATGTTAAAGAACAGCCTGGACCTAAGCTGTTCTTTAATTCCTTTCCACAGATGGAAGCTCCACTGGGTGTGGCCTTGTCCTGAGGTCACCACTCACTTTATTATAGTTCTTAATCTGTTTATCTCCTTGAACACAGGACTTAGCTCCCTTCTACTTTCTGCTGCCACTTTCTTCCTCAAATTGTACATTTTGTAGTTTTCCTTGTTCAGCTTGTTCCTTTTCATTATGGATTTACCTAAGAGTGAACACTAATAATCACACAACAGAGTCAATACTAGACTGTTTTGAGATTTCCTCTACCAATGGAATTAATCCAAAACTCTTCATTTTTAGCCTCAGGCTGACTTTTCAGGAAAGGTCAAACATCAGCCACTTTTTCCACCAAAATATCCTAAGACTGGTCTCTAGACCACACACTAACATTATTCTCCAAAATCTCTCAATCCCCACAGTTCAAATCACACTCAGCACCACTGTCTTCCATGTTCCTACTAGTATGGCCCTTTAAGCAGTTCTTAAAGCATTCCACGGCTTTCCTAGCCCAAACTCCCAATTTGTTGTTTGAAAAGTAAGTTTCAGGTGTTTTCTATTTCCTTTTATTGGTCTTCCAGTGGTCAGGCCAAGTATAGTTCATAGGACTACCCTGTCAAATATTATTTAGGTATGAGACCCAGCCCAGGCGAGACTTCCTCAGGCTCCCCTTTCTCTCTTCTTGCCTAGTTAGAGCATCCATTGGTAACATCTCCTAAAACCCAGGAATATGGAAGCCTCATGAGCCTAGGAATGGGGAAATGTGTAGAAGGATGGTTTAAGAGATAGTCCACATTTCCTACAAAGGAGGTCAGTGTATTAGTTATGGTGCTCTAGAGAAGCAACTTATAGAATGAATCTCCTTATATGTGTGCATATACATATATATATACAAATATGTATATAGACATTGATAGATATATAGACACAGGTTAGATAGATGAATAAAGATATATATATATATATAGATAGATAGATAGATAGATAGATAGATAGATAGATAGATATAAAAGGGATCTATTAGAATGACTTACAGGTTGTGGTACAGATAATCCAACAATGGCTGGTTATGAACAGAAATTCCAAGAACTGAGTAGTTGCTAAGTCCATGAGACTGGATGTCTCAGTTTGTCTTTAGCACATGCTGGAGTCCTGAAGAAGTAGGCTGTAATGCCAGTGAAGGAATGGACTCCCTGCCAAGGTACGAACAAGCAGGCAATGAGAAAAAGCTTCCTTCTTCCATCTTTCTTTTATAGGTTTCCAACAGAAGCTGTGTCCAGACTAAAGGTGGGTTTTCCCAGTTCAAAAGATCTAGATTAAGGGTGTGTCTTCCTAACTCACAAATCTAGATTAGAAGTAGATCTTCCTACTTCAAATCAAGCAAAACTCCCTCATAGGAGTGCCCTCCATTTTGGGGTTTTAGCCAATTCCAGATGTAGTTGATAGTGAAAAATAACCATCATATCAGCAACCAAGGGGACCTGGCCACCTACAGTGGAGGCTGCAGGTCAGCAGTCTTCACAGCACTTCAGGTGTGGGTATCTCAGAAAGGCCTCACAGGCATGCAGGACCCAGATGGATGGTGCAGGTAAAACCCTGGAGTTTCAGTTAGGATCAATTCCTGACATCACTGAACCTAAGCAGCCTTGAAGAGTGAGCCCGTGAGAGAAGGACTGGCATTGCGTCAGCAGTAAGATGCCAAAAGCTATTTGGATCCTCCTTTTCTTTCCCCCAGAGGGACTTACAACCCTTGGATTGGGGGCAGGGGCAGAGACCCAGGCTGCCTCCTGTCCCAGGTGGGAGCCTCCTACACCCATAATTCCCCCTCCCCAATAGCAAGGACAATGTACCCGGGGCCAGCCAACTGCATAGGCCATTTAGGGTCTCTGAAGTGCAGGACTTAGTGAATAATTTAACCTCCTAAATAAAATATTAGAAATCTCAGATTTGCCATTTTCTCCTGCAATGATTTTCATGATGATGTTGAACCAGTCTGTGACCACTGTGTGGTCTGAATTGCCCACCCCCCCAGATGGCAGAAACCACTTGGTCCTTAGGCTATAGCAATTAAATACATAGGAATCCCTTTCATCTGACTCAGGGGGCCAATAAATAGCCAGAGGACTGGCTATGAGCTAAATTTGAGCTGTTGGTTGTTGCAAGCACAAAGACTGGTAGGTGAGACTTCTGGAAGAGAGGCAGAGCCAGGTCCTATGTGTTGGGGTTTTCATGGAACCTTGTAGACATCCTTAGATCATGTGCTTTAGGGGGCCTGAGAGTTACCCATGGTCTGGGTGCTCAAACCATTGCAGACACCAGGAACATCTGTCAAGGCCGCTGGTTAGTTCAGCATGGGGACAATCTTATGAACCAGAAGAAGATGGAGCCATTGGGTGACAAAGGACACTGTGGATGGACATGCTTCATCCCACTTAGTAGGAGCACAGCTAACCTTAGGAGCTACAAGAAGGTAGACTCAGAGCAGTCTTTCTTTACCGAATTCAGAAATATCTTGTTCTGGATCACCCCTGCCTCTGGTCCTGGCCCCCAACCACTGGGGCTTGGATGCTTCAGTTAAAAATAAAACTTTAAAGGCACATGGTTTGAGCTGGCACTAAGCACAACATAACACCCCCGCTCAGCTCCAGGGGCACTTGAAGCCGGAGCCAGCAATGTTCCTCCTATTCTTTAACAACAAAAGGTTTGTTAAAAATTCCCACACTTTCCAGTGGAAGCCAGGGGTGTCTGTCATTGTGCTACCATCAAAGAAGGACACATCCTGAGTTGTGGAGCATCCCACACAAAGTCCACTTGATTTTATTTTTGAAACACATATCAAAAGCCGCCCGTTCTTTTGGTATTAAGGAAGATGCATCAGACCTGCAGAGACCATCTCCGAGCACACTCAGCACTGGCCCAGGATGCTGCTCCAGAGGCTTTTGAGGCCGGTCTCTGGCCAGTCCACTTTGAGGACTGATCTCATGGCAGTGAGGTAAGGAGAGAACTGCTTCACCGGGGTCTGGCTCAATGCAAGGCCGTGGGAGGAAATGCCACTGTGCATTGCTGGAAGAACCAGGAGGCATTTATAATTGACACTTGAATGAGGCCAAGCTGTGTCAGCAAACCAGACGCTGTGCCACACATTGCTCTTTCTGCATGTAAAACTGCCCCGATGATGGCCAAAGCTGGGGTGTGAGGGCAATGGCATGTTGTCACATGGAACCTGCTTGTTAAGATGTTAAGATGATGGACTGGGGTAGAGATTCCCTGCATAGGTATGCAGGCTAGAGTTCTCTGTCCTTGAATTTAAATCTTTCTTGGGTATGTTCATGGGTGCAGGTGCATGTGTGAGTGTGAGCTTGTGAATGCATGCATCTAGAGGTCAGAGACTTGAATGTGCAGGCAGGTGGAAGTCAGAGGACAACACTGGGTCATTCCTTAAGAGCTGTCCACCTCCTGCTGAGACTGGGTCTCTCATTGACATGGAAGTCACAAAATAGGCTAGGTGGATGGCCAGTGAGCCAAGAACTTGCTGAGTTATCTTGCCAGTCCCTAACTTCCCTCTGTACTTCATCTGTTTGTCTCCATGTCATCGTCTAGGGCAGCAGTCAATGGTGGGATAGCATGGCTTTCTCCCAAGCTCATTCTCACTGTGACTAATGGGCTCCTCTTGGTGACAGCAGGTCCCAGAAGGATCCTGTTTGAGAATGCAACCTTGGAGAGCTTCTCCTGCCAGGGCAGGTAGAGGGGGGTGCTCTAGAAGCTGGGGTGGGTAGAGATGTACCAGCTTCCTCTCTGAGTCACCTGTGTGGGTAGGTGGCCTGGGTGACCCTACCTCTCTGGTGACTCACCCTACCTCCTACCAGCAGGGAGCCTGAAGTCTTAACCAGCACGACTACACATCTGTCCTGCCTCAGGCTAAGCTTGGTGTCATTCCTATCCAGCCCCATCACAGCTATAACTAACCCAGGCAGCAGAATATGGCTAGCTGTGTGCAGTGCTACACACACACACACACACACACACACACACACACACACACACACACGCACGCGTGCGCGCACACTAGAAAATGGTATTCAGCTCCTTTAGGATTTCCCCTTGTCAGTTAGCCCATAAACACTACCCACTGCCCTGGGGTCAGAACTAGACTCCAGCTAAGGAGTCTATCTGAAAACCCACTCCGCCCTCTTCTCCGGGGCCTCCAGTAGCCCCTCTAATCAGCTTTTCATCAGTGTGACAAGATAGCTGGAGAAAACATCTAAAAGGAGGGAACTTGATCCTGACTCACGTTTCAGTCTATAATCACCTATGTCTGCTGTTTCTTGACCTGTTAGGTAAGAGTTCAGCATGGTGGGAGCACATAGCAGTGCAAACTGCCCAAAGTCTCCCTCCCTCCAACCAGCTCCACCTCCTACACAGTCCACCTCTGTTTCCTTCCACTCTGAATCCACCAATGGGTTGATCCAGTGATGGTCAGAGCCCTTCTGATCCAGTCATCTCTGAACCCAGCTGGGACCAGGCCTTAGTACAGAGTTCTTGAATAACATTTTACATCTACATTGTAACACAAGCTGGGCGGTGTGGCAGAGATAAGCAGATATCTGAGTTCAAGGCCAGTCTGCTCTAGAGTTAGTTCGAGGGTAGCCAGGACTGTTACATAGAGAAACAATGTCTCAAAAAAAAAAAAAAAAGTAACACAAATCCCAGCGGCAAGAAACATTCCCAGCACCCAAGTCCAGCCTGCCAGGTGGAAGCGCCTGCTAATGTCGGTGCTTAAATGACTGACTGGCCCTGGAACTGACCTGGAGAGCTTGTGCCCAGGCCCTTATAAATAGCAGAAAAGCTTGGGATGCATGCAAGAATGCAGGTGACAGGGTGATGCATGGGAAAATTGAAGTTGTTGACTGACCAAATGGGAAAATAACTAAGGGACTAGCTAGACCCAGTGTAGAACAGCACAAGGGTGAAACATGGGGCAACTGAGGCTCAACTGTTGGATGACTGCATAGGAAGTGGCTCAGTAGAACAGTCCGGAATCCTTGAGGCTCATATTGCCCAAGACCAGAGCCTTGTATAGCAGAGGAGGACCAAGACAGTAGTATATAGAGAGAAGTAGTATAGAGAGAGAAGCTCTCCGTGGCATCCCTGGGCTTCCGTCTTGGATCGAGCCCAGCCATTCCTCCTCTCTTGATTGCTCTCAGTTCTCTATTCACAGGAAGGTCGTATCCGGTGTGACTCCATACCCTCTCTTGGAGGAGAGGGAGGGCAATGAAGGTGCTGTCCTAGACCCACTCATGGACAGGAAAGAAAGGTACACCTGCTTCCCCAGGATCCCAGGACAAACACCTGTGAGGTGTGTGGAAGGCAGAATGTGCTCACTGCTACTCAGCCACGTAGAGCCTGCAAGGGTCCCCTCTTCCTCCCTCCCCCCACATTTGGATCCCATCTATAAGCCTTGTTCAGTCTGGGGACTCAGCCACAGAGCCTGTGAGGTCATGATGGACCTGAACTATCCCCCCCCGTCCCCCGCCCCGCCTCTGTGCTCCAGCTGGAGGCTGCTGGTTGCAGGTTCAGGCCAGCTGTGCCCTGTGGAGAGCTGGAGGCTGTTCCAGAGCCACAGCCTGCAAGGAGAGTCAGGCATAGCCCTGTAGCAGGTGGCTCAATATGGTCAGCTGCCCCACCACACACCTGCTCCATGTCCCAGGTACCCACTCGAGGGCAGCAGTTTCTCATCTATGGGGGCGAGAATGAAAACAGCCAGCTCCAAAATTTGAAATGAAGCACTTTCCTCGGGGAATTGTCAGGAGAGACGCGGAAACCGCAGGAAGCTCAGAGTTCTGCCCAGGCTCTTGTGGGAAGAAAGGCTGCTGCAGCCAAGATGAAGCTTGAAGAAAATGCCAAACCACATGCACCTGTGCCCACACGCCCACCGCTCCTGTTCTCTGTGGTTTGTGGTCCCTCTGTCCCGTGGATTTGTGAGCAGCAGCTTCCAGAAGCTGTCTCCAGGTTGCGGGAAGAGGGTATTTGCTTCCCATGAAGTCTGTACTTCCGATTCAAAATCAAAGGTCACCCCTCACCTTTAAGAGGTTGCTACTGCAAGCCCAGACCCTCGGTCTCCAGGCCAGCAAACACCAAGAGTGCAAATATTAACATTTAGATTGAGTCTCTTCCGCAGGACTGCCCTTCTACAAAGCCTTTGAGAGCCGGCGAAACAATCCAGCAGGTAAAGGTGCTGGCAGCCAAGACAGATAGCCTGGTCCTGGGCACACACACACACACACACACACACACACACACACACACACACACACACTCACACACACATACACACACTCACACACACTCACACACACACTCACACACACTCACACACATACACACACTCACACACACACTCACACACACACATACACACACTCACACACACACACTCACACACACATACACACACTCACACACATACACACACTCACACACACACTCACACACACACACTCACACACACACACAAAATAAAAACAGGGTCTCACTGAGTAACTCTGGCCAACCTAAAACTTGCTATATAGACCATGCTGGCCTTGAACTCACAGAGAACCACTTACCCCTGCTTCCGTAGTACTGAGATTAAAAACATATGTCACCACACCTTGCAGAAGCATAAGTTTTATTTATTTGAAGCACTCCTGTTACCTATGATGTGATTTTTTTTTTGAGACAGGGTTACTCTGTGTAGCTTTGTAGACCAGGCTGGCCTCAAACTCACAGAGATCCACCCACCTCTGTCTCCCAAATCCTGGGAATAAAGGTGTGCGCCACCACTGCCCAGCTAGAGTGTGACTGTTAACCTTAAAGTAGCAGTATTCACAGCCAAGTACGGGAGAAACACAGTGGTGCGTCATGGAGAGAAGTGGCCCCCATTCCATCAGGGATCCACCGGGACATCAGGAAACAGCCTTGGCTTTGTCCTTTGTCACCTCTCCTTCTCCTGCAGCCATCTGAGTCCCTCCAGCGACAGGACAGGCCTGCACCCAGAGCTCAAACCCAGAACTCAAAGTAGGCAGATGGAGGGTCTCAAACAACCTGTGCTTTCAGAGGCAAGGGGATGGTGAGACTCTTGGTGGAGCAGCTGAGGAGGACACTCTTTGGGAAGACAGGGGGTAGGAAGAAGGACCTGGTGAGGACTCCATCCCTGTACAGTTCTCACAGAGGGTCTAGTTACTAGTCTCAGCTGGAATGTGCATGAATGTCTCTCTGAGGGGAAAAAGGTGGAGCAAAAAAACAGGTGTGCCGCCCGGCGGTGGTGGTGCATGCCTTTAATCCCAGCACTCGGGAGGCAGAGACAGGCGGATCTCTGTGAGTTCGAGGCCAGCCTGGTCTACCGAGCAAGTTCCAGGACAGGCTCCAAAACAATACAGAGAAACCCTGTCTCGTAAAATCAAAAAAAAAAAAAAAAAGAAGCAAGTGTGCCTCAGGCCTGTCAGGGAAGTAGTCCTTCCCATGGAGGGGTGTAGTTTTCTTTGTGGAAAAGGTAAAGGAACCATTACCAAGAATAGAATAGGCAGCCCTCACGCTGGACAGGGAAGAGGTGTGTGTGTCTGTGTGTGTGCATGCATGTAAGCAAGTGAACATGTATATGCAGATACACATATATACATATATGTGAAAGCCAGAGAACAACCTCAAGTATCATCCCTCAGGTACTGCTCATCTTGTTTTTCAAGACAGTTTCCCTACTGGCCTGGGAATTGCCAGGTAAAGAGAGCTTCCTGGTAAGTGAGCTGTCTCCACCTCCCAGTGCTGGAATTACAAACACAAGCTGCCATATCCATTTGTTGGTTTTGGTTTTGTTTTCAGTGGGTTCTGGTATTGAACTCGGGTCCCTGTGCTTGCAAAGCAAGCACTCTGTCGACTGAGCCATGTGCTCAGTCAGGGCATCCATCCATTTTGACAGGATAGAACTAGGCACTTTTTGGTCTGCCTCTTCAGGCTCATTTGGCAGGCTAGCCGCCCAAGTTGATAGAATCTGGCCACCTTGATTCCCTGGAGTCCAACAAAGCCTGTGTCCTGCTGAAACAGGACAAGAAACCTCAACAGCCCACACAAGTGTGAGGGAAGAGACAGAATGCAGAGGGACAGTGGTCCTGGGTCATTTATCTCTAGCTTGACAGGCTGTTAGGAATTCTGTGCACACCACTCGAGTGCTGAATAATGAATCAGATCGTCCTGGTGTGATTAATTTTTTAAATGAGCTATTTGCATCTGGTGATTAATCATGGCTGCCCCATTTGGACCCCTCTGGGACTAGGAAAACTCTCTTATCAATCTGAAGGCCAGGGCTCACTCCAAGGGCTCAAGGACACAGATACCCACAGTTTGCCAACCCCTATCCAGAGTGGCAACTGGTTTGGTACTTGGAGGAGAGAGTGGCAAATGTGAGAACCCGGGTCCCCAGAATCAGAAAGAGCACTGCCTTTCTCTCCCTTAGCCAAGTAAGCAGCAGTAGCACAAATCCTCTGGATGCCCCTGCTGTGGAGGTCAGCTTGTTCCTGGGGTTATCTTGACCCTGGGGTAGTCCTCTATGTTTATGGAGAGTGGACACAGGCTGAGTCTTCTCTGGCTAGAACCCTATCCAGTGCATGTTCCTTTACTGGGGACAAATGCTCTAACAAGGGCCCAGCAGATTCAAGGTCAGCAATGAGGTCCCAGAGGCTTCATAGCCCTGCTGTGGCCTGTGGCCCTAATCCTCTCAACCCCAGAAGTCAGGTAGCTGAGGACAAGCATGGAAATAACACACTTCTCTTTGCAATCAGCTAACTTACTGTGTGTCCCCCACTGAAAGGCTAATTCTGCATCCATATAGAGGACAGCACCAGAGGGTTGGGATCACTACAAAACGTTTTTCCTCTGCTTCAAACTGAAGTGCCTGAGGCGGGGCTATGCTGACTAATGACACCAACATGCCCTCTGCTCTGGCTGGTCTCAAGGAGCATTGTCCTGGAGGCCTTCACTCTGCCATCCCAATTGCAGGGATTGATGTGTCCTCCTACCAGAAGGTTCCGAATGTACCACACCTTGCGACAGCATTTGAGCTTCAGCTGCCATGAGGGCAAGCCAGAGGCCAAGGGTGGAAGGTGGTGTCAAGTTTTGCCTAAGGACTCTGTTGGGGTGGCAAAAGGCACAGAAGTCCTGAGTTAAGGGACCTGGTGGAGATTTGTGGCTCATGTCCATCATTCACTCAGACACAGGTCGGTGCTCAGGAAAGGGGGTGGCTTCACTCTCGGTCAGGTCTGTTTCTTGTCTCTGGGCCTCAATGGGCCCATGCTTTCCTAGGCTCCCAGGTTACCTGAGTACAATGCCTGTGAGCAAGGCCAGTCCCCTCAGGAACCTCCGTTGTCCTCCTCTGCAGTTTCCTCCAGAGAAGGTGAGCCCGTGTGCTGCAGTTTGCACACAGCCAGGTGACCTCACCAAGTCAAGACAGCCTTACCTGGAAGACTGTCCGGGCCCAGGGCAAGGCCAGGCCTCCAAAGTCAATCAAAAAGAGCCCAATGTCCAGAGCCAAGGGTAAGAGAAATTTCTGAGGCTGAAGGGAATGGGTTATCCAAATTTCATCCCAAAGCAAACCCCTTTTATCCTAATGCAAACTTGTAGTGGATGAAGCAGGTCTCTCAGTAGTGACTTTCATAATGAGAAAAGGGTATTTTCTTGCCTGGGGATATTCTAACTTTACTCATGAAACAATCTCAGAGGCTAATAGAGACTGGTCCACCACCTGTGCAACATCCAAGCACTACCTACTGGCAAGTCCCACGATGAGATGGTGTGATCAGAATTTGCAGAGGTGGTTGCTGGAGGAGAGGGATCAGAGTCGAGAGAACCAATCCAGGGAACCTGAAAGGTGGCTCAGCAGTCGAGGACACATACTGCTTCTCCAGAGGATCGAAGCTTGATTTCCAGCACCTATGCTGGGTGAATCACAGCCATCTGTAACTCCATCTCCAGGGGACAACTGAACTTCTGTGTGCATATCCTCGCACAGATATACACGCACACATGTAAATCAAAAAATAAAAGCTCGGCCAAGGTCTGAACGAGAAGCAGGAGCAGCCTAGAGCCTGTGTACAACAGGGGAAGCAGGCCGTGAGATCCTAAGTGACTGTCTCACACCACTGTGCTATTACATTAGGGCTGCACCCACAAGTGCCTATGTGAACTGTCTACTCTCCATAATCACTTCACAGAGAGTCTGTCTCTAGAGAGACCTTCTCCTGTACATCGGTGCTCTGTACAGGTGCTTGGTACGTAGGATGCTCCAAGCCAGAGCATCCTATTTTGATGGAGTACATCTGGCCCTGCCCCAGCTTCCCTTGCTTGGTATCTTCAGTCTCAGAGCCCCTGCCTATCCCTGGGTTTTAAACTCATAGCAGTGATTCAGGTCATAGTAAAACCTAGTCTCCCATGCACTTCGATTGCTGAGTGGCCAGGCGTGAGTCTACAAGGATCTTTAGACTTCAAAATTGCTGGGAAAGAAAATAGATAACAGTTGTGAAGTGTAAGTGAAACTGGGAAGCCTGGAGCTCATCTAAGTTCAGTACAACTACACAGAACCCTCATTATGACCTCGGAAAACCCCTTAGGTATTTCTGGAAGAGTCTTTTTCAGTGGAGGTGGTCATGGACCCATGCATTGTTACTATGAGGATTTGCCTCCCCAGACTCTGAAGAATGTCTGTGTTATCCATTCTAGTCAAGGAATAAAATTCAAATTGATAGTGCCACACAGTTTTGCAACTCTACTTCAGGTTCTTCAGATCCATCCTAGAAGCATCTTGTGACCCTTCCAATTTGGGGAGAGTACAGTCCTTGGAGCTGAAGTCCTTTGTCCTGTCCTGCATAGGAACAGGAGACAACCTCTGGTTTTCATGGCGGCCCTCTGCACATGACAGCCCAGGGCCTACAGGGTTAGGGCTCTTTCCCTGCCCTAACCCGGAACAAAGCAGCTTCAAAGCTGACCAGACCAGTTAATTGATTCTACTCATAACTTCTGATTAGCGTGCACTAATAAAATCCACCTTTCGTGCCCAGATAGGATGGTGCTTAGAAGCTCTGCGTCTATAAGTCTCAGTTGCCTAAACGGGCATCACTTCTGCTTACTGCCCACCTCCACCTGCTCGCCTCAGTTAGCTGCATTCTCAGGCAGCTCTGCTCTGTACTCTGCTCACACAGGTAAATTTAGCTTTTTGATTTTCATGGTTTCACTTTTCAATGGGAAGCGCATCTTCAAGTGAAAACTGCTTTAACAGACTTAAGTGCAAGCTGGAAGGGAACTTGAAATTAATTTTTTAACAGTCTTCTGTGCATTGTTGTTCAAAGCCCAGACTAATGGGATTTGCAGCAGTGCGCAGCAGGAATACTGATTCTGTGCCGCTGTGCAAATAAGTTAACATAGCGGTAGCTCCGAGCAAATCCATCCTGGGATCATATTGGCTGTCTGGGAGATGGGCCAAGCAGGTCATCATCCAGAAGTCCCCGCCAAGTATCCCCTCCAGGTTTCTAGGCACCTGAGGGCTATGGTCTCCTCCTGGGCTGGTCCAGCTCTGAGACACCTGGAGATGTTCTGGATGTTTTCTATAGTCAAGTCTTCAGAGGGCTTAGCCACCTCAGTCAGATAGTCAGAGGGACCCATGAGTTTCCTATGAGACTTTTATTCAAGTCCATATTCTTCAGTACAACCAAGAAATGGCCAGACTATGCCTAAAGGTGCTCCCTCCACAAGACAAGACCAATTGTACAATTAAGTTCCAGCAAGCTCAGTGTAACCTTCAAGAGAGGCTGTGCCCATGATGTCTCCTCACTCAATTCCCAGAGCAGGGGCTCAGTTGTTTGTTGTCCTGTCAGTTTGTATCTTCCATGCTTCTCTGAGTATGATCTGTGTAGTGCTCTCCACCCCTCCCACTCCCTTCCTCTCTTTCCCTCTCCCCCCCCCCACACACCACTGTTAGCATAGTGTGTCAAAGTGGGTAGCAATATGATAATATTATTGTTGTCTATTGATAGTCTTTCATCAATGAAATTCATGACTTGCAGTACATGGGTTTTAAGCTCTTAGGGCTGTGTCTATGGCTCCGTGGGTACTGGACATGGGCTGTCATGCCAGTGCAATGGGAGCCAGCATCTGCAAGCTCTGAGTGCTGAGAACGAGCCAATGGAGCCAATGTAGTAAGTACACAGCCCACCCCCTCCTGCCTGTTCAGCAGAGACATTAACAACATCCTTCCTGGGGGCTTTTCCTCTACAGGAATGACCCAGAGACCACTATGTGCTTGCTGATGGAAGGCAGTAGCACTGACAGCCTATCATCTGAAATCCCTGAGCAGAGTTCAGGTGCTGAGGCTTCCTGTGTGAGCAATGAGTTCCCTGTGCCCCAGGTCCTGTGACTTCAGGCTTGAGTATGGACGGCTTCCATATTAACTGTACCCTGGACCCAAGCCACTCCCAGTGCAGGGGGACCCCTGCTCTGTATCCTGCATCCCACATGTATTCAGTGTCCCCAGAAGCGCGGCTGATGTGAGAAGTGAGAAATCCTGCCTCAATGGGCATGTTTACTCTGAATAGTCTCAGCTGTAGGTCCCACTCTGTCACTCATGAACAGAATTGTGGGAGATACTTCACAAGCCTGACCCTGGCCTGCCTGTCCCCCAACAAACACACTGATAATATTGGTATCCTCCCGACATCTCACATTGATAGTACTGAAGCATGCTACACATGTACAGAGCTCTGATGGTGACCAAAATACCTGAGAGAACAATTTAAGAAAAGAAGGGTTTAACTTATCTCCAAGGTTCATAGAGTTCACTCTGTGGTAGTGCTTAATATGGAAGGAACATTACAGTGATGGGAGCATGTGGGAAAAACTGTTCACCTCAGAGAAGACAGGAAGCAAAATGAAGGGCATTTAGGAAAGAGTCAGGACAAGGACACGCCCTCAGGGGCCTACTTCCTCATGCTAGGCCGCACATTCCAATAATTCATCACACTGTGAACCTGTCAGAGGACGAGACTGTTGGTTATGTCGGAACTCGTGATCTGATCATCTGTGAAGAAACTTTCACGGGTACAGTCAACTGTGCTCCACAAATCTCCTGGGTGGCTCCAAGTTCACACTAACTGAAAGTCAAGACCTGTTAGAAAATTAGCCTACATACACTGAAAAGTAAATACGTATTTGGCCTTTTCTGTCTTTATCAGTGTGCAGATTTTCTTCGGTTTCAAAAGCTAAAAGGTAGTACTTTTCCCATTTGCTCTAAGACCAGAGGCATCAGGGGTGCCATTCCCCAGAGGCACCAGGTTCTCTCCGCCTACAAGTTGCCTTCCCAGCATGGGCTGAAGAAAAGCATGGATAGGTGTATTCACTGTCCCCATGGATCCTGGCTTTTCCATTGCCTGCCTCCTGCCCTGACACCACACATTACCCAAGCCCAGAACAGCAGCCTGAGCCCAGGCTCCCTCAGAAAACATTGCAGCCTCCCCTTGGCTATGGGCCCCGTCAGAGCCCACTGCAGGCCAAGCACACAGGTTTCATTTCTCCTTAGTTTTCTTAACCATGGAACCTGGACCCTCATCCCCTAGTAAGAACCAGAATCTCTTAGGTCCTTCTAAGCTGGAAATCTAGGCCCAGACTCAACTGGGCCCAGTGTGAACAATGCTTAAGGTGGGCCTGATATTTAAGGTGGATTTCATGACCTGTCGGCTCTGTCCCTTCTTCAGGGACATTCAGCCGGAGAGATGGAGCTCAAAGATCAACACCCAGCACTGGCCACACCGGCACCACTGTGACCACATGCTGGTGGTTGCTGTTTTTTCAGGCGTGATCGGCATGTTCATCTCACACGAGACAGCTGAGGCTGAGGCCCCTTGGAGAGTAGGTGTCTATTGAGTTAGCAGGAGGGACCCCATCCCTGCTATATGACAGTGGCAGAAAGAAGTAGAACTTGCTGACTGTTTCACAGTGGACACTCCCAAGTTGATGGACCCTCCCAAGATAGCCCCTCACAAAATGGCTCCTCCCAAGATGGCCTCTCCCAAGATGGCCCACAGGCAGGGCTCTAGGACCAGCCCATGAAAAGATGATTGTGGCCCCTAAGCAGCATGGCTGATAGAAGCAGCTGTCTGTCTCCCACAGGACACTCCCTGGAGCTGAAGGAGGAGCAGTGGACCACTGAGGGTCACATGAGGCCAGAGATAGCCCTTTGAGAGGCAGTCTTCACTTGGCTTGTTCTGTACATGCATCCAAGGCTTCTTTAGGTTTGTAAGAAGTCAAGTGAGGGAGAAACAGAGTATGGCTTAGGTGCCTGTGAGCAAGTTACTCCCCATCCTGAAACTCAGTTTTCTATTTTATAACTGTTACATCTATTCTGCTGGCTTGATGAATTTTGAGCTGGCTTAACATTGCTTATATGTATAGGATTGGACATTAAAATAGATATAAAAATCTGGAGGCTGAGGAAATGGTTCAGTTGGTACAGAGTTTGTTGTACAAGGATGAGGATTTGAGTTTGATCTACAGAACCCACATAAAAATGCCTGACACATCTTTAATCCCAGCACTTGGGAGGCAGAGGCAGGCAGATCTCTGGGTATTCAAGGCCAGTCTGGTCTACAGAGCAAGTTCTAGGACAGCCAGGACTGTTGCATAGATAAACCCTGTCTCAAAAAAAAAAAAAACATGCCAGGCATGGCGTTGCACACTTGTAATCCCAGCTCTGAGGTGGAAACAAGGCGATCTCTAGCCAGCTAACATGGCTGAATTGGCCAATAATAGACCCTGTCTCAAAAAATGGGGTAAACCATTCCTGAGTTGCAACACCTGAAGTCCTGAAGTTATCATCTGGCCTGCACACACACACACACACACACACACACACACACACACACACACACACACACACAGTACACACAAGTATATACACACACAAAAAAAATCTGGATCCAAAAGGACATCAGTTAATTCACAAAGCGATTGAGCCCTAATTCAGCCGTGACCTCCACGGGAGCCAAGAATAAGAGAGAAGCTGGTGTGTTCCCTTCTGTTCTGAGATCATGTCTCTCCCCTCCACACCTCAATAGGTAATCCAGTTCTGCCAACAGGGTGACAAGGCAGGAGAGTCACTCTAAGGCAACACTGGCTATACCTTCACCTAGCCAGCAGCCTTGTACTATGCTTTGGCCTATCTTCCAAGTACCCCAGAGTCTCTACTTGTATAACCTTTTAGAGCCCATGGTATCATGTCAAAGCCCACCTCTATCAGAGAGGCATAAGACAGACAAGAAGCCTGGCATCTGTCCACCTTGAGGTGTCCTACTTGTCCCAGAATGCAGCACTACTCTGAGTTGGGTTCAGCTATTTTTCTTAGCTGTGGGTGCCCTGGGAGGCTATATGACATATACTTTGTTTATCTAAGAGGGTTCAACAGTGGGTGGAAATGATGGGATCTGCCTCATGGGGATACAAGTCCACAGTACAAATGGTGGGCCCAAGGTTCCTGAGCCCAGTCTCTGCATCCCTCACTGGGCCTGAGCAGAACCTCCCTCATCCTATGGGCTTGGAGATCCAGGGGCCACCACAGACATGACTTGCCAGTCATAATGACAAACCCACTTCCCTGCCTTCAGGGCCTGGACTTCTTCACCCTCCAGCACTTTATGTCCACCGTCTTAATGGCCAACACGCATCAGCAACTGGCCCCACCATGTTAAATCAGGCACCAGTCTCTGCTAATTGCTTCAGATCCCAGCAGCTGGCAGCTGCGAGCTATGGATAGGAAGATGGGGCAACTGGTGCTGGTGGCTAAATTTGGTCTAAGTCCTTACAGAAGAAAAATGTGAAGAACTGGAATTTACAAGGACAGGCCACCCTTGGAGTAAGAGTGCTCTTAGCCCTGTTACACTGGCATAGGGAGAGAGATGGTAATAAGCAAGCCTGGTGTGGAAGCCACGGGATGGTATTTGACTCCTGCTGGGTTCGACATCTGCATTAAGGTTGTCCGCAGATGAAGCAGGTATCTGAGGCAGGTAGGAGCTAGGCTGCAGGCCCCTCACTACATATGCTGGACTATGAACGATCACCCACCTCACAACTGATCTTGGGTGCTTGAATGAAAGTCATTTCCCACTTTTGTCAGGATGGGTGGCTGTCTTGAATTTTGCTAGTGCGGTGGCTATCTGTGCCTATAGGAAGAGCCCCAGCTGTCATCCACTTACCTCAATCAGAAAACAATGCCCAGCAAAGGCCAGGGCCAGGCAGCTGATGAATCTAACATAGCCAGAAACTGTGGAACTCTAAAGTGCCTTGATGTGGGGCCCAGAAGCTCTAAAATCTGAAGTCATCCTACCGGACACAGAGTTCCATGGCTCCCTGGCTACACCAGGAGCTTTCCGGTCACGCTGGGTGCATAGACACAGACCTATTCTTAGTCATTTGATCACTGTATCCTTCCTGCCCCGCATGCTACTGAGTCTACACTGGCTTGTAAGTATAGCGGGCCCTAAGCAGGAGCCATGCCTTAGAAATGGGTCCACAGCAGGTTGGGGGCTGATTCAGCAGCTGTCTTTGTCATAGCCTCAGTGGCTGCCTGGTGTGCTGAGTGCCAGGATGAATGAGTTATCTCTTCATTTAAATGCAGATTTGGGAAGGAACCAAATCATTCTCCTCTTAAGAAATTGTCAGCATAAGTATGCATTCCGAATTAGAGCAAGGTTATTTCAAGTCACTCTCGCCATCCGTTTTCCCACAGAAACTGACAGAGCCCTGCTCAGCCCCAAAGGGCTGCTGCCTGCAGGACACGGGATGAACATGCAGCCTAGGCCCACGACCAGTGTGAAAGCCTGGGTCCCACACGAGTTACGACAGCAGCAGCTTCCAGAACAGTTGTCTGTCCAGCGGAGGGCTCACTGCTTGGTCTGTGCCCATGAACAGTGGGAAGCAAGCTGGTCAAAGAGGTTGCAAAGACACCAATAGGACCTCAAAGGCCACTGGTACTGGGTTATAGAGCTGTGACCCAAGTGAGGTCATCAGGGCTATGGTATGGTCACAGCCAGGCCCAGTGCCACACAGGATAAGGCTTCAATGGCCCATGGGGCTCAGAAAACCCCAGCTGCTGGTAGGACATGGGTCCAGCCAAGGCCAACAGGGACTACATTCCCACAGCTTCTTACCCACCCTCTGTGTCCTCAGAGGACCAAGCCAACGGGCGCCAGGTGTGCCAGAGTCAAAGGAGAACCCATTTTTCATAGAGATTGGACCCTGTGGTCCTGCTTGCCAGTAAGGACTCTGCAATCTACAAGGTGACACAGGTCCTGCTGAGGGCTTTTCTACCACAGGTCTCAGGTAGGCTTATCAGAACTGAAGTGGTAACAAGGCAGGGAAACTGTTGAAACCTTAAGCCCAAAACAGAAATCCTTCAAAGCCTCCACTCACAAATTCTCTAAAATACAAAACTGAGTGAACCAGCACCCAGCAACATCAGAGTATGGTGCTTTCTCAGGGATAGTCAGAGTGGAATTTTTTCCCCATTGGGTACACCCAGCACCAGGTGGGGCAGCATCTGAGCTGCACCGAGTCAGGCTACTATAAAGCCCCCTAGCTAGTGGCGGTGTCCTGAGGTCTGGTCAGCTCCTCCTTCTGACAGCTGAAAAATGGATTCACCAGCGTTCTTAACCACTGTCTGTGCAGTCAGCTGGTCACTGCCTCGTGCTCTGTTCCTGGTGGAACCAGGGTAAAGAAAGCAAAGAATGGACTCAGAGCCTGATCTGGGTGCTCTGCCCTGTCTTGTGACCTTCGCTGGCAGCCTGGGCATCCCTGAGCTCCCAACTACAAGTCTGGTTCCATGCAGCAAGGGGCTTCATCCCACAGCCTTCTGTGGCTACTTACTGTACAATCCACTATGTGTCTATCCACATCTGTCTGCAGACAGACACTATCATGTGGCTGAAGCAAGGAAGAATCTCGTAAGGCCACTCAGTGTGACCAAGTCCTACCCACCTTCCCCTGAAGCTTCAGGCACTAGGACCATCCCAAGTCACATGGGCACCTGGCAGAAGAATAGCCCACCAGCAACTTCATAGGCCTGAGGTGCTCTCATAGGGTTAACAATGTGAGGCACAGGGTCTGCCCTGTGTGCTATGTGTGAGCCTCCAATAGATCCAATGTGTGACCATTGTAGAATGAGATGGGCAAGCTCTTTCCAGAAGCCTGGGCTGAGACCGTCTAATTATGTTCCCCAGAGTGTGATGCACCTAACAGGTCCCAAGGCAGAGTGCTTCTGCCAACTTGCAGTGAGACTCCAAGAGTTCTTGGCTCCTGCTCTGTGGATACCTGTGGTATGGATGGTCAGCCTAGAGTACCTACATTACCCTGCATTTGAAGGCCTTTACTGGGCCTGCAGTTCTGACTGCCTTGGGGACCATGCCAGTGACTGGTCCTCTTCATCCTGCATGAAACAGTGTAGAACAGAGTGCTGCTTCCTTTGCTGAGATGTGAGTCTCAAATGGATGCTTGGACAACCTAGCTGGCATTAAGTCAAAGACTACAGAGACTCAGGGGCCCCAAGATAGCATTGATCCAGGCTGGAAGCTCAGGTCTTAGGGTTTGCAGACACTAGCCTAGCACAAGCTGACACTGACTTTACCCCCTTTTGGAGGAGCTGGAACTCTGGGAGGCTAGTCAGATGGGACTAGCTGAGAAGAGAGAGTCTCAAGACCCCTTGTGACCCAGCACAGGTTTTGGTTCACATGTGGGCATACCACTAGGTGGCTGAGTGTCCACCTAGAAGGCAAACTTAGAGGACAGTAGCACCCAGTGTTTTCTAGCAGCCTTCATGTCCCAACAGCAGGTACTTCTGAGAACCTCAGCGAGAAGTTAGGGGCATGGCTGGTGACCCTGCCCAAAGGAGGACAGAGTCTAAATCTGCCCAGAGCACAACAACCCAGGAGACCCCACCCAACAGTCTAACTCTGGTGTAACATACAGAGTTGGTAAGAGATTTGCTCTTTGGAGAGATCTAGCTAGGTATACTGAGGTCCATAGCCTTCTGCTGGCCACAGCATGGGGATAGAAGTTCTTACAGGTCAGTATGAGCAGGCAGGACCATCCTCACCGGGAGGGACATAGAGAAGGGACAGTGAATAGACAGTGTCAGCTCAACCATGGGCTGTCCACACAGGCGTCACAGATAAATGTGCCCTACAAGGGCATCCAGAGGCACAGCAGCTCCTATGGCAAGCAGTCTAAGATCTAGCCCCTGTGCAGGCTGAAGTCATACATTGGGAGAGGGAAGCATTTACAAGAGACAAGTATCCCAGGACCTTCGGGAAGCAGAATGTCTCCTGTCTGTAGAATAGCTACATTTTCTGCACCCTCCCTCCAGCATCCCCAAAGTCTGAGAGCACATGCCAGTCTGTCCTAGTTACCCAGCTCCAGGGCAACAATCAGCCACGCTTGGGGAGGATGGTCTTGAAGTCACAGGCCCAGGAGCTTAAGCTCATAGGAACTGGTTCATAGGCCAGACTTTGCCATGGACCCCAGTGTTCATGCACAGATTATTTAGAGAGGCTCCAACATCTCCTGCCAGAGTCCACAGTAGAAGAGAGCCTGAGGTATTCACGGCCATCCTTGAGTCTGCCAGAATGTCCTTGCAGACAGAGGCTCTCGCTGGGAGGACTGACTTAGACAGAATGAAATAAATGGAACTGACCTTGCTGAAAACCTTGTCCAAAACCATCCCCTGCCTCATGCATGGCATATGATGAAGGAGCAGCAGCTCTGGGCTCCCAGGTTTCTTGAGGCAGCCTTCCAGACCTCACCGCCCTACAGCTCCAGACAATCTGGATCTGGTTCTGGCTCCATGGGGGCAGCCACTTGTCACAGACCTCACAGCTGTTTGAAGGAAGCATTTAGGGGCTCGGAAGGACAAGAGCTGTATTCCAAGTATGCCAAGGGCTGCCTGGGGACTAAGTGGCCATCAGATAGCCGTAATCTGTGCCTGTCCCTAACCCGAGGGAGTGCATCAGGACATAACCTCTCTTGTGGAGGATCACAGCAACACAGGCAGTGAGGGTGTCAAGGATCCTAGGCCATACTTGACCAGAGCCTCAGAGCCAGAAGTCAGCCATCTAGGAGCGTGCCTGCCCTCCAGGAAGTCTGTAACTGGAGATGATGGGCTGTTTGGGCAGCCAAGGCAGCTGAGGAGGGAAGAAGAAAAAGGAAATCAAGAAAGAGAAAAGGGTGGAGGGAGAGAAGGGGAGGAAGAAGGGAGGAGAGGGGATAAGGGTGCTGCACACACACCCCTGCATACAGGCTGACTTGGGCAATTCTACGCATAGTCAGCAATGAGAGGTAGAAAGCATGTGACTACCACCACCCAGCCTCCCATTACCCCTTCCTAACTGGAACACCCAGAAGAGAGAGGCAGCTGCTTTCCCAGTTGCAAACAGTCACAACGCTGACACCAGGAGAGGAGACTGTGCCAGCCAGTGGGGCTCTGGTGATGTCTCACAGCACAGACACCAGAATCTCATGACCTCTGTGTCAAAACAGTTTCACGGCTCCACTTGCAGTCTGAGGTGACGTGGATATCAAGGTCTTCAGAGGGAGCTTGCTTTTCCAGACTCACTGAAGTTGATCCTGTGCGGCCAGCACCATGCAGGGGTTTGTGGTAGACACGCAGAAGCTTCAGGCAGTCTCCCAGGACAGAGGCAGGTGGCAGGTATGGATTCCACAGGGACAAGGCGGGACTGAACACCGTCTTCACTCTCTCTGTCCTACTTTGCCTTGGGTGCCACCTGTGTCCCGTGTCTTACTGCCTACTTCCATGGCATGTAAAGAACTACAACCAGACTACATGGTCAGTGAGGAGTTTCCCCGTGACCGGAACATGCGTCAGGAGTGTCCGAAAGAACTGCAACCAGACTACATCGTCAGCGAGGAGTTTCCCCGTGACCGGAACATGCGTCAGGAGTGTCCGTCTCCTCCACTGTGCCATCCCACCCGACTCTTCCTACTCCTCCCTCCTCCACACACACTGTCCCCTGTGAAGTAAAGTCAGCCACTGTCAGGCCCCTTCTGGGAATCTGCATGCTTCTTTCCAGTCTCCCACTGGGCGTTACTCACTTGAGTCAGAAGGCTGACTTTCCCTGGGTCCCCCCCGCATCACCTTGCTTTGGTGTGTGGTAAGGATGACTGTCATCCTGAGGGGGCCTGTCTAGGGACGAGCTCTCTCTTGCTCCTCAAGTGGGCCTTAGTCAGTCCCCTGGCTGGGGCTGACATAACCCAGAGTGACTCTGTGTGTACAGCTGTCATCCTTTGCTAGTGCTAAGGGTTAGTAGGGGCAGCCCAGGGCCTTTCTGGAGGACGTCTTCGCCTGCTTGTCCTCACTTTTTTTCCATTTCTTTTCTTTCCATTCTCCCCAAACGCTCAGTAGGATGTAAAGCATCTTGTTGTTTTACTGAGAAACAGAGTTCCCTATCCCCAAGAGCAGCAGCAACTTAAAACAAAGGATTCCTCTTCCTGTGTAAAGGAACAGGAAGCCCCAACTGGCCTGAAAGCGACTTCTTCCCACCTGCATCATCTGGGTCTCCATGAGGGTCAGGCAGTCCCTTCAAGATATGGAGCCATCTCAAGCCGGCATGGCAGGCTCAGCCCTCTGTTGGGGACAGTACTGTCCTACTCAGCTCCGGGCACTTCAGGAAGCAGCTGGACACAAGCCGCTCAGTCCATCCAAAGAGTACGCTGATGTCTGTGTTCAAGCACTCTGACTGCTGTGCTGTCCTCACACTCATCCCCTCAACTTGGTGCTGGGGACATTGCACAAGAGATGATGAGGGTCTCCATGTCACTTCTCCTGTCACGAATGGGACAGCTGTTTCAGGAAGGAATCCTCTGTCCAGTGTGGCCTGCATGTTTCCCTATAGGACTCGCAGCCGCACCACAGTGAAAATCCCTGTGGAACCAGAGGACAGAGGTGGCACAGGAAAGCAGACACTGAGGCAGACATGCAGCCACCGCTGGTGTGCACACTGCAGATAGCTGGTGGAGATGGGACTCTTGTGACCTTCACATGACAGCGAGGACAACACCTGTTATATCTGCACCCGTGTGACATCTCTAGGGCCCTCCTACTGCAATGAGTGGCAAGGTGATGCTGAGTTGACCCAGCCCCGACAGAGAGACTGAGGCTTTGGAACACCCCTGGCCAATGTGTGTCAAGAGACGCTGGTAGAGAACACAGCTCAGCATCCTCCCTGGGCCCCGTTTCCCACTGAGGGAGGAGCAGCTGGTCTTTAAACATTGCCTAACCACTGTGCAAATACTTTTTTCAGGAAAGTTAAATTAACACATCACATTCACTTTCCTTCTTTTACTGTTACATAACAGAAAAAAAAATCTCCCATTGTAAGTGAGCCAGCCAGGAACTGAAGTTCCTGAGATGGGGCTTCAAGGTTGCTCCCCATTAAGGGAGGCAATGAGGTCTAATGTCACCGGACCACATGCAAGGACAGACCTTCCTGACCTGACCCCTACCTAAGAGGCTACTGATCTGTCAGGCAAGAGAGAACTGGAGACACAAAGACTAGCTAACTGCCCTGGCAAGTCCTGGCTCTAATCAGCAGACTCACCCTACCCTGAGTCAGGAAGAATCCAAAACCTCCAACCCCAGGTCCTGTAGGATGGAACACACCTGTCAGGATGCATTGGCGTCCTCAATGGGGGTTCTAGCTGAGGGTTTCACATGACAGAAATGCCTGAAAAAATATAAGTTAGCATAGCCAATGAGGGTTCTAGATAGGGCTCCCACATGACAGACACACCTGACATAACATGCTATCACAGCCAATAAGGGTTCTAGCTGAGGGTCTTATGGAATGCCCCTGGTAAAATCCATTGGTGTAACTGAGGGAATTATAGCACCGATATTTCCAGTGACTGCCACAAAACAAGTAAAAATCCACTCCAATTGTTACCTATTGGGCCATCTGTCCACAGCTTAACATGCCCACACACAGATTTCCATAGCCACCTGAGCTGCCCTCACCTCTAGAAAACACTCCCTGGCTCAGGAGACCCAGAAGTGGTCAAGAAACCTGTGAAGGACAGGCAGGCTCTTCCAGGTCAAGGCATTAGGAATGAGGATGGAGCCTTTACTAGGAGCCTCTCAGGGAGCTTGGACTGAGTCCACACCCCAGAGCACTTCAATGCTCAACAATTCAATGCTCCCTTCTAGCCTGGCTTCAAACCACAGTCTCTCATCCCATGAACAGACATGGCATGGTCCACAGTGATGGGGTGGGTGCCTAACTTTCTCTGACTCACATCTAAGTGCATGTTTTGATCCCTAAGGGCCTAAACCCAGATGTCACAAGCCATTTTCCTTCAGTGACCCTCAGTGGCCCTAAGTGACAGTCAGATAACCCTGTACCTCCTGACCAACTTGAAACCTATGCATTCCTAATTGGGATGAGCTCCTGCCCCAGAATATCATCACACCTTCCCTGCTGGTGCAGGGTCACAGTCAAAGACTGTCCCATCTGAGCTTCAACTCCTCCTGGCCCACCCTCACATCTTCCTGCCTCTCAGTCAACACCCTGACCTACACTGGGCGGGTGCATGGTGGACACTGGGTGATTTCTATGGGCTGGATTTAGTTTTTCTATGCTCAGAGCACAGGGGGAAAAGTGTCTAAGAAATGAGGTCTTGTCACATTCCAGCTGCACAGTCAAAGGCAGACACCCCATTAGGAGGCCAATCATTTCTAAAGGTTAAATATGATGGTGCTTGAAAAATGATTCTAGCTGTTTAAATGTAGGGCACTGAAAAAAGTTTGGTCCAAGAATGCTCTCCCCCTCGAGACAGGCAGCATTTCCCTTAATGTTGAATGGGATGCAGTTTGCTCCCACCTCCTCCCTTGGGATACTGGACATAGAGGTCTGGACTCAGTTGAAAGTCACATGGCTGGGCCTCCCCTCCTTATGCCACTGACAGCTAATGTCCTTCTAGCCAGCACAGCCTAGATGGATGGGAGTGTGTGGCTGGCTGGCTGGCTGGCTGGATGGATGGATGGATGGATGGGTGGATGGGTGGATGGGTAGATGAGTGTCCTGATTAACTTTTTTTAACTTAAAACAAGCTAAAGTCAGTTGGAAAGACAGAACCTCAGTTTTTTTAAAAAAAAAAAAGTCCCTATTGGACTGCCTGTGGTCAAGCCTGTTGTGTATTTTCTTGAGGCAATTGATGGAAGGGCACTATGAGCGGTGCTATCCCCAGGCGCGTGGTCCTGGGTGCTATAATAAAAAGAAAAATAAAAGCAGGTTGAGCAAGCCAGAAGAAGCAAGTCAGTAAGTAGCCCTCTTCCATGGTTTCTGCTTCTCTTCCTGCTTGCAAGGTCCTGATCTCTTTGAGTTCTTTCCTCAGTAACAGACTAAATAAATAGATCCTTCCCTTCCCAAGCAGCTTTTGGTCAAGGCGTTTCATCGCATAGAAACCCTACGACAAGGGGCAAATGGATGGATGGGCAGCTGGGTGGATGAGTCAATGGATGATGGCATAAATGCACAAGAGGAAGAAAGAACAATGGCTGTTGAGGTGACAAGGCAGCATGTGGGAAGGATGCAGGAAGGGAGGACAGCTGTCTCTAAGGAAGACCAGCAGAGCCCTAACAATTTACTTTACCCCCAAATTAATCCCACCTTTGTGAATTCAGACACCTGGGAGCTTTTTTTATTATTGTTGTTATTACTATGTTTCACAAGAAAGGTTTCTTTAAATTCAAATATTGAGTAAAATATAATGAAGAAAAATATGATGTAGCTGAGTTGATAGAGTGATTGCCTAACAAGCAGGAAGCCCCAAGTCTCACTCCAAGCACCAGCATAGTGGGGCATGCCTGACACCCTAGCACTGAAGAAGTAGAGGTGGGTGAATCAGAAGTCCAAAGTCATTCCTGGCTACATAGCAAGTTCAAGACCTGCCTAGGCTCCATGAGACTGGGTCTCAAACAAACAAACAAATAACAAAAACAAGCCTGTTGGCTCATAAGTAAAATAAGCTACAGGCATTAAAGGAGACTGTTCTTACTTTCTCACATTAGCTGAGAAAATAGACCTGACAGAGATGGAAACTCTCCACACAGCAGTGGGGGCTTGTGAGGACCAATGGGACTGCAGAACGTCCATGAATGCTCATTTCACGGAAGTGCTAAAAAAAGGGCGGACGCAAATGCAAGAACAAATGATGTTTGTTCCATAAATGTTTCTTAAACAAGGTCAAGTATCATAAACATACAAATTAGTTTAACATAAACAAACATGTTTGGGAATTCCTCAGCTACTGTGTGAAAATTATTCTGCCTTATGCAAAGAAATTATAGGTTTAGTGTTTCCAAAAATAGTCATTACTAAGTATGCATGCAAAAGGTGATAACTGAGCAGTTGGCTTGTTATTGTGGCTCACACGGTCCACAGGTGGGTGGGTGTGAGACACATAAAGATGGACACAAGGACATGAGACAAGTGAGCTCTGTGCAGTTGGAGCCCTGGTTTTCACCAGAGCACAGGAGCAGTGGAAACGCCATGGTTCCTCATACTCTCCTTGCTCATCATGGGAGCTTGGAGGGTGATGCGCCTGCTTCCCTGAGATGAACCCTGCCCCACTATTCTGGGTCATCTGCCAGCTGACCTCTTCCCACCAAAGAACTACACTTCACCAACTCCAGCAGGTAGCTGGTTTTTCAGTGCTTACCCCTACCCCAGTGTGAGCCTAGTTTGGGGACTGACCACTGGTTGAACTATGAGATACAACCTCATCAGCACCACCCTACTCTTGAGATGTCCAAAGGCATTCTCTTTTGTTGTTGTTGGGGGGTTGTTTGTTTGTTTTGTTTTCGAGATAGGGTTTCTCTGTGTAGCCCTGGAACTCTGTAGATCAAGCTAGCCTGGAACTCAGAGATCTGCCTGCCTCTGTCTCCCAAATGCTGGGATTAAATGTGTGTGTCACCATGCCCAGCTTGACATCCTCTTTTTCTAGGAAGCTATGGCTCTGCCCTTTGGCTAGACCCAGGCTGGACGATATTGTTCATGGTGCTACAATGTTACCTGAGGTCAGGGAGTGATAACAAAGACCAATCAACCCCCTGCACCCAACCACTGAGTGGATATACCCCTCACACCTCACCCTTGACCTTCATCACAAGGCTGCTGAGACTACTGGTCACTACTCACTCTGGCCCAGACTTAAGTGGAAAGGATGAGAATTCTGAGGTGTCTGCAGGGTTCTTCCAGAAAAGGTTATGAGCCTGAGCTTGGGGAGGAGAGCAACAATCACTGGGGGTGTGACTAATGTGCTCATCAGCCATTTTACCTGAGACACAGCGAAAACCTCTGCTTGGAATGGAACATTCTAGCTGGTGTTACAATCCAGTGAGGGGGCTGATTCAGGTAAAGCCTTGAAGGTGCTACAGAAAGGGAGACCTGCTAGAAACCAAAACCCTTGCAGGTGGCACATCCCCCCCCCGCCCACCCAAGTGGCATACTCTTTCCATGGTAGCAGACAGCAATTAGAAGTGACAAGGAGCAAACATGTGACAGAGCCTAAGCTTAAAATTGATCTCTGGCAGGAAGGCATACGCTATATAGATCCCATACCACTATAAGCCTGTAGAAGCTGACTGGGTGCAGAATGTGTAGAGAGTAGATGCTGAAGCGTGACTTGTGTCCTCTCTGCTCTTCTTCTGGGCCTGGGCATGACCTTTAGGTGCCAGGGTCCCTACAGGGGAACAATTGCAGGACCAACCTCCAGCACTCAAGACTCCAGCCCCTTGGGCTCTTCCCCCACCTTCAAGACCCAGAAATGAGACTTTTCCTGGATCATCAGGGACCTTAGCTCCATGATGTGAAGGGACCTTTAAGCCATTGACACTGTCTAACCTTGGGTACTATGCACCCCACTGCCTGGCATCACAGTGACATGCTGGGAGGCACTGGGACTGAAGGGCCATTAGATTTGGACATGTCAAGGCCAAACCTGACATCGAGAGGTCATTGTGAGGATCTAGATCATGTGACCACGGAACTGATTGACATGCTAGGGATCATGGCAGCTCTGTTCATGGCATCCAAGGACAAAATGTCTTTTGACTCCTGTAACAGGGAGGGAGGAACAGGGAGGGACTGAACCAGGCCACAAGTCATGTGGACCATCAAACTTGGGGAAACCAAGTTGAATCTTGGACAGGCAAGTTCAAGAACCTCTGGAAGGTATGTATGCCACGGCTGACCCCAAGTCCAGGTGAGACTGCCTCCATGGCAGTTGGACATCATGGCCAAAGCCCAGAACTCTTGACTTTCTCTGTTTGCTTACAAGAAATTGGGTAGGTGGAACGGCATGAGTAAATGGCAAGGTTTGAGAAAGGGCTCTCCCCTTCATCCTCACAGGCAGAGGACCTAACTGGCCTCATGTGAGTATCAGATCTCACTGTTTCCCTGGGAACAGCCATGCAGAGTTTTCATGTGTGTCAATGTAAAGACTGTCAGCCAGGCGATCACAAGGTGACCTTTCCTGACCTGATCCTCCCCTGGGCACAAGAGATGCTGCCTGGGGTGTGGACCACTCAGGTGTGACCTAACAGGAAGTCCTGAACTCTACTGCACTGTGTAGCCATTGCCAATCCATTCTCCACCCCAGACAGCTTTTAGATCAGAATGCAGCAGAGCCTTCTCTTTCTGGGCATGGGAACAAATTATAGCCCTGTGCAGCCCAAGCCTGGGCCTGCATTTCACACCTGCCATTTGCCAGGGTTCTCTGAGGCTCCTGGGAATTCTGGCACTTTATCCTTTTAATTAACACATGGCTACTACGACCTTCTGTCACTTAGTGAAGCTGAACGGGTGTTCCCTCAGGAGAGTGGCTCACTGCTGGATCACCACTCCACAGTACTGCAGCCGGATGGCTGGTTTTCATTATCATAAAACCCTTCAGTGACTTTTCATCACTTTAGACCAAAACCAATAAACAAGTCCACATATGTACAAGGGGCCCAATCCAGGGTACCACATATTCTGACATAGAAAAACCTGGAGAAGCCAAGCCTTGTCCTTCATTGACCTAATCTAGGAGAAAGCAGTCTGGACTCTATTCCAATCCCCAACCCTGGTGTCTACAGTTGAGACACAGTGACATAGTGACCTGTGGTTTGTCCTGGGCAGGCCAAGCAGGACTCACACTAACCATGCCTACCTAGGCAGGTGGATGGTGTATTCACTACTTTTCTCACTAGCATGACAAAACACAAGATAGAAACAAGTTAGGGGAAGAACAGCTCATTTAGGCTCACACTCGAAGGGATTAGTTCTCACAGTTTGCAAAGCATGGTGGGAGAAGTTGTTCGCAGCTGTGGCTGCAGGAGCATGAGGTTGCTTTCTCACAACTCGGGGAACTGGGAAGCAGAGGGAAGGGGCTGCAGATGCTCAGCTCGCCTTCTTTTCCCTTTTGTTCAGTCAAAGACCCCCATTTAAATAGTTCTTCTCACTTAATCCTCTCTGGAAGCACTCTCACAGACACACCTAGGGAAGTGTCTCCTAGGTGATCCTAAAGCCAATCAAGTCAACAATGAAGACTAATCTGTCACAGGTGGCTCAAACCATAAGCAACCAAAGAAAGGAAACACACTGGAAGTTTTCTCAAATCACTGAGAGATTATTAATGCTTCCAGATGCACTGGCCAAGGGTGTTTCTATTACCCCTAGAGAGCAGAAAATCCCACTGGTTCTCCCACTGCAGAACCAGGTACTGAAAGAGCAGGCAACTGCCAATGCAAAGTCCTGGTGTTAAGACGGAGACCTTCTTTCTGAGCCCCTGTTATACACTGGCTGTACGGTGTGAACAAATATATTCAGCTCCCTCCTTCAGACAGGGCTGGTTGGTGGGAGCCAAGCCCCTCTCAGACAAGACCAGACTGAGGGAGGCCAGGAAGGAAAGATGGAAGAGGGCAGAGGGAAGAGAGAAGGGAGAGGAGGCAGCAGAATGGAGAGGGAGGAAAGAACTGAGGGAGAATGGATGCGAAGATAAGGAGAGGTGAAGGGAGAAGAAAGAAAATGAAGAGGAAGAGGAAATAGGGAGAGAAAAAGAGGGGTAAGTGGGAAGGAGGAGAGGGGAAAGAGAGGAAGAAGGATCAGAGAGAAGAAGACAAGAAGGGGTAGAAGGAGAAGGAAAGGAGAAAGTGGAGAGAAAGATGAAAAGTGCAAGCAGGAGGAGAGGAGAAAAAATCAGGCTCATGGTTCATTCTGCACTCTCTAGCTCTAGGCAGAGAGTCCCAGATTCAGTAGCCCCTGCCTGTTGCAGAAGGGAGCACCTGTCACAAATGCGTCACCATGAATACCCGTGAGGACTGAAATCCAAGTCTATTGACTTTGGTTGTGTCTCTCACTGCACAGGAGTGTGCATCACCAAGAGTTCCCCTGGCCAGCACACACAGTGGGGAACAGATAATTTTTTTTGCATTTACAAAAATGCAAAATTGAAACATTGCCTAAGGGGCTCAGAATTGCCCACAGGAGGTGGGAGACTGTCCTGGTGTGACTGCTTCTACAACCTCTTCATCATCTTCAACACCAAGTGCCAGATCTGTGTGTGTTTGCTACACCTGGGTGAGAATTTAAGATTCATAGCATCACATTTATAGAGTCGCACACCATGCTTTTCGATTTTGCTTCCAGTTGAATATTGTCTACCTGAAAGTGTTCTCTCTCGAAGGCATTATCTGTCTGACAATAAGCAGGAGTGATGGAGACCTCTTTTAGGTCTCTTTGCTATTGTACCCATTCTGCCTGTGCTCCCAAGCTACCTGTCCAGGCATCAGGGCCCAAGAAGACTGCTCAGAAATGGGCATCTCTACACCAGAGCTGCAAGCCCACCTGAAGAAGCAGCTCCTGGGAATGGTGTTTTTTACTTGTGCCCCATACTCATTGTATACACTCCTCATCCCATCACTTGGTGACAAATCCTTAAGAAAATGATTCCACGGTGATCTGGGGCCACTGGGTAGCACCCAAGAGGCAGGCCAAGAGCTTCATCGGTAAGCACTCTCTGCTAACTCTGGTTGTCAGGATATGGGAGCCATGGGTGCTAAAGGTTGCCTCGGAGACCAGGGCTCAGGCTGCAGAGATGGGACAGTAGCCAGTGGAGACACCTCTGTCGCCTCAGCAAGTGGCCAGGATACCTCAGAGACACGAGTGCAATGGCCTATCACACGTGCTCAGTTGTATCCTGACATTTTCAGGGCTGACGCCCGTTGGCAAAAAAAGTGACACAGGAAGCATAGACACACAGACACCACGGGCCCCCAAATCCCAGTCAAGCCTCCTTCTCTTCACAGACACAAGCCCCAGACATGTCATCACTGTCTAAAAATACTCAGCATGATAGCAGGAAGGTAATGGCTATTTTGTAAACACAGCCATGACAGCACTACTTAACACTCAAACAGCCAGAAAGATTCTCTGTAATCAAGCATGAAGCTTGCTTCAGGATGTCTCCACTATCATAATATTTGCCCCTACATCTGGAGGTGGACACATTGCCCAGGACCCTCTGGCCAAGCCTCCTTGGCTTTCACTTTCTACCAGAAACCCAGGCTGATCGGTCCTGCCAGCGCCCCATCCTGGCATTGCAGTGACCTCTCCAGCTTGTCCTCTGATCCCGGCTTCGCAGGGCCCTTCTATTCCTCTACATCAGCCATTGCTTCTTGTATGCTTTTTTATTTTTCCTGGAAAGATGCAGAAACATGAGACGTCAAGCACTGGACATTGCAATGGAGGCGAGGAAGGAAGGGATCCAGGGACCTCAGGCAAGGACTCGTCAGATTCGGGGATACTTGATGTCTTCTGGGAACACAGCACCTGCAGGCCACGAAGTGAGCAATGGTGAGGTAAATGTGTCCTGGCATGAGCTTGCTGGGGAAAGGCACAGAAGGGAAAGCCCAGGATCGAGGAACTGGGTCCTAGAAGGTAACAGGAATAGGGCCTGAGTTGGCCCAGATAGACTCTTTGCAAAGTCTGTGCAAACTTGGTGATAAGCTGCCATCCTGGAGCCCAGAGGTCGCACAGGGAACCCTACCAGATGCTGAGAACTCCAGGCTATCTGGGGCAGCTATCATTTCACACCAAGTCCTCAAATTTAAGAGACGTTTAAGGGCTAGGTGGTGGTGGTGTACGCCTTTAATCCCAGCAGTCAAGAGGCAGAGGCAGGCGGATCTCTGTGAGTTTGAGGCCAGCCTGCTCTATAAGAGCTAGTTCCAGGACAGTCAGAGCTAGTACACAGAGAAACCTGTCTAAAAAAAGAAAAAGAAAACAGTAGTTATGGGCATTTTCTCAATAAAAGACATTTGTAGTGCTTTGCATGGGGTCTGCAGTAGAGGAGAGCTCCAGGGTGGGGTGGGCTTCTGTGGAGTGGATCTTCAGAGATTTATTTCCTGCACAAGCAGATAGGGTCAGCCTAAAAATATGGGCCAATCTTCAAGTGTCACCACAGCTCCAGGAACTCAACAAATATCTGGAAATGTTCCCTTGATTCTCCACCCCTCCCAAGAATGGGCTGGGTCTTCAGAGCTGATTGCGTACTCCCCTGGAGGAAGTAGGCTGTGACTACCAACCAGTCAAGCCTCTCAGCAGAGGCTTCCAACAGCTGTCCTCTGTGACCAAAGCTTTGTCAAAAGCACTGTGCACTGCCCTACCCCGACCTAGTCAGCCTCATCTGCCCTCTTCAGATAAGATAGGGAGCTGGCAGCAGCCACCCACCACAGCATGGTCCTTTGGGGCGATGGTACCACAGGTGTTGGAGGAGGAGGGGCCAATGTAGCCCCTTCCCTCCCATGTGCCAATAGCAGGGATGATGAGGGTGAGGGACACAGGAGGGCCTCTGGTTGTCTTGTCCCTTACTCCTCATCCCCCACCCCTGCCTTCTCAGCTCTACATCTGCTGCCCGCTACCCTCCCAGCAGCTCAGCAGCTGTTCCTGGCGTCTGAGTTCCTGGGGACCCTGCTGCTGGCACACCCACTCTCCAAAACCGAGGAGAAGAGTGCAGAAGACAGTGGCTGAGTCTTCTCTCCCAGCAGCTCTGCCACTCACCATGACTTTCTCGGCACTCATTGGAAAAACTGTCAAACATATGGCCTGACCGGTCAAATATTTGGAATTTGTGAAATGAACTTTTAAAATAATGAGGATTTTTAACTTTTATAAACTTCTAAAATTCAAACTACACCAACTTAGGAAAAAAAAAAAGAGTTCACAGTCATGTGAAGCCAGCTTGCACTGACCTGGTTTCTGTCCTGCAGTCCTCAGAATTTCACTGCGCTGCCGTCCATCACTGTGACAAAGCACCCTAAGAAATCAACTTAAAGGAGGAAGAATCCATTGGACTCTTGCTTGGTTGCAGAGGTTTCAGTCCATGGCCACTCGATTTCATTGCTTTGGGGGCTGTGTGAGACAGATAATGGTAAGGGGAGCACAGCAAAACAGCTGCATGACAAAGAAACAGGAAAGGGAGGAAACAGGAGAGAGGAAAGGGGGAGAGAGGGCAAGGGAGGGAGGGAGAGAGGGGAAGGGATTGGGAATAAGTCATACCCATGGGTACCTTCCCTTTTTTCCAGGATCCACCCCAAGTTTCTATTACCTCCCAACGTCCCAGCTAATGATGACCCCACCAGCGGATCAGTCCAGCAGTAAGGTCAGAACACTCACAGTCCAGTTCCCACACACCTCCAGATGTCCCACCTTTGACCATGATACACACTGGGACCCCTGCACTCATACACAAGCTCTGGCTTAGTTCCTTTAGTGCACTCTAGGCGGGAGTGCCAATGGCTGTTCTGACAGTGTGGCCAACAGCTGGATCTCTTAGGAAGAGTTTGATGTTGCTTCACCCTCACCCCTGAGCCCCCACCCCACCATGGCACCCTACAAGGTGTCCCTATCCAGGGGTATATCCCTCCTCAGTCATGTCTTGCCACTGTCATAGTTTCCAGGTGCCAACTGTAGACACAGAGGGTGTCTGTGCTGGTAGGTTCCACTATTTCATCCCCAGAGCCCCACTTCTGACCACGCCCACTTTAAGGACCATTAGGGAACAAGTGAGAATGTACCCGTGTTTATTGACTTTTTGTCTGGAATTAGTTTAGTTACTTTTCCTCCCCCACTTTGCAGTATGGTCAAAACTAGACTGGACTAAACAACCACAATAAGAAGTTAACTGGAAGCTGAGAATTGGTGGCACATGCCTCTAATCACAGTACTTGGGAGGCAGAGGCTGGTGGATCTCTGTGAGTTCGAAGCCAGCCTGGTCTACAGAGTGAGTTCCAGGACAGGCTCCAAAGGAATACAGAGAAACCCTGTCTGGAAAAACCAAAAGAAGAAGAAGAAGAAGAAGAAGAAGAAGAAGAAGAAGAAGAAGAAGAAGAAGAAGAAGAAGAAGAGGAGGAGGAGGAGGAGGAGGAGGAGGAGGAGGAGGAGGAGGAGGAGGAGGAGGAGGAGGAGGAGGAGGAGGAGGAGGAGAAGGAGAAGAAGAAGAAGAAGAAGAAGGAGGAGGAGGAGGAGGAGGAGGAGGAGGAGGAGGAGGAGGAGGAGGAGGAGGAGGAGGAGGAGAAGAAGAAGAAGAAGAAGAAGAAGAAGAAGAAGAAGAAGAAGAAGAAGAAGAAGAAGAAGAAGAAGAAGAAGAAGAAGAAGAAGAAGAAGAAGAAGAAGTTAACTGGAAAAGAAAAACAACCTAAATGTCGCCACTATAAATTTTTTTCATTTTTATTGTTTAAACTACTTTTATTGGATTTTTAGCATGACAGTGAACAGGAAGAAAATAATGTCTGAAAACATGGCAGCAAACTTTCCACCAGCTACTAGCCACATCTACACAGATCTGATCAGTGAAGAGGACGCCAATGCTGGTACAGTTACACACACACACACACACACACACACACACACACACACTCACTCACTCAAAGCCATAAGCTCATTTGTATTCACACCAGTCTGCTCACAGTCTCATACACATTAACACCCACATCCACGCACACTCACACACAAACACACACTCACACATATTAACATCCGCACTCATACCCACATGATTCACAACCACACTTGCACACTCACTTATGCTAACACCAACCACACACATTCACACCCGATGGCACTCACATATGAGCATGCTCTCACACATTCCTGCACACTCACATACATTCACATACTCCTATTAACACCCAACCACACACAGTCTGACCTGTGTGCTTATAAATGTTCACACCCACACAATGGTGCACACTCATACTAGTGTACTCACACTCACATGCTCATATGACTCACGAATACACACATTCAAGTCTGCACACTCACATACACATAAGTATATTTATATCCTCACCACAATCATCCATATTCACACCTGTGTGAGCAAACACACAGTAATGACTAGTTTTATGTCAGCTTGACACACAAGCTAGAGTCACATTGAAAAAAGAAACCTCAATTGAGAAAATGCCCTTACCAGACTGGCCTGTGGACAAGCCTGTGGCACATTTCCCTGACTAATTATTGATGTGGAAGGGCCCAGATCACTGTGGGTAGTGCCATCCTTGGGGTGGTGGTCTGGGTGCTATAAGAAATCAGGCTGAACAAGCCACAAAGAGAAGCCATGGAGTGGAGCCACCCTGAGCCTACAAGAGAAGTTGTGTGTGCTTCGGATAACAGACTTGAGAAGCAGAGCAAGCTGTCCAGGCCAATGGATCCTGGAAGATTGCGAGTGAATCCCAGACATGGGATAGTTGGGTTATTTCACTGCTAGAGTCTGGCTTTGTTTTGCTCATATTGAGATTTATCCTGGTTCTTCCTTCTTGGAATAAGAAAGTATTCAACTTATTTTTTTTATTTTATAGGGGCTCACAGTTTGGAGAATTGGGTTTTTTAAAGAGATTTTTTAGTTTTAGAGGCCGTGGATATTTTATAGACTTGGAGTATCTTGGGAGAGGCTTTGAACATTGAAAGTACCTCGGTATTTTAAAGAAACTGGACTTTAAAGAAGGACTTTCACAATCCATTTATGTTTTATAACATGATAGTAATATTAACATTGCATCTTGGAGAAAGGAAAGGTTCCAGTTGAATAGTTATTTGTCTGTGTGTCAAGTTGACAAGGGATCAATTGTCCTCACTAGTTTTATGTCAGCTTGACACAATCTAGAGTCATTTTGAAAAAGGCAACTTCAATTGAGAAAACGCCCTCACCAGACTGGCCTGTGGGCAAGACTGTGGCGCATTTTCTTGATTGATGATTGATGTGAAGGACCCGATGATTGATGTGGGTGATGCTACATGTGGACAGGTGGTTCTAGGTGCTGTAAGAAAGCAGGATGAGCAAGCCACAAAGAGCAAGTCAGTAAGCAGCACTCCTGCAGGCCTCTGCTCCAGACCCTGCCTCCAGGTTCCTGCCCTGAGTCTTGCTGACTTCATTCAGTGATGGAGTCATAGTGATGATGAGGTGAAATAAACCCTTTCCTCCCCAAATCGCTTCTTGACATGGTGTTTTATCACAGCAATAGAAACTCTGACCAAGATACTAATATTCACACTAATGTGTACATGCACGCTCACACACACCCATATTTACATGCTTGTACACATTTACATTCCCATACACACTTCACATACTCCTATATACATTCACACCCACACACTCATACACATGTGCATATTCACACTCACATTCACCCACACATTCATTCACATTTGCATGATCACGTACACTCACACACATACTCTCACACACACTCAAAGACATTTGTGCATGTTCAGACTCCCACAACCACACAATTCACACTAACATGTTCACACAGATCCACACTTGCGTGCCTACACACATTTGCATTTGCTTGCTCCTCCACATTCCCACTCATGCATTCACATACATCCACATTTGCACACATGGTCACATACATCCATACTTATACTCACCTATTCACAACTACATACATTCATATACATACACACACCTGAGCTTGCGGGTTTGCACAGTGACACACTCACATGTTTGTGCACAATAGCATGCTAACACACCCATATGCTGGCTTGTGTGCTAAGGAGCTCACTTGTACACACTCAGATTCTGAGACACATTTGCACACCCTTTCACACTCCTATATTTGAGCACACATTTTTTAAACACATATGCACAGTCTGCCCATACATGCTGGCTTGTCCATTTTCTCACATGCTAACACACGTGTTCACACTCACAGCACACCATGTCATCTGTGATGAGGGCTCACAGAGCAGTACTACTGCCCTACATAGTGGATTTGCTGGCCACTCCCCACAGTTGGTATTCAAGCACCTCCAACCCCAGCCCTGAGTTGGATATTTAAGATCTTCCAACTTCTGCTCTAACCAAGAGCTCAAAGCAAGGATGACTGGCTGGAAAATTATTAGAAATTTAAAAATATAATGATATTTTTAGGCTTAAAGATATTTTTGAAACAGAGGAAGAATTATTTCACCATGTAAAGAAGTAGAAAACTGCCCTGGGTTGTGCCAAAATTGCTAATACTAGAAAAACCAGTGACTCAGAAACATTAATTTTTAAATAAATAATTACTTTAACAAAATTGCCAGGTAGAGCAACTTGCTTTCCACCACATCTAATTTAAATTGCTCTGACCCAACTGCCAGAGGACACAGCAGGAGCCAGGCCCCCCGGGGAGGGGCAGACAGCTAACAGTTTGGTTAGCAGTACCCAGAATGCTTAGAGGGTGGAGGCTCCAGGCTCCAGCTATAAACTAGGTGCTAGACTGAAGGTCTGCAGCAGGAAGAGGGACTGTGCATCAGACAGTCTGGGCAGCACCACGGACAGTTCCTGAGCAGCACGGCGCTCAAGAGGACTGTCCATTCCTGAGGCCAGGTGCCCTGCCAACCGGATGTGGGCCTGACCTTCATGTCTGACGGTGGCAAGGGAAGAGGATGGATGAACTGGAGAGTCTGGAGGGAGCAGGGTGGATGAACTGGGGCAGGAGACGGAGGAAGGCTGGAAGCAGAATGTGTAAGAAGCTTGTCCACTGAGATGGTTGGGAGGCATAACAAGCCCGCAGCCACATCCACTCCTGATAAAAAGACTGCAAAGGTGACTTCTGCCCACAGAACACTACCCCAACACCCTCACCCTATGAGGTTCCATCTTGTCATGAAAGCCATGCTGTTGGCTCGTTCCTGGGGTCTGGAGACCAGAGTGGTCCCTGAAACTTAAAGCCATCTGGGTAACTGGATGTCTCTGTTCCATCTTTAGCTCACATTTGAGATGAAGATAGCAGTGGGGAGTTTGGTTCTGTTGCAGAAAGTCCCAGCAGGTCTGTCTAGAAATGCTGTGTTTAAAAATACTCCCGAGGGCCCAGGTTAACTCCTGAAAATGGAGGATATTGGGGTGCCCCACAGTGCCGCAAGCACCTGGTGTCTGTGCGCCTTGCCAGCTGACACAGTAGTCGCTGCTATCAGTGTAGCCTGTGGGGACAGACTCTGTGCATTGCTTATCTCCTCTTGTGATCAGCTCTTATTGAAATTCTATTCAGTGCCAGAGGTCTCTGCAGCTCCTGGGAAGTGTCCTCACCCTGTCTGTGGTCACAAATGCAAGCCACACCTCACCCCTGGGAGATGAGAGATGCGGGTACTGGTACCAGCATGTTTTGATGACCGGTGAGACTGGGGTCTCCAACAGGCAAGCGTGGGTCTCCCCTTACCTTTGGAGACCCAAGTCTGCACAGGGATCAGGTTTTACCTAAGCCACCCATGCACATGACCAGAGCTATCAGAGGCTGGAGAAAGCAGCCAGAAATCAGGCTACACATCTGCTTGTGCCACAGATGGGGATGGCAGGAGTGCTTCGGTATCAACCGAGGCAGCTCCACTGCTTTCTTACCTTCCTGAAGGAGCAGGTATGTTGGGGGGGAGGGAGATACATGGACCATGGAAAATGCTATGGACTCACTTCATGGTGTGGTCACTTTTGCTCCCTTACTCTCTACTCCTCCAGTGCTGAAGACATGGGTCAGCAGTGTGCTAGGTCATGGTAGACAAGTCCCATGAGTGAGCATTTCAGAAGGCTGTGTCTAAAGCTTATGAGGCCTCAGGGGATAAAGTGAGGGAGCTGAGAGCCACAAAGTTGTATCATATCACCCATCACCATAACAACTAAGAACAAGCCTGCCTCTTACTCTCTCCCTCAGATACAGCATTCCATGACTCCCTACTGCCTGCAGGATAAGCAAGATTTCCACACATGCCAAGCCCTCTGTTCCTGGGCCCAGTTACTAGGCTCCCTGTCTGGAGTGTGGGTGGGCTTGTTGGGCAAAGAAGCCACGTAGCTCCACTGGAATCTACCATGGAGTCAGCAGGATCAGAGAGAAGCTCAGTGTGTCCCAGGATATCGTGCAGCCCTCTGATCTTGGTAGAATGGAGCAGGTTCTCCTTGTCAGTGTCTCCCTCTTTCTACCAGCAGCTCTCCAAACCTCCCGCAAACTTAAGGACCCCGGGGAAGGTGAGTGGCCTTCTGAAGAAAGGGGAAGGGTTTGGAGCTCAGGAGGTGGAGCTCAGTGAGGCTCCAGGCACTTGGGGGTCAGAGGTCAAGATGATAACTCCATAACCTGCAGTCTTCACAGCTCTCAGGCCTGTGCTCTCTTCACTGCAATCTGGACAAGCCAGGGCCCTGTGTCTGCCCAGAACACCTTCTAAGCTCATGTGAAATGCCAAAGTATCTGTTACCAAGCAGAAGGTACACATTATCTCCTTGTCCTCCACGAGGCTGTGATGGAGGTTGGACCAGCCCTGGGCCTCTCAAGGGTCCACTGTGCTTTGTTAAAGACGCAGCAGCAGCATACTCTAAGTTGGTGATTTCATTATTTGCTTCTCAAACTCAGCTTCCCTAGAGGTGAGAATGAGTCTGTTGGCTTGAATCTGTTAGGAATGGTCTGTACAGATTCAGGCTGATGCTGTGGGGGGTGGGGAGTGGGGAGATGGCTGGTTTCCACAGCAACCCAAGAGCCTTTTTAATTCCGCTCTGCAGCCCGGATGCTGCACACAGAGAGGCCAGGGCCACAGTCCCACCCCCTCCAGGACCAAGATGCATCCTCCAGAGACCACCATTTCCACATCTTCCTGTTTCCCATTTCAGTTTCTTGGTCTCCACGATATGGCTGGGAAGCTCACAGCTATGAAGCCTCAAGTACTCAAAAGAGGTGCATCTAGTCAGGACACTAGCAGCCGTCCAAGCCCATCCCTATTCTAAGATGAAGCGTTTCTTACATGTACCTCTCTACGTCCTTGGTAGCCTCAGCCCCTCTGAGAGAGAGAAGAGAGTCTCGTTTCCACCAACCAGGTGCATGACTCAGTCTCATCCTCCTTATCGGGTTGTTTCCTGTTCTCCCGATAACAGCTTACAGATTCCTGAATCCAAGTAATACAGAGAAGTCTGGACTCCGTGGCCCTGGGTTCTGGATGTTTGAGTTTCCTGTTAGCCACTGCAGGGCAGCTAACCTTTCTCCTTCTGATCATAGAGTGGACTGTGACCCATCTAGAGTCTGTCCCCAACCAGGCAATACTCACAAGCCCACTGGAGTTTGACAAGAACTCCCAGCTGCCCAGAGTCAACTTCCACGTCTACATCAAGAAGTCAGGTTCAAAGCTTTGACTGAGACACTGACACTTCAGAGGAGGCCAGAGCCACCAGCTCAGTCCATGAGACCAGCTGGATGATCTCACAGCCCCCCAAAACGGACCTTTCTTCAAGAGAGGCGGAGCCTGAGGGCAGCAGGGGACCGGAGCTTTCCATCTGCTGGAGAGACCCAGGACTCACTTTCAGCAGGCCACGCACCCTGGAGCCCTCTGTACCCTTGTTGTCCATTCACACTGCTTTTGGAGAGGATGCCTGTAGTAACATTTGCAGCAGGAAACACCTGAGCAGCTAGGCACTGCCCCGTGCCAGCAATGGTTGAAACCTAGGAGATGCGATCAAGTCCTGAGGACGTTTCCTGGCATGATAGACTCAGAGCCAATACAGGCACAGCTTGTCGCATACAACCCATAAGCAGGATGTCCTTTCTCACAGTTTTTAAAAGGTTGGAAAAAATAAGAATAACACGTGAGAACTGTGTATTTTTCCAGTGTTGGCACCCAGCCAGCCCTTTCCTGAGAACTTGTCTCCACCAGCAGTGGAGTGCTGTGAGAAGGGCCAGCCCACGGAACCTGAGAGAGGCACTGTCTGGCCCTTTATGAAAGTGACAGCCTGATGGAATGGTCCATGCTGTGTGTCCACAGGGGCTGCTGCCCTGTCTCAGCCAAATCACATGGAGATACTGCACAGAGGGGACTTTGTAGACACTGTAGATGCTAACCGTCACTTGCTGTTCACTAATGTGAGGAAGATGGCCCTGGATGACCAGGTAGGGTGACCTGCCTGGCAGTGGACAGGCCTGAAGACTACAGCTGAGGTCTTCGTGAGAGAAACCCTCAAGGACAACAGTATCAGTATGTGCTGGAGACTCCAGACAGTCATATATATCCTGTTTTCCTGTGTGACTGTCACAGATGCAGAAACTCCCATCCCGTGCTGGATCTCCTTGAAGGGGAGAAACCTTGTAAGCAGAAGACCCACGCCCGTGGGGCAGAAATTGGCACTTTCCTTCATGGAGGGATTTTTCTTGTCCTCCGAGAGGGCCCTCGTTGCCTGCATCCCAGTGGCCTCGGATTGGGCATTATTTCAGTCCCTTGAGCCAGCCTTGCCCCTTTCCTGTACCTTCCTTTCTGACCAGTTTGGGAGGTCGGAAGGTATTCTGAGATGACTGTACCCATGATGCCCACAGGTTGGGCTGTGTCCCATAGCAACATTGAATCCATTCAACTGGGGCTGCCCAAAGGAGCAGTCTAAAGGAGGGATCAGGCTTTGTCATGCAGGCACGGACACTCGAGCTCATGGCAAACATATCCCAGGCCCTCATGGGGGCAGCTTCCTAACTGCAGGGTGATTTACATTACTCCAAGTGTTGAGAGACAGGAGACCTGAGGCCTGAGCCGCATTGCCAGGCTTCCTTACGTACAAAAAGCAGCCCAATTGCCAAATATGCTTCCAGTAAGAGGCAAGTGTGGCCTGTCTAGCAATTAGGACAGGGTGACTCCCAGAACAGCTGCACAAGCTGAGTGGTAACCAGAAGCATACCTGACTATGTCATGCCTCAGTTTCCCCATCCCATAGAACAGTGGTTCTCACCCTGTGGATTACAACCCCTTTGGGGATTATGTATCCTTAATAACAAGTATTTATATTACAATTCATAAAGTAGCAAAATTACAGTTGTGAAGTAGAAATGACATAATTTTGTGGTTGGGGGTGATCACAACATGAGGAACTGTATTAAAGGTTTTGTAGCATTAGGAAGGTTGAGAACCACTGCCATAGAAAAACTATTCTGTGTTATATAGAACATAGATCACCATGTAGGTCATCATGGCACCTGTCTCCAGTGTGACCCCAGAGATCAGATCTGAAGTGATGCCCTCCTTGAGCAGCTCCAGCCCTAGGCCCTGGCACAGTGCAGAGGGGCATGTGTGGCAGCTATAAGTGGGTGGAAACCACTAAGCCAGTGCCAGTATTCATGAAGTCACATCCTGAGCTTTGATTCTGGAAACTTCAGCTAGAGCCCAACCACAGTACAAGAACAAATTTTTGGTCCTGGCCATCCCAGGAAGAGACTGAGGGACATCATTCAAGTTGTGCATAGAGCCACAGAATAGCCTGTGCTCTTCTGCCTCTCCTGAGGCCCTGGGTCACCTGTAATGAACCTGGACCCTTGAGCAGGAGACAGGTGTCAGAGTCTACTCTGGTTCAGAGACACCACACCAACCCCGAACTGTTCCCTTATCTACCCACTTGACCACGACTGTCTCCCAGGATCTATCAGGGAGGGAACTTGGCTGACCTCCAGTCCCTGGAGAAGCCAGTCTGAGAGTTCAGAACACATGGAGGTCTCCGTGACTTACAGGATATCGAGCAGGCAGAAGTTCAGTGTTCATCTCAATGTTCCCACTGAGCTCTGAGACAGAGGACGGTTGACCACATCCCACCCAGAGTTTACCCACACCACAGGACTTACAAAACCGAGAATTCCAATGTCCCTGGGTCTAATTCTGCCTTTGTGACTCTTAACTATCTCTCCCCCCAGGAAATCTAGCTTCCAACATTTTAAATCCCATGAGAGCAAGGACCTGGGGACCCCATGGAATAGGCACTAGCTTTAAGAGCACCTGGAAGAGCAGAGTAGATGGGCAGGGCTGAATCAGGTGGAAAAGAAATGGAGTGGACCCCAAACAGGTGTCTCCCAATCACAGTGTCACACCAACAACTCCCAAAGGAATTAACCTTGTGAAAAATCTAGACCTGACCCTGGCCCTCCCCACAGGCAGCTAGCCTGGGCCAGGCCATCCCTCTGCAGCTGACACCCCGTGCTCTGGCCTCTGACACACTCCTCTGTACACTTCCCTTCCCTGTGCTCAGTTCTTTTGGTCCAGGTTAGGAGAAGGGGCTCAACACTGGGATTAGGGAAGACACTATCTGCCCAGCCAGTCCTGTCCACAGGCAGAACCATCCCTGCTGACTCATGCTTAGATAGACTTCACCTCAGATTTGGCATATTTGGATTTGAGAAATATTTTAATACCAGGATTGTGGAGATTCTTCCAAAATCAATTTCCGTTTCCACCTTCCTGTTCCTGGAGCCCTTGACAGACGGGGATCTCTTTTAAAAATGAAATAACACCATCCTGTCCTCCTTTTGGGTGAAATGCTTTAATGTGAGTTGTCTGAATCTGTTGGAAGCAAGCAGCAAACCCTAGTCGGTTGTCTCTTTAAATCGACTCTGCAGTGTGACGGGCAGCGGGCCGCCGGGCTGGGAAGAACCATTCCCGCTCTGCCGCAGGGAGCCAGGGCACGGCGCTGCCGCGGTCCGCGCCTCCCCCAGTCCCCATGGTTACAGCTCCTGCTTCCCGGCCGGTCCTTCATTCCCCTGGCTGCTGCTGCAGAAATCAGGCGCGCAGGCGGCTGGCGTCCCCCAACCCAGAGCTGGAAACTGCCTGCAGAGAGCGCATTGGATGCCTGCTCTTCTCGGCTCTGACTCACTCCCTCCGGGTGCAGAGCTCCGTCCCCAGCGCAGTGCTCTGGCCATAGCCAGTCGCCAGGCTGCAGCCCTGCAATCTGTTGATAACTCCACTCACAAGCTCCAGTCGAATGCCTGTCATCATAGGAAGCTGTTCCCTAACACGAGGGACATGCCATATCTCGCCTATGAGAAGCCTGAGACCTGTGCCTCTCCAGATGCCTTTACCAAAATAGGTGAGAAGTTGGGTGGCTTCCTCCTGGTGTCTGGGAAGGGAAGGGGAGGGGTGGTGCTTCTGGCCAAGCTACTGGCCCACCACAGTGTCCACTCATGAGGGCCATTTCTGGGGCAGAAACGCTGTGAGGGGTTTGAACACTCTTGCTGTTGGAAGGTGGATTCTGAATAACTTTGGCTAAGTCTGGGGCTTGGAGCCCTAGCAAGACCACATAGTTCCAGCACAGGCAAGAATGTCCATGTGGAAGACGCCAGCCCTCAAGGTCTGGCCACGTCAGGCAACAGAAGCTTCTGCCTGCCAGGTCTGCCCAGGCACTGAGAGATTTATTCAGGTTTATTTGATTCTCTTGATTTAAATTGATAATGTTGGTCTGGCTTGTGCAGCCTGAAATAACCAAGTGGTATTCATTCTCATGTTGGGAGGGTAAGCAGGGACTACTCAAGGGATGGTTTCTGGCTGCCAGGAGGCAGGTTTCCTCCAAAGTCCCAAAGCTCTGATTGTCACCACCTCTCTGGATGCCTCAGATGGAGTCTGAGCCAGGGACTCCAACAGGCTGGCCAGGTTGATAGAAGCCAGAAAGGGGCAAACTTGGAAAGGGACTGAGTGTTCCCTGAGCATGCATGTATGCACACCTGGGCACTGGCCGTAACTGGCTGAGCGGGCCCTCCCTCGAACTCTGAACATGCACTGTCTTTGCAGGTGGGTCAGCCTGCAGCTCCTCGGTCATCCTGTCACAGACACCCTGAGGTAGCCTTCCCAGGACTTCCACTGTGACTGCTATTTGGGACTTGATCTTCCTGATGGCCATGGAGGCTAGAGGGGAGAAGGGCGCAACATAGTGGTCGACGCCAGCAACCCCACCGGTGCTCTTGCCTCTCTTACTCTGCAGGGCTCATGGTAAGTACACAGCCCAAGGGGCTAGCAGCTCAGGGCACGCGGCATTCACGCCAGATCAAGTGCTACCACCTCCGGCAGGTGGAGAAAGGGAGGGCAGGAAAGTAACTGACGGGGCGGTTAGGTAGTTAACAACTGTCCAGCATGCGTTCATTCCTGGGGTGGGAGAACTCGATGGGGCTGGTGCTGAGGGCAGCAGGGTCTGGCTGCCCTGGGTCTCTGGCTGCCTGCCAGGGTCTGTCTGCTCGCTGGCTCACTCGGTGCTGTTCATACTAATTAGCTGCAGGCACACGGCAATGTCGAATCATTTAATCAACAGAGTGGCATCCATCCATGGGGCTCTTGTCCATCCCTAGGAAACCCTGTCCAATCCTAGACAAGGTTCTCTCCCACTCGGGAGGGCCTCAGTCAGGTCAGCCGGGCCTTTCCTACTGTTCCTGTTCCTCAGGAAGCCCAAGGGCTTTGGCAGCTACCCTACACCAGGAGTGGGGAGGGTGTTTCTCTCGCTAGAAAGGGGTAAGGACAGTGTGGTCAGCGAGTTGCAACAGTGTCCAAGATATGGTGGGGCCCTTTTCTGAAGCCTCCCACAAGCTTTTATTGTGGTTGCTGCCTACCGGTCTCCAGGAGGGCTGACAGCCGGGTAAATAATGCATTGTGTACGCTCCTAAGGGACAGCTGACAGGGCAGCTCGGGCTGGGGTGCGTGCTGAGAATACCAATGACCACCAGGATAACGTGTCCATAGCGCAGACATGGGCATGCATGCTCGGTGCAGATCTGCATGCCGCCTGGTCAGGAGCATTCTGTCTGCCTCTCTTGCTTCTCGCTCCACTCACAAATGCCCAAGAAGAGAAATCCCTGATGCCCAAAGCCTCACCACTTCAGCATTGTTGGCTGAGGCCACGCTTGTGTCCATGCTCTCCCTGACCCCAGCAAGGTTACCTGTTCCAGGCACTAGCAGCTCTCAAAGCAGAGCAGCCCGGGCTCAAGGGTCCCTTGGTTCCTGACACTCTCTCCTGCTGCCCCCAGGTGCCACACCCAACATGGCTGTCAGCCCTAGGTTGGAATGGTTTGTGGCTTTCATCTTCAGACTCATAATTGTTTGCGAAATGGAAACCTGCCCTTGGCAGATGATAAGTAAACTGATTGGAGCTTCAGGAGGCATGGGTAGCTGCCATGCCCACCCTATGGGGCTCACTGGGCAGAATCAGCTGCCTAGCTCAACCCTACCTTCCCCCACTCTTTACAAGCCCCTGGCCCTTGCCTACACTCAACTCCCTATACAAGAAGTGCCTGCCCTCTGCTCTCCCTGCCTCCATGTGCAGGACTAAGCAGCAGTTGCCAGCAGCCCTGTGGGGATATCTGATCTGCACACGGGCCATGCCAGACTTCAGCAGCCCATTTAAGAGTCCATACTATAAATGCCTCCCTGATAACTTGGCCCAGAGCCTATGGACTTACGGGGATTTTATTACTATCAACTGATAGCTTGCAGGTGAGAGAATCTGACAGACATAGAAAGTGGGCCATCTGAGATGTCAACAAGCTGTGGTGCAGGTGCTGGGCAATTCAGCTGGGACCCAAGGACAGTATGGTCAATGGTCCTGAGACTGAGTGACCATAGCTCCAATGGCTACCTGCACCATGCCTACTGGAACTTCTCCAACACATCCAGCAGTGAACAACCACCACCTTCCTACTCCCAGGCTTAAGACACAACCACATAGTCTGGTCTTCTGAGTCACATACCAGTGCTTAAACAAGCACTGGGTTCAAGAAGGACATTCAAGATGTCCTTGTCAGGGCATCTGTGTCACAGCAGATAACAAACTCAGAAGCAACCCAGTTTGCTTCTACAATAGGTACGGCTGTTTAATTCCAGAAGACACCCAGATATGGTTGATGTTGCCCTCTGTCACCTGTGATTCTCACCGTTAGCACCGAGATAGCATGCTCACAAAGGGAACAAAACAATGCCTGTCAATGACAGAGAGTTGTTCAGCACCTGCCTTCTCTCTGCTGTTCCCTGAGGGCATCCAGATTTGGTGGACTAACTAAGGCACTTTCCACGTGCATAGCTCTTGCTTTCTGGCAACTAGAGGTGAGGAACTAGACAGGATGGACTGATGTGGCAGTCACATTCTGTTGTGGTGTGGGGTGTGTGGTACAGAACATGCCATGTAGGGTGGGTTGGGGCGTGGGGTATAAACTAGTGTGGCCCAGAACGAGCAGTATAGAATATATGGCGTAAGATGGTGTGGTGCGGAGTCTGCGGCATATGATGGGATGGAATGTATGGTGTAGGATGTGTGGTGTGGGGTGTGTGTTCTAGACGTGCAGTGTGGAATGGACGGTGCAGGCTGTGTGGTGTGAGATGGGTGGAGTAGGCTGTGTGGCGTGGAATGTGTGCTGTTGGGTGTGTGTTGTAGATGTGTGGTGTTGGGTATGTAGCATGGAATGTGTGGTGTGGGATACGTGTTGTAGATGTGTAGTGTGGATGTATGTTACAGACATGCGGTGAGGGGTGTGTGGTGAGACGTCTAGTGTGGGGTATGGGTGTAGACTGGTATGGGGTATGATGTGTGTTATAGGATGGTACTATATAATATGTGTGGTAGGGGATTTGTGATATAGACCAGCGTGGTATGGAGTGTGTGGTGTGGGATTTGTAGTGCACATGTGTGGTGTGGGATGAGTGTATCGTGTGGAGTTTGGGATTTAGAATGTGTGGTGTGGTGGGGATGGGTGGTAGAGACATGTGGTGCTGAAGAGTGTGACGGGGTGTGTGGGGTAGAATATGTGGGGTAGATGTGAGATATAGACTGTGTGGTGGGGATTATGGTGTTGACTCGTCTAAGATGGTATGCATGGTATAGGATGTGTGGTGTGGGTTACATGGCACAGACCAGTGTCATGTGTATGGTATGGCGTGTGGTACAGGACGTGTAATATAGACTACTGGAGTGTGCAGGGTGTGTATGCAGCATGTGGTATACAATGTGTGGGGTGGATGTGTGGGGTGTGGTGTGTGGTGTGGTGTGTGGTGTGGTGTGTGGTTTAGGATAGTACAGTATTCCATGCTGTGAGGTCTGTGGTACGGGCGTGTGGTACAGACAAGTGTGGTGGGGATGTGTAGTAGGAATATCACTGTGGGTTATGGGTGTGATGCGGGTTGTGTGCTGTAGAGTTGTGTGGTACAGGATGTATGGTATAGAATGTTGTAGCAAGTAATGTATGGTGTGGGATGTGTGGGGTGTATAGTGTGAGGTTGTGATACACAATGGTGTGGTTGTGCAGACTGAGAGTGGTGGGTCATACCTGTCACCTCAAAATTCAAGAGGCTGAAGCAATACAACTGGCATACGTCTGAGACCAGCCTGGGCTGCAAAGCAAGACTCTGTCTGAAAAGTGAAGGGGTGGCGTGGACGACGGTGGAGCTTCAGGAGACATATTCACTGGATGGTGTGGAGAAACGGCATGAGGCGATCGTCTGGTGTGGTGGGGACTGTGGAGTTACGTCGTGTGCGGCAGCATAGGACAGAGCTGCGGTGCTGTATGCGGAACGACAGTGAGGAATGGTGTGGTGTGCAGCCGTAGAACGTGGGCTTGTGTGGTACGGAATGAAATGGTGGGGCTTATGATGACGCTTATTGAAACAGTATGATGTAAGATGATCTGAAGTAAAACAGCATAAAATAGGGTGGGAAAGGTTAGGGTGGCATTACGTAATGGGATACTCTGCGACAGCACAGCGAGAGAACCCATGGGTGGGATACAGTCACTAGTGTGGTGGGAGCAGGAGGTACTGACTGTGATATGGGGTGTCCTGGTGTGGGGTGACATGTGTGGAATGACTCCTGGCTCCCTGGAATTGTAGTATTTGAGTCTAGCTGATCAGGGGCTACTTCTGTCTGCTGGTTGTGACCATTCTGTGGCTCCTGTCTGCTGGTTGTGACAATGCTGTGGCTCCTGTCTGCTGGTTGTGACCATTCTGTGGCTCCTGTCTGCTGGTTGTGACCATTCTGTGGCTCCTGTCTGCTGGTTGTGACCATTCTGTGGCTCCTGTCTGCTGGTTGTGACCATTCTGTGGCTCCTGTCTGCTGGTTATGACCATTCTGTGACTACTGTCTGCTGGTTGTGACAATGCTGTGACTCCAGTCTGTTGGTTATGACAATGTTGTGGCATTGCATTGTTAAAAGTGCTATTGATAGCAGTGGCAACCACAGAGATTGGAGCTTTCCCAGAGAACTCAATTGGTCCTAACTCTGCTGTAGCCCAGAGCTTACCTCACTGCCATCGGATGGTCCTTAGCCACATTTGACAGGAACACAAGGTCCCTACTTGGAGTCAAGGGTCCCAATACATGATATATTTAAAACACCCTTTGTGTCTGCTACTTACAAATTCAAAAAAGTCAACAGAGAGGACTAAAGACCAACAGCAGCCTAAAAACCCAAGTTGAATCCCCAAAACCCACATTAAAGTAAAAGGAGAGAACCAATTCTGCAAAGTCATCCTCTGACCTCCACACAGGCTCCATGCATGGGCATAGCCCACCTACACACACACACACACAATGATAATGATCAATGAAATCAATAAACACATAAGACATGACATGATTTAAAATGCCAAAGGCACTGGAAATGTGTATAAAGGGCAAGACCTCAAACCCTGGCTCTTCAGCTCTATGAAACACAAACAAGCCCAAGGCCCTGCCTTCCTCCCCCCAGTCCCGGGCCACAAAGGCTGACAAGGGCACGTTCAGATTCACAGGGAAGCTCTACCTGTGTGAGGTCAGCTCTGGGACCATGGGTGAGGGCACGTCTGTAGCTCTCAGCTATGAAAAGTATATAAACCCAAATGTGATGGGTTCATTTCAAGTTAGCCAGGCTGGGAGGCAGCAAATGGCCTGGTCCTGCCTCTCCTTACAGGCCAGAGAAGGATGGCTGTGTTTATGAGCAGCTCGGAACTTTTGCTCACAGGGTTTGATGGTGTTTTGTTACTTGCTTTTGCTTTTTGTTTCTTTGTTTCCCTCTTCATTTTTTCCTTCATTCCGAGGTCTAAATGCTAAGAACAGCTCAGAGATACCTTTCTGTCAGGTAGGGCTGTTGCCATCCGCTCAACATTCCCCTTAAACTATCCACACTAAGAAAGAAGCCAGCAGGCTAGAAGGAAATCTCCATGATACTCTTCAAAATGTCTTTCTTCATGATTCCACCATCCCAGGTATCCCCCTAAAAAAGAAAATCACCACAAACTTTATTCGCGTAATTGGTATTTTGAGCAAATGAATGTCTTACCGTCTGCTTTTCCCATGGAAGGCTGATGGATTAAATATCACTGAAAAGACAGGCAAGGACATGCATCAGGCTCTAGCAAAACCAATCTGGGTTGGCACAGAAACAGGAAAGAAACGAGAACCAAGAAGACTAAACAAAGTAACCAAGCCGAGTGAGTGCAGTGACTCCGGCACTTGAGAGGCAGTGGCAGCTACAGAGTGAGACCCTGTCACAAAACAAAATAAAACAAAACCACAGATGGAGATCAGCAAGACTACCCAGGAAAACGAAGTAGAAAGAAGAACCAAGGCTGAGGAGATGAGTCAGTGGGTAAAACAACTTGCTGTGCAAAACACAAAACCCACCACCCAAGTAAAAAGCCAGCTATGGACACATGCTCCTGGAACCCCACTGCTGTGTAGGACAAAGACAGGAGGATTGTCAGAGCTGACTGGCTGTGAGACTAGCTCCAAGTTCAGCCAGAGACTGTCTCAAAGGAATAAAGCAGAAAGTGATAAAACAGGACACTTGACCACCTCCTCTGACTTCTGCATGCATGCAGAGCCACATGCTTCTGTGCATGCATGTATACATACACCACACTCACATTCAGACAGACACATGCACACACACTGACATACAGACCCACAAAAAATTTAAAGGAAGGAAGGAAAGAAGGAAGGAAGGAAGGAAGGAAGGAAGGAAGGAAGGAAGGAAGGAAGGAAGAGAGGGAGGAGGGTGTGAGGGAACAAACCAGAAGAGGAACCAGAGAGATCCACTTACTCCCTCTGTTCAAAGACCCCAGGTCAGAATGCAGTATGCCTTCAGACCTGGCATCCCCAGGTTCAAGAGATTCCTTTTCCACCTGTCTGCCACCAAGAGCTGACATATTGCTTAATTGAATTATCTTCCCTCTTCCCTCCTTTCTTCTTGTCCTGTGTAACTTTCTGGCCCATGCCATTGGCAGAACAAACCCAAAGGTTACATCAACTAAAATAAGATAAAAATGTGAAAGGAAGCCATGACTTATAACAGGATACCTGTTGCTATATGTTAGGGCAGGTGTCTTAATAGCTGTTCTGTTGCTGTGAAGAGATACCATGGGGCTGGAGAGATAGCTCAGAGGTTAGGCTGCTCCTCCAGAGGTCCTGAGTTCAATTCCCAGTAACAACATGGTGGCTCACAACCATCTGTAATGAGATCTGATGCCCCCTTATGGCCTTCAGGCATACACACAGGCAGAATACTGTATACACAATAAATAAATAAGTCTTTAAAAAAAAAGATACCATGACCAAGGCAACACTTATAAAAGAAAACATTTAACTGAAGGCTGGCTTACAGTTTCAGAGGTTTAGTCCATTATCATCATGGCTGACACTGGGTTTGGCATGGACTTTGAAACCTCAAAACCCAGCCCTAGTGACATACTTCCTCCAATAAGGCCACACCTTCTAATCCTTCTAATCTTTTCAAATAGGCCACCCATTGGTGACTAAACATTCATGACCCTGTAAGGGCCATTCTTATTCAAACTACCACCACAGTGGGTGTGAGACTGCTGACTGAGCAGCCATCTGAAGGGAAAGGGACTCTGGAATTTCCCAGTGAGCAAAGACGTGCCACAGTGGCTTCTAGAACAACCAGTCCATCCTACAGGCAATGCGAGCAGTATGTCACCTAGACCTAGAGGGCTGAGGGCAGCCTTTATCTGTCACTGAAATTCACCCTGCCTCTGAGATTCCCCTGTTACTGCATCTCCCAGTTCTTTTCTTACTTAGTGCTGATACATTACCCAACAGTTCTGGGAAGCAGGCAGGAAGTGTTACCTCGTGGTCAACGAACAGAAAAGGGGAGCTCAACTCTGAAGGCCCTCAGGCTGCTCTGGAGTGAGGGTTGTTACTAGGCCTGCATTCTAACAGTACAGCCTTCATGCTGTCATCAGAGAAGGGAGGAGACTTCCAGGAATCGGGGTGCTGCCTCTTTTCTCCCCTGACTTGGTTATATTCAGATCTGTGACAGCAGGGTGGGTGGATCTGTATCACTGTAATGAGATTATAATGAGCTCAGCATCCTCCGGAGTGTCAACATGACCTCTACACCAGACCTCATTGATGTGTAGTTCCTGTGGAACGTGAGTGCTAACTGGGTAGCCGGCAGCCAGGAGCGTGTGGTTATCAGCATGCTAGTTGTAGTTTGGGGGAGCAAGTGACACAGCTGGCTGGACAGCAGGCTTTGGTCATTTGAGAGCTCTTGTGTGTAACCTGGGAGCCAAGCTCTGCTTGCTATCCCTGCTCCAAAGACTGTTCTGGCTCCGCAGCTGCAGAGGGACTCTTTGTCCTCAAGCCAGGCAGCTTCTGCCTGACCCCATGTCAGATCACTGGAATCTTGCCCAAGGAACATTTGCACAGTAGACTCCTTGAGAGGAACTTGCCCATGTGTGAACTTTAAAATATGAAATGCATCTCCATTTTGCATTGCCTACTTTGAATTTTAAATGTCACCTCTAAAAATGCAGAAAGGCACTGCTGATCATTCTGATACAAACAAGCAGGAAGCCCAAATGAAACCTCACTTCTTACCAAAACTTGGTCATCCCGTGGGTCATTCTGCCCCTAGTCTCTGAAGTCTGTCTTCACATAGGTGACTCCACCCACGCAGGCCTGATCTCCCAAGCTTACAGAGCCACTAAAGGGTTAGAGGCCACTCCTAGGACTATCCAGCTGAGACTGAGCCCCTCAGCCCAAAGCTGTGTGACCCTGTCCTGACAGTATCCTTCAGAAAACATCACTGCACAGCAAGTTGGCTCTCTGAACATTCTATCTGCTACATGGAGACAGTTCTGATATTTTGTTTGGCCTCCCATGAGGCTTTGTTATGTGAATTCAAGCCATACATAGGAGTATCCAAATGCAGGTGTTCCTGTGGGGCCTGTGGATGAGAATGGGGATCTTCTGCTCCCAACTCAGAACTTGTTACGTTGTAAGCACTGCTGTGGTCAGAACTGAGTCCCCTGCCCTCCGTGGCAGTCCCCAGATCCTTCCCATCACAAAAGTCTGATACCGTCAGAAAGGCAAGTCCCTGTGACACCCCCCAAACCCCATATACACAGTGCCAATTACCAATTACCCTGAGAAGGGCCGTGGAAGCCTTGTAAGCCTTCAGGATCATTGTGGAGTTTTAGTTCCAGGGAAGAGACCTAGATGCAAGGAAAGGACTGTACTGGGAAGTTTGCTTTCTCTCTCTCTCTCTCTCTCTCTCTCTCTCTCTCTCTCTCTCTCTCTCTCTCTCTCTCTCTCTCTCTCTCTCTCTCTCTCTCTCTCTCCTTGCTAATAACAATAACCAAATTGGGTCAAAAAGACCCTCCATGAAAAGACCCATATGCACAAGACCCTGGAAGTACCACTTAATCCCAGTTCAGCCCAGAGTTTTTGGAGCCCCAGGGGGCACATCACCTCTGAGCAGCACAAGCTAATCAGGTGTGTGGGTACCCTGACCTCACCGGCAAGTGTACATTCTATGACTCAAGTGTTGGCTTCTCTCTGGCAGGAAGCAATTGAGTGGAGACAAACAGAATAATGGCTTTGGTGCTCGCAGGGGCCCCAGAGTTTCCTCTATCAGCCCATAGCAAATACAAATACCTGCAGACAGACAGCAAGGGAGGACACGTGAGCTGCCAAGGAGACCAGGTGTCCTGGAGGAGGAAGTTCTACACTGGGTCTGGGGCCCTCTGCTCAATACACTATGGAAAGCATCTGAGGCTTGAAGTCGGGGGCACTCAGGCAATCTTAAGGGAGGCTCTTGTGCTTGGAGAGTGAGGTAGTCTCTAGCCATGTTCCTAAAAATACCCACTGGCAAATGTTGTACATATGCCATGTAACTGAGCTGAGCCATCAGACTAGATGTTGGGTGTTGAGGACGAAAGGGCCAGTTGAAGGCATACTCCTTGGACTAGTGGTATTCACCCTGTTCAGAAACTCCCACTCCAATACAGGTGCCTTGTCCTCACTCAGGCACAGGCTCCTACTGTAGTTGGCCGTTGTTGCCTGGCCAGCACTTCCTAGGGCAGAGATGCATGGCCCTATGGGGCATCCTTTCCATCCTGTAGATATCCGGCCTCCCTTCCCAGGACCTTAGACCTATAGCTATCCTCCCTGCTGAGTTCCCTTCCCAGGGCCTGGGGCCCAGTGTGGGAAGTCTCCTAGTCAGGAGGGTAGGAAATGAAGAGCACTACACTGTGCCTGCACTAGGGTTAGCTTTCCAGTGTGTTGTTTTACCTTCATAACAGGGGCTGTACATTAAGGCTGTGGCCTGGGGGAATTCTGTTCCCCCAGATAATGGAGATTCAAAGACTAGGGTGAAAACCCGTGGGCTCAGAGAGTTAGAATAGCAACTAGCTAACCTTCTCTCTTTGCTGGTGTCCTAGAAACCACTCACTCCCTTCCACACTGCCCCAACCAAAACAAAACAAAGCAAACACACACACACACACACACACACACACACACACACACAGCTCTTCCCTGTCAACCAGTGGCTAACCCCACCTCTTTGAGCCCAGGTTAATTTTATTTAATTAACACAAATGCAACACTTCTTTACATAGTTAACAAATGCAACATGAACAAGTATAACACATCTTTGCCTGGTTTAAGCAAACATTCCACAACACCAATATCTCATTAGGAAATCATAATCTTGGAGGGACACAGGCTACACGACTTTCCACCTGTTGAGCCCCAGATCTCCTAGAGAGTTGTTCGTGTGATGCCCAAGTCCACAGCTAACCCCTCACACTTCTGCCCTGCTCCAGCTGTGGCCCTGAAGTGAGAAGGGTATGAGCACATTGTGAGCACTCGTCCTGGCGGCCCAGTGACCAGGTGTCTCTTCAAGGTCAAAGTAGGGACTTGACCCTCTTGACACAAGCATAGTGGCAAGGACACTCACCCTGGGCCACAAGGATTTCCAAGCATTTCCATCCCAGACATCCATTCCTCTGTGTTTCCCTACCACAGGAAAGTCATGCTTTCATCTGAACTGTGGCCTTGAACCCTTTACTTCAGTTTTGATACACAGTAAAGTGGGTGGAGGTAAAAGGCCCTGAGGCCACACCCATTGTTCACAACTTCTCTTTTCCCATCTGATCAGGCCACCGCCACTGTCTTAGCTGCAGAGATGTGTGCGGGACTCCCCAGGGAGGCATGTGAAAACATAACGTCAATGAGTGTGGGGTGCAGAAGTGGGCTGGGGAGGCTGAATGTTCTAGAGCTCCTCTGGAGGCAGCAGACATGCATGCAATGGAGGCTGGTGCCTGCCTGCCCTCCGCCAGCGACATGGATAGAAAGAATGCTAGAGGCAGGTGTGGTACCCCCGGGAGCTGCTCTGAGTCATAGGAAGATGCTCTCAGCTGAGCAGCCCCAGGAGGACACCAATCCCAGGTGGGCTCCTGGTATACTAGGCCCTACACTCTGCGTAAGTAGCCCCGAGCTTCCCAGAGTCCTTCTCAGCTGCCGGCCTGACCCCGCCTCCTGAGACACCTGACAAATCACATGAAGAATCCTGCCCATATCGGTCACACGAGTCTTTGCTTCCTTTCCAGGATTTGAAGACTGTCCTCTCCCTGCCCCAGTACCCAGGGGAGTTCCTGCACCCCGTGGTGTATGCCTGCACTGCGGTCATGCTCCTGTGCCTCCTTGCCTCTGTCATCACCTACATCCTGCATCAGAGGTAAGGGAGCCCACCTCACCCTACCTGGAGTAATGCCGAGGCCTGCTTCATAGCCAGTCACAAGTGGAGGCTTGGTATGACAAGGCCCCTGTTATAGGGAGAGGTTTGGATAGCCCCAAAACTGTTCTTAGTCTATTTTGGCAGCTCTAATAAGTTGCCACAGAGTGACTGGTTGATAACAATGCATAAAATAAAAATTGTGTATTTCATAGTTCTAGAAATTGGAATCCAAGAGTGAGGGTATTGAGCTGGTTTGGTGTCTAATGAGAACCCATGTCTTGGTTCACAATATCTCTCTCTCTATTTCTCTCTCTGTCTCTCTCTCTGTCTCTCTCTCTGTCTCTCTCTGTCTCTCTCTCTGTCTCTCTCTGTCTCTCTGTCTCTCTGTCTCTCTGTCTCTCTGTCTCTCTGTCTCTCTCTCTCTCTCTCTCTCTCTCTCTCTCTCTCTCTCTCTCGGGTCTCTCTTTGATAAGAGCACTAAATCTATTTGTGAGAACCCTGCCCCAACAACCACATTCTAATGCCACCATGCTGGCCGTAAGTTCCAGTGGGGATCTTGAGAAGCATTCTCAGACCACAGGAGCTGTAGATGTGTACACAGCCATGATGGAGTCCAAGTCATAAGCTGATTGATTTCTTCTGGCCTTGCCCTAACTAGCTAGGTAGAGCTTTAGACATGCTGGTGACCATGGACATTATCACAGCCAAAGGCAATCATACTTTGAGGCACATAGTCCAGCCCTCAGACATCTGCTCAGAGAAGAAGCTGCCCTGGGCATCAGGAGCATGACTTCCTCCTCTGAGATCCTAGACAAGTCAGTCTATCAAACGTGCAGAGGGGCAGGAACGCTACAGAAACTCTTCCAAGCATTGCACCAGTGAGAACCTGCTGAGTTGGACAAGGTCCAGTTGTCTGCCTTCCCCATGGTCTGGTCCTCTGAATGGGTTGCTCCCAGCCCTGCTGAAGGCCTACTGTTCCCACTGTGGACACAATGTGGTATTTCCAGGTTCTTCTCTGAACCAATGGTCTTTAATGTGAAATCTCTGTTTCCCACAGTGCCATCCGGATCAGCCGGAAAGGCCGGCACGCGCTCCTCAACTTCTGCTTCCACGCGGCTCTGACCTTCACCGTGTTTGCTGGTGGCATCAATCGCACCAAGCACCCCATCCTATGCCAAGCGGTGAGTGCTGCCTTCCCTGTGCTGAAAAACAAAAGTGTGCATGCCAGCTTTCTTATCCACTTGGAAATGAATGCTAATTTGATGATCAAATAATATCTTAGTGCGTGTTCGGCTGTTGCTCCTGACGGGAAGAGTGAGGCTCTATAGTGGGTCTGTAGTATAATCCCACTCCATCTGAAGCAGGTCGTTTTGCTCAACATTTGGACATACGAAACAATTCTATCTCTCACTACAGCAACTTGTCTAAGGGCTAGTGGGCCATAGAGGTATACTGTCCAGCAAATGGTGATCTTCACAAGAATGGGGATATGATGCCTTTCCTGAAGACCAGTGAGGCAGGACCCAGGGTGGGCTGAGTGAGACCTTCCAGGTGCTAACCTCACGTTGCCAGCAGATCTGCCAGCCATAGATACCAGTGGCAGCAAAGGCTCTATCCCCACATAAGCCAGAGCATCCCCAGGCATCTCTGCTCTCTCTTAGGGAGAAAGGAGCTTTGAACACCCAGTATGGAAAAGAACAGCTCAAATCACAAGGCACATCGATGTGGCCCGGTTTGCCTGGCTTAAATTAGAAAACAGAAGTGGCCTGTGGCCCCTGGCTAAGGTGACCCTAAAGAGCCTCCTTTCAAAGTCAAGCCCAGGACTGTCCTGTTGGGTTGTGGCTCTGGGTCAAGGAAGAGAGCCATCTGCACCTCCTGCAAGGAGTCTGTGTTTGTCTTGTCTCCAGACCTGCTCTACACCTAGGCTCCATGCGTGAGGTCAGGCAGGGACCCAGGGACCCAGAGCAACTTATCAAAGACCTTGGTGGTTTCTGTCATTGCATTGGTAACATCTTCCCTGAACCATGGGTCCTCAGGTAGTCCTAACTGTTGCAAATTCAGCCAATAGCTATGGGCTGCTGCAGAAATGACCTCCAGCCAATACCTGAAGACCACATAACCCACATTAATGACAATAGCCACACTAACTGGTTCCTCTGCCTTTCCTGTGACCTCTAATCCTACATGGGTAGCTAGCTGAAGGTGATGCTGTCCCTGCAGAGCAGTGGGTTAAAGGCTGCTCCCAGAACAGTCTCACTAAGAGGACACACACCCCTACCTACCTGGTCCCACGCAGGCCCACCTAGCTCAGGCAGGCTTCAGCTGACTCAGCCACTGCTACTTTGTTGCACTACACGCCTTTTGAGACTAAAAGTGTTCTGTGAGCATGACACTCACACCTGAAAGACACAACCCATGTTCTCCTCCCCTGGGTACCAAATATGTGGACTATGAGACACACTCAACCCTGGGAAGCCAGGCCTGGACCAGACAAGCCAAAGAGGCAGTACCACATGCCTGAACGGAAGGGAGAGAAGACAGCTTCCTCCATCGCTGCCTCTATTAGGCTGGAAACAGCCACAACAAGGGCTAGGAAATCCTACTCACTCCTGTTATAAAAGCCTGTCCAGAAGCCATCAAAAAGGCAATTGAGTGGGTCGTTATCTTTATGTCTTTATTCTGCCATCAAGTGCTGCACAGCTGGGGCCTGCTGGCCACATAGTCCATTGCAATCATTTTAGTGCCTCCATGAAGTCCAGCACTGCCCCCATGAAGCCCCAGGGAGGCAGGCATCTGTGGCATTCCAGAATTCTACTGGTGCAGGACCTGGAAGAGAGGTTTGGTAGGTGGGGACAAGTGGGCCTGGAAATATCCTCTGAGCTAAGATCTTTAAGGGTCACGCTCAGGTGAGAAGTCCTTAGTAACAACGCTGGGACTCCAGACGGTGGACGACGTGCTAGTGTAGTATGCACTGCAGAAAGCCGACCTGTGTGGTATTCTGTGGCTGTTCCTGGTGTGACCAGCCTCTATCCATCCCTCAGTTGGCAACACACCTTGCTTCCAGGCAGCGTTAGGGACCAGTGGAAACACATCAGCCAGGCTATGTTGGGGGAAGTTGTGAACAGCAGACTAAGGACGGGGGGGGGGCACAGGTAGGTGAGCTTTTGGAGACACAGAACTGCTGCAGGGCAGTAAGGAAGGGGAGAGAATTCAGGTAAACAAGGGCTAAGGGGAGAACCCCAGTTCCCACAAAGCACTCTGGGGGACAATCTCCTCCACACCAGGACATTTAATTCCCCATGCCTATAAGCAGAAGTGGAGTTGTCTATTGCTGCTGAGCCAGAGGCCAGGCCAGGAAGGTACCTGAGAGGAGCAGGCTAAAAGCTAGATCACTGAGAGCTAGATGTGTCCCCACTTGGACCAGCAACCAGGTGACTGAGTACAGGAGTCCCAGCCCCTCCCCATCCAAGCTCAGCACCACTACCAAACAACAAGGAGAAGTGGTCCAGAGCTCTGGATGGCTGGCAAGAACAGACAGTTGTCATGGCAACAGAAAGATGACCGTGAGTCTCATTAAAGTACTAAGTGACATCATAAACAAAGCAGACGGCTGCTGTTAGTCCCGCATAATGAATGTGCGCCAGTGCTGGCCCCGGGTCCGGAAGCAAGGGAGGGCGTCCTGCTTGCTTCTTCCTTTCAATAGCAATGCTGTCTGAAAGCCAAGCGGCATCTCCCTTGACCTCCCTGTGTGTTCTGCCTCAAGCTGGTGTTTAAGAGACAGAGCCTGGCCTTTGTACACCTTCGCCCACTCCTTGACCATACAGCCGGGATGAGGCTCAGCTTAAGGAAGGAAGCAGCCAGGCCTCCACTCCCTCTCTCCTCCTAGCCCAGCATCCACCCACCTCAAGGCCCTGGACTAATGTCTCAGGGCCAAAAGTCAGGAGCCCTTCTGAGGGTGAGTCTGACATTTCTGTTTGTATATGACAATGACAGCCTCACAAAAAACCTTCCTGCAAGCCATGGCTGCCTGCCCCTCTTCTGGGCACCCTTGGCCTGAACTCTTAGATAGCAGACAGCTCTTGCCACCTAGGTCCAGGACAGTCCTACTCTCGTCCAGGAGGGATGACCTCAGTGTACCTGGAATGTCCATATGCCCACCTCACCTGAGCAGCAGCAAGACCAATGGAAAACTGAAGTCACAGGACATGCTGTGCTTACCCAAGAAGCCATCTTAAACCATAAACAGCTCTTCAATCTTTCTACCACCCCCCAGCCCCAAATCCTCATCAATTATTTTAACATTTGCTCATAAGTAAAAACTGAACTCTGGATTTGATAAATCATTATAATGGTGCAATGTTAGCTTTATTCAGGAAATCTCGGCATTCCTTAAACATTTATGTCCTTTCCGATTATAGCAATATTTTACTTGTCATTTCAAAATGTCAGGTTATTACCTCAAAGGTAGCCTTATTTTATGGAATCAGATGGAGATGAAGCAGTGCAGAATGCGTAATTAGCTAGCGTAAAAGTGCTAGATGGGACCGGCTCCAGCGGCTGTTTCCATAGCAATGAGTCACTCTGACGTGCAAGGGCGGGTTCTCAGAGCCTCAGCCCTGAAGTGCCTTCCCTTCAATTCAATGCCACAACGAATGTGTGTTGGGAGTCCTGCTGTGTAACTGTGCCTGCCTTCCACCTAGGGGCCCCAGAGCGGGGCCAGAGTTCACAGGTAGGTGTGCATACCAGGACCCACAATAAGGAAGGCATAGGCATCTTGCAGGGGGGACCAGGATGGGAAACCAAAAGCTCCCCACCGGTTCGCACACACAGCAAACAGCTGAACAGTTTAAAAGCCGTGGCTGCCCCTGACACATCACCTACCTGTCTTCCTGTTGGTCTCATTTTTGTTACCGTTCCCAAAGAGTTGCAGAGTAGCTGCCAGGGTTCAGTACACTCACAGCAGAAAAAGTCTGGGCTGCACACAAGGAGTCTGCTGTGCTGTGCTGGGGCAGGTGACAGGAGGAGGTGGCTGGCTGACATTCTCCCCTCCAGGTGGGCATTGCACTGCATTATTCTACGCTCTCTACCATGCTGTGGATCGGAGTGACTGCCAGGAACATCTACAAACAGGTGACCAAGAAGGCCCTGCCATGCCCAGGTGCAGACCAGCCACCGTACCCCAAGCAGCCCTTGCTCAGGTATCCAAGAATATTCATGGGCCCCTCCATCACCTGAGCCCAAGAAACTCATGACCACGGACATGCCTGTCCTGTGTCCTGTAAGCCTTCCTCGCCAGACGCCAGGCTGGAGATGATCTGGCCTGCATAAGTGACCTGAGGGCTGGACAGAACTAGAAGGTGGCGCAGTAAGTGGGGGGAAGAGTCTGTGGGCAGAAATGGGGGGCTGTGCTGAGTATGGGGACCAAGAGTAGCATGAGATAGCAGAGCAAGGTCCTGAGGTAAGATGGATCTAACAAGAGGGTGAGGCTAATATAGGGATAGAGACAGGTAGGCCAGGAACAACTTGAAGGGCAGGACACTGCCCATGGTATCTCTGGCTGGAGTCTGGCTGGTCTGAGGACTTGTGTCCCTATACTACATGGTACACTGAGCTGCCCGGTTACTGGCAGAAGGTCCTCCATGCCCCTGGTAACCACACATGGGGCCTGGGCATCTGTGGCTATGGTTTACTTTCTGGTCTCAGTGACACTAAGGCACCTGCTTTTAACTAGTAGAAACCTTTGCACATTCTAGTACTGACTTCATAATCACTGTGCACTGGCCAGTTGGGACCCTGTGGATTAAGAGGCCCTGCTCAAGCTCTGTCCACTATGTTCTCTCCTCCGGGAGAATTCTCAGCAGACTTGGAACCATGTATGCTGGGGCCATGCAAACAACCCTCAAGGACAAAGACAGCAGGGCGGTTGCTTCCCTTTTCCCAGGGTCAGAGACAGAGAAGCCGTAGGACTAGCCCATCTAGGAAACGGCCAGAGTCCTCTCACTTCCCTTAGAAAAGAGCCGTGCTGCAGAGCCATTGAAAGCTGCTTTAGACAGGAGCATGCCTCTAACCATAATAGACAGAAGTTGGCAATAAGAGCCCCGTGGCTTTGTCACTTGCTCAACACCAAACCCCAACACTAAAGTCAACAAAAGCCAGACTCAGAGCAGCCTGCCTAGGAGGTTCAAGTGCCACCCTACGTGAAGCAGACCTCCCCTGTCCTGTAGGCCACTGAGGTTCCACAAGTACCCTTCTTGACCTACCAGGACCTGATGTGCTAGAGTAGTCCATGGTGCTAAGACCCCAGCAGCCCTTGGTCACTGGCATGTCTGACCCTTCCTGTCTTCCCCAGCCCCTTCTCCCATGACTACTAGCTATGGACTTGGTATACATACCTCCCTGGAAGTGGGCACCCAGTATATACATATGTAGGTGCATACCTTCTGTATACGCATGGGAACACAGGTACGTAGCCTCTGTAGATACATGCTGTCCACATATACACACATAAACATGCCCTCCGTAGGTTCACACTCTCAGTGGGTTAATGTCAAGGTGCAAGTTCAGGGATTATGAGGGGTGTCTGCTTGGTTCTCCACTAAAGTCCTGCTTCCCTCTGCTGACTTCCGACCCAGCCTGGGTCTGGTAAGGGAATTGCTGCACCTGGCCCTTCTCAGAGAGACCAGGGGCTAAAGAGAAGGAAGGAGGTAGCCTCTCGTCTCAGGCTCTGTGATGGGCCCTCCGATACTTGACCTTCACTGTTGACTTTACTGACTTGAGAGATGCCCGGGACCAGAAAACTCCATCTGGTATGTCTGTGAGGACATTTCCAGAGACGACTGATGTGTGATGCAGTACTGGAAAGGAAAGGCCCACCTTGAATGTGGGCAGCAGTATCCAATTAGACTGGAGCCCAAATGGAGTGCAGTGAGATAAGGGGGATACCACCCAGCAGGTACAAGCCTCACACTTGCTGAGAGAGTACATCTGTTTTGACTGCCATGCACCATGGACAACAGACTCCATCTTCTTCAGCCTTTGAATGTAATCACACCAGCGACTCTCTAGGGAACTTCCAGGTTTTCAGCCTCAGATGGAGGCATCACTGGTCCCTCCTGTTCTAAGGCTTCCAGCCTCTTGAACTAAGCAGCTAGGGGGATCCTCTGCCTCTCTAGCAGACAGCCATTGTTGGACTACCCAGTCCCTATCATGGGAGCCAACCTAACAAATCTTTTTATATTTTTGTAAAATATAATAATTTTAAATATAAACCTATAGGCATACATCCTATTGGTTCTGTTAGTCCAGAGAACGCTGACTGATGCACCCTCCATCTCTGGAACAGACACCTCTAGCATGCCTTCCTTGATCCAATATCTCACTCAGGTGTCTCTTCCCGGCATACCACAATGGGCATCTCCCTGGATTTGCATCCATCCCTGGTCCTCAAACCCATATCACCATTCACTGAAATTAGTTCCAGAGTCCCAAGAACTGCACAGTCCCAGGAAAGAAGAACCCCCAAAGTGTCCACCAGATGTATGTCCTGCTCATCTGCTCTCTGTACCCCTTCTTACTGGACCCTGGGCTACGACAGGCAGAACAGTCAAATTCCATGGGTACAGCTAGTGGGTTCTGTTTCCCATGTGCAAAGGCCATGTGGCCAGCCTAGCCTGCAGGTTCCAAGAAGAGGTACTAAGAGAGCTGCCTGCATAGGCTTCTGGGAGAGCCCAGGACACACTGTTAGAACTTTCCACATTATCAACAGCCTTCCCATCCTTGAGGTAGCGCTGCAATCTCAGTATTCTAAATACACTCCCTGCTCAGCTTAATGGAGACACACCCACCGCAGGGAAACCTGGTAGAAAAAAATCCAGCCACAGAAGATTCATAGGACTTAGGCAATGAGTACTGTGTCAGCCTGAGACCCTCTGTGTGAGCACTGAGCATGATGCAAACGGTGTCATTGGCACAAGGCGGAGGGTCCTTACTCCCTAGAGCCTCCACATGTGTGTCAGTGCTGTTTCAAGGAGAGAGAAGGATCCACAGAGGCCCACAGGAGAGCAGAGCAGCTAAGCGGGCCTCATTGCCAAGGTTGAAACCAAGTATTTGTTCCTCAACCATGATCGAGATTGGTAGTTTCCATGACAACAAAAAAGATTAGACTCTCAGCGGGGCATTCTGTGACTTTAGATAGTGATTCACCTGGTCTCATCTCCCCTTACTCTCTCGATGTGCATGTGACCACACACACACACACAGAGAGAGAGAGACTAAGGAACTCACTGAGAAGCCCATGGCCAGCCATGCCTTCAGAGAATGGCTCCTGGATATATGGAAAAGCAGCTACCCAGGTCTCTTCCTCAATAGCGGGGTGTCTTGAAGAAGGCATGACCAGCCCTGCTGCCAACAGGATCCTGGCTGGGACCAGGCAAGTGGCCATTCAGGCAGCTTATGTCCCAGAGGCAAGTTATCAAAGGCCAAAATCCCATGAAGGGACAGGTCAGGCACTCACACATGCTCATAATCCTGAGCCAGAGATGAAGAGCGCTGGCCTTGGGCAGTCTGTCAGATCTTTGCGGTTCAGCCTGCAGTGAGGACCTTGTGAGGAAGTCCTGTCATTTTCCAAGGCTGACGTTTCAATTCTGTAGATACAGCCTCTTTCTGTGCATGGAGATCTCACACTTCCCCCAGAACCCCCTGTAGTTCCCAACACAGATGTCTTGGACCTCCTTGCTTACATTTTTTCTTAAGTATATTTTCCCTTTTAATTATCACTATAGCTGGGTGTGGTATCTCATGCCTGTACTACTAGAACTCAAGAGGTTAAAACAGGGGATATCAAAAGTTCAAGACCAACTTGAGATATATAGTGTATTCCAAGCCAGTGGGGATGGCAGAGCAAGATCTTGTCTCAAAAAAAAAATTTAAAAAATTTAAGGAGTCATTATAAGTTGAGACTTTTTTAATTTTCATTTCTAATCACCCCATGCTTGCCTATAGAAATACAACTGGTTTTGTGTGTGGGTCTTGTTTCCTGTGGCTTTGATGAGCTCTCTTAGCAGTTTCAAAGGTGTTTTTGGTTAATTCCTAGAAGCTGTGTGCATGCAATGATTATGTCATTAGGGCCTAGCAACAAAGTTACTCCTCCCATGCCTGCCCGGGTTGTTCTTTTTCTCCCGTCTGGTTAACTGCTCTGGCCACGATGCCAAGACAGTACTGGCCTTCTCCCTCCCTCAGCGTAGCTCACATTTGCCAAGTTCGTTGCGCACTCTACAGAATCAGTCTTTGCTGCATCCACTACCTCTATTTCCTTCCTGTCTCTGCTCTGTCCTTTCTTCTGTGTGAACAGATTTGTTTTGCCTGTCTTCTTAGTTCCTAATCACATAAAATTGGGGGGTTAATCTTTCATTAAAATTGCTGTTTTATGACTGTACGCTTTCCTGTGTGTGGTGTCGCCGGGTCCCCAAGACACAGTGTGTGGTTTTTTCATTCATCTCAAAATAGTTTCTGGTTCTCCTCTTCCTTGGTCTTTGGTTACTTAAGAGGGTGCAGCTTTATTTTCACAGATCGTTAGGTATTAGAAAATGGAGGAAACTGTCTGGAAACTTGTAGAGATTTTTCTTTTTGTGATGATTGGAATGCAGAAATTCCTGGCTCGGCCACAGGGGGTGGTGAGGTTTTAGCTGCTAAGACTCTGTGAGGAGATCTTTGCTACAACCAAGTCTCATTCCTTTATCATGTTTAGAAAATTTTATGTGCCCAGTGGCTCCACAATCAGGGAAGCGGAAAAACTGGGCTGAGAGTAGGTGACACACATCTTCCCTCCCAGGTAAGTCCGGCTGTGCCCAGAGTAGACACTTCCTGCTCTGTTGGAGTGGGAAAAGGAGAGTGGCCAGTGGCGCTGTGTTGTTGGGTGCTTAGTGGGAACTACAGCTTCCAGAGAGTACCAGGTGTTGAAGACACTGGTCAGAAGTCATCCAGGCATCATGCAGTAGGCCCAGAGCCTTGACAGGGCTCTTTGGCCCAAACACAACTGTAGATTTAGGGGGGATCACATCCCTACCTTGGTCCTATCTCAAGCCTCTGTAGGTTAAGAAACTACTAGCAATCAAGAGAAACATTAGGGAAGCCCAGGAGCACAGAGTCTTGGGGAAGAGAGTCCTAGGACCTCAGCTAGGGAACTGGGGGTCTCTGACAAGGACAATCTGGCTTTGCCATTGAAGGAAGAGGCCCTTGAACAGGCCTAGCACACTGGCAGAATGGGTCTCATGCTGAAAAGAAGTTGTACTGGGAGAAGGGGGTTAGGGGGGCAGTGGGAAGCCTGAGGAAAAGCTGAGTTGCCTTGTTGAGAGGGTACCAGGGTGGGCCAGTACCCCCAACCACCTACACTGGGCCTCTGCTGATGTGGGGAAACCCAGCATAGCCAAACATTATATCCACAGCTCACACAGGATATCCTGGGCTCTAGCTCACAGCATTATGGCCAGATACACTGCTAAGCACACTGACTGGCTCACAACAGTGTAACTCCCACACACATGAACACAGAGAGGTCAATACTTAATGAAGCCTCCTCTAAGAAGCCACCACAGAGCTCAAATGTGATTTCAAGCACAGGCCTTCCCACAATCTACTTGGAATTCTGCCCTTGTAGAACCAAGACTCCCCACAATGTCCATAGGGGACCAGAAATCCATCTCCCTATGTCCACATCCTCCAAAGGTGTCCAAGACTATTCCCCCATTGATGTTTACATGAAAACAGAAACTTACCCACAAAGTTTACATGAGGCCAAGATCTCCCCATTTGTCTATATTGACCCAGACCCTCCTCCTCAGTATTCACATAGGCCCAGAACCGCCCCCCTCCTGCTCCCATGCCACTATGACCTACCCCCTCTAAATCCAAATGTCCAACTAAATTCTCCCCTCCAGAGTACACACACACACACACACACACACACACATACACACACACACACTATATCTACATGGGATCAGGACTTATGACTATGTTCAAACTTATTGGGGTCACCTGGGGAACCACAGGTGAGAAGTTACTTATAGGAGCATGAGTGACTCAAAGCCCACCCAAGAATAAGTGAGGTCTCAGAAAGAGAGGAGAGGAGATAGGGAGAGAGCCAGTATCTCTAGAGCTCCCTGAAAAACCAGAAGTTACCTTAGCCCATTTCGAGTCTCCCTGGTAATTTAATTGTTACTGTTTATATAGCCTGTGAATATTATAAGTTGCAGGAACTTCCTGAACCTTGCAAATTTTGTTTTCTTCCTGAGTCTTAGGACCCTTCCTCCAACCTCCAGTAGGAAAAGTTTCAATTCAGAGAAAATAGCTACCAATACTCTCCTAGATTTTCCTGAGGCCCATGACTGACTCCTTCCTCCTACAGTGAAATATGTTGTGTCTCCATCTAGGAAAGCAGGCTCAATGCTCCACTCAAAGTCCTTTTCTGGGCATAGTGTCTGAACATAGCCTTGAGGCCCCTGACCCTTAGGAGGTACACTGCTGCCTGAAACACACAATGTTACTCTATAAGCAGCCTTGGAAGAGACTGGCTCTGCAAACTCAGGCTGGTCACAAGATGGCCCTAAGTAGACCACAGTAGGAGCCAGCTGCCAGAACCACCCTCATAGAACATCAGGAGGCTAAGGTCTCCTGAACAGGGCGTATGTCCTCCAGTGGAGACTGGCAGCCCTCCCCATGTTCATCTACATGACGATACAGGGCCTTCGCTTCCCTGGAAAGCTGCTGCAATCATCTTTCTCTAAAAATACAGTGAGAAGAATGAAGTTGAGAGATTGGGTGAGAAATGTGCAAACAAGCATGTGTGGATACTGTCCCCTGGAATGTGCCTTCCTACACAAAGTAGGGGCACAGTAGGACCCCACTTCTGGAAAGTTGACAGACTTAATATTTCACATCAGAGCTACACAAGACTTGCTATGTCCCCTGTAACCTTAGTCAACCCACTTCCCTGTTAACATCCTTGTTAACTAGCCGTCTGAATTATCAGGAGGCTAACATCTCCTGCACTGGGCATATGTCCTCCAGCAGTCATAGGACAGAACAGCGATCATTGTCCTGACACACAGCAACTCTGTCGGGTTACACCTGATACTGTGGCTGAGACCAGGCCTGCTGCCCACCTCAGGTACCTCTCACCCAACCCTGATGGTCTTCCCTCATTCCGAGATGTCTCTATGGATACATCTTGCCACATTTTTCCCACCCTCCATCAGCCTGAGGCTCATAGAATTTCTTGAGGTGGTTTGTAGATGCTCAGGGGCTAGTTCCCAGTCAGCTACATGGGATTACATCCTACCTGTCTGGTATGTTCTGCTTCTTCTGGTGACATCTCCCTCAGTAGCACCCATTGCGGTAGGACCAACAGTGGTCTTTCTGTTTGGAAGAAAACTCAGTAGCCACAAGAAGATTGCAGTCAGCTTCAAGAGCCAGCTTTGGGAAATGACCATTTGTTTCCTCCCACACAATGAGGACAGATCTGCTGAAGCCCCAAGGACTGACATGATAACAGAATGGTTCCCTGGGACCCTCATCCAGGAACCCCTTCTTGGGCAGCAATAGCAAATTCTGAAAGCTACCATGGGTCTGTGATGTTCTCATGTTTAAGAACCAGCCAGGCCTGATCTGCACACAGAACTTGGGACCCTGGAAATGACAACAGTGCCAAGCCACCTTCTTGGACCTCACACTCGAGGCCAGTCTTCAAGGGAACTGTGTTGCAATGAGCTGTGGTGTCACGCAGACAGACAGACAGATGCAGGCAGGAGACAAGCACGGACAACCCTCCTTCTTCTCTCTAAAGGCTGTGGAGTACACTGGGGAGCTGACAGGATGCCAAGATTCAGAGACAGGGAGCCTAGACACTCTTGCGAAGGTAGCAGCCTCTAGAGCCTGCTGGGGGGCCCTGAGCACCAAGTAAAGCATTCCTCAGCCACCCTGCCTCACGTCCTTGGGTGCCAGGCCACAAAGGCCTTAGAGTTAATGCCCTGGCCCAGGTTCCCAGATGAGGAAACTGAGGTTAGAGCGGCATGGAAGCCTGTGCACAGCCATAGCCAGGCTTTCAGGGTCCTGGGCCCAACATTCGCACCTCTGGCCACATTGTGTCTCCTCACTCAGGAGTCCAAACAACATGGTATTGACCTGCTCTCATTGCCTGCAAATGGACAGGAAGACCAGAAAAAGATCCCTAGTGCTTCCAAGGACACTTAACCACCTCCACAAGAGCCTGTTCTGCATCCCTGTGGAGACACAGGGGATTCCAGAACCTTGGTGGACAGATGAAGCCATGGCAGGTACCCATATCCAGGAGCAGACCTTGAGTCCACACATGGGAAATACATCCTAGAGCAGATTTGACCCAACAATATAACCTCTCGTCGTGCAAAAATGATCCCATAGCCCAACCTATGGTAACCAAATTCTAGCAAGTCCCAGGGAATGGTGTTTTAACATTTTGGTAGGTCTCATTACACAATTGCCTTTCTGAACAGTAAGGCATCACAGTGCCATTTGCAGGTGGCATCTGGTCTCACTCTACATTTGATCTCCATGTCTTTGTCTCCTCCTGTCTTCTACTTACCTAAAGTCTGTCCCTCCATCATCGGTGTATCAGAGGCATCTCAGGGTACACAGGAACCTTGAGCCAGCCTCCTTATACAAGTGGGTATGAGCCCATCAATACCTTAGCTCAAATTCCCTGTCTGAGTTCTTGCAGTGTAGAAATCCCTCCCAACGTCTCTCCATGGATCCTGTGTCTTGGGGGCATAAAGGCCCCAGAGGACAGAGCCAAAATGTCTTCATTTCTTTTCTGTTGCTGTGATAAAACACCCTAACAAAAGCCATTTAGGTAAGAAGGGGGTTGTTTTAACTCACCATTTCCTTCATCACTGTGGGAAAACACAGCAGCGAAAGCTAGAGGCAGCTGGTCACAAGGCATCCATAGTTAGAAAGCAGAGAGCAAGGGATGCTTATGCTCAGTTTCCTCTTTCCTTTTCTTTCTGCTCAAAGCCTGAACCATGAAATGGCTCTACCCACATTCAGCATGGGTCTTCCACTTCATTTAACCCAATTAAGAAAATTCCTTGAAAGGGCCAGAGAGGTGGTTCATCTCTTAAGGACACTGGCTGGGTTCAGTTCCCAGCACCCACACTTTGGCTAACAACCACCTGTAATTCCAGTCCCAAGGAATCTGTCTCCCTCTCCTGGCCTCTGAGGGCACTGCATGTATGTGGCGTGCAGACACACACGCAGGTAAAACACCGTACGCATAAAATAAAAACAAAATGAACTTTCTAACATGAAAGGAAAATCTCTCATGGGCACACCCACAGACCTACCTGACCCAGACAGTCCTTCCCTGACATTTCCTTACTAAATGATTCCAGATCCTGCGAAGCTGACAATGGAAAGCAGCCATCACCTATGACTTCTGAGTTCTCACTGCCTCTGTCCTGTACAAGAGATCTCTGAAGTGCCCCTACTCCCCTGAGCAGCATCAATTCCATATCCTGGCTGTTTTCCTTGACAACCAACCCCAGCACACCCATGATCCCAACACATCACTCATGTTTTCTGGGGACTTTGCTCTCCTTCTTGGGCAGGAACGGAAACATCAGGCTGGGTGGTCCTCTCCTTCCTAAACTCCCCAAAGCCTTGGGATTAGCTGTTCATCAAACAGTAAGACCTCTCAAAGACTGCCTTCACCCCCCCCATAGCCACAGTCCCAGCACTGAACCTTGTCCCAGGTGTGGGCCTCTCTCTTGCTCACACCCTCTAGCTCATATGTTAGCTGATGTCCTAGTATATTTATGACTCAATGAATGTACAAAAGTTTCAATATGTATGTGCTGAGGTTGTATGTGCACACATAAGCAGATATATCTATACCTATGTTACATATATACATACATGTGAGCCTGTGTTTGTATGATGTATACATGCCAAGTGTGTGCCGTGTGCTGTACAAATGCCATCCATGTAAATGGTATGCTCATGTTGAACAGAGTGTGGTAAGATTGTGATTGAGTCTGAGCCCTTTTCCATAGTTTCTCAGGATTCCAGTAGTAAATTTATTCCGACAGGTACACCATTTCCAGTTGGCAGCAAGGTGACTAGAAAGGCAGGGACACTGACTGTCTTAAGGTTTCTATTGCTGACACGAAGCACCTTTACCAAAAGCAACTTGGTGAGGAAAGGGTTTCAGCTTACAGTTTGTAGCCCGTCATTGGGGAAGTCAGGGCAGGAACTCAGTACATGGAACCTGGAGGCAGGAACCAATGCAGAGGCCCTGGGGGAGTGCTGCTTACTGGCTTGTTCCTCATGACTTGCCCAGCTTGCTTTCTTATAGCACCCTGGACCACAAACCAGGGATGGCACTGCCCGTAGCGAGCTTCCCTGCCTGATCAATCATCAATCAAGAAAATGCGCCACAGGCTTATCCTCAGGCCAGTCTAATAGGAGCACTCTCTCAGCTGAGGTTCCTCCTTGCAAAATGACTCCAGCTTGTGTCGAGCTGACAAAAGTACCACTGAACAGGCCCACAAAAGATGGGATTACAGCGTGGGAGGACAGACTCGGTTACCCAACAAAGCCTCCTTTTTCTTTTTCTCCCAAGCATATGAGGGAGCACTCATGTGCAGGGGTGCGCAGCCTGCAGCCAGGAGGAGCTCCTGGGCCTGTCTAGCCCCAAGTCCCACTGGCCTGGTTTTAGAGTGCCCCACTGTCCGTGGTTTGCCACCCAAGTTTACATACACTGGTGTGCCTGAATCGGAGCTGAGGACCCTGGGATTGTTTCCCTGTTTATTGTTAGCATGGTTTTCTCTTGGACACTGCTTTTTTGTTCATTCATTTGTTGTTTGTTTTTGTTTTTTGGGGTTTTTTTTTACGTTTTGTTTTGTTGATTTTGGTTTTGGTTTTAGTTTTGGGTTTGGGTTTTAGAGACAGGGTTTTTCTGCGAAACAGTCCTGGCTGTCCTGGAATTCACTTTGTAGACCAGGATGTCCTCAGACTCACAGAGATCCACCTGCCTCTGCCTCCTGAGTGCTGGGATTAAACATGTGTGCCACCAATACTCAGCCTGTACACTGTTCTTAAAGGTGCATTACACTAACTGCTCGCAACGTGACTCGCCATTCGGTCTCACTGTGCAAGACAGGTTTGTATGGTGCTGTGGTTGGTCCAACCCCTCTGCCTCCTACACTCTCAGGTGTCCTGGTCCTTCCTCCCTTCCCACGAGGCTGTACCTGTAGCACCCTGAACTGCTGCTTCTAGAGGTTAGCCTTCTGAGGTTCTCTCCCCCTCTCCCTTTGACATACTGGGATCTGATTAGGGCTTCATTGAGACTCAGTTCCCTCCTTCCATTCTGTCACCAGAAAAGGAGAGGGTCTGACCCCCCAAGATAGATAATCCAAGCTGTACCTGCCCTGTGTCAGGTAGGCTGATGATTTGAAAGAAGTCCAGTCATCAGGGGCCCAGTTGGCCAGGGCTGAAACACTCAGAAGACAGAAGCCTCCCTGCAGAGGGAAACTGCACTTATCGAACAGTGATCCTAGGGTGGCATGATACAAGAGTTCCAGAGGAGAATACATCTGGAGCTTCCTCATAGTAAGCCAGGCATCAGACCCCAGTGAAGAGACTGTGACCACTGCTCTTCTGGCGGCCAGGACAGCTGGGTACCCAGGAAGAGGACAAGACAGGCACTGGTGCAAAGGTCCATGACCCAGACAGCTGGCATCGAGTAAGAGAGGGGACTCTAGAGTAGTCCAGCATCCACACTGGTGATGAATGCAAACACAGCAAGAAAAATCATGGCCTGGACAAAAGGCATCTGCAGCGGTCTCTCAGCCCTCTGCTGGCATAGTGCAGGCAAGCCAGGAAAGAATTAAAGACCAAAGTTGTGGCTGTGGTGTGTAAGGGTTTGGAGCTGCAACTCTGCAGGGGAGGACCGACCTTCCCAGCCACTGACTGGGAATAATGTCTCCCTCTGGGCAGATGACTTCCAGGTGACGCTGGAGGAAGCAGGATAAGGTTTACAGGCACTGCAGAGGCAGTATCGGACAGTGCTGAGTGACCCTAGTGAGAACCACAGCAGAGCCTCCAATCTCCAAGTAGTAATTGGGACTCCGGGGCACTACTCTCTGGCTCCTCAGAGGCCTGTGTCTGCAAAGAAAACCATAGGTTTGCTCTAAATAGAGAAAACCTATCATTCCTGTCGAGTTGCTGCGGGAGTCTGCAGCATCGAGTGGCACCTTGTGGCTGTAACCTGTAGACATCACGGGGTGTGACTGCCTTTCCACACTAAATGTGCTCTCAGGCTTTCATGTTCAGAGCCAGGGCTTTCTGTACCCCACCAGCCACAGAAGGAGCGGAGTCCCTGTGTGTGATGTCAGGTCCGCTGGCTCAAGACAGCCAGGCGCCGACTGACCTCCAGTGCCCGGGAGCAAGCTCTGGACAGAAACCTGTTTTGAGTGGATCTGCAAGCACAGCTCACTCATGAGCTCTCCCACTGCTGCTATGGACAATGTGCCCACTAATATGAGCCACTTCACAGTATGATGCCTCCAGCATGCTACAAGTCCCACATGGTCTGGATATCTTCCCTTTTGGCTTTCCATGATTACAATCTGGACGTCTTTGTAGATTTCCCTCCACATCAAGCCAGAACAACTGGCCAGTTTTTGGCCTTTCTTTGACCCTTCATTCAGCTGATGGCCAGACTTATTCTGTGACAGCATCATACATATTAGGCTGCCTCCCTAGCTCTAATGTCCCAGCTTGGTGCAGGCCCACGTTTAGCCGCAGAGAAAGCCCTCATAGTCACACACCCTGCCGAGTCCCAGTAGCAAGTCTCCACTGATGACTAATTTAACCAAGAAATGTGAGGGTCCTGTGACAACAGACTCGACACCCACCCATTGGCAGCCCCTGCATGGAGGCACCGTCTGGCTATATGGAGTTAGTAAGGTCAGTCTCTACCTGTATACGAAACAGTGATGTGGCAGAACGGATTCCCCAGGGGATATGGGGAGACTGTAGAGATGGAGGCTTGGCGGGGATGAGGTGAAGCAGCTGGGGAACAGCTTGTCAAATGCTGATAGAAGATCTTGAAAGGGACTGAGCCTTGAGGGGCTGCAGGCTTCTGGGGCATTCTGCTCAGTAGCCTCCGAGGTCCTTGTCATTCAGCTGAAAACACTACCTTACAGGTTGGGGTTCCTGTTTCCTAAGAAAAACCCTAATACTTTCTAATCAAGTGACCCCCCCACCCCACCCACTTCTTCCCAAGAAGAGCAGGGTCTTTGTGAGAAGACATTGCCTGGTCTATCTCTAGAGATGGGGCTGAGCCAGCCCCGCGCAGGCCGTGCAGGCCGGGGACATAGGCATATAGAGAGGAGGAAGCTCAGGTGTCCCACTGGTCCCATGTGTGCCCCTGAGAGCCACACAAAACTAGAACACCTGCAGCTTTAAGTGTTTCTAGCCAGGAAGCCTGGCAATCACTAAGTGGGGTTAATGTTGCCTGTCTAGTGACAACTCTTCCAAGATGATAGAGCTTAATCAAGGTCTGATGTGTTCATCAGGGAGCTGGGAGAACCCCATAAGAGGGGACCAAAAGTCAGAGTCAGAGCCAGCTGGGACCCCCAGTGCGGAATGGGTCTGTAGAGCTGAGTCTAGCCTGGACTAGTGGCCAAAGGAAAGGAATCTAACCTGGACTTGTGGCTAAAGGAAAGGAGTCTAGCCTGGGCTAGTGGCCAAAGGAAAGGAGTCTAGCCTGGACTAGTGGCCAAAGGAAAGGAGTCTAGCCTGGACTAGTGGCCAAAGGAAAGGAGTCTAGCCTGGACTAGTGGCCAAAGGAAAGGAGTCTTCCTAGATGTACCTTCTGGCTGCAGGGACCACAAGGCATGCAGACTCTAATGGGTTCCCTAAACTCCAAAGCCACAGGGATTCTGATGGGTTCAGGAGATGGGATAGGGCCAAACCACGGCCCACCTGCTGCAGCCCACCAGGACTCATTGGGAGGCCAGTGAACCCCACTCTGGACCAGATTCCCACCTACCCTCGTATAGCTCTCTCCCATGCTACCAGCACTGGCTATAGCCACCTCAAATGAGTCCTGAGAGAGTGGGGCTCCTGCTGTCTAGTGGCCTTCTACTTTGCCTTTTGTTGCTGTGATAAAACACTGACCAGAGCTGGGTTGTGCTGGCGCACGCCTTTAATCCCAGCACTCGGGAGGCAGAGGCAGACAGATCTCTGAGTTCAAGCCCAGCCTGGTTTACAGAGCAAGTTCAGGGCAGCCAGGGCTACACAGAGAAACCCTGTCTCAAAAAAAAAACAAAAACAAACAAACCCTGACCAAAAACAGTGTGGAGGAGAAAAGTGTTTATTTGGCTTACAGGTTACAACCCATCATCAAGAGAAGCCAAGGCAAGAGCCTAGGGGCAGGAAATGACGCAGAGACCGCAGAGGAGGAGTGCTGCTTACCTGCTTGCTCACTCTGGCTTGCTCAGCTACCTTTCTTACGCAGCCCAGGCCCGCCCGCCTACACATGACATTGCACTGCTTCATCAGTCAGCAATAAGACAATGGCTCTGACTGGGAGGTGGTGCACACATTTAATGCCAACACTCAGGAGGCAGAGGCAGGCGGATTTCTGTGAGTTTGAGGCCAGCCTGGCCTACAGAGCTAGTTCCAAGACAGCCAGGACTACACATAAAAAAACCCTGTCTTGAAAAACCAAAAAGGCCGGGCATTGGTGGCGCACACCTTTATCCCAGCATTGATTTCTGTGAGTTCAAGGTCAGCCTGGTCTACAGAATTAGTTCCAGGACAGCCTCCAAAACAATACAGAGAAACCCTGTCTCGAAAAAACAAAACAAAACAAAAAAAGTTCTTGAAGACATGGTCACAGGCAAATCAGATCAAAGCAATTCTTCAGCTGAGGTTTCCTCTTCCTACATGACTCTAGGTTTGTGTTAGATTGACAGCTGAAGCTAACTACGATAGGTGTGTTCCACATCCTCTAGGAATTCTAACGCAGAGGCATTTCCTGCTAGGACAGTGGCCTTCTTCTACCTGGTCACAACAGTTTACAAAGCCTTCATGTATGCTCAAAACTGAAAACCCATTGCCCCGACCTTATCCTACCCCCAGACCTCCACTGTACCACCCTTCACTGTCCAGTCACCCTCCCAAAGCTATCCACTCTCTGCAGCCCATCATCCTCCATCCACCCACTCCATCCTCCTTCTGTAGTCTAGATATACCCATCTGGCAATCCAACACACACACACACACACACACACACACACACACACCATGAAAAATAAATGACCCAGAGACTGCTATTGGGGTTCAAACTTCAAGCTGAATATCAGAAAAGCAAAGCATCCCACCGCTAGCTCTCACCTCTAACTCAGGCTGAAAGGGCTGAACCACACAGAAGCTCTCACCAAGTCTCAGTGTGTCGGGGAACGAATGCCTCCTACTGAATCCTGATACTGATTTATATACCGCTCACGAGTCCTGGGACTAAAGGTGTGTATCACCATGTCCCAGCCTCTGGCTGCTGGGATTAAAGATGTGTGCCTGGCTTCTATAGCTTGTGACTGACTTTGCTTTCTGAATCCTCCGGCAAGATTTAATAAATCATAAATAATATATCACTACACACACACCTGTCTATCCACTGTCAGCCTTATTTTTGTGCTTTTCTGAGTATGCTGCAGACCTCACATACACAATACAACTGTTCAGCAGTGTCTGCTGGCAGGGCTTCCCCACTGTGTGGAACTCACTTGTGCTCAAGTGAGTAGTGCTCACACATGCTCAGTGAGCTGCAGCAGATGCAGGCAGAGAACTTGACCACCCACCTAGGCAGCCAGCAGAGCCCATTCTATGAAGACTAAGTTTACGGGAGGCTATGCATATAATGGTAAACCGCGAGTGTATTCAAGGAAGAGGCAGCCAAGGGAAGGAGAGGGGTGATGTCCATGGGGTATTAATAAATGACCGTCAGCAACCGATCTAGGGGGTGTTGCTGCCTGAGGCAGAGCAGCCTCTGGTGACATCCCCACAGGAGTGTGTCCTCCTGAAGCTGGGGTGGTCTCTGTGCAAGACGTGCTTCTATCAGCCTGCTGTGGGGGCTGTTCATATCAGGAGCATGCGTGAGCGCTTCTTAATCACCTGACGCTTTATTATTTGTCTACTCCCTTGCTTGTGCTCATCTTGCTTTGAGTTTGACAACTTTCAAAGCCAAGTCCCAAAAGTGTTCTCATGTCTGGCCCTAGGCACCACTAGGAGGGATATTTTTCCATCACACGTTGACTCTGCCTGGGATGAATAAGACCATTCGGGACTGGAGTGTGGCTCTGTGGTAGAACACTTGTCTAACATGTACTCCACCCTCAGAGCACTACAAAGAAAAGAAAGACTCGGGGGGGGGACAGAAAGAGAGAGAGCACAAGAGAAAAAGAAACCCACTGCAGTGTGCAGCCTTTTCAATCAGACATGGTTGGCTCAGAATTTTTTGGATTCATGTCCTGTGAGGACAGATACACAAACCTATCATGTCAGGAATCAGGGATTCTTCTGAATCCTTCAAATGGATCTGAATAGTCTAATCATTTACATACCCAGATAACTCTACAATCAATTTTTCAACTTTTTTTCTTTTGGTTTTTGATTTTTCAATACAGGGTTTCTCTGTGTAGCCTTGGCTGTCCTGGAACTCGCTCTGTAGACCAGGCTGGCCTCGAACTCACAGAGATCCACCTGCCTCTGCCTCCCGAGTGCTGGGATTAAAGATGTGTGCTATCACCACCCAACTTCAATTTTTCAACTTTTAAAAGAAGAAAATCTTCTGGGGCTGTGACTGGGATGCATTTATACTATTTAATGACATCTTTATTTTTTTCTCAGTGGTCTCCTGTTTTCACTCAAATATAAACATGTGTGTCTATGTGTGAACCCTGCACCTTCTTAAACACACACACACACACACACACACACACACACACACACACACACACACACACACGTCCCATAGATCCTGCAGGATTTCTCATGAGAAACATGCCCCTTCAAACTCATCTGGTACAAGTGTTTCCCAGGTGACTTAAGGACAAGGGTTGGCTGAGTTTGGGAATGAGTGCATGCTGTCTCCACTAGCTGGTTTTCCTGAATCCCGTGAATGACCTCACTGTGTTGTCCACACTGCTGATACATTAAACCACTTTGCTACTATGTGTGAATAACAAACCAGCCCAGAGTTGTGAGGCCATTCTTATTTCTGTAAAGTATTAAGGCTTCCTTTATGAATACATTGCTAGAGAGTAGTTGCAAAGTACTACAGGTACAAATAACTGACCTCTTCAATGTCTGTGTCTGGTTTTGACATCAGGTCCCACTGACCCAAAATCTGAGGAAATTTTTCCTGCCCACTTCTCCCACTTTGAGTATACAGATATTAAAACCATTTTTGTTTGTTATTATTAGACAGCACACAATAAAGTTCATTTTGTTTTGTTTTAGTTGGTTGGTTGGTTGGTTAAGGAGGTTGTTTTTTGTTTCTTTTTTTTTTTTGAGACTCAATGTATTATTTATTTGTTACCCTTAAAGACTTATTTTTGACTGGACTCAGACTTAGAAGTAGAAGCTCTCAGCGAGGACAGCCTACGTCTCTTGGCGATCTGTTCCTGGCGCTTTTCTTTGGCTTCCTTCATTCTCTTGGCCAAAAGTTTAGCATATTCTGCAGCCTCCTCCTTGTTTTCCTTTGTTCGTTGTTTCTTCAGAGCAATACGACGGCGTTTGTGTTGCAGGACACGTGGAGTAACAAGACGCTGAATTTTGGGCGCTTTGGTCCTGGGCTTCTTACCTTCTTTGTTTAAAGGCTTTCTCACAACATATTGGCGGACATCATCTTCTTTAGAGAGATTAAAAAGCTTTCGGATTCCGCTAGCTCTTTTAGGTCCCAACCGACGAGGAACAGTAGTCAGTCCAGGAATATCCTTCTCTCCTTTTTTTACAATAACCAAGTTGAGCACACTCAGATTGGCGTCCACGATGCATCCTCGAACAGACTTGCGTTTCCTCTCTCCCGTTCTCCTTGGTCTATAGCAAGAATGCCCCTTACTCAACAGCAGGCGCACTCTGCCGTGGGTCAAAACGCCTTGCTTCATGGGAAAACCTTGTTTGTCATTCCCGCCACTGATTCGGACCACATGACCCTTCCACTCTTCACCCAGAGCATCGGCGGCTACTTCTGTGGCTGTGCGCTTCTCGTAGAACGTCCGAAGCTTGCGCTCACCGTCCACTTCGATGAGTTTCTGGCAGCCGGTTGCGGGGAGGGATGTATTCAGCTTCACCTTGACACAGCCCTGTTTTTTGTTTCTTGAGACAACATCTTGCTATGTAGCACAGGCTAACCCTGAACTTTGAGAGATCCTCCTCTCTGCCTCCCAGAGGGGGTATGTGCCATCAGGCACAGCAAGATTTTCTTTTCTTTTTTCTATGAAATATATTTTGATTATAATTTTCCCCTCCCCATCTTCTCCCAGATTCTCTCCCCACCTTCCTACACACCCAACTTAGTGTTCTTTCTCTCTCTTTCTCAAAAACAAGACATAAAATGAGAATCAAAACAAACAGTGAAAAAACAATTAATACTGTAAAAATGCCAAAACAAAATTAAACAAAAAGTCCACTCCCACCCCCCAAAAAGCTGGTATCTTCTTGGGCAAGGGGCTTGCCTGGAGTGTGGTTGATACACCCAGAGGCACTCTACTGGAGAGAACTGATTTTCCAGTTGCCTTCAGGTATCAATTGAAGCAAGATTTTCTAATGTTTTTGGTTTTATTTTTTCCCCAAAGAATATATGTATTTTCCCAAAGTTACTGAATCTGTTGGCATACCATTATTCACTATATATACCTTTGATTCTTGCAATGTGTCTGCAGGATGCATAACAATAACTGTTTCTTAAGATTAAGAACTAATCTTCTCAAACCATCTTTTTAGTTATTTTACTACCATTATTGTGTGTTCACAATATGTGGGGGGTGGGGGGATCTACAAGCCATGGCATGTGTGTAGAGGTCAGAGGACAACTTGGAGGAATCGGTTCTCTCTGTCCACCTTTACTTGGGTCCTAGAGATCAAGCTTGTGCTTGCAAGGCAAGGCCTTTGCCCTCTGAGCCATCTTGTCAGCGCTTCTCCTCTCCTTATGTAGTCTAAGGTTCATAGCCTCAGCGGTTTTGCTGTGGAAGAGCAAGTTTTCACGAGATTCCCTGTTCTTTATCATGTTCATCAGGGGCCTACCCTGAGCTTTTGTTTTTCTACCTTGTTGGGGTAGAATTTTAGATCACTAAATTTCAGATCTTCAGCTTCTTTCTAATGGAAGATTGGAAACTATAAATTTCCCACTCAGCCCTGCTGTATCTGCAGTCACAAAATTTGGATGTGTCATATGATTTTCTTTGGTATTGTTTAAGGTACTTCCTGATCCTTTATGATTTCTTCCTTGTTCTGTGAATGATTTATAAATGCATTGCTAAGTCCACAGTGTTTGTGGCATCTTGGTTATAATATTATCATCAACTTCCCATCTAATTTATTTGTGGTTCTAGAATATGCACTGCATGATCTCAAATCTTCTGAATGTTTGCGTCTTTCATGGCGTATACCTAGTGAAGAGCCCAAAACTACTGAAGAATATCATTGTTGTCACAGTGAGTATGCCACAGGCAATGAAGGAGTAATAGAAGGTACCAATGCTGCTGCGGTGAACAAGCCACACACAGTGGAGAGGGATGTGTGGATACTATGGTTGCCATGGTGAACAGACCACATGCACAGTGAAGGAGGGTATATGAATACCATTATTAACATAGTGAATAGGCCACATACAATGAAACAGGATGTCACTGTTGCCATGGTGATAACTATATGCACAGTGGAAGAAAATGGGTGCTTGCTGTCAATGCCAGTTTTCATGGTGAACATGCTACAGGCTCTGGAGGAGGATGCAGAGATACCATGGTTGACAGATTGAGGCGGGAGATCAATGCTATATGGAATGTAATATATTTATTTACATACAAGCTGAAGGGACAGAAAGCGTGTCAGGTTTCCAGAGGAGAAGAGAGATTCCTCTTCTCTTTCACTTTCTTTTATCCTCACCTGTGCTAAATTTCCCTATCTCTGCGCTTATGGGCGTGAAGAGTTTTGTGGGCTCACACCTACAACAGGTCACACACAGCAGAGGACTATGTGACATGGATGACATGGTGAAAACACACCCTGAAGGATTATGAATATTATGGTCACCACAGTTCTTGGGCCACATACACTAAGTGAAGATATGTGGGTACTACTCTCATTTGTGTGAACAAGTCACACATTCTGGAGAATAATGTGTAAATGTCACTGATGTCATGGTGAACAAGGTGGGTGACATTGGTGACGCTGTAGTGTGAGATATGTTACTGCCATGCCTGCTGCGCAGCCTGTGTCTGAGATTGTGCGGAGGGTGTCGGGATTGATGACACAAAGACCAGTTGGTGGCTTCTAGAAGGCTCTACTTTATTCTTACCCTGGCTGGTTATATATACCCTGACACCAGAAGCAGTGGTGGGTGGGTCAGAAAGAGGTGGTTAGTCTTTGGAAAGTTCAAGGTCAGGACATTTCCATGGGACAGCCCTTATCAGGAACTTATTGCTCCAGGCACTGTATTGTTTTTAGTAAACATTGTCTTTCAGCTGCCTGCTCCCAGGCTGATGGGGAAGTGGGCCTCTGGCCAAGGTCTGTTGTTCCCACAAGTTACAAGGAGTCTTGAGGTCAACTTCTTCAAATACTATGTTCACAGCCTCTGTTTCCTCATTGATTTTTAGTTAGTTGTTCTATCTCTTTCTGAGAGAAAGAACTTTAATACCACCTATAATTTAGGAACTGCTACTTTTCCTTTCTATCTGACAACATTTGTTCTGGTATTTTGAACCCTCTATTGGTGTCTGTTTGGTAGCTGTGCTGCCTCCCTGGAAAATGCAAATATCATATCATACCGGAGCCTGTTTTCCCTTCTGATGTTGGCCTAGCAGGCTTCCTTGGCTTACAGCAGTGGTTCTCAGTGTGTGTGTGTGTGTGTGTGTGTGTGTGTGTGTGTGTGTGTGTGTGTGTAATTAATTTATTTTTTACATTCCAGCTTCTTAACCTTTCTAATGCCACAACCATTTATAGTTCCTCATGTTGTGGTCACCCCCAAACCATAAAATTACCTTCATTGCTACTTTATAACTGTAATTCTGATACTACTATGAATCATAATGCTAATACCTGATATGCAACCACTGTGAAAGGGTCATTTGAACCCAAATAGGTCGTGACCCACAAATTGAGAACCACTAGCTTCCAACCATACCCATCTCTTCTACTCTTGACTATCTCCAGCTGGGTCTTTCCTTTCTCTCTGTTCTAACAATCTTGGCATTGAGGTAGACTGTTTACACTGTTAAAATGTAACTGATTTTTCACTTGATTAGATTGTCTCCATTTTATTTTCTCTTCTTTCTCTGCCTCTTCTGCCAGGTTGTTTTGGTGTAGTCTCCATTCTTTCATTCCTCCTTTTCTTCCTACATTTGTGTTGTTACTATATTTTCATCTCAAATTCAATGTATTAATTAGCTTTCCTCTCTTAGTGTCTTGCAGCCTCCTTAGAGATTAAAATGACCAATCTGTTCACAATCTAAGTGAAATAAAGTTGTACTATGTCACATAAAACATCCAGAGATACCTTGTAACTCAAGACCACCTCTACCTCATCTTTTATGTCACAAATGCCACAAGTGTCACCCCCACCCCACCCTCCGTTTTATTTGTGAACTCACAGATGGTCAGACTTCTTCATTTTTATACTCATCTGTATTTTGAAGATGTTAAAGAGAAAACAAATCTTTTCTAGTTTCCCTAATCCTTGTATTCCTTGAGTTCCTTGCATTCTCCCTTCCTGATGACCAGCTCCCTTCAATGCAGCATGCCACCATCCTGAGGCATGTCATGGGACCTTCCTTCCAGTGTAGTTCGCCCAAGCACAAACTGTGGTTATTTCTTCTGCAAGAGAGCATACCTGCTGCACTTGGTTTTCGTCTCTTTTCAGAAAAGGTATCTCTATGTAGCACTAGCTTGCCTGAAGCTTAACTGCTGGGCAGCCCAGGCTGTCCTCAAACTTGTGCCACACTGTCTACTCAGGGTGTCTGTAATAGCAGCCACTTTCTCATGGAAATCCTCTCTGAGGTGTCACCAACATGGCTCAGCAAAGTGGGAAGCTATCAGTCATTCCTGATATGACAGAATCGGTGTGTGCACAGGCTAAGCCTAGGACACACATGCTCAGTGGAGTTGAAGGCAAATAGGAGGCATCCAGAGGGCTGAACACTGAATCACCCTCAGTGAAGCTACCATCTGAGGCCCATGGAGGGGAGGTCAGTCCATGCCACAGCCTACTCCTACCAGGGTGATCAGCTGTCCCCCCATGGATAGCTCAAAGGTGAGTCAGGTTCCTCACCCTAAAACTAGGTCTAACAATACACTCATCCACTGATCACTGGGCACTGCTGACAGGGAGGGGAGGGGTGTGAGCTAGGCTCTGGCTAAAGACAGGCCCAAAGGGAGTCCAACTGGGCCACCACTCAGCACATCACTTTAGGATAGGGATGCCCCACTCAGTGCCCTCCATAACCTGCTTGCCCTATGGATATACTGGCTGTTCCTCCTCGCATCTGCCCTGCTCCCAGCCCAGGCTCCACGAGGTCCCACTGAGTCTGCAGATTCACAGTGAGCCCCTGCCAGCCAGAACCAAGTGGGAGGAGAGCAGGCTCCCCCACTGGACATGTGCCTGTCTAAAGGGTGGCATGACCCTGGAATCCAGCCACCTCCCTTTTGCACCGGGGAAGGGGGAGGGTGGCCTCGTTTCTCCATGAGGATTTGGGCCATTCCTGGGAAGTCAGCCTTCTGGTCTCTGGCAGGTTCTACCTCATCAGCGGAGGGGTCCCTTTCATCATCTGTGGGGTCACAGCTGCCACAAACATCAGAAATTATGGGACCGAGGATGAGGACGTGGCATAGTGAGTACTTCCTACCTGTGAGCCAGTGAAAAGTTGGGAGCACTGTCCAGCTCCTCCTGGGGTCATCCCTGACACTTGAGGAATTTGTCAACTTTGTGCCCAGGGCTGGGGAGGGCAGGGAAGGTGCCCACAGGCATGTCATAACCATTCTTTGTTAGTGATTGTCCTCCAAGACACCTGTGGTAAAGCAAGCCCTTGGGGTGAACAGAAAGCCTTGGGCCCCAGAAGACTGCTCGGGGCCGTGTCTCCCCAGCCTCTGTGTGAGCTGAGCCCTTCTCCCAACACCCTCAGCTTACCACTGGCCCTATTTCCTCAGACACCAAAGGCCTTCCTTTTTATAGCCTGGGACCAGATAGGTCAGCTAAGCACGGCATACCTCTGGAACAGAGACAGACCCAGCCCCACCCCCACAGGTGCCCGAAGTCCTGGTGGAACCTTCATCATTCTCAGCATCTCCTCAGGATCCCAGGATGTCCAGCCCTCACTCAAGCCATAGTGGGCCCCATGCCCTGCCCATCAGAACCTGTCTGTGCCCACTTCTCCTTACTCAGGACAATTTCCTGTCCACCTCAGTGGGCCTCCTTGTCCCCTCCACCCCACACCTGACTCTGTCCCACCCCTGCCCACCTCCTGAGGACCAGCACCCAGAGTTAACCAACCATCCGGATCCAAACACTCATCTAGACTGCAGTTCTGTCCCCATCAACCCAAACATCATGGCTGACCAGTCTCCAGAGCCATCTGTGTCCCTATCACAATTAAAATCCCCGCTTGTAGGAAACCCCACTCAGTCCTGATGGGCAGGGGAGAGAAGCTACTCCAGCTGCATACCCACACTTGCCTACTTCTCCCTGCAGCTGCTGGATGGCCTGGGAACCCAGCTTGGGTGCATTCTATGGGCCAGCTGCCTTCATTGCCCTGGTCACCTGTGTATACTTCCTCTGCACGTATGTGCAGCTGCGACGTCACCCAGAGCGCAGGTACGAGCTCAGAGAGCGCGCCGAGGAGCAGCAGCGGTTGGCGGTGTCAGAGAGTGGCCATCGCCATGGGGTACGTCCCGGCACACCACCACCCAGCTGTGATGCCCTGGCTGCCTCCCAGCTGCAGAATGAGCATTCCTTCAAGGCCCAGCTGCGTGCGGCTGCCTTCACGCTGTTCCTGTTCACAGCCACATGGACCTTCGGGGCCCTGGCTGTGTCTCAGGGCCACTTCCTGGACATGATCTTCAGCTGTCTGTATGGCGCCTTCTGCGTGACGCTGGGCCTCTTCGTACTTATCCACCACTGTGCCAAGCGGGAGGATGTGTGGCAGTGCTGGTGGTCATGCTGCCCCTCTCGGGGAGACACCTCAGCCACCAAGCCCAGTGCCCACCCTACACTCAACGCCAATGGGGATGCGCTGGGCCATACAGCCTGCCTGCAGGACTCACCATGCCCTGGAAAACTCAGAGCCTTTGGCCATCCACCAGCCAGCCACTGCAAGATGACCAACCTGCAGGCTGCCCAGGGCCATGTCAGCTGTCTGTCACCTGCCACCCCCTGCTGCGCCAAGATGCACTGCGAGCAACTAATGGAGGAGGAGGCCCACATGCACATGGCTGAGGAGGACACCTTCCCTCACGATCCCCACCTGCATGACCCTCACCTGCACAGGTGCCTCAAGGGCAGAACTAAGCCCCACTACTTCAGCCGGCACCAGGCAGCCGCAGCCGAGAGGGAGTATGCCTACCACATCCCCTCCAGTCTGGATGGCAGCCCCCACAGCTCGCGCACAGACAGCCCCCCCAGCTCCCTTGAGGGACCAGTAGGAGTGCATACATTGGCCTGCTGTGCCCAGGCCGATCCCTTCCCCATGGTCACCCAGCCTGAGGGTGGGGACATGAGCCCTGGGCTCTATGGCTGTCCCCCACGACTGTCCCCAGGCCCTGCCCACTTGGAGATGCTACGAAGGACACAGTCTCTGCCTTTCGGGGGCCCCAGCCAGAATGGGCTGCTCCAGGGTGATGTTCGAGAAGGCCTGCCATTTGGCACTGATGGGACAGGGAACATCCGAACGGGACCTTGGAAAAATGAAACTACAGTGTAACCAGGTTGGGAACACAACTCCGGCACCAGTGCCACCATGTGTCCTGTCCCTGCAGGAGCTTCAGAGCAGAGAGTGACACTCTGCTCTGGGAAGGTAATGGGCTGGGAGGGTCATCAAGTGACCAAGTGGCTCAGAAGTGGTTCATGCCCCTCAGTCATGACCCCTTTAATTGTGAAAGAGCTCTTCAGGAGAACACTGGGCCACACACACCGCCACTGGTTCCAAGGTGGGAGGTAACTCTCCATAAGCTTGTCACCTGCTTTCTGTTTATAGCACCTTCCCTTACTGCTAGGAGGGAAGCTGGGAGACCTCCACAAAGACTCCAGCTGGTGTTCCTGCCTTTGGTACCTGTGTGCTAGGTTTTACTCTAGGGACCACAGCAGTGGCCCTCCAGAGCACGCTCACACGGGGCTGTCCTTGGTCACCTCACACCTGCATCTTCACTGGGGACCACCTGGCACCTCTGCCTGCTCACCACCTGCACCCAGATGGGACATGGCCCTGGCCTGACAGCCTGAGGGCATCTTGGGTGCTGAGAATGGGCCTGCTGTGGAGCTGTGGGAAAGGAAGCAGCCAATGGCTGTGGTCTTCAGAGAGGTGGCCCCAGCCCCTCTGAGCCTATGCTTCGGAAAGATGCCCACACACTTTTCGATGGAGACCTGGCTTTGGAAGTCAGCCGCTGTCGGACTGGATTGTGTTCCAATGTGAGCATGTAGTAATCAAGTTCTCTGTTCCACAGGGAGGGGCTAACCGGGGTGTGATGGTCATCACAGGTGAAAAATTCTTTTCCTTTCTTTTGTCATTTTCATGAACACTTGGGTACAAAGCCCCACCTCAAAGAATAGACGTCAACAATGAGCTTTTTGTAAAAGCAAATGTCTTGTCCTAGGGGAGGTCCTCACAGAGGTGAGAGCCCATGAGTCCAGAGATGCCAACCTATGAGACTGTCCACCTTTCCTTTCTGTCTTTCTCTTTCCAATTTGTGGTTCATATGCACACACATGTACACACACATACACATACACACACCACATATGCACACATATATATGTACACTGCACATGTGTAAACCCACATACTTATACACATTTACAGTTACAATATGCATACCACAGACATGTGCATCCACACACCTGCTCACCACAAACATGCATGTGCACACACCTGCACACCACCATGCATATGCATACATACTGCAATACCTACATATTGCAATACCTACATACAGACATACTGTTCACATAACCCACAAATAATTAGTGCATTTCATAGCCCTGAGCACTGGGCTCCTCTGCATATGTGAAGAGTCTCTGTGACTTGCTTCACAGAGCAAAGCCTTGCTGACAACCTCCTCTCGGAGAACAGGCCACAGCTAAGTTCCGAGAGCATTGGAGGCGGCACCTTCTGCAGCCCGTGGTGGGCAGTGCCATCTAGAGGCAGACACTCAGTATCTGAGTAAGCAGACTGGCAGGCAGATCTGACATTTACAGGCTCCTCTGTGACGCTCTCCCTTAAAGCAGCATTCTGCACCCATCCTCCAGGTGGGTAGCCAGGGACCACCAGGCCGTTTCAGCTCTTTTCACTACCGGGCTTCTTTACCTGCTTGCGTAGCTGACGTGTGCAGAACCCACCATGCTGTGTGTGTACTGTAGATTCAGACCATCCAGAGGAAAATACAGTGTTTTACATTGTTTGTCCTTGGTCAGGCTGGTCAATAGCATTCGTGTGTGTTTCTCAGTCCTAACAGGGAAGAACAGTGTGGGAGAGGGTGGGATGCCATTCAGACTGCTCCCCTGGGCCTGCCCGTCACATCTTTTCTTCCATAGGGCCTCTGAGATATCAGAGACACATCTTCATTCAACCAAAGAAATTCAGCATTAAATATTGAACCTTGCTATGCTTCAGCATTGATTTAGAGTCATGAGTCCACTTGGACCAATACTGCAACAGACTCCAGTTATGTCCTGCGGGGCAAGTGTAGTGATTTGTAGCATACCTGCTTTTTAGAGCCCTCGACTCCTAACCAGCCTCCCTTAGACTGTGAAACTTGTCTGTGCCAGCTTATCAGACTTTCTCTCTCACGGCCCTTCCTTCTTTCATGAGAATGCGTATGGCCAACGTGTAGGTGACTGTGCTGTGAGTGTGCACATTACTGTGTGAATGCACATGCATGTAGTACGTGCTGTGTGAATTGTGAGAGGGTGTTTGTCAGAGTCACGAAGTGTGCATGTGTGTATGCATCTGTGTGCTCTTCACAAAGGTAGCCTGAGACACCTCCCACCCTTCTCCCCAGCCTCCCTGCACTGCTAAGGATTTCATGAGGTTATATCCTCACCACACAGAGATGCTATGATAACTTTAATCGCCTCTGCAGTGATTCTAGCTACGGAGGCTCTGCATGCTTGGAGACCAGCCGTGTTTGCTGTGTCTCCCTCGGGGGCACTCCACAGCCAGACAATCTCACATCTGCCTGCTGAGGTATTGGCACTGCCTAGGCAGCTCAAGGACACCTCTCAGATCTAGGAATGAGTCACCTCTGTGGGGGCTTTGAGCAGCTGAGAGGCCCCTGAAGCTAGCAGAACAAGATGAGATGGGATCCATGTTCCAGTGGCCGGGAACAGTCAGGTGAGACTGAAACATGGGAAAACAATGGAGACATTGGCTCCATCTTCAAAGAAAAGTCGGCTAGAGGATGCAACGAGGCTTTCAGGGATGTGGGTCTGGGAGCAGCCTTGACTGGGGACCTGTGGTTAGATCCTTCTGCAGGAGCAGGCAGTCCCAGGCATTTCTTAGTAGTGCCTGTCAGCGTCCCTAACAGTGGCTGTGCCATAGGCAGTCTTCCAAGTCCTGTCAACTGACTCTCAGTTTGCTGGGTAGGCTCTGAGATCAGCAGAGCCTTCTGCAAAGATCACAACCCCCAGGGAAGTCCCGTCACACTTACTCCTTCATGAGGTCTGTGTGATTTACTATTCACCAAAATGTCACCTATTATAACTGGAACCAAAGACCAAAGCCGATGAAGCGGAGTGTTTGGAATCCTATGACCACGATGGAGCCCAGCTCTGCATCTGAAGCACGGGATAGGGACAGGGGTTAGAGAGAAGAGAGACAGGAGGAGCACTGGACCCAAGGCTTAGGCAGAGGCTTGGTCCAGTGAGACTTCCGGGTAGAAAGAAGATAGAGAACCCAAGTGAAATGGTATCTGGGACAAATGTGCTTCAGTTAGCCAGGAGGATGGATGGAGCAGGAAGGTCCTGAGATCCAGACATGAAAGAGGAGCAAATCCCTGGGGCCACACTAGTAGCTGATGTTTTCACAGTGGGAAGGGAGGCTACAGTGAGGATCATTCTTCATCTCAGGCCGTTTGGCTTCTGTGTTCACAGACGGGAGGATGGATGGAGCAGGAAGGTCCTGAGATCCAGACATGAAAGAGGAGCAAATCCCTGGGGCCGCACTAGTAGCTGATGTTTTCACAGTGGGAAGGGAGGCTACAGTGAGGATCATTCTTCATCTCAGGCCTCTTTGGGTTGGCTTCTGTGTTCGCAGACGGGGCTTAAACAGAGCAAGCACCCATTCAGTCAATTCCCAGTGCTCTGGAATTACTGCAGGCCTCCTAGGGCTACACACCATGTTCTTTCCATTCACCGAGGCCCAGACAGGCACTGGGTACCTCCATCCTGGTTTCCCAGTGGATCATCTGGGACCATGGACCCCTGGTTGACCACTCACCCACTACTGATGCGGATACTCAGAGAAGCAACATTAATTTCCTTTTAAACCTGGTCTTCATGATTTGATTCTGCATAATAAAACATAATAAAAAAGCTGTGATACCACATTCCTGTCCCCACAATTCAAACCCCAGCCATAACCAGCCATGGCCCCTTGGGGGGGTGGGGGCGAGGACACGACACTGCAGTCAGGCTTGGTTTTACATGTGGTTTGGGGGATCTGATCTAACACCAGGAGACCGTGGCTTTGGGTTCTTGGTGAGGAAACCAGACAGCATCAACAGACATGTTTGGGAAAACATAGAAGAGCAAGCAGTATGGATCACATCAGGAAGAAGTGCCAGAGACCCATCATCCCTCTTAAAAGCCTGTCCAATGACTTAAGGACTCCTTGTCCCACAAAGGACCCCTCCTACAGGTGCATAACAACCCCCAACAGCACTCATTGGGAAACAAGCCTTTGACACATGAACTTTTGAGCATACCTATGCAGACCACAGCAAGAACACAGCAGCAAGACACCCAGAAGGCAGGCCCTTCCCTGACAGTAAATGTCCTCAGACCAGATCTACCTGCCTGGAGAGGGAGGGTGAAAATAGCTGACTCAGCAGGGACAGTGGGAGGAGTCCTCATGCCTGTGTCTCATTTAGAGAGGACTCCTGGCCCTGTTTCAGGAACACAGCCCTGTGTACCAAGACTCCCACAAGGAGAGGCAGTCTGATGGGTTGATGTGGGGAAGTGTTCAAGAGGATGCCAGCAGGACAAGGGACATGGCCTGCACAGGGCAGAACGAGTGTCACCATCAGAATGACCTTATCCACCTTTCTGGTACCCTGGAATGGTGAGTGTTCTTCACTGGCACACTCAGGGAAGCACATAAGTATTATTGGATAAGTAAACACTGTGTGGTCTTTGTATTCCGGGAGTGAGTGCAGCCTGAGCTTTGGGGAGCTGAGCCTGAAGTCTCTGAATCCTCATCGTCTGCATCACCAGGAGAGGTATCTTAGAAGGGAACCTGGGACAGAGGCTATTTCAGAAAGGTGGCCCAGGGTGGGAGGTAGATGAGGGACAGGGTTTCTAGACAAGGACATGATACTGTTACAGTTTGGGTGACTCAATTACGCAAGACCAGTAACCTGTATCAGGCAGTCTTGTTAAAAATCTACCCAGTGTCACTTATCACAGCCTGGAAAGAAAGATGGCAGTCAAGACTAGCACAATGATGTGGCACAATTAATAAAGACCCAGAGACAGATATTGGAGTTCAAGTTGAAGATCAGAAAAGCAAAGCAGCCAAGCACCTAGAGAGTTCTTACCTCCACCAAGGACCAAATGGGGGTGGTCCTGTCCTCAGCGTGACTGCAGACTGCAATGCTCTCCACCAAACTTCAGACTGCCCTGAGACTGCACTGAGCTCCTCCTCATATTCCTCTCTAGTGCTGGAATTAAAAGCATGTCATCCCAAATGCTGGGATCAAAGGTGTGAACTCTCACTCTCTTGTAGCCCAGGGTGGCCTTGAACTCACAGAGACTCATCTGCCACTGTCTGCTGAGTCTTGAATTAAAGGTGTGGCCACCACTGCCTGTCATCTATGGCTAACTAGTGGCCTAGGTATGTGTGTGGCTAACTAGTGGCTTAGTTCTCAACTAGGTGTGTGGCTAACTAGTGACTTAGCTCTGCACTCTAATCTTCAGGCAAGCTTTATTTGCTAGATTACAAACAAAATATCACTATGCAGTGGTGAAAAGAAACAATTTGACTCTGAACACTCAGGGTGAGGAGAAAGTGAGGCCCTAGAGCAGGTGCCCAGGGTCACCAGAATGCTCCCACTATACTAGCCATCAAGATAAGAAGTAGAAAGGCTCAAACTTAGCCAAGTTAAATTTTTCTCCAGAGAAGTTGGTAGAAATCGGGTTCTGTGGCAGGGATGTCTTAGTGACCTGAGCAGTTCCCCTGTGGTGGGAGGAGACATGGGCTGCACAGGATGAGGCTAATGAGAGAAGCCCTCTTGAGGACGGGTGAAACCATCAAGGTCAGGTGGCCAAACTCACCATGTCTTCTGCTGTCATTGCTGCCCACCATGCCAAGCCCTCCATCTAGGAGCATTCTCTCCACCCCCACTCTCTGTTCCCTGTGGCGATATCTCGCTAGTGGCAAGCTCCATCCTCTCATCTTCAGACAAGCTTTATTTGTACAAGCAAGATATCACCACAGGTCCCCCACAGAATCCCAGTCCTCCAGGAGAGCTTGGAGGAGGGGTACAAAGAGGGCTGATCTGGGCTACAAGGACACTGGGAGTCTAGGAACGGACCCATCCCTTCATATGGTGATGCAGCCACACATCAAAGCTATCACGCCGAACAGTTTTCCCACATCCAGTATCATGTGTGTCACTTATCCCTTTAAAAACTATCTGGAACATGGCATCATAAACAGGGAGTGGAAAATAAAAAGCTTCTATACAGAGAAGGAGGAGGAGGAGGAGGAGGAGGAGGAGGAGGAGGAGGAGGAGGAGGAGGAGGAGGAGGAGGAAAGAAAGAAAGAAAGAAAGAAAGAAAGAAAGAAAGAAAGAAAGAAAGAAGAATCAGGGGAATAGAGAGGAATGAGCAAAGGACCACACACCTTGGCTCAGACATTCAGAGTCAGCCTTCAAAGCTTACCTGAGATACTGGGCATAACCACAGGACTGTGGGATATGACTTGGCATAACGATCGCCATGGGAGCAGACTCAAGACCATGAGTGTTTTTTGAGACCTGGGTCTTGGGCATGCTCAGGGTACCTGGACTCATAATGACACCTAAGCCTGTAGGCCTGCTGAACCCTCTCTACTGCTGCACTGGTTATTAAGTCACTCACCCTACATGTCCTCAGACACAGCATCTCCTGCCCTGCATGGCAGGATGTCCACATACGCAGATACATGGGATGAGAGGAGAGCGAGAGAGCAGTTAGACTCCACAAAAATTCCCAGGATCCGATGTGAAGCTGGCCACCTGGACACTAACTGATGTACTCTCCTAGGAGAGGCTGGGAGACTTCATGGACCCCATAAGGCCACCCTAGTTCTAGAAAGCAAGGAGTTAGAGATGGGTACTAATATAGGCCAAGGTTTCACCTGGGGACACCATGGAGGAAACAGCCCACCTTGAAGTCAGCCCAGCTTCTCCTAGAAAGATAGATGATGTCTCAGAACTCACACACATACACATCACCCAGAGGGAGCCCAGGACCACCTAGCCATGAACTGTTCACCAGAAGGCTGGAGAGACACCAAAAAAAAGCCACAGAGTCAGGCACGGTGGGCTAGTTGCCAGAGAATGTCCTTGTGACAAAAATAATTAACTGAGACACAGGCCTCAGGGGGAGATGGTACGTCCCTATGCCTCTGGTCAGCTGGGACAAAGATGCATTGTCCTGTCTGGCCTTCTTCAAGCCTGGTCCGAGAGCTACCACAGTGACATCTGGGGACATCTACAGAGGACAATGTCAAACTAAGTAGGGAAATGGACTAAGTGATCCATGCTTTTCCAGAGTATGTTCTAGCCTCACCAATGCTTAGTGGAAGCCACCAGGACTTGAACCCCAGGGTTGGTTAGGGGTAGCATCAGAACTGTTTAACAGTGCTGAAATGGTCATACAGAGTCTTATATAAATCTTTATCAGTATCTACATACCTTGTTGTCTTACTCAGTGTTTTATTCTGTGAAGAGTCACCATGGTCGCCGCAGCTCTAATAAAGGAAAACATTTAATTGGGGCTGGCTTACAGTTTCAGAGACTTAGTTTCAGGCCTGGTGCTGGAGGAGCTGAGAGTTCCACATCTGGATCCACAGGCAGCAGGAAGGGAGAAACATTGGGCCTGGATTGGACTTTGTAAGACTCAAATCTCACCCCCAGGGGCACATGTCCTCCAGAAAATCCACTTCTACTCTTTTTGGGCCACATCTACCAATCCTTCTCAAGTAGTGCCACTCCCTGATGACCAAGCATTCAAATATATGAGGCTGTAGGGGCCATTCTTATTCAAATCACCATACCTATCAATAAGAAATATGAATCAAAGGATGTAGAAGAATTAAAAACAAAAGCATGATGAGGCTGGAGAGATGGCTCAGTGTTTAAGAGCACTAGCTGCTCTTGCAAAGGACCCAGTTTCCATCTCATAACTATGTAACTCCAGGTCCAGGGGATCTGACACCCAATTCTGACCTCCATAGGCACCAGGCACATGTGTTGTACATTGCATACATGCAGGCAAAATGCTCTAAACATAAAATAAATGATATTTATTAAAAAGTGAAAAAGCTTGCCTAGAAAACAAATGTTTTATTAAGTAAAACATAGTATTAATATTAAAAACATGAAGTGTTTCCCCAAATTCATTAAGGAATGTATTTCATAAAGATAGAGGATAACTTCAATATGGAAATACTACTGTTGAAAAGTAAGCATTTATACCTAATGCATCATGGTAAACTCAGAGTAGGAACTATCCAGTTCTAATCACAGTGAATGGTTTTTTTGGTTTTGGGGGGGTTTTTGTTGTTGTTGTTGTTGTTTTGATTTTTTTGAGACAGGGTTTCTCTGTATTGTTTTGGAGGCTGTCCTGGAACTCACTCTGTAGACCAGGCTGACCTCGAGCTCACAGAGATCTGCCTGCCTCTACCTCCCGAGTGCTGGGATTAAAGGCATGTGCCACCAATGCCGGGCAGAGTGAATGGTTTTTGTATACCCTTCTCAGCACCAAAAGACAAGCAGACTAATCATCCATGGTGGTGCATGCTTGTAATCCCAGCACTTGAAAGACTAAGGCAAGAAGATTGTGGGGTTGAATCCAGTCTGGCCTGTATAAACTGATCTTACCTCACAAAGAGAAGACAGAGGGGCAAGGCTGGAAAGAGAGCTTAGCTGTTAAGAGCACTGGCTGCTTTTACAGAAGACCTGGGTTTAATCTCCAGCACCCACATGGTGGCTCACACCCTTTGTAACTCCAGTTCCAGAGGCCCAGACACCCTCTTTTGGCCTCCTAGGCACTAGGTACACAGACATACATACAGGCAAGCAAACACTCGTACATATGAAGTTTTAAAAAGTAACCATTTTTTAAAAGGAAGAGGGAGAAGAGAGAGAGATGAGGGAGGGGAGGAGGAGAGAGGAGGGGAGAGGAAGAGAGGAGAGGAGAGGAGAGGAGAGGGGAGGGGAGGGAGGGGAGGGGAGGGGAGGGGAGGGGAGGGAGGGGAGGGGAGGGGAGGGGAGGGGAGGGGAGGGGAGGGGAGGGGAGGAGGGAAAGACTAAAGTCAAGATATAGAAACTCAAAACTGTGATCAGCTATGTTTGAAATACCAACATACAAAAAACACTTGTACCACAATAGAGCATATTTTAAGCTGTAAACCAAGTCTCAAATATTCTCTTATTCTCACTCTCCTTCTGGCTTTACCTCTCTTATATACTTGCATATACATGGTCCACATACAATCAGGCACACATACATACACATAACAAAAACAAAATATTTTTTTAATTTTGGAGAAGTTCTTAAAAATAGGGACTTAGACGTCTCAGACTGCCCTTGAACTCACTATGTAGCCAAGACTGGCCTTGAACTCATGATCCTCCTACTTTTGACTCTCATGTGCTGAGATTATAGGCATGCACAACCATGCCCATCTTCAAACAGTCTCCTAACACAATGTATTTCAGCTAAATATCATTGAGGTAAGCAGAAAACATGTTTGGAAATTGGGGAACATATTTCAACTAGAATAACAATGGCAATATAATACATCAAGACTTATGGTGAAACTCAGAGGCAATGTGCAATCATGAGGAAAATAAGAGAGGAAAGGTTTAAGGGGTGGAGAGGAAGGAGAGGGAAAGAAGCTGTAAATACGTAAGTTGTGCACCCACCTCAGGAGTTTATGAAAACAGGAGCTAGAGGGAGTAAGAGCATTTGTTGCCCTTGCAGAGGACCAGGTTTGGATGCCACACTGGGTAGCTCACAGCACTGCCTGTAACTCCAGTTCTATGTGTTCCTGGCTTCCACAGGTACACACATGTACATAAATAAAATTATTTTTTATTTTTAAAGAATTGTTAAAATTAACCAAAAGTGGGAGCTGGGAAGAAGAGATGGGGAGAAGAGGAAGAGAGAGTAGATCATGGGGGAACAGGAAGGTTGGGTGGGGGTAGAATAGGGGGAAGAGGGAATCATAGGTTAGAAGACAGAACTGGCACCAGTGTGACCTCTAGTGATCTAAAGGGATGACACCAACTAGCAAGCTAAGCAATAGTGGAGAGACCACCTTAATGCCCATTCCTGATAATGAACTTGATGTCTATAACCATCCTGGAGCCTTCATCCAGTGACTGATGGAAGCAGAGTCAAACACTCACAGTTAAACACTGAACTGAACCCATGGAACCCAATGACAGAGAGAGAGGATCGATGAGTTAATTGGCAAAAAAAAAAAAAAAATGGGCTGGCAAAACCAGCAGAGACAGCTGATCTGAACGGGGAGAGCTCTTGGACCCCAGACCAGACCGACAGCTGGGAGGCCAGCATGGGGCTGATCCAGACCCCCTGAATGTGAGAGTCAGTGAGGAGGCCTGGGCAACCTATGGGGCCCTGGGCAGTGGATCAGTGTTTATCCCTGGCATACAAATGGACTTCGTGTGTCCATAACACAAAGAGGGATGCTCTCTCAGCCTGGACTCTTAGGAGAGTGCCTGGACTCTACCCTGAGTGAAATGGCAGACTCTAGATATTGCCTATGTGGAAGGAAGTGGGGATAGGGTGGGAGGCTGAGGGGGGATGGTGGGGGGCGCGGGAGGAGGGGAGGGAGAGGGAACTGGGATTGACATGTGAAGCAAGCTATTTAAAATCAAAATAATAAAATAAATAATTTTTAAATTAACCAAAATTAGGAGAAATTAAATAATAAAGAGGAGTACAAAATAGAAACCTAAATATATGCTATATAGTCTTTAAAAATATTAACAAAGCCAGGTGTGGTGACATAAGCCTTTAATCCCAGCACTCAGGAGACAGGGGCAGGCTGATCTCTGTGATACTGAACTCAGCCTGGTTAACATAGCAAGTTCCAGGACATCCAGGGCTACTTAGTGACACTCTGTCATGAGAAAAAGAAGGAAGGAAAGAAGGAAGGAAGGAAGGAAGGAAGGAAGGAAGGAAGGAAGGAAGGAAGGAAAAAAGACAGACAGACAACCCTAGCAAATCTGATAAAGAAAGAAAGAAGCACCAAGCAGTGGTGGCACACACCTTTAATCCCAGCACTCGGGAAACAGAGGCAGGCTGATCTCTGTGAGTTCAAGGTTAGCCTGGTCTACAGAGCGAGTGCCAGGACAGCCAGGGGCTACACAGAGAAACCCTGTCTTTAAAAACAACAATGAGCCATTGTGGTACATTAATCACCGTAGAGACAGCACCAGGCCAAGCGCGAGCCGGACGGGCACTGGGCGACTCTGTGCCTCGAGGACAAAAGTCAACTAAACATGGGCAAAGGAGATCCTAAGAAGCCGAGAGGCAAAATGTGCTCATAGGCATTCTTTGTGCAGACTTGCCGGGAGGAACACCAGAAGCATCCGGATGTTTCTGTCAAGTTCTCAGAGTTCTCCAAAAAGGGCTCAGAAAGGTGGAAGACCATGTCTGCTAAAGAAAGGGGGAATCTGAAGACATGGCAAAGGCTGACAAGGCTGTCATGAAAGAGAAATGAAAACCTGCACCCAAAGGGGAGACCAAAAAGAAGTTCAAGAACCCCAGTGCACCCAAGAGGCCTCCTTCGGCCTTCATGTTCTATTTTGAGTATCGGCCAAAAATCAAAGGAGAACACCCTGGCTTGTCCATTGGTGATGTTGCAAAGTACCCGGGAGAGATGCGGAACAGCGCTGCCGCAGACGACAAGCAGCCCCACGGAAGGAAGGCTGCCACGCGAAGGAGAAGCACGGAGAGGACACTGCTGCTTACAGAGCTAACGGAAAACCCGATGCAGCGGAAACGGGGGTGGACAAGGCAGAAAACAGCAAGAAAGAGAAGGAAGAGAAGATGAGGAGGAGGAGGAAGAGGAGGAGGAGAGGAGGAAGAGGAAGATGAGGATGATGAATAAGTTGGTTCTAATGCAGTTTTTTGTTTGTTTGGTTTTTGTCTATAAAGCATTTAACCCCCTGTACACAATTCACTCCTTTTAAAGAAAAACAGTTGAAATGTAAGGCTGTGTAAGATTTGTTTTTGAACTGTACTCTGTCTTTTTTTGTATAGTTAACACACTACTGAAAGTGTCTTTAGATACCCTGTCCTGGTGGTATTTTCAGTAGCCACTAACCTTGTCTGGTACAGTCTGGGGTTGTAAAGTGGCATGGAAATTTAAAGCAGGTTCTTGTCAGTGCACAGCACACATTAGTTACATATGGGGACAGTAGTTTTTTTGGCTTTGTTTGTTTTGGTTTTTTATCTTCAGTTGTCTCTGAGGCAACTTATACAAAGATAATTGTTCTATTAACTGAATACCACTCTGTAATTGCAAAAAAAAATTGCAGCTGTTTTGTTGACATTCTGAATGCTTCTAAGTTAATTAGTAAAAAACAACAATAATAAAAAGAAGCACAAGCTATAGATGCCAGGAGTCACTGCAGATCCTATAGAAGAAAGAGAAGGGGGTGGAGACACAGAGAATTCATAGTACACATAGCCGTACACCATCAAGTTTAAACGGTTGAGTAAGACAGAAGAATTCCTAGGAAAGAATATAACACAATTGTCTTAAGAAAATATAAGAACAGTTTGACAGTTTATGACTATTAAAGAAATGACTCTGTAATTTGAAACTTTCACATTAAGGAAAAGAGTGTCTTAGTCCAAGTGTCCAGATGGCCTCATCAGAGAATTCTACCAACCACTTAAGATGGAAATAATATGAGTTTACAAGAACTTTTCCAAAGAACGGAAAAAGAAGGAATCTATCCAAACACTCATGAGTAAGCATAATCTTCTAATTAAATCTGACAAGGACATTATAAAAATACAAAATATAGGCCAATAAAAACAAGTACAAAAAGCCTACACAAAATATTATTCAACCAAGCCTAGCAATATTGGGAAAGATAGCATATCCTAATCTTATGGATTTATTCCAGAAATATATAATTAGTTTAACAGTAAGCATTTGTCAGTATAACCCAAAACATTAACAGAACAAATGGGAAAACATAATTATCTTCATAGGCACAAAACACATATTTGATGAGGTTCAATGTCTACTTAAGATTTTTTAAAAATGCATTAGTGGGGGCTGGAGACATGGCTCAGGATTAAGAGTCCTGGCTGCTCTCCCAGAGGACCCAGGTTCAATTCCCAGCACCAACATGGCAGCTCACAGCTATTTCTAGCTCCAGTTCCAGGGAATCTGACAACGTATTTTGGCCTCTGTAAGCACCAGACATATGTGCAGTGCATAGAAACACAGGCAGGTAAAGTACTCATACATGGGAAATAAAAATAAATAAAACCCTTTTTAATGCATTAGGCAAATCAGTGTAGACAGGAACTTAAACTGTTGAAAGGAGTCACAGAAACCCACAATGAAATTATGCTTCCTAGTAAAATACAAATCATGTCTGCTTTCACTCTGGGAACTCAACAAAGACTGTTATTACCACTTCTCCTCAATTATTGCACAGGAGGTCTTGGCAGGAACTGTACAGAAAGAGGCACATGATGAGAATTACCAGTGAAGAGCCCAAAACTCCTTATTCTCTGATAATACATTGCTTGCATAGGAAATCAGAGCAATCTACAGATCAAAATTAATAGGTTGACTTAGCAGCCAAGTATGGTGACACACACCTTTAGTTCCAGCATTGGGGAGGCAGAGGTAAATGGATCTCTGAGTTTGAGGCCAGCCTGGTCTACAGAGCAAGTCCCGGGACAGACAGGGCTACACAGAGAAATGCTATGAAAAAGGAAAGTAATTATTTTAAAACATAAAAACATATGTCACCCCTATAGGACAACACAAAGCAGATTTTTCTTTTACTTTTCTGTAGTACTGTAGATCAAACCCAAGGCTTTGCATATGGTAGACATCCACTTTAAGTTTTTTTTTTTTGCAAAGATCCCATTTGCAACAATACCACAAAATATCAAATATCAGCAATAAATATCGTCAAAGATACACAAATTTCTTCACAGGAATCTACAAAATGTAATAAAGGGGACATAAGAAGACTAAACACACAGAGAGATGTACATATTCCTAAAGCAGATGACCAGTAAAAATTTATAGCCAGTCATGGCATCACATGCCTTTAATCCCAGTACTAAAAAGGGAGAGGTAGGTAGATCTCCATGAGTTCAAGGGCAGCCTGAGCTACATAGTGAGATCCAGGACAGCCAAGGCTGCATTGTGAGATCCTGCTGTACAAGACTGGCAACTTGAGTTTGACCTCTGGAACCCACATAGAGGTGGAAGGAGAGGACCAACTACACAAAGTTGTTCTGACTTCCACATTGTCACAGCATGCAAGTTTACACACACAGCACACAGAAAGATTTGTAGACCCAATGCAATCCAATCGAATCCCAGCTTTCTGAAACACATAGTAAATTCTGAGTTGCCAAGTATGGCCAAGGAATTCTTTTGTGTTTGTTTTGTTTCGCATCGTGCCTGTCTTTAATTGTACCGCATGCATGCAGTGCCTGTAGAAGCCAGAAGAGGGCATCAAATTCCCCTGGAACTGGAGTTACAGATGTCTGAGCTGCCCAGTGTGCATCCTGGGAACCAAGCCCAAGTTCTCTGCAAAAGGTCTCTTAACTGCTGAGCCATCTACCCAACCTGTGGCCAAGACATTCTTTTAAGAAACATAAGGAGGAAGGGTGAGTTTTGAGTATAGAGATATCTGCCATTGTGGGAACAGAGTGTTGCTATTTGACAGACAAAATAAAACACAGTTGATTCAACAAAATCAAGGGAGAGCTGACTGGGCAGATCTCTGTAACTTCAAGGCCAGCCTGGTCTACAAAGTGAGTTCCAGGACAGCCAGGGCTTTCACACAGGGAAATCCTGTCTTGAAAAAACAAAGGGAGAACTGATAGCAAAGAACTATTCTCCATAAATTATGCCCAATCCATTGGACATCCTTGTGAGGGAAAAATATGAAATTAAACACATTCATCATGATGACCTGCCAATTCATAAATATAGACATATCTAAAGCAAGTGCACATGTGCAATGAGAAATAAACAAAAGATAGCTCCCAAATCTTGGTTCAGACACACTCAGACCTAGAGGCCACCCAGCACCCTCAACTACCAGGTTCAAGTCTCTGAATCCAATTCAGCAACTACAGTGAACAAGCTGTCAACAGCATGACTGATTCTCAAAAAAAAAATAATATGAGAGAAACCCCTTACCGCATCTGCATTACCCACATAAGATCCCAGTACCCACAAAGGAAAAATACAATGGGCAGATGAAAGTATCAGTGTATGGTGAAAACACACACACACACACACACACACACACACACACAGACACACACAGACACACACACAAAGAGAAACAGAAACACACAGCCCAGACGTGCGTGCCTGGGTATGCTTAGGTGGGAGCACAGCTCCCTGTCCTTCGAGGCCCTGCTTCCTTGTCAGTAGTTTCTGACCACAGGTTCACGTGGGGACACCAGGCTCTTAGGAATGTCCTCCCCAGGGCTTGCTTCAGGGTGAGCAGCTAAGATGGAGACTTCTGTCTTTATGTGCCATCATTTCCATCGTGGCTACAAAGGAATAGATGTAGGCTACGCACCGAAGCCAGCTAGCAGTGCACTCTCATAAAGTGGATCTATGGTCACTGGAAAACCAAAGAGAAAATGCTAGGGAAATCAGTAAATTATGATAAGGTATTTACTTTAAAAATGAGGGATAGAAACATGACAGTAAGATCAAATTCTGGGCAAAACCAGATGGCCACAATGAGCCTGGAGAGGAAATGTCAGGAGAGCTCTGACTAGAGAAATGTGTGCTGTGGGACCTTTAAATGATCGATTGGGGCATCAAAGCTCCTTTGGAATTTAGATTCCTGGATATGACTAACAGGGACTGGAGAGATAGCACAGCGGTTAAGAATGACTAACAGTTTTGTTTCAGAATATCAATATTTACCCCACACCAGAAATTATATTCTTTGCATTTTTATTTAAAAAAATAATATAGGCTTCAAAATGCACACGTGATTTGACAGCTTGTCAGACTTACCATCAGAAAAAAAAATGTGAGTCAAACTTTGAAACTCCCATTCCACCTGTCACCATGTGTAGCTAGTCAAGCTGAGTTCTGACCAATGCCATGAAATAAAGGCAGCCTTTGTGGAGTGGACACATGGGGTCATGGGACAAGATAAAGCCTGATCATGTCTGCGTATGACCAATATGGAGCAAGATCTCTGAAGAAAGGGGTCAAGGTCCCACGTACCTGGTACAGGGGATAGATCAGGAGGAGGCCAAAGGAGGCAACACCCAGGCAGGGAGAACAGTTCAGGCCAGGAACAGCAGTAGGCAGAGCTCTCCATGCAGCGGGATGGTCTTACAGGAAAGAGTGAAAGAACAGGCAAAGAATAAGTAGACCAGGCAAAAGTGGAAGAAATCACTGTCAGGAAGCCAGAGTGCACCAAGTCATGGCCTGAACCAGGGACCTGAAGGTACAGTCATCACTTTTACAGCGTTCTGACTGCCTGGGATAGGTCTTAGGAGGAAAATGCCAAGCAGATGTTAAGCACATTGTATAAACAGGGAGTGACAAGGGGAAGCCATTCCCGTGGTCTATTCCTGGAGTGAAGCTCCAGAGGCCCCTTGGACATTTGGGTACCATCTGTGCTGCTCATCAGCTGATAATGTGGACTGCCCAGTCTAAGCTTGCTCTGACCCCCAGCATTATGCCTTCACACAACCTTAGTAAGCACCTGCAACGTGCAAAGCATGGAGAACCAGGGCCAGTACCATATCCTTCCCCTGCAGTAAGCTCACTATACACGCACATAGATGGACAGATGTTCAGTGAGAGTCACAAAACATCAGGAAAGTAGCTGGTAGTTTGAAAACAGACAGTAGGTCCTAGCCCTCCAAAATCTCCTCCTCACCCCCCACAATGTTCATGCCCCCACCTATGAAGGAACCACAATGTAAATTAACTTAGAAGGCAAGGGTCGACCAGCAAGTTCAGCTGCTGCAGCCAAAGCTGCCCCAGCCTCTGTGTTCAAACGTCTCCCAAGTTGGATATACTTTTTCCTGAAGTAGATGGTGTGTCATTAGAGCCAGGAGTTGCACAGTGTGACTACTCCCTAAGTTTGGGGTTAGCTCTGACCCTTCCAGTCAATATTAGATCTTTTTCTTAAACCCAGAGTTCAAGGACACCATGAAGCCTCCTGACAAAGTCCCACCTTGGCCACCACCAGGCCCTGGAGCCTTCTTTTTGTGGTCATACCTACCTAGGTTCTTCAAGAGAGCATGGATTCAGAGGAACAGGAGAGCACAAGCCGGGAGGGAGCACCAGGTGAGGGATGCACGGGCTTAGGGAGGAAGAACATGGGCTAGAGAGAAGCACTAAGCTACAGGGAGCACCGACTGTGGAGAGAGCGCAGGCTGGGAAGCAGAAGCTGTGGCCTCACAGATTTGGGGACACAGGCTAGGCGAGAAGAGACTGAAGGCAGCATAGGCTATAGAGGAGCACAGACTTGGGAGCGCATGTTGCAGAGAGCACAGGCCAGGAGGAGCATGGTTGGAAGAGCACGAGCTGAAGGCACTGCCGGCGACAGAGGAGCACAGACCGAGGGAGCACAGACTGGAGGGAGGAGTACACAGGCTGAGTGGAGTCCAGGCTAGGAGAGCACAGACCAGGGCTGCATGAGAGGGGGTGGATGAGAAGCATCAAAGCTCGAACAAAGGAAGGTGGCAGCTCCTCAGCCCCCAAAACAGAGGACTGAGGCACAGGGCTTATTTATCTAGATTCCTGGGACAGGTTGCAGCTAGAACCCCTCCGGCCCATCCACTCTCCTCCACCTCGGAGGAGTGAGCAGGCCAGGGCAGCACACCTGCAAGATATATTTCCTCCAACTCAAGCTTCCAGCACCCTCCATCACCTACTCTGGCTACAAGCTCATGAATGGCCAGTCATGGGAAGCCTGAAGGGCAGTCTGTTGAGAATTAGTATCCTGACCTACAATGTACCCTTGAACTTTGAGTGATCAGTTCAAAGCCCACCCTCCTTCACTCAAGGAGCACATATTAAAGTGTCTGTTACTGTGCCTGGTCAGGCGAGGCTCTGGGGATAGGGCCAGCAACACAAGGGGCCAGGCTGACCTGCAGTGTTCTTCAGGAGCTGTGACCCATAGTTCTACTCCCTAAGCTTGGGGAGACTTTCGGAAATTAAAACACTCTCGTGTGGAAGGGAATCCATGCCTGTCCTTTGCCAAGTTTGGGAGATCCATCTAGTCCTTTGCTGTGCTTGAGGTGACCACCTGACTCCTGTCCATCACCGGCCCCAGCCAAGGGGAAAGCACTAGGAGCCTAGGAACCCAGTACCTGTCCCAGACTCCCTCCTGCAGTTGCCATTGGAAGTACTGCAAAAACCCCGCCCCTGGGCTAGGTGGGACGGGAACTGGGAAAGCCCTGGGGCCTGGTGTAGTGTAGGTGAGCTCAACCCAGCTACCCTCTGTGCGCCCAGGTGGGTGCAGAACCCCCGGGCAGCTGCTGCGCGGAGTGGCTCCGCCCCGAACTGTCACGGACAGCGCAGGCAGGCGGAGGGTGCACCCCGGAGGCTGACGTAGTCCAAGACATCTGCGGAGCCCAAAGTCGGCCCCGGCCCGCCAGTGACCACGGCCCTCAGAGCGCCACCCCCGGCCCCGCCCCAGGCGTCCCCGCGCCACCGTTTGGCGACACTGCGGCAGGCGGCGGGCGCGTTGCCATGGCGGCCAGGCGCGCGTAGCTGGCGGTGCCCAGCTCAACCCGGCAGGCACAGAGGCGGCGGCCAGCTTGGAGGGGATCTGCCGGAGGAAGGACCCGTCAGAGAGGGGATCTGACTCAGAGGAAACCTGCTGGGGAGGGGATCCCAGACCGGAGCGTGGTCCAGAGCTGGAGTTCCAACCTGCGCGCAGGCTCTGCTGAGCGCCAAGATGCAGGCCATGGACCCAGCCTCCCGGGGCTTCTACGAGGAAGATGGCAAGGACCTGGACTTCTATGACTTCGAACCGCTCCCCACCCTGCCGGAGGATGAGGTGAGCTAGTCCCAGAAGCCCACCTGCCCCTGAGGAGGGGTGGGGAAGAAGAGTGGGGAGAATATAGCTTTCCTGCTGCATAGATTCTGGTCCCTAGGGTACAGACTGCTAAGGGTTCCTGTCCTCAGCCCCACCCGCCACAGAACAGCTGGAATGCTGTATGGGACAGCAATGGGACTTTGCATGCAAAAGTTGGCTGCTGGAGGGGTGGGTTCCTGGTTTTTTAATCCTTGGACAGATTGGGGGCTGGGGATCCTGGCAGGTAGGGACAATAGGTAACTCCTGACCCACTCAGGTGGCCTAGCGCTAAAGCAGATGAGCTTGGGAATACCGTCTGAGACCCCTTCCCAGCGTTGTGGGTGCTTCCTGCCCTGGGGAACCTCCCTCCCCCAAGTCCCCTGAGAACTGCTTGTCCAGAACGGGCTTGGGCTACACAGAGCCCCTCCTGGTTGGATAGCTAGGTGCCCCGCCCCCAGGCTCCCAGATGATGGTCATGTACAAACTCCATGTCTTGGAATAGCATAGCAAGCAGCATCCCCCCCAAAAAAAATGCTCCCAGGGGCACCTTGACCTCCCTCAAGAGCCTTTGGGGGATCCTTCCAAGCCAGTACCTTTGGGGAGACCTTTCCAAATCAGGCTCTGGAGTCCCTGTGGAGGAATCCACCACTCTTTAGCCCCTTGAATACACCGGTGCTAGGGACCGTCCACCCACCTTTGCAGCTGGCCTAGCCATCTGATGGATGAAAGTCGGTCAGAACCTTCCTGAAGCATAAGCCTGAGGTCTGCAGCACCAGGCCCTGACAGCTCTTCCATTCCCCTTCCCTGGAGGAGTGGGTTCTGCTAGGATAGAAATCCATTGCTCCTGCCTGCCCCACCTCCAGTAGTGCTGGAGTTGGTGCTGCCCCCACCCTGAAGTGTCCTGGATTTGGCGCAACTGAAGTCTGCAGAGAGAAGAAGCCAGGGAATAAATAAGCCTTTGGACATCTCCCTGGCTTTGATGGGAATGAAAGGGTGCCCTCGGCACCCAGCCTTCAGAAACTGCTGGAGGACAGGACCTGTTCCAGGCTATCTGTGGGAGCCTCGGCTCTTGGTCAGCACCAGAAACAGATCTGAGAACCTCTGTGCCTTTTTGTATCAGCCACTGAGCTTGGAGGGCTCACTCTGTGCCTGGCATCCGAGGCAGTGGGATCGCTGCATCAACAGCACCTTGGTCCACAGGTTGAAGCTGAGCCTTGTACCCAGAGGGCCATCTGTCCACCATTCTCTGACACATTCTGTATTAGGAATGTCCCCAATCCTTCTGGGTTGGAGAGTTTCCATATACACAATGTGTGAGGTTTCTGTCCTCTGACCCTGATGAGTCCTTTCTTTGGAATTCCCGCATTTTAGTTGTATTCAGTAGGAAGTTCAGGTGAGTTCCTTGCCTGAGGAAGAGTGCAACTTTTCTTCCTATAAACAGAAGGTAATGGAGCTCAGTAGAAGCATGCCTAGCAAACCCAGTGCCACAAGAAAACTGAACAACAAAAACTTATTCTCTAAAATAAGAGAAGAGTCTTCCGGGCCTGGTCTTGAACCAACACAGTCCTGAGTCTAAGAATACACCTGAGATCTAGATTTGATGATTCCTACAGTCAGCTCAGTCCCCATTAAGGTTTTAAAATTCATGTACATCAAAGTCACATGACTCTGTCCCTAGCATTTGAAAGGGTTGCTGTCCAGAGGGTGGCAAAGAGTTAGGCTGCCACCCATTCTGCAGCTCAGTGCTGGAGAATCCCTAGGGGTCATGTAACCCAGGCCTGGACAGCCTTTGTGCAGGTGAGGTGAGACCGATCCATGATACATAGAGAGCATATAGGACATTTGAATTCTCTAATTCTACAGCTAAGAAATAGAATCCTACAGAATCTCCAGGGGTCCCAAATATCTCTACCCTGTCATGACCTAAAGAAAATCCAAATGACTTGGGAACACATTGTTCCCTCCTGGTAGCTGGTACAGTGCTAAACATGCTCACTGAAGGCTTTACTGTAGCTGCCGGAGATGACACACTGAACAGTGTTATGTGTGAGCAGGCCCCTCCTCTGTGGTGGAAGTGGGAAATGCCCGTCGGAGACCATCTTGGCATTTTCTTGTAATAAAGAGACCAGTGTCTGCATTCCAGCAATTCTCCAGAAAAACACGGCATATGAGCAGGCCATGTGCCCATGAAAAAACCTACTGAACATTTAGAACTCACCGCGAATGGACCAGCATATCCCACTACATTGTGGAGGCTGAAGCCATGCTCTGTCCCTGGTCTCCTAAACTGATGCAGCAAGAAGACCCTAGATACACAGTAAAGTTGCTATGCAAGGTGAACTTCTTGGAGGAGATGGCCTTTCCAGGATTCAACATGGAACATCAGCCTTTCTAAACATGGAAAGTGGAATCAGAAACAAACCGGTAAGACTGAATGTAAGCAGAACCCATAGCTGCCAGAATGGCAGGCATGCACCAAGTGACTGTGGTTGAGGGCCCAGTAGTGCTGGCCAAGAGGTAGGTGATATCACTGGCCTTCAGGAATTCGGAACAGTACAGGTTTGGCAATGAAGATGGCAACACTGGGTGTCAGCAGAGAGTTCTCACTGTCCCCAAGCCAACCAAATGTCTCCCAGAACCTCCTGGTGCAGGGCTGGCCTTGAGGACTGAAAATGAACAGAGACCCACAGCAGAAATTCTACTATTACAAAGGGGTTTTCCCCGTCATGCCCTTAGAGTCCATATAATATGTTTCCAAACAGGCTCTGGACAGAAGGCAGCCTAAAACTAGAAAAGAATTGAGCCAGCAGGGTGGGCACTCGGGGGCAGACACAGCCCACAGAGCACCCTGCAAGTTCCTGCCTCCCTGCTGGGGTTTGGCTGAGACTCACAAACTGAGGCTGCCAACACATGGTGCCGGCATCAATTTGAGTTTCATGTTGCCAGGTCCTGTTATGATAAGCTGAAAAGTCAATTGGTTATAGATGTACTGAAATGTGCACAGTGACCCCTAAGACTCCTGTAACCCAGCTCCAAGTCTATCTAGAGGAAGGGGAGCTCATGAGTGCATATAGACTCTTAAGCAGGGCACTCTGAGGTAACCAGATAAGGGCTTGGTCTCTGGAGCTCAGGGATCAGCTGAAGTATCTCTCCCCAGAGCATAGCCCCCAATCCCCAGGGTCTCAGTCCTTCCAGCCAAGATCAGGTTAAGTTTGCACCAGCGCACTGCAAGCAGAGGACTGATCTTTCTGCCTGCAGGGTGATCCCCACCCCACACCCACAAGTGCCACCCTGGTAAGGATGGTGAGGGGCAGGCTGAACTGTGAAGGAACTTCTCACCCACCAAGACCTGGGCCTATATAGGGCAAACGGAGCCCTATATACGTGGCTTCAGATCAGACCATCAACTGATCTTCCATGGCAAGAGCTGCAAGAGACTGCAAGGCCTGGAGCTTGCAATGCCGGGATCTGCATGAAACCCTTAGTGTGGTTGGCATGGGAACGCCATACGGACCCACATCTACATGAGTGAGCTCTAACTGCTCACGGGACTCACGGCAAATCACCTCTTTGATAGCCCCTGGACATGGTACCTTGTGGAGCCAAAGTCAAAGGCCTGCAGCAGGCTGAGCCTATTTCACTGGGGACTGAGCTGTGTGTGTGGCAGATAAACTGGCTACCATATGTCCAGGCAGCACCGTGAAGAAGCCAATGATGACACACAAGGCGGGCTCCTATCCACGGAGGAACCAAGAGGATTCACTGGAACTGGGATAGAATAGGGCACAGACTGAGTGAGGTTGGGTGGCTGGTGAGTGACATCTGAGTCCCCCTGGTCTGACATCCTTGTTCCTGACCCATTAGTCAAAACTTTCCCCTTCCCCTAAGACAGTCCTTTCTCCTACCTGGCAAAACTGGAGCAGCTGTAGGTCCTAGAGGCAGATGACCTCAGAGCCCACAATTCAGGCCTGGGGTCCTTCAGCTCTCTTGTTGTGGAGCACCGACAGGACCTTCAGCTGTGTAAATAGACTCTGGCCTGAGGATGCCGTGTGTGGAAGGGCTGATAATTCTGTCATTAGAGAAAACCTTGGACACAGCTAGAAGCAATGAACGACTCAGGACCCATGGGGTTCATCCCAGAATCATACAAATGACTCTGGGCTCCTGCTTTCCCAAGTCATTTACCCCTACCACAAACTGACCCTGAGGGCTGCAGGTCTTCAGCTGCTCTAAGGTCTGACCAGACCCCCCCCCCCTGCTCTCAGGAGCATCTTCCTGACAGACCTAAGTGGGAGGCAGTGATGTATGCTGCAGGATGGCCAAGCAGCATGTCTGGCAGGGTTGCCCTTTTTCTGCTGGCGGCACATCCTGTCATGGCTGTGAGCAGGCAGGCCTGCTGGCCAGCGTGAGCAGCAGCAGTGGGTGCCGGCAGGCCCTACCATGGGACTGAGGCTGACTCAGATTCATGTCGTGAGTTGGCTTCCTTTCACCTACATGGCTCAGCCCCACGGGGTCCTCAAGGCAACATGCTACCTCACGTATGTGTCTGTGTCGGCTTGCATGGATATGTGTGTACAAGCATGTTGCCCTGTATTGTACACTGTGATGGCACATTCCTGTGTGAAGGTGTGGAGGGATGGTGTACACGTGTGTGTGCAGTGTGTGTGTGTGTGTGTGTGTGTGTGTGTGTGTGTGTGTGTGTGTGTGTTCAGCCATGTCTGGTTGGCATCACCGGGAGCTCGGGTTCTCCTGAATTCTGAGAGGCGTCCTTGATACTACAAAGAAACCACAGGCTTGAGCCCTGTGTAGAAAAACAGCTTAACTGTCAGGGACCTTGTGTTTCAGGAGTAGGAGGTCTGGGAATGTGACCTCACCAAACCCCACTTTGAGCTCCAAGAATGAATTGCCCTGTGGATATGCAGGCTCTAACAGCCACTCAGAACCTAAAGGCTCGGGCCAGCAGCTTGTGGATCCTGCTCTTGGTATCATCCATTTGACTAGTTGCTTGTTTGGTTGATTTAATCACCATCTTCTCATCTGTGGCTTGTGATCATGGGGATGCCTTACAGTGTCAGCCAGAGGCAGAGACCCTTATGAACTATCACATGAAAAAACAAAATACAAAATACAAAAAAACCTGTCATTTGCCTATACTTGGGCAGCCCGTGTCTGGGGCCATGGCCACAGCTAGAGAAGCCAAGGCTCTGCCTCCGCTTCACCATTCCACTCCCCCCTGACAAGGGGTATCCACATCCTTTGCCACAGCAGCCCCCAGCCCAGCTCCAGAAGAAACTTCCAGACACTTGTGTAAGTGGGCGGTACACAAGACATGAACACAGGGGGTGACACAGACTTGACAGCAGCCAGGCCGGAGGCTTGCAGGCTAAGATGTCTGGTATGAATGAGTCCAGGTGTGTGTGAGGTGTGTGAGCATGTGTGAGCAACTGAGGCTGGGCTTGTGAGTGTAGGTGGGTACAGCAATGTGTATTATTGTACAGGAGTGTTTTTGCCAAGTGTGAGTGTGCATATGGGAAGACAACTACCAGTGAATGTGTGTGCCTGTTTTGGGCAATACACCAAATGCTCCATGGCTATGACATTCAAGGTATAACAGGGTGACTCTGCCTAAAAAGGCCTGGCCTAAGACCCTTTTCCTGACTGTAAGTGAAGTACCACCACAAGTCATCTATTTCCTAGAGCATTAGTCTCAGCGTGGAGTACTAGGTCCTTTCTGGGGCAGCCCTCTGTGAGCTTACACCAAGCCTGTCTTGGCAGGAAAATGTGTCTCTGGCTGACATCCTCTCCCTGCGGGACAGAGGTCTCAGTGAGCAGGAGGCCTGGGCTGTATGCCTAGAATGCAGCCTGTCCATGCGGAGTGTCGCCCACGCAGCCATCTTCCAGACCCTGTGCATCACTCCTGACACCTTGGCGTTCAACACCAGTGGCAACGTGTGCTTCATGGAGCAGCTCAGTGGTGAGGAAAAGGAGGGAACCCGGTAGGGGTGGGGGATACCTAGTGTGGCACAGTGGCGGTACCTTGAAGCTGGGTGTGAGCGCCAAGCAGCTGAGGCCATAAGGCAGGGCCCAAGCCCTGGATTTCCTTTGGAATCTGACTGTGTTCAAGTCAGTGCAGAGGAGAAAGGCGGGCTGGATGTTGAGTTTCGGTGGCCCCTGTAAGCCCCACCATCCTGAGATGCCATACACTCCCTCAGGGAACCAGAGAAGTGCTCAGCCGTAATTCTGAGCTCTATTCAGGCCTTCCTCAGAAGAGGATGCCTGGGTCATTGCCTCCCCTAGGGTGGCACTTCCGGCCTGCTGGAAGTTGATGCAAGAGCCTGAAGGTGAGACTTATCTGACCAGGTATACTGGACATTTATTAGGCCCCGTCCAGGTAAAGTTTGGTTTTCTTATATTAAGAGCCCAGCGTTCCTTTTTCAAGAGTCCAAACAAATTCCTTTTCTCCTTCTGCTTTGGACCTTGTGTGGTTCAAGAATGATGTATTATTGCCTCGGGTGCTTACAACTTTCCTTAGGGGGTCAGCCTGAGCAAAGGGAAAAGAGGCTCCAGGCTCTTCCTGGCTCCTGGCTGTTCTAGAAGGCTCCCAGGGTCTGAGCTCTGGTAGGTGGGGTTCTTTCTCCATCAAAGGATAAGATCAGAATGTCTCTCTTTTCTTCTCTAAGATGACCCCGAGGGTGCCTTTGTCCCACCAGAGTTTGACCTAACAGGAAACACCTTTGAGGTAAGCAGTGACTCTCCAAGTCTTGGTCACTTCATCTTTGGGTAACCTTTGTTATTGTAGTCCTGTGGCCTCCGTGTAGTAGGTTGTCCCCAGCGGGGAACTGCCTGTGGATGTTTGCGAACAACTCTGCCAGTTGGAATTGAGTTCACTTACAGCAATGTCAAATCAAATGACCTCTTAGTCTCACCAGTGACTTGTTGGAGGAACCAGAAAAGGCTATAGGTGCTCACCACCCTTAAGAAATAGCTCTGGAAGCCGGGCGTTGGTGGCACACGCCTTTAATCCCAGCACTCGGGAGGCAGAGGCAGGCGGACCTCTGTGAGTTCAAGGCCAGCCTGGTCTACAAGAGCTAGTTCCAGGACAGCCTCCAAAGCCACAGAGAAACCCTGTCTCGAAAAACCAAAAAAAAAAAAAAAAAAAAAAAAAAAAGAAATAGCTCTGGAGAGCCAGGCTGTAGTAGCCCACTTCTTTAATCCCAGTACTCAGGAGGCAGAGGCACACAGACTTCTGTGAGTTTGAGGCCAGCCTGGTTTACCAAGTGAGTTCCAGGATAGCCAAGGCTATTATACAGAGAAACCCTGTCTCAAAAACCAGGTGGGGGAAAGCCTCTGGGGACTGCAGAGATGGCTCAATGGCTAAGGGCACTTGCTGCTCTTGCAGAAGACCCAAGTCTGGTTGCCAGAACCCACATAGTGGCTAACACCATCTTTAACTCCAGTTCCAGGGGATCGGATGTTTCCAGGTGTCCACTGTGGGAAAGAGTTTGTTTTGTTTTGTTTGCCATGGGGTCTGGCTATATTGCTCAGATGTCTTAGTTGGGATTACTATTACTGTAGTGAAACATCATGGCCAAAGCAACTTGAGGAGCAAAGGGTTTACTTGGCTCACACTTCCACATCATAGTCCATTGTTGAAGGACGTCAGGACAGGAACCTGGAGGCAGGAGCTGATGCAGAGGCCATGGAGGGGTACTGCTTACTGGCTTGCATGTCATGGCTTGCTCAGCCTGCTTTCTTACTGTCCCAAGGATGGCGCCACCCGCGATGGACTGGGCCCTCCTTCATCAACTGCTAATTAAGAAACTTCCCTGCAGCTGGAACTTATGGAAGTATTTTCTCAGTTAAGGTTCCCTCCTTTCAGATAACTCTAGCTTGAGTCAAGTTGACATAAAACTGACTAGCACACCAGGCTAGTTCACAGCTGCTAGACTCAAGTGATCCTCCTGCTTTAGCGTCCCAAATGCAAGGGCAAACGTGTGCACCACCACACCCACCCAGTTTCTCAGCAACAACAGAGTCACAGTGACCAGAGCTCCTTACATTGTTAATGTATTCTGCATCCTTAACAGACCTCCTGACCTTGAAGTCAGATGTTCACTGGCATTCTCCACCAAAATTCTCAAAGTTCTAGTCTTTATACTGAGCCCATCAGAAGCTGATTTCCTCAGCTTCACGTAACAGTGATTGACAAACCAAAGTTGTATCTTTTCATCGTACAAGGTGATGTTCCAATACACACTGATGCTATAATGACCCAATCAGACTAGTCAACATGGCATTTCTTTTCACCCAGTGTGAGACAGAAATCATTTCATCTTCTTCTGTGGATGGCTGGCCATTTTTCCAGCTCTGTTTATTGGCTAACTGTGGTACACATGAAACTACCATCCACTGGCTTTTTACTTCAGTTTTCTGTTCTTTGTTAAATTTATCCACTCTAATATCAAAACAGAATCTTGCTACTATTTCTAGTAACTTAGAGGTTTGGTTTTTTGTTTTTTCATTTTTTCCTCTTGATCAGATGACCAGCAGTTGTTTCATACCATCTCCTCCAGGGACAAAGCTCATTCCCGCTCCAATCCTCAGCAAGTGCAGCATCTAGTGATTAGATTCTAGTCTATGGAGGAAGGAAGTGCAGAGATCACCTGTCCTGCCTCGGGGAATTGGTGACCCCTAATCTAACTATATGGATGGCACTGGCCTTGGCCATATGACTTCATATCTGTTCTGAGACTATCAAGGTTTACCATGAATACATATTTCATATTATGAAATATTTCTTTTGTCTCCTTGAAATGATCATGTAATTTCCTTCACTGAGATGTTAGTTTTTATGTCCTAATATTATCACCCTTTCCCACTTAAGAAAACCACTGTTGCATTTGACTGATGAGTACTTATTATGGGTCTTCCGGGGTTTTTATGGGCAGCTGGTACTTTTCCACCCTACAAATGACCAGCTCTGGTTTCAGAATTGCTCTGGGCTTGCCTCTTTGCTCTGTTTGTACAAGAATAGCATTATCTATGCATTGGAAATCTGGGAAAACTCATTGAATAGGACATCGGCTTCCTTTGTGAATAATTTCTAACTAACATCAATTTTTAATAGTTATAGCACTGACCTTGTTTGTGCTACAAAGGTTTTATTTTTTGTTGTTTTGAAACTACAGCAGGAGAAAACATGCACCTAATGGGCTGAAGGTGATGCCCTTTGCATCTTTGTGATGTCTGCTAGTTTCCTGTTCCCATGCACTGGACCATTCTTCAATTTCTCTCTGCTGTGGATCTAACCAGAGGCTGTTTACCTTGTTAGTTCTTTCAGAGTACCCTCTGCATCCCCTGGTTCTGAGCCTGTCTCTTCTTTTGTTTGCTTTGAGTTCAATGTCTATTCCTTCACTTCAGGGGGAAACTCATCCACCTTCATCTTCTTTATCTCCGGCTGTGAGTTCCCTCAGCATGTGAGCTTTGTCACATCTTGTTTGCTTCTGGGTATTTTTTTTTTAGTTCAGCTCAATAACAAGAGTTATTCAGTTATGTGAATAGGTTCGGTTTCCTTTTTAGGAAGACATATACACAGAAGGCACACATGTACCAAGTACACAGCTCCACTGTAATGATGAAGCCTGTGGTGAACCTTGGTGAATTCCATGGCAGGTGAGGGCGCCCAAGGGGAGGGACAAACACGACAGGCAGACAAAGCTTCAGTGAGAAATTTTATTAGAAAGGGGAAGGAAGAGGGAAGGAAAGAGGTAAAGAGAGCTAGAGAGAGGACAGAAGAGGGAGACTGAAAAATCTTGTCTGCCCGAGGGGAACCTCGGGGAAAGAAAGGGGCTGGGGAAAGTGCAAGTGGGCGTGGGTCTTTTTTAAAAGAGGTTCTGTGCACCTACCTCTAGACTAGTAGGCATGGGACCCCGAGCTGACCAGAGTGCTGCCTGAGTGCATTCTGCCAGGTGACAGGGGCGGGCCAGCATAATGCCTGAAGCCTTACACCCACACCTTTTCCAAAGCTGGCATCTCTGCAGTCGGTATCCAAACGGAGTCATCACAATGAGAAACCGGCACCCCCACCCCCACGGTGACTGTCCAACCACACAGAACAGAGATGTTGATCTCATCCTGTTCTCCTGCTCCCTGTGGCTGGACTCAGCGGGGCTGGTGACAACTGTCATGAGAGTGTAGTCACTGGAAAGCTTTCATTCTCTATAATCTCTTCTTATTTCTGAGCACACTGGGACTTTTAATGCAGCTTTGTCTTTCTCTTTTGACTTTCTAGCTCAGTCAGGCTGTGGCTGAAGCAACGTCCCCTGCACACCTAGTAGAGAAAGAGTGTGCAGGTTTCCTTTATTCCTTGGTCAAGATGCAGCCTTTTCCATGTAACTCGGGCTCATTCATCCATTTGTCTGAATCTTCTGTGGCATTCATTTTGTTTTTGTTTATTTGTTTACTTATTCATTCTAGTAACCTTCAAAAGGCATTGAAATCTGCCTCTAGGGACAGGTAAATGGGGCTCCCCTTCGGTAAGGGCAATGTGTTCCCTTGGTTGCAGAGCAAGTAGCCACTAAACCTGAGAGGGTGCAGAAGAGGGGCTGCCCTGGGGGCTGAGCCTTGTGGGGAGGGGATTTCCTGTGGATTGGCTGCAGGACACCAGTGTGGTTAGCCAGGGTAGAAACAGGAACTGGGGCTTGTATGTCGGAGAGGGGTCCCAGGTCTCAGAGCTTCTTCGGGTTCCTTCAGGTTCCTTCATACCTTACCCTTACTATGGAGAGACTCTGCATGTACTGGGAAGTGTTCCCATGTTCACTCTGGGACATATGACCCTAGCGTGAGTCAAGGTGCCCAGGGTCTCTGTTCTGCCCCAGATTCGCTTTATTCTGGAACCCTTTGCTGGGGCCTGCCAGAAGTCCTAAGCAGTTCAGGAGATACAAACAGTGGCAGGAACACAGGGCTCAAGTGTGTGACGTGGACAGCCTCACTCTGGCTTAGGTACACCTTCTCTGGAACCTTCTAGTGTCATCTCCTCCCTGTGCTGTTCCTCTCTGGCTCTGTGGGGCCGGCCACTACAGGCACAAGCTGCACAGCTAGCTTTGGGTCTTTGGACCAGCCTCACTTTGGACAGAGGTTGCCTGTTGTGACCAGGCTGGTCACCTGATCACCATGTCACCTGCTGACCTTACAACAATAGCCCCACCACACCTTCAGTGTTGTTATATCCGTTCAGACCCAGACCCTGCTCCCTCCTCCACCTGACCTGGGCCATTTCTCCCTGTTCTCCATGCTCTCCCCACAGAGCCCAGATAACAGGGAGCATCTCCTCCAGTGCTCCCGCCCCCATCCAGGTATCCACCTGGACCCTCTGTGTTCCAAACACCATCCAGCCACCCCTTCTGATCTTCCCCTCTGCTACTGAGACCAACTCCCCAAAACATGTTCTAGAATCTCCCAGGCTTGTTGTGACCAGTCTTCTCAGAACTGGGTAAGGTCAACCCCCTTGTCCAAAACCCCCTCGGGCTGCCTAGCTTCCAAACGTTAACAATCCCCCAACCTCTACACTGGCCCTCTGTCACATGCACAGTCCCTGTCCTTGACTCTGTCACTCTGATGGGCTCCTATGGTACCAGGCAGGATGGCTGAGTCCTATCACCTGCCATTTACTTGAGACCACAGGCCACAGAGAGGCCTGATGATAGGAGACTGTGAGTCAGGGACCTGTCAGTGATGCTGAAATGGAACAAGGAGCCTGGCTTTCATCAAGGGGCGGAGGCCTCTGCAAGCAGGTAGACTTCAGGCTACAGACAACAGAATGAGTCCAAGGGGAACAAGGCTGAGGAGGTGGGCGAGGAGTGAGTACCCACTTAAACGATAAGGAGGCTGATACTCACTGGCCAGGAGAGGCACATCTGCAGTCCCCTCTCCTCAGCCATGTTGCCCTCACAGAATGTGACGGGATGACTAGGGGGGAAAGGCAATGTTGGTCAGGACAGTCAGGATCCCAGCACTGACTGAGAGTGCAGCAGACAATGACCCTGACCAGAGTGGACACAGCATGGGCTGAACCCAGAGCAGGTGCACATAGTACCTGGGCCTAAAAGAATAAGACTTCCAATGTATGAACCAGCATACAGCCCAAAATAAATGGAGTGCTTTGTATCGATAGTTTCAAGGTAGAAATGTAACTTAAGTGTGTGACATTTATTCTTTTCAATTTTTTATTTTTTATTTCATTTTACATACCAACTACAGTTCTCCCTTCCATCCCTCCTCCCACGCCCACCACCCCCTCCCACCACCCCTCAATTCCCCCCTAGCCCACTCTCAGTCCACTCCTCCTCACCTGCAAGGGCTCCCATGAGGAGTCAACATAGTCTGTCACAATAGGTTGGGGCAGGGCCAGGCCCCTCTCCCTTGCATTAAAACCGAACACAGCATCCCACCATAGAGAATGGGGTCCAGCAAGCTAGTTCATGCACTGGCATTATATCATGGTCCTACTAAGTGTGTCATTTATAATAGCAACAAAACCCACAGGAATCCAGCAATTAAGGCAGCAAGATTTTTAAGAAATAGAACAGTCAAGTAAGTCAACACAATGAACATACGTGGAGAGATTTCATCGTCCCCTAAAATATAGGTGGTTATTTGTGAATATAAATAAATATCCTGACTAAGCATCATGATTTCATTTTGCAAGCAGATTAAAAGGGGGCTAGTCCTTCTTGAATAACATTGGCTTATACACACACACACACACACACACACACACACACACGGGGGGGGGCACGGACACGTTCACACACCCGGTATTCCAGCCTGGTACAGAGCCCTCCCTCACTCTCCTGTGCACAGACAGGACAATGCCAGCTTCCAAACCAAAAGAAGACTCTTCTCCCCTCCCGCTCATTTCCTGTTTGTGGAGAACAGGATTTCTATGCCCTGGGCAGCAGGCCCAGGCAGCATGCTGACCACAGGAATGGCAGACTTGCTGGTCTTGGCAGGGGAAAGCAGTCGCTTGCAGGACAGGTACTAACACTCCTTGGTACCACAGGCTCACATCTACTCCCTGGGGGCCACACTGAAGGCTGCCCTGGAGTTTGTGGCAGAACCAGAGCTGGAGCCCAGGCTGAGCCCAGACCTGGAGGGTCTGCTGAGCCAGATGCAGGCAGAAGACCCCAGGGACCGGCCAGACCTGGAGGTAAGCTCCCAGCTAGACACGCATGCTGCATGACCATACAGACAGCACAGACCCTGCAGCCTCACTGGGTTCCTTGGCTGGAATCTGGAGGCCCTGTGTTCTGTTGAGATAGAGGCCGGGTTTTGCTATACCTTGTGTAATAAAAGCTATCAGGGGCAAAACAGTCTTTTTTTTCCTGCCAGGATGTATGCCTTGCTTTTTTTTTTTATGTATCAGAGAGTGCATGTGTAAACAGGTGGCCTGATCTGGGGGTGATGGGTGCCATCCCAGAGCTGTGCAGTTGGGCGGGTCTCAGGAGGCTAGGCTTCCTTGGAGAGCTGCAACCTGAGAGGCACCCTGGCGCTTGCAGAGCATCATAGCACTGTGCGAGGAGAAGATGCAGCCTGCGTCCTCATGCCGCCTGTGCCGCAGTCTTTCAGCCATTGGAAGAAGGGTGCTCTCCATTGAGTCCTTCGGAGCATTCCAGGGTAAGCGCCAACACTTACACGTCTATGCCTACACATGTACACATGCATACACATACGTTCATACATGTGCACAGGGACACATACACATTTAACACCATCCGCAGAAGAATGCACACAGTATAGTAACACGCACCCTTACTCATGTTCACATGTTCTCATACACCATATAAACACCACACTCACAGTCACACACTTGTTCAAATCCAGCACATGTGTATCCCATGTAAACATGCTCATGTGTTTATACCATTACATACATAAATATGCAAATGCCTGTTTATACTACACACTCGAGTGCAAGTGTGCAGACTGGTGTATACATCTACATTCAAGTGCATACCACATACGTGTACACATGTGCCTGCTGCGCACACGCTGCCATTTTCAAACTCAGGCTTCGTGACTCCAGCCAGCCCTGTCTGGTGCGCTCACCTCTCCACATGCAAAGCTGTTGCCATCCATCCAGAATTTATCATAGTCTCGGGACCAGGCTGGCCTCCACAACTACCCAGAGCCTCAGAGTGGCTGGAGGGTCATCCCTGACAAGCAAGCAGCAGGGTTTGTAATGCTGCAGCCCTGATGATTGCCAGTGTCACCTCGACAACAGGAGAGGGTGACTTCTGAGGGCAGGTATAGACAAAATACTGAGTAAAACAGGCAGCTGAGTCGCTGTGGCATGTATGCAGAACTTTGTGACATACTGTGTGTGTGCAATTGTGTACCATAGCATGTGTGCAAGACCATCCTGCATGCCATGTGTGTAGAAGACTATGTGCCCTATGCCTGCCACCAGACTCCACTTCTCCCCCTAGGGAGTGGCTTGTATAATCACAACGGAAAAATGAGGAGCTTTGGGATAAAGTAATTAATTAGATGGCAAGGGCTGATCCCCTGGGAAGCTCAGCCAAGAGGGAGACCCAGAAGCCTGCATTCAGAGACTATAATTGACTGAGTTATGTGACTGTAGATCCTGGGGACCTGGAGCCTATGCTAAGGGGACAAGTGGGAATCTGGAAGTACAGGACATGTAAGCCTGCCCTGTGAGACTTTGGGGAGGGAACTGTGGTGATGAGTAGGACAGGGTCAGGGATGGCTCTCAGGTCACCACCCTAGCACAGACTCCTGATCCCAACTTCCCTGCAGTAACCATTTCCTGCTTCTGTTCAGACCTCAGTGAGAACACATGGAGGGGAAGACCTGCTCCAAGAAATGTGGGGCCCAAGAAGATGCCAGGAGACCTCAGCACTGATCCAGAGGCACTGTCCTCACCAAGGGGCCTACTCCAGCCTCCTGCCTCCAGAGATGCAGAGCAGGAGACTGGTCAAGGTCCCAGAGCCCCCTCCCCCAAACCACTGCTTTCGGCCCCCATGAGAAATGGTGAGAGCCCAGGACAGGAAGGGCTGGCCAACCTTGTCCTGGATGCCAGGTGCCCCCTGGGTGAGGTGGACAGAGACATCCTCAGGCGAAGCCGGCTGAAAAAGGCTCAGACATTTCCCAGGCTACTGCAGGAAAGTACGGAGACCAGCACCCTCTGTCTGTCACTGACCAGCTCAAGAAACCAGCTGACCATATCCGAGTTCTTCCCCCCAGACCCCAGCAAACTCTTCCTGGAAGGGAAAAATGGTCTTTCTAGCTTCAATACACAGTCTAGAAGCAGACTTTGGCCAGAGCAGGAACCTGGAGTCCAGCTGGATAAGGCACCAGGTGCAGGCCGCAATTCGCATAGGAGTCCAGGAGCCTCCGGACAGTCTGAGGCTGCATCTCCTAGCCAGGGACCCGCAGAGTACAAACTTTTGCCCCGCCCAGTAGACTCTGGAGATTCAGACCGTGAAGGCCAAATATCTAAGAGTGAAGAGGGAATTCCAGAAGGATCCAGACAACTGGAAAGTGCAGCCACTGAGCAGGTATGTGAGGTAGAAGGGGGTCAGAGGCTGCTTCTCCTTATCCTGGATGTGCAGCTCACACAGGCCCTGCCCCGCCCTGCCTTCACTCTTGACCAATAATTAACAGTGTCTTGTGGGCTCCCTATTTTTGAAGGGAATTTCAAATGCAAATTGAGGGAAGGGCTGGATGTCACCCCCAGACATGGGCCCCCAGGCCAGAACCCCTCCCTGTGGTCTTTCTAGATGTGTAAGTTCACCTCTGAACACCCTAGAAAGAAACAATTTCCTCAGCCCCAATCCACCCGTGTACAGGTGCATCCCCATGGTTCATTATCTTCCCAGACTGAAGTAGACAGCTCCTAGATTGGGCTTCAGGGGCCCAACCATTTTCCAAGCCTTACCTCAGACTAGGTTCCATGAGCTTCATACTTCACAGAGGGATGGAATTCCAGTACCTGGGTCTGCAGGTCAGATGTGGACCACAGCACTAAGTGTGCTCCCACCTTGGCTGTTCAGTGGGTCCCTCAAAGCTCTGTGTCCCCACGTGTTTCTCAGAGTAAGGACACCTGAGCCAGTGGCCTAGTTTACATTTGTATATCAAAAACCATCAGGCCAGCTGGGTGGTGGTGGCGCACGCCTTTAATCCCAGCACTCAGGAGGCAGAGGCAGGCAGATCTCTGTGAGTTCAAGGCCAGTCTGCTCTACAGAGTGAGTTCCAGGACAGCCGGGGCTACACAGAGAATCCCTGACTCCAAAAGTCAAGAAAAAGAAAGAAAGAAAGAAAGGAAGGAAGGAAGGAAGGAAGAAAGAAAGAAAGAAAGAAAGAAAGAAAGAAAGAAAGAAAGAAAGAAAGAAAGAAAGAAAGGAAAAAAGGAAAAAAGCATCCCTATTTCCCACCAGGCTTTGTTACCCCGAAGGAGAGAGTGTGAGGCAGGTATTTCTGTGGTGTATATTATCATTTGCACACTGATGAGAGCTTGAAGAATTCCCATGGGAGTGTGGATGTCTGGTGTAGGGTTGGTGATGCAGATGATCTGCATTGTCTGGGTCTGTGGTACTCACATATGCTCAACCACCATCTCAGGATTTCTCCACAGGGTACAGTCATCTTACAACACCATCTTCTAGATGGATAAACAGAGGTCTGGACAGCTGAGTAGCCTATGGTGGGAAATGCACTGCTAAGGAGGAAAGTTGATGTCTAGCTTGAAAAAGAACAGAGCAAATCAGTAAGCCTGGCTTTCACCTTAGCCATCTGGTCAACCTGCCTCAGATAGAGTATGCCCAGGACCCTCCAAACCTCAGACTCCCACATAGGGATGGCCCAGAACTGTTAATGTATCAACCCTTCCTGTGCACGGAGCCAGTGGATAGTATCTCAGGTGAAGCTGATGGCCTCTGAAAGCTTCTGCTACTGCTAATGTGTGTGTACTTCTGTGGTGACCTTGTTCCCAGATCTTCAGGTGGTTTCCACAGGCAGGAGCCATCTTCTAAGTTCCATTAGTTATATTCACCTGAAGATGTATTAAGATACACATAAACACAAAATTTACCATCTTAACCACCTCTAAGTGCATGGCCCAGTGTATTAAGGACATTCACATCTCACTATCTCCAGAGCAGACTCTCTTAACCTGTGGGTCATGACCCCTTTGGGGGTTTAAATGGCCTTTTCACAGGGGTCACCTAAGACCATTGGAAAACACAGATATTTACATTATGATTCATAATAGTAGCAAAATTACCATTATACAGTAACAGCGAAAATAATTTTATGGTTGGGGGTCACCACAACTTGAGGGACTGTATTAAAGGGTCACAGCATTAAGAAGACTGAGAACCACTGCTCCAGAGGTTTTCCATAAGTCGGGCATTGATGGCTCATGCCTTTAATCCCAGCACTCCAGAGGCAGAGGCAGGCAGATCTCTGTGAGTTCGAGGCCAGCCTGGTCTACAGAGCGAGTTCCAGGACAACCTCCAAAGCACAGAGAAACCCTGTCTTGAAAAACCAAAAATAAAATTCTCACAGAGGTTTTCCATTCCCTACACCTGAGCTCTGCCTCCAACGAACACTGGTTTTCCTTCATTCCTCTCCACGGCCTCATCACCTTCTATATTTTTACAAATACAACCTCGTGTGTGAAATCCAACAGCTTCTGTTATCTAGCGTGTTTCATTCCCATAATGCCTTCAAGATCCACCAGTAATCAACAGTGCAGTGTCTCCTCCTCCTCCCTGCTCTTTTTTCTCCTTGTCTCGTGGTACCTGCACAGTCCCGGGACTCACTCTGGAGCTGTGAGGGAGCTTCAGTTCTTGGTCCTCCTGCCTCCACTTCTCAAATGCTGGGATTACAGGTGCCACCACGCCCAGCTCTTGAATGTTCTCCTGGGCCATGCCCTTAGAAATAGTTGAAACATTTAAGTTTTATGCTCTGTATTTTAACACACACACACATCACTTCACACACACACACACACATACACACAGAAGTGAAATCTCTTCATTTTAAAACTTGAGCAGTCCTATAATATTCTGTCCCGTGGATGGACTACATTTCTTCTCTCTCTTGTTTTAATCGACCTTTATTTTAATTTATGTGTATGACTGTGGACTGCTATTTAGGTGCTGGGAATTGAAAGGTCCTCTACAAGAGCTATTTCTCCAACCCCTGGACCACATTTCTTTATCCATCCATCAGTATTTGAGATGCTTCCCCTTTTGGGGTCTGGTGAATGATGCTGCCTTGAACCTGGGTAGACAGCTGTCCACTCCAGTTTCCTTTCAGGTCTTAGTGGAATTGTTGGATCTTAGGTGATTCCCTGTACTTTCTCTAAGGAACTGCCATCCTTTCCCATGGCAGCTGCACCATTTCATGGGTGAGGGCTCCAGGTTCTCCACATACCCACCCATGGAATTTGGAGAACTTCTCCAGTCCCTTGCATAGGGGATACTGCATGTGGGAACGGAATCACTATTCACCTGTCACCCTCCATGGAAACTCTTCCTTAGCACCGAGAGGACTGAGTGTTCTCATGTGACCTGTCTCTTCCACAGAGCCTCTCCCTGCAGGACCTTCTGTCTAAGCTAGGCCGGCCCTTCAGGGAGTACGAGCTGTGGGCCCTGTGCCTCTCCTGCCTTAGCACTCTGCAGAAATACACGGAGCACCCAGGTGATGGGTCTGAGCCCTGGGCCCAAAAGCTGGGAGGGAGAGAGGGGAGTAGCAAAATGCTATGAGCCAGAGGCAGCGATGGAAGCTCGGTTTTACTGGGCAACATACCCTAGGGGGACACCTGGGTCTTGGCACAAAGGGACAGTGGAGACAATTGCCTAAAATGTGGTCCTAACATCAATAGCCCCCTCCCCCCAGTAAAAGAAGGGTCTGGGATGTTACACTAGTTTGTGACCCTGCATGTTCAACCCTGCTGAATAATCACATAACTGGACTGTCATCTGTGCTCTCAAAGTGCCATGTGCAGTAATGGAGGTAGCATCTGAGGGGACCAGGCTGCCACCCTTGGAGAAATATTGTCCAAGGACAATCTGCTGTTAAGCTGCCTCTCAGCCATAAGTCTGGAGAATCTGAAGAGCCCAACCTCCCTCACCCAGCCATTCCCAAGAGCAGAGCACCGTGGGCCTTGTCCACACCCATCCTCCTGTTTATCCTTAACTTGATGAGGATGATAGGCCCCAACAGTGTTCCCAGGAAGCTCTGCTCCTTAGGATGTAAAGACCTCCAGTGCCTGTCCAGTCTTGACAGGTGTCTCTGGGGTCTCTGTGTGCCCCGGAGTCCCCTGATGCTGGCGAGGGAGCTGCCCACATGTAGCTGCATCCTTGTTCTGTTCTGTTGCAGCCCGCCTGTGCCTGGATAACGTGCTGGTGGCTCAGGACGGGACTGTGTTCTTCGGACCACCCCCTTCCAATGGTACACATGGGTCACTCTCAGGGGGCGGAGGACCAGAGCTACCTGCCAGGCTGGGAAGGAAAACCAAACTGTGGTTGCTTTTCTAGGCTCCTACAACTCACTCTTCCTGGCTCCCGAGGTGTCTGAAGAGAAATTGGTGACGGAAAAGGTAAGTGCATCATCTCTCGCGCTGTCTGTGCCCTCTGCCCAGTCGGTCACAGTGCCAAACGCAACACCAACTTCACGTGCTGCGGAGAGTTACTGGTCGTGCGGTGGCGAGTTACTGGTCATATGGTGGAGAGTTACTGGTCATGCGGTGGCGAGTTACTGGTGTGCCACGGGACACACTCCTATCCTGAGGACCTAGGCCCCGTCGCCACTATCAGGCTAATAGGCTTTGACAAACTTTAAATGAAATTAACTAAATTACACTCGGAATCTGGTGCAAACCGCCACTCTGGGGACCAGGTTAGCTAATCCTCCTGGTTTTGGCTCACTTGGTACTTAGCAGGACAGGGGCCAGGTCACTTAAGGAGAGGGAGAGGGACAAATGGAGAGGACCGGGCCTTGAGGGGCAAGGGCTGAAAGGTTTTGGGTGGAAGGAGTGAGGGAGAAGGGTGATACCAGAGAGGACAGAGCAAGCCCAGTGGTTTTCAACCTCATGTGCTGGACCCTGCTGCTAGAGAAATGGCCCCTGGGAAATTCCACAGAGGCAAACGGAACCTCCCCAAGGCCAGGCTTTCTAGCCAGAGGGGTCAGGAAAAAGCAAGGTGACTTCAGACACCCTGCCCGTGCCTTCTGCTTATGCAATTCACATGGGGCCTACTGGCCGGCTGAGACCTAGAGCAACAAAGGTGCATTGGCCTCAGCTGCTGATGCTGAGGGTCCATCCACCCACGGCAGCTGCGGGGAGCTGGAACCATAGACACTTGGACAAGAAAAAGAAAGGAGACCAAACGTTGAACATGCCTGAGGAGCCTGCCCTAGAAAACCAAGCGTTCGTGTCATCAGAATTCTGGAAGGGAAGAAAACAGTGGGGGAGGCAGAAGAATAATCAAGAATAATGAAAGAAAAATATCCAATTATGGCAAAACACATAAACCCACATATTCAAGACACAGGAAAGAAAAAGGGAATAAACCTAAAAAACCAACATCAGGTTATAGTAAAACCTCTGAAACTGAGATCAAAAGAGAAACAGTTTATCCACCCACAGGGGAAAACAGTTCAAATGTCAGTGAGTTCCTTCTGGATGACCTTTCACCCAGAGTCTCATGAAAACACCTTTGTATCAAGACAGGCGATGGTGGCCTAAGCCTTGAAACCCAGCACTCGGGAAGCAGAGGCAGGCGGATCTCTGTGAGTTCAGATTTCTGTGAGTTCGAGACCAGCCTGAGCTACAAGAGCTAGTTCCAGGACAGGCTCCAAAGCCACACACACACACACACACACACACACACACACACACACACACACACACACACACACACACACACACACACACACACACACACACACACACACACACTCTCTCTCTCTCTCTCTCTCTCTCTCTCTCTCTCTCTCTCTCTCTCTCTCTCTCTAAACTGAGGCAGTAATAGTTATAGTGCAGCATACAGACTGGGCTGGCAAGATGGTGGATAAAGCGCAGGTCTAACAGTCCTGAGTCCAAGCCCCAGAACCCAGGGATTCTGGGAAGAGAACTGACACCACAGAGTTGTCCTCTGACTTCCATACACACGGTGGCACCCCGCCCACACACCATCAACACACACAACAATAGTGAGGTGTAGTGAGGTGGGGTTTTGTCAGTTTGCTAATTAAGTATAAAGACTGGGGTGGAGGCTCGGTGGTTCAGAGCATGCGCTGCTCTTGCAAAGCATCAGTTTTATTCCCTGCACCCACAGCAGATGGCTCTTGTAACTCCTGTTCCAGGGCATCTGATGACCTCTTCTGGCTTCCTCAGGCACTGTACTTATGTGAGCAAACACACCCCCCCCACACACACTTTAAAATAAAAGCTCAAAAACTATAGCTGAAGAAATAAGATTATAGATAGCATTGTTTATGTAAAATCCCAAGGAATCCACCATACAAACAAAAATCCCTCCTAAAACTTAGAAGTGAATTCTGCAATGTCACAGGATGCAAGATAAGCTCATGGCTGCAGAGGTGCTAGTCTGCTATGCTGAGGGGGTAACGTGGGGAAAACAGTGTATTTCAGTGGTCAGGAAGAAGCATGGATGGGACAAATCATGACACAGCCCTGAGAATGGGTCTCCAGTGACTTCCTCCAGCTAGACTCCACCCCAGCTGACTTCCTCCTGTACCTCTCCAAACAGCACCACCCGGGGACAAGTGTTTTAACACACCACCCTGTGGGAGACCATTCATATTCAAACCATAATAGTCTGGCTGAGTCATGATGTGTGACATTTATAATTCCCACAATCTAAATATTCTTACCCAGCTAACCTCTAGCTTCCTGGACTCAGGTGTCGGTCAGTCCAAGATCAAGTTCACAGCCAACTGTTGCCACATGATTGGGAAATTGCCAGCTCAGTGTTTATTAAAGTTTTAAAAACTTAAGCATTTTTGACATTTAAAATATTTATTTTTGGCTGGGTGTTTGTTGCAATCGCCTTTAATCCCAGCACTCGGGAGGCGGAGGCAGGCGGATCTCTGTGAGTTCGAGACCAGCCTGGTCTACAGGGTGAGTTCCAGGACAGCCTCCAAAACAATACAGAGAAACCCTGTCTTGAAAAACCAAAATAAATAAAAATAAACAAAAAAAACTGGGGAGATGCCTCATGGTAAGCCCACTGGCTCTTCTAGAGATCTAGGTTCAATTTCTAGCACCCACATGACAGAACCACAAAACCCATTCACATAAAAATTCTAAAGTAAACTCTGGTGATAGAAATGGGGGGGTCATTGCTCTGACTGCCTGGGAAAGTGGTTCTAAAGTCTTGGGAATCATTTGTGGAAATTTGGAAACATTAAATGAGGCAGACTAGAGTAGCCCTAGAAAGTCGTAAGCAGAGCTCAAAGGGCAATGCTGGTGAAAGGTGAACTGCAGGACAGAGGTGGAGGTGGCTTGCACCTTTAATTCCAGCTGGAGCCAGAGGCAGGTGGATCTCTGCGTTCGAGGCCAGCCTGGTGTACAGAGCGAGTTCCCTGCCTGGAAAAAGGGGGGAAAAAAGGAAGGAAGGAAGGAAGGAAGGAAGGGTAGTTTAGAATGCTGATAGAAATGCAGAAAAGGCTGGGTGCATACAGTTTCAAGTGGAAAGAAGACTTTACTGGGAATTGAACTGGAAGCCACTTGTGTTCCCTTCTGGCAAATCACTTCAGTAAGAGACTGAATTCAAAAGTATTAGACTAATTACTTTTATGAGGGAAATTTCAAGGCACCACATAGTTTAGGTTGTGGCATGGTTCTTGCTGGCTGGTTTTAGTTAGAATTTGCAGGGCGACCTGGGATCAAAAAGTAGAGTCAGGGTTTGAGACATTTGCAGTTTGCTCCTAACGGAAGCAGAACAGAAGGTTGGGGCCAAGGCCAGAGATTGCAGAACAGATTGCAACCATTAAAAAGAAGAGAAACACTTGGAGCTGGGACAATGGGGAACATGCCCAGAGGGAATCTCAGGAATGGCCTGACCCCACCCACAGCGACCAATTATAAAGGCTTTTGTAAGACCTCCCCTGTAAAGACAAAGTGTTGTTCCAGGGTGAACTGCTTGCAAAAGATCAGCCTGGAAACATGTTTCCCTCATGCTCCTTTCACAGAACTTAACTTTCCAGACTCTCGGAAACTGTTACAGCCATGATCCCAGTGAGTTTGGTCCCTGCTCCAGCTGACAACATGTCTGGCATTGCCCACAGAATACTGGGGTTTTGCAGAGGGTGCAGGAGTTACAAGGGTCCTGGGGGCTCAAGAGAAGACTTCAAAGGAAAGCAAGGCAGAGGCAGGCAGGTCCCCGACAGGATCATGCTTAAAGCTCTGAGAGTAAAGCCTAAACTGCATCAGACATGTATAATATCCCTCTATCTTTGTTTTTTTCAGGTGTTGATCACAGCAATGATAAAAATGGCTAATAATCAGTTAGTAAAACATGCTACACAGTGTGGCCCAGGAGCTAGAGAAAAAGTAATCTTCCTCCACCCAGAGTTTTGGTTTTATCTGATTGTTTTGAAATTGAGTAGCCCAGGCTGGCCTCAAACTCTGAAACCTACCTGCTTCAGCCTCCAAAGTGCTAGGGTTAAAGGCACATGCCACTGTCCACTATCATGCTTTGCTCTGATGTTACTTATCAAGCATTAGGGGGGCAGAGGCAGGCAGATCTGAAAGCATACATTTGTCAAAGGCCGTTAGAGATGATGCAGTTGAGTAAAAACTGAGGAGAGCATTCAATACAGAGAGAACATCTTAACTCCCGTGCTATGCACTCCCCTATCAGAGAGACAGAGTGACTCAGAGTGACTGTTCTGTGACCACAGAGCCGGTTTTTTAAGCATTTGGCAGGACCACAGAGCCGGTTCTGTGACCACAGAGCCGGTTTTTTAAGCATTTGGCAGGACACTATTAATTGGGAAGGCATCCCAGATGCGCAGGTTCTGGGTGATACATAAGCAAGTGGTTCTCAAACGACTGAGCTTTTGTCCTCATGTCCAGCAAGTCCGACTGGGGTCTTTTACAGTCTCTAAAACCCAAACAGAATAGGGGAGGGGACCTGGTTCTGTTAAACATGTAGATTCCCCCAGACTGTGACCCTGGCTTCCAGGAATCTAGCCGCCAAGGAGTGGCCCAAGACAGTGAGCAGCCACTGTCTGAGGGACTGTACTCTGGGGTGGGGGCAGTCAGACCTGGTGAGCTCCCCTGGCCCCACTGTTACTACCTCTTCCTCCTCTGTCTCCCCACCATACAGGCCTCTGTATACTGTGTGGCTGCAGTTCTGTGGACAGCAGCCAAGTTCAGTGCACCCCGAGACCACAAACTGGCCCTGCCACGCAGGCTCAAGACACTCCTTCTGGATATGGCCAGACGCCATGCCTCGGAACGGCCGTCTGCAGCCGAAGCCATCAAGGTAACTGCACTATGGCTAGGCCCTTTCAGAGTCTCAAGGGTTAGTGTGAGGGACAGTAGAGAGGTCATGGCCATGGCCTGTGATGCCGAAGCTGATAATGACACTTGTCACCTGTGTAGGCAGCATGTTAAGGATTGCCACGTCTTGTACATGATCCTGATCCAGCCATGCTGTGACCCTGTAACAGTACCCTCCTTCCCAGTGTCTGCTTCTCAACTCCCCAATATCAGGCAGCCCATGACACCGCCTTGAGCCCGTTGTCTGAGACTCCAGCTCTTCAGTTTTATTCATAGCTATGGCAGGAAATCTAGACACCGTGCTGCCCAGGACTTGGATTATACAGAAAAGAACCAAGGATCTCGGGTCAAGGGTCTCCGTGACAAATGTTCCTTATGGTATCAGGAGAAATGGGGCAGGCACAACGGAGCCAGTGCCTGGCCCACCGGGCCATCCTGGAGAGACGTCTCCTTTATTTCAGGTGTGCAGCAGCTACCTCCTCCAGCGAGGCATGGACAGCAGCAAGATTCTAGCCCACCTGCGGGCGTCCACCTGCAAGGCAAGACAATGCTTTCCAAAGGTCACGAGGACTCCTTCATGCTGCCACTTGCACCCACGGGCCCTGCTTGTCTCCACTTGCTTTGTAGACTTAGAGGGAATCTAGGGAAGAACAGTGACCAGACAGCTGCCTTCCCAGCAGACCTGTTCCCAGTGATCCCTGCCGAGATGTGCTGCCCACCACTACACAGTGCAGGCACTTTATCGGGAAGACACCCGATAAAGTGCCTGTATAATCCAAGACGGGTGTCCTCGATGGACAGCCCCCCCTGCAACCTTTACATAGGAATCTGGAATCCCCTAACTGGGTGGGGGATCCAGTAAGGGTCCCATCCTGAGGATTACAGGTAGCAGTGGGCAGGAACACGGGGCTCTCTGGGGGCTAGTTCTCCTCCATCTTCATAGTCTCTAGAATCCCACCACAGATTCACTGAGAAGTCCTGATGGCTCTGACTCTGTCTGTGCTAGCTCCCCCAAGCCACAGGATATTCCTGAACTAGCCTGGGGGCTGTGTCTGGTGGTTGTAAAGTATACATCTGTACTATACCTCCTCAGCCCCAGTTGGCCCCAACTGACCATTTATGACTTTCCACCCCAGGTCCACCCAGAGGAAGAGACCATTGGTCTCCAAAATGCCTTCTCAGTGGTGGAACTGAAGCCTCCCATGGAGCCTGCTCCTGAGAGTAGTCCAGGTGGGCCTGCCCAAGCCTTCCCACTCATTGGCCCCTGTACCCCTTAGCCACAGCTGACCCCTGTCCTCCATCGTAGTATTGCCCTGAGTGGACACTTGGAGCACATTTCACCCAGAAGGCAGGATCATCGGGTCAAGGCATGCTGTCTGCCCTTGGCCTAAGCCTTGTCTTCCCTCACTCTGCGGCCTGCAGGTGCTCTCTGTGCAGCCAGTCCCAACCTTCCTTCCCCGGTCCACGTCTGTAAGCCAGTGGATAAGGGACCTCTCCTTAGCATCATTGCACGCTCCGGCCTATGGCCCTGTCTCCTCACTATAGCTCTTCCCAGGCATTGTCGCACATACCTTCAGGCTCCAGGGTTAAACTTGACATTGAACAGCCTATGGACATCTGTGGTGTAGGGTCACTCAAAGGTACCTGCTCATTCCCCCCACTGCTCTTTCTGTCCCCCAACTACCTGCTGTCTCCAGGGTTCCTGCAGGTCAGCAGTGACACCAAGCTTGTCGCTGTCCCCGGGCCTGTGTCTAGTCTACCCCCCTGCAGCAAAGAAGCCTGCCAGCTGCCAGCCGCCTTCACCTCTGAGGCCACTCACTTTAAGCCCATAGTCCTGGCTCAGGACACGGGTGTTGCGAGGTGAGTGTCCCCACTCCCTGCTAGCAGTGGCCCCAGGCACAGGTGGCCCCTCCTGAGTTCTCGTCTCTCTCCACAGAGACCAGTTTGCCTTGTCCTCAGAGTCAAATGAGAAGCCCAGAGATGGAAGTGGTCAGCTGGACAGGGAAGGAACGACAAAGCAGACATCCGGGGAGCTTGTTGAGGGCACTGACCTGAAGGTGTCTGACCAGCTGCCACCTGGTCTGGCACTGCAGGGAGCAACTGCAGACCCTGCTGGTGACTCAGTGTCCCACAGCTCCTGCCCACATGGTCCTTCTCTGGTCACCCATCAAAAAGGAACTTCGGGGACACCCAGCTCTCCTGCCTCATCCCTGCCCCCTGAGCACAGGCCAGATTGTCAGGTCCCACTAGGAGCCACTCTGTCCTCAGGATCCACCTCAGCCAGCCAAGGCCCTGGATACCCATGCAAGCCACCCAGGGGCAAGGCTGCAGTGAGTCCCAGCAGCCCTACGGGCCCAGATGGTCATCCTGAGAAGCCTCGGCCAGCAGACCGCAAGCTCTGTCCATCCAGTGTGGAAACCTCGTCACCCCCTAAGATGACAGCCTGCCCCTCACTGCAGGAAGCCATGCGCCTCATCCAGGAGGAATTTGCCTTTGATGGCTACCTGGACAACGGGCTAGAGGCTCTGATCATGGGTATGAAAGCCACAAGGGCCACCCCGAAAACCCAAGACAAGGGAGAGGTTGAGGGAGGCAGACCCAGTCCAGAGAGCATCAGTATGAAGGGGACTTAGGGGCTCACACATCTGTCCTGCTGAGATCAGTCAGGACAAACAAGGGCAGCTTCCAGCTTACATCATGCAGGAAGAGAGCCCTGCAGCCCATACCCCTCCAACCCCAAAGCCTTGAGACCACCTCCCAGTGACCCAGTGCAAGGGAACCAGAAAGCCTTCCTCCCATGTGTAACCTGACCCATCCTTTGCAAACCAGGGGAGTATATTTACGCCTTGAAAGACCTCACCTTTGCCACCTTCTGTGGCGCCATATCTGAGAAGTTCTGTGACCTGTACTGGGACGAGCAATTGCTGCAGAACCTCTTCAAGGTGGTCAATGGGCCGGCCTCACCCTCTGAGAGGTAAGTATCTGGGTCCAGCATTTCCCTGGGCAGATCAAGCCACCAAACCCTGTTGGCTCAGTACTTACAGCCACCCTCATCCACTCTGACTGCCCCAGAATAGTCCAAGGCAACTCTGTGGTGCTACATGTGATTGTTGCTGGTGTGCGTGGTTGGGGGGAGAGGCAGGAAGGGAAGGAGCCACTGGTAACCGGAAGTTCCACCTTTTAACAGTGAAATTGCCCTAGGCAGCCAGGCATGGTGGTTTACATGTGTAATCCTAGTTCTTGGAAAACAAGAGGCAGGAACTTTGCCATAGTTTGGGGTCAATGTAGATTGCATATTCAGTTCCAAGTCAGCCAGGGCCACATAGTGAGACCCTGTTTCAAAGAAAAAAATAGATAAACAAACAAATAAATAGCCACAGGCAAACATGCGTTCCCCATCCTGCACTCAACCAATAGCATGTCCACATCTCTGAGAAGGCTTTCTGGACTATACCCACCCGCTTTCAAGTGGGGCACTGTGGAGCCAGTGCCCAGGGGTTCTGACACCAGGGAGATGATATGGTCCCGCTTACTCCAGTAGGCTCAGGTGACTTTCCATGCCAATGCATCTCTGCACAGGCCTCAGGCCTCATCCCAATGGGGGCTGACTGATGTTCTCATTACTAGCACTTCTGAGGAGCCTGGATCCCAGCCAGAACACTCACCCAGCAGATGTTCCGTGTCAAGCAAAAGGCCCTCACTGCATGGACTGGGTAAGAGACATGGCCTGCATCGTGAGGACAGGCAAGATCTATTCTCATTGGGGTCCCCGGGACAGCTATAAGAAGACTTCTGTTGTCAAGGACAGCCCTGTGCTGGGAGACATCCAAGGAGCCCAGACCTTAGGGCATGGGTTGTCAGGGGACAGTTCCCCATCCTTTTTCTTGCCAGCATGATACTGACTCTTCACATCTACTCTGAAAGTAGAAGCCACTTAAATACCAGAGCTAGCCTTCCAGATTGTTAGCCAGAACCCCAGATCAACTTAAAACTCAAAGAGTTGGGTCTAGGGGCACACGCCTTTTAATCCCAGCACTCGGGAGGCAGAGGCAGAGTGATTTCTGTGAGTTCGTGGCCAGGCTGCTCTACATAGCAAGTTCCAGGATAGTTAGGACTACATAAAGACCCTGTCTCAAAAAACAAATAAACAAAAGCCTCAATAAGCAGTTTGAGGAAGAGAGGCCAGCCAAGTGGGAGTCCCTGGGGATCAGTGCAAGGCTGTGATCACCTGGGTCTGTCTACTGACTGTGATGAGACCGTGGTGGTGGCTTCATCCTCGTTTAAGTACATCAAGTAGCAGGTGATCATGTCTTGGGCACGAAGTCTACCTGCTCCTGAATGGCCAGAGGCTGCTAGCACAGAGAGAAGCTTCTGGAGTTGCCCAAGTTCCAAGTACCCTGACAGGTCTGTATGTGAAACGTATGTATATGACGGAGCTAGGTTTGATTTTTAAACGCTCTGGCAGAGCACATAGGACCAGAGGGAACATGTCTGGTTGGGATCAGTTCTAGGAGAGGAGAAAGTCCAGGCCCCAGAGAAGTTTGAAGCAGGGCAAATACCTGAGGGAGCTGGTCCTAGCTAAGCCTGTTTCTTCACAAGCACTGCAGTGTCCCCCCCAAACTCCTTTGCAGTTCCACCTAGCACAGTAGCTGTAGCTAGGGTCCTTCATGAGGGTGTCTGGGTTTCCCCCACAGCTGAAGGTGGAGGTGGGGTTGCTACCTATTGACCATCTTTCTTTTAAGGCAAGGAAAAGCCAACTACAACCTGGGGCAGTGGGGGGCCCTGCTCGCCCACAGCACTATCAGATATAGACTCCGACACGCTCTCTCAGGGAAACTTTGAGGTTGGATTTCGGTCTCAGAAGTCAATAAAAGCCACACGAGAGCAACAACCGGCGGCGGAAGTGGATGGGCAGCCAGGCCCAAGTCAGGAGCCCACCAGCAATTCCTCAGATACGGTGGCCCGGCTCGCCAAGTCTGAGGACAGCGGCCCAGCTGTGTCCCCAGGTGCAGCCGATTTCCAGAACTGCAGCCCTGGTTGGTCCAGTGCCTTCTATGAAGCTGACTGCTTTGGAGCCGATGTCTACAACTATGTGAAGGGTCTGGAGAGGCAGAAGGCCAATGGGCACACAGAACTGGAAGCCCAGAGTCCAGTGAGTAGGACTGGTGGGGAGGACATTTGTGGCCTTAGGAGCACCAGGGGGAGGGAGGCTTTTGCTCAGACAAGGCTTCCGGCCACCTAGGTCCAATGACAGGACGCTGAGAACACCCTGTCCAGACTGTGTCTATTCTCAGGACTCTCCCACCCCGGTGGCCTCACTCCTTTTAGCCTGCATTGAAGGTGCTATACTGTGGGCACATGTTCCCACAGCTGGGAGGTGGAGAGTGACTTTTCCCATTAGCTGTGTCTGTGGCTCCCAGATGACACTACTCAAGGAGGGGTCACTTGATGTTTGTGAGCATGATAGTGTTGGGTTAAGTCTCCTGAAGATAGCTCCTGAAGATCTCTTCCATATGGAATCTCGACCCCAGGTGAGAGAAAACACCAGAAGCAGCATGCCTGCAGCAAGTTCGGGCTGGACGTGGGGTCAGTGTGGACTAGCAAGAGTTTCCCTGGCAGGTAGCATGGGGAAAGGCCTGGTCAATAGGGAGAAAGGAGTTGTGAAGTCATCAGCCTGGCCAGCATGGTATACAAAAGGAGCTGATGGCTCTGGAGGTGCTGCATGTGAGGCAGACCCATTGCTGGGAGAAGGGAGGGAGCATCAGTAGCCTGAGTATGGCTATACGTATGGAATATGTGAGCAACAGGCATCTCCACACTGCAGACAGGCAGCCCTGGTCACCCCGCATCCTGGCCTGGTTCTAGGCCTTGCTTCTCCTGCTGATCCAACAGGCCTTTTTTTTTTTTTTTTTTTTTGGCATTTAGAGGAATGCTATGGTTCAATTCATCTTCTTTTTGTCTACACTCGGCTTCCTTCTGATTGTTATTTTGTATGTACACCCAATTGATATTCTTAGCCTTTTTCCAACTAAACTCAGTAGCTCTCCTGCTTAAATTATTCCTCAAATCATCTCTCTCTCTCTCTCTTTCTCTCTCTTTGTTTCTCTCTCACACACATACACAAGAAATCAAAGCTTTTTTTATTTTTTAGTTTTTCGAGACAGGGTTTCTCTGTGGCTTTGGAGGCTGTCCTGGAACTAACTAGCTCTTGTAGACCAGGCTGGTCTCAAACTCACAGTGATCTGCCTGCCTCTGCCTCCCGAGTGCTGGGATTAAAGGTGTGTGTCACCAACGCCTGGCTGCTTTTTAAATTTTTACAACAAATTCAGAATGAGATCTGGTCATAGACAGAAGATGAACTTACATTGCCCTCACTACTTAACTTAGATTTTGTGACCGAGTTAGTTTCTTCAACATCCTATATGTTTCGTGAATTTTAGGTTATGTGTATTTCTCTAAAGTCATTAAAACAGCCTCAGAGACTCTAATTGCCATCAGTATCAGCAATGTGGTGCTAACAAATGTCAATACGAACTACAATCCAAGGCTATTGACACCAACTTCAGTGAGTTCAATGAGCCTCCTCTGGTTCCCTAATGTCTCAGTGCTCACAAACCCTCCCTAGCAGGGTACCAGGATCAGGACAGTGCATGATGGACAGACAGCAGATCACAACTTGGAACTTCATAGTCCCTCATTGTCCAGATGTCCTAGATGTATACTTCCATGGGGGAACCACCAGCCACTGGTAGCTGCTGATTACTTAAACAGTGGCCCACATGGCTGAGAAAGTGACATTTTCGTCTTAGATTTACTAATCTGGACATCCTCAGATGCCCAGTGGCTCCATGTGGGGAGCCTAGGTAGGGGACTCACAGTGCATGCCAAGCCTGACTCTGATCCCTGCCCACAAGGAGAAACTGTCTGGCTGTCCATCCAGTGGAAACCAGATTTTTTGTTTTCAAGAAAGGGTTTCTCTGTATTGCTTTGGAGCCTGTCCTGGAACTATCTGTAGACCACACTGGCCTCAAACTCACAGAGATCTGCCTGCCTTTACCTCCCGAGTGATGTGATTAAAGGCATGTGCTACCAACACCCGGCTGGAAACCAGGTTTGAAGCCAAGATATCTGATGCCAGAGCCCAGACTCTCTTCTGGAACCTGATATGGGAAAGTAGTATCCCAGGAGTTTGGAACAGTTAGAAAAGCATCTGGCTGGCTTCCTTATCAAGAACTGGTCATAAATGGAGACCTTGTATAGTTCAAGTCAGTTTTCTCCAGTTTCTGTGGCTTCACACCATCCACCAGGCGAGGGTGAACACTAGTTGAGTGGATTCATACTCTCATCAGTGAGCTGGAGTAGGACCCAGAGGTCCTAAACTTCCTGGCCTCAGTGAGACCGCAAAGCATAGACATTCTGCTGAAGCTGTGTGCCTTCCATGGCTGCCCAGAACCTGGACAGCATAGCCACCAGGAAAAACTGAGGTAAACCCTGCCACACAGCACAGCCAACCTCCACAGTCCAGCTAGTGGATTCCCAAAGCAAGATTGGGGGGTTCATCTGCACATTAAGAAATTTACATGGCGGCCGGGCATTGGTGACACACGCCTTTAATCCCAGCACTCGGGAGGCAGAGGCAGGCGGATCTCTGTGAGTTTGAGGCCAGCCTGGTCTACAAATCGAGTTCTAGGACAGCCTCCAAAACAATACAGAGAAACCCTGACTCGAAAAACCAAAAAAAAAAAAAAAAAAAAAAAAAAAAAAAGAAATTTACATGGCTAGGCTTCTTAAAGCCTAACTTAAAAAGAAAGACACAGCATTCATCCCTGTCTGCTTCCTGACTGCAATGTGATCAGCTACAACCTACCCTTACCAGCAAAGCTTCCCTGTTGTGATGGACATATTCCCTGAAAGAGTAAACCAAAATAAACCTTAAAAAAAAGAAGGAAACAGGAAGGAGAAAGGGAGAGAGGAAAGAAGGCAGGGAGGGAGGGAGAAGAGGGAGGGAGGGAAGGAGGGAGGGAGGGAAGACAGGCCAAGCATGTGGTACACACCTGCAGTTCCAGCATAGGGAAGCTAAGACAGGAAGATTGTTGAGTTCAAGGTGATGGTAGGCTATAGAGTGAGTTCTACACCAGCCTGAGACATAAGAAAACCCTGTCTCAAAGAGGAGAGAAAAAATAAAGTGACTAAGAACCAGAAGGGAGCCATTTGGGGAAGGTATCCAACCCTGGGATAGATTCTCCTCTCTCCCCACAGTGCAGTCAGGTTAGAGGTACTACAGTCAGGTTAGAGGTTCAAACAGGGAGCAAACATCAGAGCCACAGCTCATTTTCATGAAGCACAGGGACATGGCAACCACATACCCAAGCCCACTGTCCATACTGTCATCTGTGTGTTCCCCCAGAGCCTGACAAAGTGAAGGACCTGGAGAGGAGGTTCCCTGTGGCCATAGAAGGAAGGCAGCCTACCCTGAGCTCAGTAGGAGCCAGGGAGGCTGGAGACATTAGAGGAGCCTTTCAGGCTACACATACAGGGCCTGCCTTTGCTTACTGAATAAGCCTGCAGCTGATCTCCGAGAGCAGGGAAGCCACAAAAAGGCTTGGCCCCGACCTTCTGAGTTGGAAGTCTATATAACTCTTCAGAAGCAGCCAGGTGGGACCGGCCTGCTGGGTGAGGGGAAGGATACCTCAGGAGACAGACACATCCTAAGACTGGACCATGTCTCAGGAATCAAAATAGGCCCTAGGTGATGATGGACCTTTTACTGTGCCTCCCCTTCGGGCAGTCAACCCATGGTTCAGGTTGGGTCTGGCATCCTTGAGGGATCACCTATCAAGTGCTGGTTTCAAGGTGAACCCCTGGAGCCCACTCCTAAGATGGGACCTCATTTTTTCCTTTGTCCTTCTTATGTCAACCAAATGCCCCAGCCCTAAGACACACTTGTCCTTCATGTGGCCACTCAGGCAGCTCACCAGGCTGCTGTGCCTACTGCATCTTGTATGGAAGACAAGTGGTGCCTGGACCCACAGCTGCTCTGGCTTCACACACTGCTATGCTTCCTCTTAGGAGCTAGAGCAGCAGCTCATGATAGAGAAAAGAAACTACAGGAAGACCCTAAAGTTCTACCAGAAACTCTTACAGAAGGAAAAACGAAACAAAGGTAACACTGTACAACCAGCTGCCTGCCGCACATGAGGTGCTTTAAGGCCCCTGGAAACCATGTGCTGACTCTGCTCTGCCCTCAGGCTCTGAAGTAAGGACCATGTTGTCCAAACTTCGGGGACAGCTAGAAGAAATGAAGTCCAAGGTGCAGTTCCTGGGCCTGGTCAAGAAGTACCTCCAGGCAAGTAGCCTTCCATCCAGCCCACCCACCTCTGGAATGAGTATGGGCCCTCAGATGGGTTCCCTTTAGTTGTTCTATGGATCAAGACACATTAGGTCATACACATAGGCCCTGTGTCAGGGTTCAAAGTACTGAGAAGCCCTGCCACCCCGAGTCAGTAGCAAAGTGACTCATAGACACACATCTAGTGGGCAGCCATAATTCACTTCCTTTCCCCACAGGTCATGTATGCAGAGCGCTGGGGGCTGGAGCCCTGTGCTTTGCCAGTGATTGTGAACATCGCAGCGGCTCCCTGTGACACGTTGGATTTCAGCCCCCTGGACGAGTCTTCTTCCCTCATCTTCTACAATGTCAACAAGCACCCATGCAGCGGCCGGCAGAAGAAGGCCCGCATCCTGCAGGCTGGCACACCACTGGGACTCATGGCCTACCTCTACTCCAGGTGTGTCAGGTGCCCCAGAAGGACCTTCTGACCCTGGGGCACAGGTTTGAGAACAAAGGGGAGAAGAGCAAGGAAAGCTCTGTCTGGCATGGGTTGTACATTTATTTAGTCTTACTAGAATTTAGTTTGACATTTCCTAGCTTCCATCTACTGCATGGCCCAGTCCCCCATGAGACTCCTTCTGGCCCTGATGCTGGGTCACAGGGTGCAGCCAAGCAGCACTGAGGGAGAGCCAGGGGCAGGCTGCAGGATTAACATGTGAAAAAACAAAAACCTCACACATGATCTTCCGCAGGAGCCTCCAAGGCACCATCTGGATTCAAATCACTAATCAAAATCCACCATAATGGGCACAGAGCACTATCGATGGAATTCTATGCCTCTGTGTCTCTGAGTGTGAATACTGCTTTGGTAACAGCCTGAGAACTAAGTACTGAGAGCTTGGCCCTATGTCAGGAAGAGTACTCACATCCATTCACCTATGCCCAGGGTCACGGGGCATTCATGACACTTAGGACTGGACTCTCATCCCTTCCTGCCTTTCTCCCTCCAGTACCATTCACCCTGCCTCCCTCTGCCCCATAGAGCTCCAGCCTTGCCTCGTTTCTAGATAATTCAAGCTCCCTGAAGTTCTTCTCACCTTGATGGCTGGTCCTATGCCCAGTCCTGGATCCAAAAAGGCCATTGTTACCTCCATAGTCCTTACACAATTTCTGGAGTCCTCTTTGAGCAAAAGGCTATCAACTTCAAGCCGGGCATGGTGGCTCACACCTTTAATCCCAGCACTCGGGAGGCAGAGGCAGGCGAATCTCTGTGAGTTCGAGGCCAGCCTGGTCTACAGAGTGAGTTCCAGAACAGCCTCCAAAACAATAGAGAAACCCTGTCTCGAAAAGCCAAAAAAACAAGGCTATCAACTTCAAATCTTATTGGCAGGTAGCCTTGGGAGAACAATTAGGAAACAAACCTCGCTCTATAGAAGCCCAGGCTTTCCTGGGATACACTTGATAATGTGCATGTGTAATGGACATGCATACGTATGGTATTTTGAGGTGAATGTAGTATGACATGTACTGCATTTGTGATATACATGCATGTAGTGTGCTGTGGAAATATTATATAGTGTACATAGTTGTGTGTGTCTGGTATATCTGATACATGTGTGGGTTTGTGTGCTGATGGTGTGTGACATTACCCCTAGGGAGACATGAATAAATATTTACTCACCCCAGATAGGGAACCAATGACAGACAAAAGTAACAATATCATCAAAGTCTTTCTTGATAAATCAGTGAGTTTATTGAAGTTACATATAGGAATATGAGTGAGGTATACAAGAGCATGGACGACTGAAGAGCAGCTATGTCACTGAAAGCTCACCGGAGTATAAGTGACCACTTGTGAGAGCTAGAACCCTTGAGCTCACTACAAGACTTGCAGGCAAATCAGTGGGTCTTCTTCTTGAGCATGATTGGTCAGAAACTGTCTCTTTCATGCAAATGGTCTCAGCCTCTCCCAGGCAGCTCAGTTGGTCTGGGTCTCCTCAGTAGCCCTTACTACTTATATAACTTAGGGAAGGAGGGACATTTGTGTGTCTGGTAAATTTCAGGAACTTCCTGAGACTTCTGAGTTGTTTACTTGCTCACTGTGAGCCTCTCTTTAGAACATCCTGTTTAAAGAGCCTCCCTTTAGAGTGGGTGGAGGTGTTTTCTGGTGGATGTGAACACATGTGGGAGTATGTGATGGGTGGTAGTACTGTGTAGTTTGGTGCATGTATGATTATAGTCTGTGATGTATGTCTGAGCAGAGAGCAGTGGAAGGCAGAATTCCTTGTTGAAGTAAGCATTCGCAAGGGGTTTGCTCTAAGTACTCCGTGGGCATTGCCTCTGTAAGACAGGCTGGGTAGGGGACTGCTTAGTCCCTGGCTTGAAATATGGCTATCAGTATCCTCATGCTTAAGAAGCTCAGAGAGGTAGACCAGTGCCAAGCGACCTTGATATTGGATATGATGTCTTTCATCCTGGAACTCCTCTGAGCAAGAAGTCTCTTGCTAGAACCCCTCACCTTTATGGCTACTGGCCATCACATTGCCCAGATTGTCAACAAGTCACATTTAGGGCTCCTGTTAGTGTTCCATGCATGAAGCCTTCTGGGAAGCACCCGCTCTGGGTTGTTATATTCAATGAGATGTGACAATTCCCCAATCTCACACACACACACACACACACACACACACACACACACACACACACACACTCTCTCTCTCTCTCTCTCTCTCTCTCTCACTCACTCACACACACACACACACACACACACACACACACACACCCTGAGAAGCTGCACATATATTCACAGATGCACTTAGAACAAACAGGCATACTCACTCATTCCAGGACACTCACTCACTGCACGGGGAGGTTGCAGGTAGGGTTCTGGCTGGCCTAGGCCCAAGGCCTAATACCACATTCTACCCTCAGTGATGCTTTCCTTGAGGGCTACGTCCAGCAGTTTCTCTACACTTTTCGGTACTTCTGCACACCGCACGACTTCCTACACTTCCTCCTCGACCGCATCAGCAGCACCCTATCCAGGTACCACCACCTGAGTTCCCTGCTAATAGGGGTGGGATCCTGGGGCACCTTGTTTCTCCTGTGAAGGACCCTGACAGGAATGAGGGTAGAGATGAAGTTTCCGGGGGAAAGGTTAAGGCAAGACCTGAGGGATCATGGGTAAAGGAACCCAGCAAGGGATAGCAGGTGGAGTTTATATGCTAGGGTAGGGAAGGTCACCGGCAAGACCCTTACTGCTTCCATAAAAGGCAGGGGTAGCTGAGGCCCAAACAAGAAGATAAGAGAGAGCCAAGCTCACCAACCTGACAAGGATAGTCCAAGGGGCGAGGCCTGTGAACCGTAGCTTCTTTCCACAGGACACCCAGGCCAGCAGACTCGGGGAGGGGCACCAGATTGGTGACCAGAGGGTTGGTGAACATGAGGGCAGTGCTCTGTCCTCAACCCTCACTGGCCTGTTATCACTTGGACTCTCCCTGAACTCCTTACCCTGCTCGTGCCCAGCTGGGGCCTATGCTAAGGCTTACCATCTGCCTCCAGGGCTCACCAGGATCCTACCTCGACCTTCACCAAGATCTACAGGCGGAGCCTCTGTGTCCTGCAGGCCTGGGTGGAAGACTGCTACACCGTGGACTTCATTAGGAACGCCGGACTTCTGGGACAGCTTGAGGACTTCATCTCTTCCAAGGTGACTGCTGCACTGGCCAGCCTAGTCAGCCTTCTGGGCTCCGGCAGAGAAAAGCACTGCCGTGTCCCAGGAACAACAGTGACACCCGATGCCTCTGCCTAGATCCTGCCCCTGGACGGCACTGCCAAGCACCTGCTGGGTCTCCTGGAGGTGGGCACTGAGCGGCGGGCTGACAGTACCTCTCGAGGTTCAGACCTAGAGGACCCTAAGGAGGCAGAGGAAGACACCAGACCTTTTAATGCCCTCTGCAAGAGGTTCTCAGAGGATGGTATCTCCCGGAAGGTGGGGACCTTTCCTGGGGAGGGTTTCTCTTGACAGGAATGCATCCTGGAAGACATGGCATGTGCATGTATACACATGCAGAAACAAGACATGCATGCACACATGCCCATAGGCAAGTGCACATATAGATATGTGTACACACACACACACACACACACACACACACACACACACACACACACACTTCCCTGCTGGCCTGGCACTTCCTGCCTTGTGGAAGGAAAGCCATGGACTAGCAGGGTTGACTCTGTCCTAGCCGGTGTCCTACTGTGGCTCCCTGAACTCACCTTCCTGATACCCAGGGCAGCAGCCTGAGTGGAAGAATCCACTGGGGTCAATGAATGGTCTTCCTACGAGTGCATAGAGACAGTCCCAAATCTGAGTAATGTGCATGGGTGGTCTGCACAAGTGACCAGGATGGGAATCCTGACAACAAGCCTGCATGGAAGGGATTTACTTTCTGGCTCTACTTGAGCCAGCCTGAAGAGGCCTGGGTTGGACCAGCCTACCCTTACTCTGCCCCACCCTGGCCTGTCCTGGCCCACTCAGCCAGGAGGAGCAGGACACCTGTCTCATTTGCAGAGCTTCTCCTGGAGGCTGCCTCGGGCCAACGGCCTAGTGCTGCCACACCATAAGGAGCGCCAGTACACCATTGCATCAGCCCTGCCTAAGCCCTGCTTCTTTGAAGACTTCTATGGCCCCTATGCCAAAGCCAGTGAGAAGGGCCCTTACTTCTTGACAGAGTATAGTACCAACCAGCTCTTCACTCAGCTGACACTACTGCAGCAGGTATGTAGGAGCTGGCACCATCAAAGAGGGGACAGGGACCTCTACATTTGGGCCAGTTGCTTATGTCATGGGGTAGACCCAGGGATGCTCTGGTGTTTGTGAAGCCTCAGCAGACACTTTGCACAGGGACAGCTGGATGGTCAGTAGAGGGGTCTGGTTGCTGGGTACACAGGTTCTGTCTTTAAAGCAGGAAGACTCAGCCCAGCAGGATTCTCCTCTCCAGCTACACAGAGTACACAGAACACCATGCACTGGGCATCCCCTGCCAATACAGTTCCTCATGTCCTTTCCCAGCCCTGAGCACTGATCAACTACTCCCTCTGTTCCTGCCCTCAGCCCAGAGCCTAGGCAGGGCACACCTAGGTCTTCACCATCCTGTAACCCAATGTCATGAGGCAGGTGACAGTGCGGAGTGATCCTTGTCACTATCCTCAGACCTAGCCAATGTCATAAGCCCTGAGGTGACTTGCACACAGGGAACTCTTTCAGCCGAGCCATGACACACTTAGCAGGTTGATCTATGGTTGCACAAATGGCTTCAAAATACTGAAGCCCTCTTCGGGACACTGCCTTGGCCATCAGATCCTTGGGAGCAATGGGTTGACCATCTGCTTCCGTATCTCCAACAGGAATTATTTCAAAAGTGTCACCCTGTCCACTTCCTAAATTCACGGGCCCTGGGTGTCATGGACAAAAGTGCAGCCATTCCCAAGTGAGTATCACTCCCGAGGGTGGCCCTGGGAACCTTTGGTTTGGAAGGTTTATAGGAGGGTCTAGCGGACCGGGATTCTCCTAAGGTCTCCTTGGATAGTCCTGGCAGAAGGGAGATACTTGGTTCTCATCCTGAGGGAAGGATATCATGACCTCCCACTCTGCCCCCAGGGCTTGGCGGGACAATGTCTCACACTACCAGGTGACATGCACCATTTTTCTTCCAGAGCCAGCTCTTCTGAGTCTCTGTCTGCGAAACCCTGCAGTCTATTCCTACCCAATTATGTCCAGGACAGATATCTGCTACAGCTTTTGAGAAACGCTGACGATGTCAGCACCTGGGTGGCCGCTGAAATCGTTACCAGTCATACCTCCAAGGTAGACACCTCCATAACTCTGGGGTCAGAATGATCTGTGGGGCTCTACACGGCAGTGTTCCTGTGGGACCACAGTCAGTCCCTTCTCTGGTACAGGGAATCCACACCCCGTGTCTTGGCGCCATAGTCAACTCAAGGCAAACAGAAAAAGTGAGGTGCTTACTAATGTCAGCAGAAACATCCAACACCATCAGCTTCTGCATTCACAGGAGTCACAGCCCAGCTCAATACTGTCTCCTCTTTCTACCGGGGATGATCCAGATCTGTGGACCACCCGCAGGATGTGTGAAGCCTCCAGCAGGGCACTGCTCAGGAGACTCTACAGTCTTTTATATATACACACAGTCTCCCACTCTGTTCTTTATACACACAGTCCAGCATACACAGTCCCTCATAAGATGCAGTCACACATGGGAGGAGAGCATGGGGAGGCAGGGAGGGAGAGAGAGACACTGACTGACACATGGACACAATCCCTCACACAGTACCTCATATTCACAGGCCCTCACATACACAGTCCATACATCTAGTCCTTTGCAGCTTGCCACATACAACACGTACAGTCCATCATGGACACAGTTCCTCACACTCATAGCCATTACACACTGCCCTTTACACAGTAGGCAGTCTTCTTGTAACCATAAAAGAATGCCTGGCTTACGCAAGTTAGGAGGAACGATTTGTTTTTTTTTTATTTTTAAAGATTTATTTATTTATTATGTATGCAGTGTTCTGTCTGCATGTATGCCTGCAGGCCAGAAGAGGGCATCGGATCTTGTTTATATAGTTGTGAGCCACCCTGTGGTTGCTGGGAATTGAACTCAGGACCCCTGGAAGAGCAGTCAGTGCTCTTGTTTTGTTTTGTTTTGTTTTGTTGCAAGACAGGGTTTCTCTGTGGCTTTGGAGTCTGTCCTGGAACTAGCTCTTGTAGACCAGGCTGGTCTCAAACTCACATCTCTACCATAAGAAACTGAAATCTCTGGAGCTATATGTAAAACAAATTGTTCTGTGCTGGAAAGATGGCTCAGTGGTTAAGAGCACTGACTGCGCCAGGCGGTGGTGGCGCACGCCTTTAATCCCAGCACTTGGGAGGCAGAGGCAGGCGGATCTTTGTGCGTTCGAGACCAGCCTGGACTACCAAGCGAGTTACAGGACAGCCTCCAAAGCCACATAGAAACCCTGTCTCGAAAAACCAAAAAAAAAAAAAAAAAAATTAACCCATTTCTATTAATCTGTGGCTATGGCTTGCCTAGGTGATACCCTAGCGTCCTGCCTACCTGATGACTACATGTTGTCTCTCAACTCTATCTTCCTCTTCCCTGCTTCTTTGTGCGGAATTCCCACCTAGCTAAATTTTGCCTGTCCATTGGCCAAAACAACTTTATTCATCAACCAGTAAAAGAAACATATAGTCACAGCATACAGAAGGACATCCCCCACCATTTCCCAGTCCAATCAAGTCAACAATAAGGTTTAACCATTGAACACACAATCTCTCACACATATAACCCTCAAGCTCCTTCATAAACCCTATATAGCCTCTCACACAAGTCTTACACTCCCTCGTACACAGTTGTTTACATATACAGTTCCTCACACTCATTTCCTCACTTAGTTCCTCACACACAGTCATAGTCTACCACAGTCACAACACACCCCTATCTTGTCCCATATTTGCCTGAGTCTGTTCGTGGATGACTTGTCACCCTGATCTGCCCTGCGTGCACTAAGGCAGTGATCCTCCTGGCTAAATTGCAGGCTACTGTTCCTCACTGACAGACCCGACACTGCAAGGTCTTACAAGAATTGTGGAATTCTAATACTTTGCTCAGTATCTGGCCAAGGTCAAGGTTCAGCTTTTGTACACCCAAACCCAGATTCCCCTTAAGTCCTATGGGCCTTGAGCTAGACTGGGGATAGTTCAGCTGCTCACAGTCATGTCCTGGACAGTCCAAAAGGAACTGTCCTAGTTTACCAAAAGGCAAGTTGGGTGCTTACACTTCCATATCATTGTTCATCGTTGAAGGAAGTCAGGACAGGAACTCAAGCAGGGCAGGAACACAGAGGCAGGAGCTGATGCAGAGGTCATGGAGGGGTGCTGCTTTCTAGCTTACTCCCCATGGCTTGCTGAGCCTGCTTTCTTATAGAACCCAGGACAACCAGCTCAGGGGTGCCACCACCCACAATGGGCTGGACCCTCCCCATTAATCACTAATTAAGAAAATGCTCTACAGGCTGGCCCACAGCCCAATCTTATGGAGCCATTTTCTCAATCAAGGTTTCCTCCTCTCAGATGACTACAGTTTGTGCCAAGTTGACACAAATCTAGCCAGCACAGGGACCATCACCCACCTCAGGTCAGGGCCTCCTTCCAGGTTCCCATCCAGGATTACCAATTGTCCACAGCTTCTCAAGACAGAGTACTCCCAATCCTAAGGGTCTGCATCTTCATCCAGTGAAAACTCTATTACATAGGGCTCTAATTCTTCCCCTAGTCAGTACAAGATAGGACCAAGTAGGTTCCTTCCCACACAAACAGAAGGGCTGATTGAGCATCAGGATGCAAAGCTTTTCCACTCCACAACAGGAAGGATGGAGATCTCAGACCATGATAGGCACCCATTACCACCAGGACCACAACTCCCCTAAAGATAACTCAACCCCAATGATCAGGGCTCCCCCAGCATGAAACCCACACTAGTTACACAAACTCACCACCCACACTTCTGCCAGAACATAGGAACAGAGGACTTGGGCTTCTCAGTTTGCTGTAATCTATGATGCTATGATTATCATATATGACATTAAAATGTGTTAGGGGATGGGTATGGTGGCATATGCCTTTAATCCTAGCAGTCAAGAGGCAGACGCAAGAGGATCTCTGTGAGCTCAAGGCTAGCCTGATCTATATAGCAAGGTCCAGGACAGCCAGGGCTATGTAGAAAGACCCTGTCTTTAAAAAAAAAAAAGTGTCAGGTCTTCAACAAACTTCATGTGACTGTGCTGTACAGGACCAGAAGAAATATGATGGAAGTCACTTCACAGACCTCAGTGTCCCTGGACATGTTCCAGCCCCAGGAACCCAGTGCCCCTCCCAACCTGAAGTCACTCAACCGAAGGGTAAAAGCCAGAGTGCTACATCCTGGCATACAGGCAGTCCTGGGTCTGCAGTGTGGGACATGAGGATATCCATCCCAGGCTCTGAGCTTCCAACTTAGAAAGATGAGAAGAACACAGAGCACCACAGAGACCACTTTGTCACTGCTGTCCCTCACATCATGTAGAAAGAACAATGTTTGGCTATGGATCAGGAACTCTCACGGGAGACATGAGATAAGATTGCACCATATCCTTCCAACCAGGGAGCTTATCACATTTTAAAATGCATGCTGTATTGATGTTCTGCATTTTACTTACTGCTGTGCCAAAACACTCCAAAGACTATTACACCTATAAACTTATGGTCCCAGAACACTGTTGAAACGTGGAGTTTGGCCAGACAGTCCAGTGGGGTCAACCAAAGGCACTGGGGAGAAATAGTCTGACCCATTCAGATGACATCCTAGAAGCCCATGGGGGCTCTCTCAAAGTTATTACACATGATACCCAAGCCACTCACAGGCAACACTCAGAGCCCGGCATCTACACTACACGCCACTTTCTTTTTTAACAAATAACTCAGTCGTGGGGCTCTGTGCCTCCAGGATGGGCTATTTCAACGGGTCTCAGTTGTTGCTTCTGTTCCTCTTTTGTTCAGTTTCATTATGTTGGTGCTGGGGTGCAAGCCTACTGCCTTGAGCATGCTTGTACCGCACTCTATTGCTGAGCTGTACATCTTTAAAGACACTGAGCTCCGTTCTATCATTTCAGCTGCAAGTGAACTTGCTGTCCAAATTCCTGCTGATCGCAAAATCTTGCTATGAACAGAGGAACTTTGCAACAGCCATGCAGATACTGGGAGGTTTGGAGCACCTGGCTGTAAGGCAGTCCCCTGTGCGTCTCGTGGGACTCAGGGTGCTGAGGGTATGTATGGGCAAGTACACGAGGCCACAAAGATCTCACCTGTGCTTCCATCTCAGGCCTGGAAAATCCTGCCTGCGAAGATTGCTGAGGTCATGGAAGAGCTGAAAGCTGTGGAGGTTTGTACAAGTTCCTTGCAGAGCTTCCCCCAAACAACTTGGTCCACACATCTCAGGGAACGCATAGCAGGGTATTATCAGAGAATCCCAAAAACACAAGCTGGGTACGGTGGCACACCTCTGTAATCCCAGAACTCAAAACAGATTTCAGTGCGTTTAAGGCCAGACTGGTCTACATATCAAGTTCTAGGCCAGCCAGAGAAGCCTGCAGAGCAAAGATGCCTGCCTGCTGGTTTAACTGACTGGTCTGCTGTCCCAACCCAGGATACAAGGGATGCAAGTCTACAAACAAATCCTGGACCAGGGCAAGTAGGAGGTCTGCTCCAGTGGCCCAGAGGTGGCCTCATGAGTTGACAGGAAACACAGATTAAGTGACTGCATTTCCTACTGAGACAGCAGGGGCTCCATAGGCATTAGCCTGAGACAGACACCCCAGACAAGTCCCAGCCTGTGCTGTCCCTGAGCTCCAAGCACAGCCTCATCTCCCAGGGATTAGGAGATAACAGGATGTATACTCACTGTGCTCAGGGCCTGCAGCAGCTTCTGCAGGCCCCATTTGGGAAGGGTGGTCACCTGACTCTTTTCTAGAGTCAGAAGTAAAGAACTGGCTGTTTGAGTAGCAAAAGCTTTCTGTGGCTGTCGGTGTTTCCATGGCAGCGAGCTTTTGATCTACAATCCAGAAACCTCAGGTTCATTTCGGATTGAATGTTCAGTGAAGTATTGGGGCCTCTCACGCCCCAGGAAGACAGGTATTAACAGGGACAGGTGGGCTGGCCCACCTGGATGATGACTGTCTGTTTTTCCCTGCTCACTTTCCTGGCTGGTTCCCCAGGTGTTCCTGAAGAGCGACAGCCTGTGTCTGATGGAAGGTCGGCGCTTCCGGGCCCAGCCTACCCTGCCCTCTGCCCACCTGCTGGCCATGCACATCCAGCAGCTAGAGACAGGGGGTTTCACCATGACAAATGGAGCCCACAGGTGGAGTAAGCTGAGGTAAGGGGCCTTCACCCTGCCTAGCAGAGTCCACAGGTGGAGCCAGCTGAGGTAAGGGGCCTTCAACCTGCCTAGCAGAGTCCACAGGTGAAATAAGCTGAGGTAAGGGGCCTTCACCCTGCCTAGCAGAGTCCACAGGTGGAGCAAGCTGAGGTAAGGGGGCTTCACTGCGACCAAAGAGGCACTCACACAGATGAAGTCAGCAGAGGTAAGGGGATGGCACCTAGTCCGATTTGTCCCACCAGTGAGCACATTCAAGTGCAAGTCCCCTCTGGTCTCTGCTCCTTGTATCTTTTTGGTTCCCTCGGCCCAGAGCCATCCACACAGCCCCAGCCTGTAGATATGTTTCGTATCTTGTCACCCCCACCCTCCCATCTCCTCTCATTGTCCACAGTGATCAGACAATGGCCGTGCTAGGTAGATGAGGCCCCGGGGATCTGGTGAACAGTGACTGCAACCAGCCTACTGCAAGATCTCCTTTTGTGTGTATATGAATGTGTGTGTGTGTGTGTGTGTGTGTGTGTGTGTGTGTGTGTGTGTGCATGTGGCAGCCCCGAGGTCAGCCTCAGGTGTGATTCCTTAGGAGCCATTCACCTTGTTTTGAGACAGGGTTTCTCACTGGCACCCGAGGCTCACTGTAAACTAGACTGGCTGGCGAGCCTGAGCCAGGATTCTGAATAGCTCCACCTTCCCAGTCCCAAGACCACAAGTGCATGCCATTACATCTGGCACTTTTATTTACGTGAGTGCTAGGGATCAACCCAGGTCCTCATGCTTGTACAGAAGGCCCTTTGCCAACCGAGCCTCCAGCCAGCCTGAAGAGCCCCTTTTTAGAGAGTCACCAAGTTAAAAAGAAAACGAAAACGCACTACAAGCACGTGGCTATTGCAATAGAAAAGAAAGCTACATTGGCCAAAGGGAAATGAAAGACTGGAGGTGAAGCCGCAAAAGTGGGTGAAGAGCTCTTGTCTGCTATTCAACTTTGTCCTTTAAAGACAAAAGCAATGATCACACACTGCTCTGGAGCTGAGGGGGACAGACACATCTGCAGGTCTGTCCCCTTTCTGTTCCCAGGAGGCCCAAGCTGGGCCAGGGCAATCAGCCTAGGTTTCAGGTCTGGTTTGGTTTTCCATGTTGAAGACCTCAACTGGAGCAACCTGGCATAGAGGTTTTCCATGAATATGTATGGAGGATGAGGGGGAATGGAGGGTGGGGTGCATGTCTTGGTGAGTAAGTACAGAAAACCTCCCCTTTGGTGCTGTGCTTTGGGAAAGATTTGGTTGAAGCCATTCCCGAGACATTAGGATTAGTTGGCCAAAGTGGAAACTAACGAACCTTTTCTCTCCCCAAAGAAACATCGCCAAGGTGGCAAGCCAGGTACACGCATTCCAGGAGAACCCATACACATTCAGCCCTGACCCCAAGCTACAGGCTCACCTGAAACAAAGAATCGCCCGTTTCAGCGGGGCGGATGTTTCCATCTTAGCAGCAGATAACAGGGCCAACTTCCACCAGATCCCCGGCGAAAAGCACTCCCGGAAGATCCAGGACAAACTGAGGAGAATGAAAGCCACATTCCAGTAGCCCAGGGCTCCATCTGGGTGCAGACTCCCAGTGGAACCAGACCAGGGAAGATGGGTCAAGTGGAAGGAACCCCCACGTCTGCTTGCAGAGGCTCAGACCCACTGAGCACCCAGGAGAAAAGTGTTTTTACTTCCCAGAACATAACTGGAAGCTGCAGGGGACTAGCCCGAGGCCATCCACCTGGAGGGTTGTATCAACTCCAACAGAGCCCTATCCCCAAGGCAGGGTGGATACAGAGTCTGGTGGGCCTGTTTCTCCTAGAATTTAAAAAATCTAATTTAAAAATGAAAAGGGAATAGGTCCAACCGTCCCCAGAGCTTGAGACTTCTCCTAAACTGGGGTTCCCACCTATTTTTCATTGACCTCTCCAAAACCCAACACACACCCACATCTGACTCCAAAAGAGCCCAAACTTAGCTGCTTGCTGACCGGTATTTTTGTTTCCACTCAGCAAGAAGGACCAAAACTATCTTTTGCATTTAGCAGCTCCAAAGGGTCTGGAACCTTCCACTGGAGCCCAAGGTTTCTAGCAACCTGTCTTGGCCAGGTTTGTACTCTCACCCCATCTGCAGCTGATCCTGCCAAGTCCCTCCAGTCCTCTAGAGAGTGGGAGAAGCCTCTGTCCCAGCTGGGCCCTCTGCCTCAGCCCTTGGCCCTCCCCGTGGCCTGTTGCCTCCCGCCCCCAGCTTACAACAGCTGCAGTTTGACAGGGATGCTGGGCAGAGGCTCTGGACATCTGGAAAAGGAAAACAAACACTGCGCAGTAACAGTAGCACCAATGCAGACGGCTCGCCTTCCCAGAGCCTGTGGGAGCAAAGTCCCTTTACTGCCATGTGGGTCCTGACAACGGCTGCCTACCAGCCTTCAGCAGCTGTGCATGCGCACACCCATCCACTGTGTTCCCTTGGCTCTGCGCTTTGTTAGACAGACAAAGATGTGAGACAAGCCTGCTGCCGCCATCGCGTCAGACACCTGGATTTCTGGATCCTCAACAGCTGGTGCTGGGCTTTGGCTCAGGGGGAAGGGGTCCACTGACCAGGAGGGCTGAGAATATGATGGATTATGGCAGGTCGTTCAGCCACCTTAAGCAACTGGCACCGACCAAGCCCTGCCTGCCACAAGACCAAGACTGTTCTGTATTTTAGAAGTAGGGATTTGTAGTGACGCAGCTAGTGGTATTTCTAGGAAGCTATGACTTGTGACCAAACGCTGGATTTTTAATGCTGAGATGTGTTTCCTCACATGAATTTGCTGGAGACACCAGGCCCTGCTTACACTGGATGTAAGTGGGACTGGGAGTCCTGGCCACGCACATGCAGCATAACTGTTTGGGGACTTTTCTACAAGGATTATGTTCTGTTGATCAACGCCTACATTTTCAGATTTTGTATCTAGTGCAGGAGGTGTCCAGCGCAAACCAGCATTCCAACGGTGCTGATTTATTGCGTGGGGAAGTGAACAGGCTTTTGGCTTTAGCACTGTTTGCATGGCGCCCTGATGTCACAAGGTACAGATTTCTAAATAAAGTCATTTCTACCAAGCTACTGCCATATGGTCCTTTTTCATAGGTTTCAAAAGCAGCACCTGGCCGGGCGGTGGTGGCGCACGCCTTTAATCCCAGCACTCGGGAGGCAGAGGCAAGCGGATCTCTGTGAGTTCGAGGCTGGGCTGGACCGATAGCCTCTGAAACAATACAGAGAAACCCTGTCTCGTAAAAACCAAAAAAAAAAAAAAAAAAAAAAAAAAAGCAACACCCACTTTGAAGCTAAAGTAAGTCCTTCTTGGCTCAGTAGGGACACCTCACCTAGGGTCTCAAAGGGCTTCAATAGGAAATATACCCAGTCCAGGACTGAAAACTGTACTTCCAGATCACACCACATTCTTGGTGACACTCACACAGTCACTATCACAGGGACCAGGTTTGGGAGACTCACCTCTAATTCGGCTGTCCTCTCCAAAACCAAGACTTCTGATGACCACAGCTCATTTTCCCATGGCACCAATGAGAGGGAGGCATATCCTGCTGTAACCTGTCCACCTCAACCAGTTTCTACCCATCAGCCTGAGGACAGGACAGGGCTAGCTGGTTTGCTTGACTACCTACTAGGGACCTCTCCAGAATTTCCAGGTGTCTCAGAGACATGAAGGGATTGGGGAGTGGCTTGCATCTCAATGTACTCATTCAGATCACAGTTCAGAGACAGTCTTAAGGCCAGGGGCTCTTAAGTGTGTTTACTGAATTTTTGTTGTTGTTAATGAAAGCTATCTGTAGGGATATTTCCATAATGACAATAGAGCTATCTGTGTGGTGGCTATGCAGAGGAAAAAGTGACAGCCATTGGCCCTCAGGGCTTAGTGATTCCCTCCTCTCCATCCCTGCCCTGTGCTGAGCCTGGAGTCTGGTCCTGAGTATTGTGACCTCAAACACACATGGACTTTACCCTAAAACCACAATACTGAGGGTAAGCTCAAAATGGACATATGGTGTGTTGAATGGGCAAAGATGCCCCACCAGCTGCCTTGCCCTAGAACAACTAGGCACCATACCGAGGGGCTTGAACCAAGTGATGAAGACCCAGGAAAAAGCAGGCTGCAACTCAAAATGCTGTCCCAGGCAGCTAGCCTTAGTATGGCCAGCTAGAGGCTACCCTGGCCTGCCCCAGTCAGGAGGAGTACAGCAGGTGATCCTTGGTCTTTGCTCAAGTCCCTGGCCACAAATCACTAAATAATGAAACAGTGGCTAGTCTTTGTTGATGCCTTGTACCAGTGTGTTCCACAGCAGGAGACTACTAAAATCCTAAAATGGTAGGAAGTAGGATACAAGATTGGCACTTTCTTCTGACTCCACTGATCTCTGTAAAAACAGGGCTTGTATCGCTAGTCCACAGATCACTGGGGTTTATGTCCCATCTTTATATTTCTTTTTCTTGTCTCACCACACTGGTCAAGAATTTTACACCAAAAACTAACTTTGAATATCTTTTTTCTTGTTTAACAGTATTTCTTGATGTAGCTTTGGATCCTGTCCTTGAACTTGCACTGTAACCCAGGCTGGCTTCAAACTCAGAGATCCGCCTGCCTCTGCCTACCAAGTGCTGGGATTAAAGGCATGCGCCACCAACGCCCAGTCTTTTTTCTTTCCTTTTCTTTTCTTTATGTTTTAGGTTTATTTATTTATTGTGTATGCAGTGTGCTTCTGCGTGTACCCTGCAGGCCAGAAGAGGACACCAGATCTTATTACAGATGGTTGTGAGCCACTATGTGGGTCCTGGGAATTGAACTCAGGACCCCTGGAAGAACAGCCAGTGCTCTTAATCTATGAGCCATCTCTGCAGCCTGGTTTTGGCTATTTGATACAAGGTTTCTCTGTGTAGCCCGGCACTCTGAAGACTCCGGGATCCGTCTGCCTCCTGCCTCTCACCTCCTGAGTTCTGGGAGTGCTGGTATTAAAGGCCTGTGCTACCACCGCCCAGCTTCCTTTTCTTGGTCCTAACTTTGGAAGAAGAGATGATACTGTCACCTTTATTAGTAGATGCATTTTACTAAAGAGATTCTTTGTAATGAACTAAGACTTCAATCCCAATATCGGGCCATTGATCTCTATATCAAATCTAGCATTCAAGTGACCTCCTTACAGCAATGAATGCCCCACTGATAGCTAGATTAGTAAATTAGATACTAATCTTCCATCTTCCAAAGGCCACAGCCAGATGCAAGCAGGGAGGGCAACACAACCACACTCATTACATGAAGGAACAACACATTCCAGTACACAAAGACAGAAAGGGTGGCAGAGTTTTGTTTCTATAGGTATTTATAGGCTGTGAGTAGTGATTAATGGACATAACACAAATGTAAAAACAAGCTGTCCTCCTCAGGCTTATTATATTGTACCTTGATTACTATTTTTTTTTTTTTTTGTTTCTCCATTCTTTTTTTCTGGGGGGTGGGGTCCAGACAGGATTTCTCTATGTAGACCTCGCTGTCTTAGAACTCATTTTGTAGACGAGGCTGGTGGGGAACTCACAGAGATTCTCCTGCCTCTGCCTCCCCAGTGCTGTGATTAAAGGTGTGAGTCACTGCACCCGGCTGATTAAATGTTTTTGAACTTAAAAAAAAAAGTTTTTTACATGTTCTGCTTCGTGTAATGGGACAAAACTTTGTTCTCCGGGTTAGGATCTCTATCTAATAAAGGGCTAGAAAAGGGGTGGGCTAGAAAAAGCAAGGTACAAGCACCTCCAAAAAACAAAAACAAAACAAAAAACTAGGCGGGCACGAGGGGCGGGACGAGGAGGGGCGGGGCGGCTGAACGATGGGAGGGTCGCGTAGACCCGGCTTAGACGCCGAGGACGACGGCAGGGGTCCTTACAGCGTGTGTGGGCGGCTCTGGACAAGCGCTCCTCCAGTGAGGCTAGAGCCTCAGAATACACGCACTTCCACCTTTCTCCGGGATGCTGCTTCGTCCCCGGCGGCTGCCCCATTTCTCACCACCGTCGCCAGCTAGCCCCGACGCCGAGCTGCGGCCGTCCGGGGACGTCCAGGTGACTACATCTGATGCCTTCGACCCCACTCCGGGAGCGATGGCGGAGCCTGGTTCGCCCAAGGCTCCCGTGTCTCCGGGCTCGGCGCAGCGCACTCCCTGGAGTGCCCGAGAAACGGAGCTACTTCTAGGCACGCTGCTGCAGCCGGCCATGTGGCGCTCACTACTGCTGGACCGCCGGCAGGCTCTGCCCACCTACCGCCGCGTGTCGGCCGCGCTGGCCCGTCAGCAAGTTCGGCGCACGCCCGCCCAGTGTCGCCGCCGCTACAAGTTCCTCAAGGACAAACTCCGAGACTCCCATGGCCAGCCGTCCGGGCCCTACGACGACCAGATCCGCCAGCTCATGGGGTTGCTAGGCGACGATGGGCACCAGCGAGTCCGCCGTCGCCTTACCGGCCCTGGACGTCCCCAGCGCCGCGGCCGCTCGACCCTCGCGGTGTTAACGCCCGCGCCTACATCAGTCGAGCCAGGTAGGATCAGGGGTGCGGGCAGTAATGGGCTGGGTCTACGTGGGGTAGGGACGGAACCCCGAGGTAAGATTCCGTACACACCACTAGCGGGACCACGCGCTTCTCTCGTAGGGGCTACGCTGCCGCTAACAGCGGGGGCCGCCGACCCCGCCTCCGCGCTCAGATACAGCTCCTCCGCTACGAAGTCTGCAGATGCCTGTCGCATTACCAGCTCCCCTACCCCTAGGGCCCTCGGCACTCTGGCTCCTGAGCCCGGCCGTGCAGCCCTCGGATCCTCCCCACCACCAACCCTCGAGTACGACATGGAGAACCCGAATGAGCCTCCTGACCTTCCCCAAGACCGTGCGCCCCCGCAGGTTGCGTCCCAGTCGCTGAACACCGCTGTGCTGCAGGCCTTGACGCACTTGGGCGACATCTCGACAGTTCTGGGTCCTCTGCGCGACCAGCTGGCAACCCTGAACCAGCACGTGGAGCATCTGCGAGGTTCCTTCGACCAAACAGTTTCCCTGGCTGTGGGCTTCATTCTGGGCAATGCAGCCTCCGAGCGGGGCATCCTTGGGGATCTGCGCCACTAAAGCCTTATTTGTCGGCAATTCTTCCCCTCCAGAGCTGACCCCAAGCCTACCTCGACCCCGGTTAGTGTCCCCATCCCCACCCCAAATTTAACGTTCGTAAAATAAAAATTGTATTTTCTGCTTAATCTGGTGAATGAGTTCGGGTTCCACGTCTGTAAGAATGGACCCCTGAGGGTAGCGGGTACTAAGATATTAAGGAAAACTAGGCAGACCCACTCAAAATTGTGCGCTACTTTCGGTGAAGGCTTGGGTGGGAAGGTAGAGTTGTTTACTGTTATCAACGTTCTCAAGGTGCGGGATCCCGCCCACCGGGAGCACTGGTAAGCGGTGAATGGGCAGGCACGACAGGTACGTGTACAGCATCCCCAAAATTCTACCTTCTCATGAGCCAAACTCAGTTTGAATACGGACTGGACTCCAGTCCTTGTGGACCGGGATAGTCAAGAGCACAGCTCCCAGGAAGATTATCTTGGAGATGTCTGGACCATAGAGATGCCACAGCCTGGGTACCACAGCAGGCAAGCTACCCTGCTAGAATTTTCCAACTTTAGCTGACATTCCAAGCCCCCCTCCCCGCGACTAGAGACTCAGAGTGGGGGAGGGCTCGGCCGCAGTTAGGAAAGGATGTAGCTGCAGGCACTTCACTAGCATGACAATGCCTGCTCTGACTGTCTCCGTTTTACAAATTCTGGGCCCTTCCGGGCACACTGCGAACCCCGGGACTGGTGGAAGTTTTGCTGAAGGGAAGTTTTGAGGAGTTTGTTCAGGTGGTCCCAAGGTCACTACTCCACCCCCTTCTGAAGACTTGGAATGACCTTGCACTTTGCCCTGCCAGCCAGGTACTGCCCCCCTCTCCCCTGTGAAAGACCAATTTGGGGAGGACCCCACTCTACGCTGAGAAATGAAATTGAGTCCCTAAACCTTATTAGATGAACCCACCCTTTAGATACTCCCCTGGTCAGTCAGAGCTACATGTTGTAGACACTGGAGGTGGAGGCCTCAGATACAGCCCAGGTGCCTCTACAACTTGGGGGGTGGGGGAGGGGTGGCCCATACCTTTATTCCTCGTGCTCAAAAGGTAGAAGAAGTTGGATGTCTTGAGTTCAAGGTCAGTCAACAGTGAATTCCAGGATAGTCAAGGCTACACAGAGAAACCCTGTCTCAATAGATAAATAAAATGCACATATATATACATATTATAAAAGATTGTATTTACCAGCAGATGTACTCACACTAACGTTAGTTCTGGAGAAGCTGGATCCTGAAACTGGAGTAGACTCACCAGACGTCTGGCTGAGCTGGCTCCTTGGAGCTCCTTTGAGCCCAAGGTGACAGGAATGAATCTTGAGTTAATTTTAAAGTTATGAATTCCCACTCAGTCTATGGGTTTCTTTTATTCTCTGTCTCTCCGTTCTTCCCTCCCTCCCTCCCTCTCTCCTTCTCCCCTCTCTGTCGTTTCTGTAGAACAGGCTGGCCTCTATTTCAGAGATCTGCCTGCATCTTCCTTGATTAAAGGCATGCACCACCACCGGCCTGGTTTAAGTCTTTAAACTTATTTGATTGTGGCCATCCCAGTGGGTGTGAGATTCGCACCTTGTTTTACACCTAATGGAGTTCTGAAAATGCCCTTGTTACAGTGGGGCGTTTTGTTTTCTCCCTCCTGCCAGTGGACTAGACTTCCTGCTTAGAGTTATGTGCTATATGTAGCCTGTCAGTATAGAATCTGTACACCAAGTAAGACAGTTAGACCTGCTCTTTTGGGCAGCCGTCCCAGTTTCTGAGCCAACTAACTGGCCTCGCCTAACAGTTAAGTACTGACTGCTACTACCCTGAGTTGGCAGCAGGCTTCTGTAAGGAATTGGCATGAGCCTTTAGGCATCGCCCTCTGCTATCTATCAGGCTGTCCCTGAGGCAAAGGCTTTGTGTGTGAGCCCTACGCTCTCAGGCTTACCCCTGAGAAGGCTTACCCCTTCTTCACTAGTCCACTATGTGGACTTCCCATCACACCCTAAGTCTTTCTTGCTTCCTCAAATTTGTGCCAAGTGGGATCTGGGCCTCTGTAAAGTCAGCTCTTCTAGTGGTTCAGTATATTGCTAATTAATGAATACTTATATGTAAACAACCTTGTCAGTTTAGGACTCTATCCCAGGAGACTAGGTGGTCATGTGGCTTTTATTATGTTTTTTGGTTTGTTTGGATTTGGAAGTTTTTTGTTTTGTTTTTCGCTGTGATGGAAATAAGAGGCAAGGTTTTGCCCATGCTGGACAAGGATCTTCAATAGAACTTTGTCCCCATCTCTATTCTTCCTAAAATTTAGCAAATATAAATGATATGCAGCTCTTGTATGCACAGAGTCCTCAGCTCAAACCCTAGTACCACCAGTACATAAGTAGAGTTTCAAGTTCATAATCTCCCATCTCCTGGTTCTTGTCTATCTGAATTAATGCTTGCTCTACATGTTTCTCTGAACTTTGTCAGGTATTCAGTGTCCCACTAGTGACTAGTTTGTTTGGTTGACTGGTTCACTTTTTTGAGATGGGGTTTCTCTGTGTAACACCCCCTGCTGCCGTGGAACTCTCTTTGTAGATCACGCCTGCCTTGAACTCACAGAGATCCACCTGCGTCTGCCTCCAAGTACTGGGATTAAAGGTGTGCACCACTGTGCCCAGCAAACTATGACTATTGGCTTTACTAACCAAGACACTGAATTTTGGTCTGGCATCCCTGCAAAGAACACATCCTATGGTTTTGGAAAACCTGTGCTCCCTCTTTGTATGACTTCAGAGGTATGAAGATTCCCTTTTCACCAGAGCTCTTACTTCAGCATCCTAAAGCTGTCCAGTCAGTCACTGGCTGATCTTCCTGACCTCAATGCCCACTGTAGGGCTGTCTTATTCTTGGTCAGCTGCTGGCATGTCTCAGCATCATTGCCACGCTTGGTTAATCTAGCTTTATCTTCTGTTTGTAACAGAGAATAACCATGCCAGCTCATGGCAACTCCTAGGCCTTGGACATCACAGTCCTTTTCTTTGACTGGCAGCCTGATCTCACACATGGGAGCAGTTGCTCTGCCATGGAAGTTTTCTGTAAGTGAAGAATCTGTTTATTTCCTGATTGTTAAAGCTAAGCTGTGGGCACTTGTGCCTCCGTTCTCATGTTTCTTTGTGATGCCCATGCCAGTCTAAAAGAGAATTTTACCCTGATTGGTTTCTCTGTGGCTGACTGCCCCCCATTTACTGGTTGTATCATTTCTCACTAATGTTCAGTTACCTACATGGTTGTCCATGCCTTTAAACAGGGCTTGGTGAGGCATCTGCTAAGGCCCAAGCTCTGTATCCCTCTCTGGACTCATGCATTTGCTTCTCTGGGGTGCTACCTGTGCCTCAGTCCAAAGCTAGCCACTCTAGTTTCATGACTGCACAGGCCTCTCAACCCTGAGGGCACTGTGTCCCTTTGCACCATGTGTGACTCTATCTTGGGATAAATTGCATAGATTTAAGTGACTTGTTTTTTGAGGCAGGGTTTTCTGTGTAACAGCCCTGACTGTCCTGAAACTTGCTTTATAGACCAGGCTGGCCTCAAACTCACAGAGATCTGTCTACCTCTGCCTCCTGAGTGCTGGGATTAAAGGTGTGTGCCACCATGCCTGTCAACTTAAGTGAGTTCTTAAAAACAGATCTGTTTCCTTGTGGTGGTCGTAACCACTAGTTACTCATCATCTCTGTCATTCATTTCCAAGATGAGATTTTGAACCTTACTATGTTTAAAAATGTGCTGTCTCAATCTCAGCACCAGTGAGCCCAGTACCCTCCACTGTGCAGTGTTGAGCAGCATTCCTGGGATTGCAGAATGTTCCAGAATTCATCTGAGACCTTGAAATCTGTCCAGTATAACCACAGAACTGAATTTATTTTATTTGACACAGAATCTTACTGTGTAGCTGGGGCAGCCCTTGAACTCACAAAAGTCTGCCTGCCTCTGCCTCCTGAGTGTTAGGACTGCAGGGGTGCACCACCAAACCTCGATAAAACAGAACATTTTATTTAATTTAGCACTACCGACAAGTGCTTCAGGGCTCACAGTTCTATTCCTACCTGTGCTTGGTGCACCTTAGATTTGTCCCAGCACAAAGTTCCATTCCCTCCACACAGGGTAGAAGCCAGGGGCTGAAGTTGGCACAGAGAGGACTTCCAGGGCTCTTTGTTCGGTTATCTGCCTCGGAGCAGCTCCCCAACCCTTAAGGGTTAAGGTTAAGGAAGCACTCACTCCTGTTACCTATATCTCTGGGGAGCATCTGAAGAGTCAAGGGGCCCCTACTGTCATGCTATGAGCATTGCATCTTCTTAATGGACTGCCCATAGTGGTGGGTCCCTGGACTCTAAGACAGGTGTGAGCATGCAGTCCTGGAAGTCACACACTCAAAGGTCACACGGCAAGAGACATGAAGTCCCCCTAAAGCACCAGAATTAAGAGGGACTGGTAACATGCTTGGAAGCCTGGGGCCAATCAAAACGAGCTAGCAGCCAAAGCTTTCCTACTGCTGGCATAAGCCAGTGACGCAGGCCAAACCTGATAAAAGGTGGAAACAAGTCTCCACCCCCCCCCCGGGAGGTGGCGCTCTAATCTACACGTAAGAATTCCAGCAGGGGGGCTGACTGCCCACAACACTCTGAATAAACACAATCCGCAGCTGCAGCCTCTCAGGTTTCGGAGTTGCTCTCCTGCTGGGACCGGGCTTCCCCTCACAGCCCGTAGCTTCTGTGGGTGAGGGGTGGGGGTGGGGGATGGCGTTTTTCAAACTTGGCCCCAGGTTCACCACATTCCCTTCCTATAGAGTCCTCCTGAAAACCCACAGGCTGTGAGCTGAACAGAAGCAGGCCTCTTCCTTCCTAAACATACAGGGAAAAGCAAGCTGTCCTAGGAGCAGCCACCCCCGAAAGACGTAGATGCTCGAACAGAAGGCATCCTCTCCCTAGATGAGCACCAGGACGTGATGATGCCCATGCAGCCCCCACACTCACCACTTCCACTCTCCACTAGGAGTGCAAAGGCTTGCGGGTTTGGGGGAAGGGGGAAGGAGGGTCTGGAGAGCCGACAAGGATGAGCGACGAATAGGGAGGAAATGAGGGACAGTACGAGGTAGAGGGGTTCGTAGGGAAAAGGTGGGGGAAGAGAGAGTTGGAAAGTCGCGCGCGCGGGGGGTTGGGGGAGAGTTAGGGTGTAGGAAGGCGGAGCTGATCCCAAGAGTGAAGACTGGGCTGGCTGGGTCAAGGGCTCCTGATGTGGAGGATGTAACTCCGCATCATCTTGGTCCTGGCCAGCGCTTGAACCTAGACTCCTGGAACCAGTGCGCTCTTCTCGGAGAAGTGCTGGAGAGGGAGCCGACGTCTGCAGGGCTTCAAAAGTTCCCTTGCAGAGCTCCTTCCCTAGAAGGGCTTTGGGAGCAAGAAGGTGAATGGGAGATACTGGAACTATCGTGAGGTACAGAGAGGGGTGTTGACTGCAGGAGCGATGGGGGGGGGAGGGAACCACCCCCCACCCGGCTTAAAGGCTCGGAAGGAGAAAGTATGAGACTCTGTTGGTGGCAGTTCAGCCCTGCAGGTGTGCTAGGTAAGCACTCTGAGGAGTTCATCCTCAACCTCAAACAAGCAACATCATTTACTGTGTAACATGTATGCGCAAAAACGTCTGACGTGCACAGCGCCCTGTGGAAGTCGGAAGACAATTTTATGGACAAGGTCCTCTGCTCTTGGGTTTGAGGAGGATGGAACTCAGGTCGCCAAGCTTGTGTGTTAAGCAGGTTCTCCTGCCAGCTCAGTGTTGTTTTTGAGAAAGGGTGTCTAATAAGCCGGCCTGGCTTGAAACGTCGTCAAAGGCCCTGCATGCTGGGGTTATAAGCACGAGCCATATGTGGCTTTGTACCTGGAGTTTTTACGGGAGTCATGCCTCCCAAGCCCCTCTCCACGCCAGGCCCTCCCCTGCTCCTTCCTGTTTTGTTTTGTTTTTCAGTTAGTAGCTTATTTCAGTTGTTTCCCTGAAAGCACAGCTTTCATATTTTCTTTTTATCTGACAACTCTGAGCCTGGACCTTCTAGGTGACTACTGGGAAATAGACAAAGGTGTTTTTAGTTGCCACGGCTGCCGAAACAACCCCACGGACTGGGTGCCTTCAGCACAGAGCCCTAGAGGCTACAGGCCTAGTCACCCAGGGCCTTTCTGTGGCTGCCTTGACTGCCACTCTCTGTGTCTTCACATGGCCTTGACTCATCTTGGTCCCCCAGCTGCTTCCCTCTGGTGAGGACTCTGGCTACATTGATTCTAGCAGGCCCAAAACCTCTTTCAACTTTAATTACCACCTTGAAGGCCCTGTCTTAAGCCATAACGGAAACCGGGGCTCCTGGTAGTAGTTCTAGGAGGACACCATTTTGTCCAAAGCTGCCTACTTCCTCTGAGGACAGCTTCTTGGGGAAGGCTTCGGGTCCCTGACAGCACTCCTGTCTAGTGGTGGCGCCAGTGCACCCTGCTGGAAGGTGCTCCTGAGGTGACCTCCAAGCCTGCCGCCTTGAGTTTGATCCCTGGGTCCCACTTAATGGAAAGAGAGAACCACTGCCCTCAAGTTGTCCTCTGACCTCTACATGCACATGCCACACCCCCCAATAAACAAACAAACAAATAAATAAATAAATAAATGTGATTTTTAAAAACCGAAAAAAGAAACGCTGTGCACAAGGCCCAGTGCAAAGCCTCACAAGAATAACACTAGGAAACTTAAAAACTGAGGAGAGAGTGCTGAGGACAGAGCAGGCAGGTCTCTGTGGGTCTGAGCCCAGCCTGGACTTCATAACAAGCTCCACACCGGACAAGACCACATAGTGAGTCCCTGTCTCAAAAATTAACTAATAATCAATTAAAAACAGGAAAGGTAGAACGTATGGTTTGGGAAACCTTTATGGTGGCTCACATCTGGAATCCCAGCATTCCAACAGTTTGGGCTATAAACCTGCACAGGAAGTGAAGGAGGTTGAATGTTGCGGTGTAAACCTCTAATCAGGAGGCATAGGCAGGTGTATTTCTGCGAGTTCAGAGTCAGCCTGGTCTACAGAGGGCGTTCAAAGCTAGTTAAGGCTACATAGCAAGGCCCTATTTCAAAGCAAAAGAAAAAAAAAGAAAGAAAGAAATGAAATGAAGAGGCTGAAGAGATTGTTCAGTGGTTAGAGCACTTGCTGTGCTTTTAGAAGACCTGGGCTGAGTTCCCAGCACCCACATGTTGGCTCATGACCATCCCAAGGTATTCATGTGGTGCATATACAATGCAAGCAAAACACTCAAGCACATAAGTAAATCCAAAAAGCTGGCCAATGGTGGTGCACGCCTCTAATCCCAGCACTCAAGAGGCAGAGGCAGGTGGATCTCTGAGTTCAAGCCAGTCTGGTTTACAGAGTGAGCTCCAGGACAGTCAGATCTATACAAAGCAACCCTGTCTCAAAAAACAAAAAAACAAGCAAATAACCCAAAAAAAAAAATACACACACAGAAGAAATTAAATGACTTACAAATGTTGGAATCATGTCATAAAATGTGCAGTGAGAGTCACCTATGGAGAGGTGCACCTGAACTCCAACATTCTGGAGGTTGAGTCAGAAGGATTACCTTGAGTTCAGGGCCAGTCTGAGCTACACAGTGAAACTTTGTCTCATTGGCCATCATCCCCCAAAAGTGCAGCTGCTTCAGAATATTATTATACTCAGCACCCGAGTTTCTATCAGCCACAGAATAAAAACGGGGAAACAGTAAAATGTCAGCTTTCCTTGAGTCACTCAGAACCAGACATGGACTGAGTGACAGGCAGGAGGCAGACACCAGAGAGCACACACAGCTATTAGAAAAAAAAAAAGAATTAGAGCATTCTTTTCAGCACTTGCACTGATTGACTTATATATTAAACACGTGGGTGATTGCCACAATAGTCATTTTTTTTTTCTTTTTTTCTTTTTTCTTTTTTCTTTTTTTTTGGTTTTTCGAGACAGGGTTTCTCTGTATTGTTTTGGAGACTGTCCTGGAACTAGCTCTGTAGACCTGGCTGGCCTCGAACTCACAGAGATCCACCTGTCTCTGCCTCCCAAGTGCTGGGATTAAAGGCATGCGCCACCAATGCCCGGCTTACAATAGTCATTTTCAAATCAGCAGGGGAGCAGGGGATGCATTCCCCAGTGGGTACCTGGGCTGCAGAAGTCTGAACCTTGCCTGTGTGTACATAGGAAGAACACTGTAGGATGCATTAAAGAAAACTGCTGGGACGTTCAGTCCTTTGGTCATCTGGGCCAAGCATCTCTGAATTCTTCTTCATACTAGAACTGGGAAGCCATGAGACCTTTCTCCCTGGCTGACTATTCCCCAGTACTGCATGGGATTCTGGAACAGGGATGGGCAACCGAAGAGGATTTGGCATTTGGGCCATTCCATCCCCTTCTTCTGCCCACCACTTGCAGACCCCAAGCCTTTGTGGCCCTTCTGAGCTAGGAAACATACCTTATGTGCACAGTATTTAAGCCACATGGACCCTGCACCATCCCCTCACCCCACAGCACAACCTGTACAAACTCAGTACTTTGGGGGTGTATTTTAGCACCATGCATTCCTGGGGTCCCTAGAATGGATGAAGCTGGTCAGAGGTCAGGTGAGCCAGCCAACATCAGGCTGAGCTAGCGTGGGTTCCCACCCCTCCTCCAGGCTTGTTTCTGCAAACATAGTTTCAGTATCATCAAATGAAACAAAGGTCAAACTCAGGGCTCCCCACTGAGTACACCCTTCTGGGGACTTCAGCACACACCCCTGGCTTTCTCCGGCTTCCACTTTGGACCATGACTCACGACTACTACACCATTAGGCACCCTTGCTCTGACTCCATGCTTTCCTGTTGCCCTCTGAGGACTTCTGGGAGTTCTGCCAAGTAGGTGAAATCCCCAGGCCTCTACCTGTTCATACCACCTTCCATGGATGGGATTTCAGCCCCATCTAAGATACTAGGGAATTTATGGCCCAAGAAATTTTGTTTGTTTATTTGTTTTGTTGATTTCCCACACACACACACACACACACACATAAACATACATACAAGGTTTCTCTGTGTAGTCCTGGATGTCCTGGAACTCATTCTGTAGACCAGGCTAGCCCCAAACTCGCAGAGATCTGCCTCTGCCTCCTAAGTTGTGGAATTAAAGGCATGTGCCACCATCATCTGTTGTTTTCTTTTTGTGATTGGTTGTTTTCTTGGTTTTTTTCTTCTGTGCCTTGTTGTTGTGTCTGTGCAAGGGTATTGGGTCCTCTGGAACTGGAGTCACAGACAGCAGTAGGTGCTGGGAATTGAACTGGGGTCCTCTGGAAGAGCAGCCAGTACTCTTAATCACTGGGCCATCTCTTCAACCTATTTTGTTGGTTTTTCAAGACAGAGTTTGCTGTGTAGCCCTGGCTGTCCTGAAACTCGCACCGTAGACCAGGCTAGCTCAAACTCAGTCCTAAGATCAAAGGCAGGAACTGCCATGTCCAGCCTGAGGAAGTGTTGAAACTGTTCTTTCACTGAAATTCATTGAAGAGTGAATTAGTAACTGATGAATGAGTTGTGTGGGCTTGATGTGTTTAAAGCCTGTGTGTGTGGAGGGGGAAGGTGTTGTTTCTTGAGAAGTTCCTGTCTGTCCTGGAACTTGCTATGTAGACCAGGCTGACCTAGAACTCACAGAGATTCTCCTGCTTGCCTTCCAAGTGGTGGCATTAAAGGTATGCACCACCACACCAGGCCTCTGTGTGAAGGGTTTTTTTTTTTTTCCGTAATCTGCAAGGATAATTTATTCAACAAAATGTGTTGGCAAAACTGGTTTTCCTACTGAAAAAATAAAAATTATCAGCCTCACAGGTAATAAAGAGTGGAAGGAAAAGTAGGTGATATATTTTTCAGCTTGGACTTGAGTCTGTGAAAGCCCTCTAGCAAGGTCCTAGCCAATGGCCATGATGGTGTTGGTAGCTGGGAACTGCACTCAGTGGCATTTCCAGAGTGGATGATACACTGAGGAGCAAGGACCTAAGGTTGCCCAGACTAGGTCTTTGTGTGAGTCTTCCTGCCCCAGCATTTCACCTGCTGGAAGAGCAGCCTCCCTTGAGCACAATGGCCAAGGACCAGCAGCTACCTGTGTGCGTGGAGAGGGGGGATGATATGTGGTACCAACTTGTGATAGTGTGCATTGATCTAGGGTGAACTTCCCTTTGCTGGTTCCACACTGAGGGCCCGCACACCGACAGCTGGGATGTAACTGACTGGGTCCCTGCTCAGTCTTCGGGAAGGTGACGTTGACCTGTGTGAATCATGCTCACACATACCCCAGGCTATAGTGAAAGGAATTAGGCACCTGTTCTAAGGTCCTGAGCTCTCAGCAAGCCAACCTTGGACAGTGGAGCACTTCAGACTTCCCTTTCTCGGTGTTCATACTATGGGAATGTTTACAGTGAACCTATGACTTACACTGCACTACGATGTACAGGGACTACCGCCTAAACAAAGCCCCTGAGGACTGTGGGAGCCTGCAGATAGTTGACTGCAGGTAGGTCTACAGGTCAGTGGGGCACTGTCCATGAGCTGACAGATTACTTGTTGTACCAACCAAGGAGTGCCACCACAGCTCCTGTACCCCTCCCTCAGTGGGTGAGGACTTGCAAGTGGTGCACCTCATGGTCCAACAAGCTTGAGCTAGCTGCTCTCCCTATAGCAGACTGCCCAACAGGCTCCAAGTTGGCAGTGCAGCATAAAGCTTGAGTCCTTGAGACTGTGCTCTCGGGCCAGAGGCTCACAGGTAACCAGCCTCCACAAAGTAGCAGTCACCGGCCAGCCCATCATTGCTGGGACACAGTGGCTCCTGTAGGCTTCTGGGCTGTTCTCTGCCTCATGGTTCTTCACTTGCTAATCTTCTGGCATCAGTAGTCCCAGGGTTTGAGCCACATTTTCTTTGCTCCATGATGCTCTCCATTTCCCCAAATCTGCAGTGTTTCCATAGGCAGGGAGGAGCTTAACTACTTCCCCCTTCCTTAGTCATTAATTATACCCAGGGCTTATCCCAACAGACCCTGCTGCCCGCTGCTACTGCCCCCTCCCCCGGTCTCTCCCTCCTACTGGGCAGCTGGCAGCTGGGGACAAAAGCAAGGAACTTTCCTGTTGAGAATCTCTTCTCCTCTTTCCTTTCTCCATACTCTGGCAGTGGTCCATTAGGGGAGGTGCCCACTGGGGACAATTAGAAAAGGGTAAGGAAACAAGTGAGGCAGAGCCTGGGGTAGATGGGAGGGGTAGAAGTTTGCTGGGCTCAATTTAGGCTAACAGGATGAAGGTCCCACACCCACTGAGCCCAGTGACTCAAACTGCAAAAGCGTGAAGGACTCAGCAGCTCAGCTCACAGAGACCTGTGTTCCTCCTCCATAAAGGCCCTGCCCTACACTCAAGCCCATGTGACAAGCCCCAGTGTGGTCCTTGTAATGCCCTTCCCTTGATGTGAGACTTCCAGTTGTAATACCTGTTATGGTGGCAGCTTCACCCTGGCCTCTGGCATCTGTATACCCACAGAGTCTGGGATGTTATGGTGGAGGTTCCACCCAAGCTCCCTTCCCCCATCTCCCTCCAAACCCTGCTGCATCTCAGAAAGCCCACCAAATGATGACCCCTCCCCCAAAGATGCTCAAGACCACTCCCACAGGGTATTTAAACTGCCCCTCAGAAAATACACATGTGGTTTTCCTGTCTCTCTTTCTCATCTCCTCTCTGGGGGGCTAGCAGGCTATCTGGGAGCGTTGTATCCATTAAACGTGGGCTTTTCCTAATTTGGTTTGATTTGGTCTGATTTGGATTACTGCATCGGCGGAGAGGCTTATCGGGGCGCAGAAACTTTTCAATTCCCCCATGTGATACCTCTGATATCCCTCCCACTTTCAGTGTGGTACCTGGGATGTCACTCCCCACAGTGAACACACACACACACACACACACACACACACCAGGCCACAGCCGTGGAAAGAAAGAACAGTGTAACAGAACAACATGGCTCAAAATTTTATTTTTGTCAGTTTTCCTGATTTTTATTTTCCCTCAGTTCTGGAAATTGAACCCATGACCTCCTCACCCATTAATGGGAAGCATTCTGCCACCAAGAGACACCCAGCTTTAGCCTGAACTTAAGCTCAAAAAATAAATATAAATATAAATCAATCATACCCATCATTGTTAAAATGTAAAATGGTGACAGGAAACAATACAGACTGAACCCAGAGCCCGCTGAACCCTCAGCCGGCCCTTTTATCTCCTCCAACATCAGACCCGTGGTCATTCACTATTGTGAAATGTTTTCATACACTGATTTCATACCTTAAAGAAAATTTCAAAGATCAAGTCCTGATCCTACCCACCCCTCCGAGGTCCCCAGAACCCAGGATTGCCTAAGCCCAAACTTAGACAGATCTGTTCTAACACTGTAAGACCTTGGATCAGTCGGCTCTGCCCCCAGAGTTCCCCCACCCAGTGAAAGTCCTCCATTCTAACACCTGAGTGGTCCCTAAGATTGGCTTGGGTAGGGCCAGCACTGTTCCCTTGAAGACACAGGAAAGGCAGTGCGGCTCTTCTTACAGTGCCCAGAGCTGACAGGAAAGCTCCCAGCCCCGGGTCCAGTGGGAGGGAAGCAGAAGTCGCCTGGTCCGGAAGCAGGTCTAAGCACATCCTTCTGGTGGGGAAGATCTCACTGCTCCATTTTCCCATGCGCTACACCTCTTTAGACCAGTTCCACAAAGAAGTATATGCATAGGAAAAAGGAACAGCCAGCAAGTCTGCCCCGGCAACTCTTTGATACTTGCAGGCAGCAGCAACCACCAGAAGGGTCGGTCCCCTGCAAAAGACAAACAGGAATAGCTTAGGAATGAGACCAGGGATAGCAGGCGCTGCCGTACTGTGGGTGTGGTAAAGGAGCCCAGCTAAGCCCAGGCTGTGTCCCCTGAGGCAAACCAGTCTTACCTAGGCCCAGACTTCCCGGACACGGTCCTTGGAGGAGTGGTGGAGGACTTGACTGCTGCTCGTTGGAGGTGGAGTCCTGCTCCTTGCAACCGGGGCACCCCATTTATGCATGGCTGAGACCTTGGCCACTGCAGTCCCATGTGGTCAGAGAGCTGTTCTGTGCCAAGGACCCTGTCCCACCCCCGCACATGCGAGGCCGGGGCACAAAGACCTGCTGTGAACAAGCAGGTCTTTTGGCAGTGGGGCCCCCAGGGTAGGGGGCTGCTAACCCAGGAACTAGGACAGGGCCAGTCCTGGCCAGCTGCCCCTTAACACTTTATCTCTTGCTTGCGTCAGGGGCCTGGGAAATGGATACGGAGGAGAACTACTTGTCCAGGGAGAAAGGCACTCCTCCTCCTGGACCTACCCAGCTCAGTGATAGCTGTATCTCTGGGTGCTTCTGCAGCCCTGAGGCTGGACTTTGTAGGTGCCAGGCTTGAGGTCTATAATTGTCCTCTACTTAGCTGGGAACTGAGATTCAGACCCCTGCCCGTGGGAAGCACCCACCTGGACCTCTCGAGGCTTCTGTACAGGGGGTCAAGTGGGTGCTGACCAGAAGGAAACCAAGACTCAGGGAAGGTTCTCTGTTACAGAGCTGACCTGAGCCTTTTCCCTTTCCCAGAACCCCCAGGGGCATATGAGGGACATGGCTACAAGATTTTAGGAACAAGAAAGCATGGCCACATAGAGAGGGCTCTTCAGAGACAGCAAAGACCCAAGGACACCCAAACAGAGACCTCACAAAAATGCCAGGTGCTAGGTTCTAAGGGACTAGCCCTGGTCAGGCACCACTCAGGATATGGGCAGTCAGAGGCTGCTAGGAGGCAAAGCTGAGGTCTCCAGGCCTGTGTTGGCTTCAAGCTCTAATCCTGATCTGCAGAATCAGAGCCCAAGTACAGCAGGTATCCAGACATACACAGCACTCCTTACCCAGGCTGCTCAGCTCATTTCACACAGTGTGTGAGCATTAACTGGTCAGTGCTAGCCAGGGCTGGGGATAGGCAAGTTCTCATGACGAGTGTCTGTAATATTCAGAGGGAGGCCTGAGGTTGGCCAGGCCTAAGGTTGCATCTGTAACCATGAGTCAGATGTACTTCCCAGGAGACCTTAGGTAGTCCTCATTCACCTGGGAAGAGAGCAGGGTGAGAGCAGTGGACAAGGACAGGACTCCCAGTGATGGGCACATGCATGGACAGGACTCCCAGTGATGGGCACATGCAAGAAAATTCAGGGAGGACCAACAGCCCAGAGCCTTCCTGACAATGCCCTCAGACTCCTACATGGTAGACGACAGGGTAGAGTACTTGAGCACTGCAGGCACTAGACTATCATAGGGTCTGGGGCTTAAGGAGCTCTTGGGACTCTGAGAGATAACAGGATCCGCAGACCATACAACTCTGACAGCCATCTCCTGCCTCATGCCCACTGACCTGGACCTTTGGCCATGAGAGTGGTCAGTGGTGACTGAGAGGCAGTACAGAGAAGAATGGTTGAAACACAGGGTGCTGCTGGAGGCCTGCCATGCCTGGCAGACTGGACCTCCTGAGGCCTAGGCTAAAAAGGGCTGTGGATCTGTCCTGGTAAAGAGCCATTCCACAGAGAAGCAGGTATAGCCCTAAGAGTTCAGACATGCTCACCTTCACACACATGCAATGTATACAGACCCATGGTTTTGTTTTCTCTCTGTATATAGCCCTGGCTGTCCCAGGACTCACTATGTAGACCAGGTTGGCCCACAAACTCACAGAGATCCACCTGCCTCTGCCTCCCAAGTGCTGGGATTAAGGGTATGAGCCACCATGCCTGGCCTCAGACACATTTCTGGGTCCCCTGGGTTGAAGGAAGTGTTCTCAGGGGCACTGATAGGTAAGAGACCCACTTTCAAATTATCATAGGCCTGAAAAGAGCACTCAGACCCAACTGCCTAGACCTGAGCCTAAAGGGCCCAAAGAGTGGACCCATCCTCTCCTGCCTGTCATAACCTCATGAAAGCTGCCTCCCTTCTGCAGCTGCAGCTACAGTGTTGTCCCCAACCTTGGACTGTGGCCTCGGCCTCTCATTTGGGATGGAAAAGAGAAGAAAAGGAGAAATGGAGTGGGAGGTGGGGGTTGGCATTGGCTGAGACTCTGCGTGTCAGAGACTGAGAGAGGATGAGGAACAGATGAGGTAACGAACGGGTGAGCATGCCCAGCAGCACCCTCTAACGCTGCTGTGGGATTACTCGTCTCCATCTTCTCCCCTCTTCCATATCAGAAAACCAAGACTTGTTAGTAACAAGGCAATGTAAAAGGCCAGAGGACCTCACAACAGGAGAGCTGGACTGTGGCCCGGTATGGGAACAGTTGTCCCTCTAAAAGTATATGAGGCACTGTCCTTCTCCTGGCCTGGTCCCACTGGGAAGGAAGGGGCTAGCTAGGTAGTGGACCCCATAAGTTTCCCAGGGGGCCCAGGGAGTTACAAACACTGTGGAGGCTAAGTGACCCATGTTTCAGAAGCCTCTCTCGGGCTGCTGTGCTGATTTCACAGGAAGCGAAGGGTGAAGAAGATTTTAGTTTGAGCCTGGCCTTCCCAGCCATAACTTACAGAAGATCCTGTGACCCCCTGGGGTCGCAGTCCCTTTCCAGGACTGGCTATCCGTCAGGTTTACCCACAGGTACCCCTTTGCCAATTCCTCCATGGCACTCCAATATTTGGGTGAAACCTAACCCTGTGAATAGGATGTCAGGACCCCCTAAGGCAGCCCCAGTGTCTGCAGAGCCCAGCTGCCCCCTGCTGTGGGCCCCAGCCTGAGATCTGCAGTGACAGGGAGAAAGGACCTGAAGACAGAAGGGGCCACTGTTGCCATGGGCCCTCTCCCCCTCCCTCATGGTGAGTCCTCCATGGGCATCCTTTCAGCACCTGGCAAGGCTGGGGGCCTGCAGCCAGATACCAGCCCCAGGAAGACCCCAGTGCGCACATCAAAAGATCCCTGCTGCCAAGGGCACCATGCGTCCCCCCAGCAGAGCCCCTGTGCTAGCACACATGAGGTTGCCTCCCTCTGCTTAGGAGACAGAAAGTATCCTTGTGGATCAGGAGGACGTGCTTGGCACGGAACCCCGACGATAAGCAGTGGCCTTCAGGCCGGCTCACTCACTCCTTCCGTCCTGTGCCCTTCGGAGCTGGGGAGGGGGGTAGAGGGGAACTGCAGCTGTCTTCACGTAGCACCAGGATGCAGTCTCCTGGGCGGCAGTTCCCAAGGCAAGGGCCTGCCGGCCTGCCTCACTGGAGACGTCTGTCCCTGCATGGTCCACAGTGCAAGGTTGAGTTCCTCCTGCAGGCTGTCCTGTACTCCAACATGCTTTGCACATTAGCTTGTCTGGCAAACCAACATGACCTCTAACCCAGTATGCCCTATGGATCAACAAGCCCCATACCCCAGCATCCTGCACAGCCCAACAGTGCCCAAATCCAAGTATGCGTCATGGCCCAACAACTCCCATAGCCCTACATGTACCACAGCCCAACAGGCACCACAGCTTAACATGCCTCACATACCAGTATGCCCCACACCCAAGTATGTCTCACATTGTATGTAGCATGTCCTATGCATAGCCCAGAATTCCCTGTACCCCAACATGACCACATACCAGTATGCCCTGCACCCCCAACACGCCTCTCCTCCCTCCTTGGGACTGACATCCTGGGAGTGACTGCGCTTTACTCCAAGGACAGACTAGGCTGGCTGCCAGCTGTACCACACAGCAGTAGCTCGCCACAGCCATGTTGCTCAGTCATCTCTTCTGGCCTCGGTGTCCCCATCCACCAGAATAAGTGCTGGAAATGACACAGCTCCCTGGGAGTCTCATAAACTTGCTTCACTCAATGGCCTGGCAATTTTACAAGAGCACTTGAAGTTACTGATCTTCCCAAGACTTGAGCAAGGATGATCCCAAGCTGGACCCCACGCCCCAGACCACAGAAAGGGTGAGAGCCATGGAGAGAGAAGAGTAGGTAGAAGCCGCAGGCATCATGATGACTACCCTGGAAGCCCTGCCCAAGCAGTCCTGCCCACAGATGCATGCCTGTCAAATCCCAGGAGAGTGAACTTGAGAGGCATCTCTGTTTTGGCATTATAGGGGATTGAACCAGCACGTATTCGAGGCAAACATCCTATCATGGAGCCCCAGCCATGGGAGGTTTGTGGGTCACACCGTCGGCAAAGGGGTCTCAAAGTAAAGTAGAAACACAGGAGAAGCTGCCCAGCGAGGTGGGGGAGGTGTCCCTATCCTGAGACTGTTTAACAGCTCATCCCATAAGGCCTTACCAAACAAACAGCTTAGAGAGAAGGCTTTGTGGGTAAAACACCTGCTGTGAAAGCAAGAGGACCTGAGTTCAAATCCTCAGGACCTGTTGAAAAGAAGCCTGGCATGGGTGTATGCTCTTGAAATCCCAGCACTGGCAGAGACAGTCAGATCCTGGGAACTCTCTGGCCTGTCAGCCTAGCGGAAACCTACCTAACACTTACTGGCTTGTGAGAGATCATCGCCAGGGAACAAGCAGAGAGTGATAGAGGAAGATACCCAACATCCTCATGTGTGCCCACGGCTACAGGTGTGTGTGAGCATACGCACAAGCATGGGACACATTTGGGAGCCTTGGTCAGATGTGAATCTCAGAAAACACAGACAAATTTTTTTTCTTTTTCTTTTTCTAAATTATATAAATTGGCCCATTTATTGCAGACTAGGGATGTGTCAAATGGTAGCACTTATTTGGTCTTTAAAAGCTTCTTTTTTTACATTTTTTAGTGATTTACTTATTTTTATTTTATATGAATTGGTGTTTTGTCTGCATGTCTGTGTGAGGGTGTCGGATCCCCTGGAACTGGAATGGTTGTGCGGTTGTGAGCTGCCATGTGAGTGCTGGGAATTGAACCTAGGTCCTCTAGAAGAGCAGCCAGTGCTCTTAACCACTGAGCCATCTCTCCAGCCCTGGTCTTTCGATTCTTTCAGTCTTCTGACTGTAAACTTAACTGTGACAGCAGAAGTGGTACAGGTCAAGCCTCAGCAGCTACTCATTCAGGAGCCACAGTGCTAGTCGCCAATGTCCCATCTCTTCTTCTTGGCTTTGTCACAAAAGAAGAAAGTGTCCTTGGTGTGCTAGCTGATTTCAATCCATTTCCCAGTGGAAGACACCATAACTGGTCCCTTTTTAAAAAGCTGTATTTATTTCTGTGTGGGTATGTGTACCACATGCCTTCCTGGTGCCCATGAAGGTCAGAAAAGGACGTTGGATCCTCCTGGAACTAGAGTTACAGATGGTTGTGAACACCATATAGGTGCTGGGAATCAAGTCTGGGTCCTCTGCAGGAGCAGCAAGTGCTCTTAACTGAGCCCCCTCAGGCCCAGCTGTTCCTGTATTTACTAATAAGTCTGACCTTGGTTCACTTAGCCATGCCATCATGGCCTAGGCCTGAGCCTGGAAATCAGTATAGGCAAGTTCTTAATATGAGTACTTCCCATTCTAGGATACCCAAGCCAAAAATACCCTTTGGTCTGAAATTTGAATTCAACTGGACGCTCTGGATTTTCACCTGCTGAATGTAGTGGCCCCAGCCCAGCTTACAGAGAGAATGTGGGTTTGAGGCCAGGCACCAGATCTGGGTCTCCACTCTCAGCTGGAAAAGGCAGGGGGCACCCTGGGAAGTCCTCAGGGTTTGGGAGGGTTTCGTGGCTAGTGATGCCCAGGCTGCTCCTGGACAGGAGGTGGGGGTGGGGGTAGCACAGATGGCCCTGGGCTTTGGGTAGAGCTGGCCCCTGCCCTGGGGCTTCATTTCAAGGCTGAGTCTGTCACTCCCTACAGGGAAATAATCTCAGCTTCTTGATGTTTCTTTCCCTCTCCCCTGCCCACACCAACGAATCAGGAACACTCAGGCCGTGGGAACTCCTGCTGGCCCTCCAAGGCCACGAAGCAAACAGATCTCCAAGTTCTACCCTGTGGAACTGTGATTACTTTATGCAGCATGCGTCACCTGACTGCCCACCGCAGGGGACCCTGGTGCATCTGGCCAGAAGCCAGAGCCTGCACCTGAGCTGGGTATCATGAACACAAATGCAAGGGCATGTCACCCACAAGAACACACATCATACATTTACCTGGGAATACACCACATATATGTGCAAGCCCCTCACATGTGCACACATCACACACACACACACACACACACACTTATGTATACACGTCAGTCTGCATGCTTGGCTGACTTCTTTTCTGTCCACATGGATCTGGATACCAAACTCAAAGCATATCTTGCGCCAGGACTCAAGCCCAGCATGGTCATTTCTATTGATTCCTGGAACCTAGGCATGTCTTGGAAAGGAGCTAAATTTCTCCAAGGTCACCACTTTAGGTCCCACCAGTCCCTGCCTTTAACCAGCTGGACAGGGAGGGACTCTAGTCTGACTATGGCAGGTTCACTCGTCCTTGGCTCTTGGCTCAGGTCTGGGTCCCTCTGTTGTTTTGATTCAGTTACGCGCAGGTAGAGTAGATGGAACAGGAAACCATGCTTCAGTTACGGGTAGATGAAAATACGAATCACAAGACTCAACAAACCCATGTGGAGTTTATTGAAGGGAAAGGGAAGAAGAAAGGGGGGAAAGGAGAGAGAGAGAGAAATAAGTGGAGAAGGGGAGAGAGGGGTGGAGAAGGGGCAAAGGGAGAGAGAGAGCGCAAATATGTGGAGATGCTCACCTAAAAGGGGAAGCTTGCACATGCGTACTGAGTCCTTACACAGCCCATAACGCATGAGGCAATCATAATGTGGCCACGCAACACAGGGCCCTTTGGGCTGCCTGAATGCCAATATGCATGTCCCACCCATTATCAGGGGGTGGGGTCAGCATTATGCCGAGGTTCCAACACCCTCAGCATTGCCTGGGCCTGTAGACCCTAGTCCTGGCCCCTTACCCATTTGCTGAGAGGAAATGGAGGCACAATTAGGTGCCAGTACCACAGTCAGCACCCATGTCTCCTGGTTCCAGCATCTAGAGCATCTCAGGAGACCTGTGCCTCTTGATCAAGGGAGAGGCCACCTGGCTTAACCTGGCTGGGCTGAGGGCTGTCATCTGTCTAGGGAGCTCCCAGGCCATGCAGCCAGTGAGACTCATACCCTGGGCCTTGGCTGCAAAGGTTGCATGTTTCCTGAATCTGGGCCTTGGCTGCAAAGGCTGCATGCTTCCTGAATCTGGAACATGATTCTCTGGGTCCTCTGTTGTTGGACTCAGGGATGCTGTCCTTGAACAAGAAAGGACAGCCACAGACCTCAGCAGACAGGTCCTCTGTCTCCAGGTCAGGTTCAGATTGACACCAGCTCCAGGATCACATACTGTTCAGAGAGTCAGAGAAACCAGTGGGCATGCAGGGTTATGTTGCATGCACATGGGTGAACTTGTCTGATGGGAGACTGCGCATGGCTGTGAGTGAGTGGAAACTCAGGCTTAAATTTGGGGTGTGGGAAATGACATGAAACCCAGACATGGTCAGCTTTAGGCTGGGTAGCCGTGGAGGGTGAAGGGCATTCTAGGGCCTCACTGTCCCTCAGCCCTCCACAGCTAAGTCTGGGAGGCCTGGAAGAAAGACCAAGCTCATGATACACTACACCTGGGTGAGGTGAGGGGTGGCTGGGGCAGGTGCCCAAGGTTGGGGGAACCACTGGGACCCTGGGGAGATGGGATGAAAGGGAGTCATTAGGTGTTTGGGCTTTTTGTTTTGTGTTTGGTTTTTTTTTTTTTTGTTTTTTTAGTTTTTATTTGTTTGGTCTTGTTTTTCGAGACAGGGTTTCTCTGTATAACAGCCCTGGCTGTTCTGGAACTCACTTTGTAGACCAGGCTGGCCTCAGATTCACAGAACTGCCTGCCTCTGCCTCCTGAGTGCTGGGATTAAAGGCGTGCACCACCACCGCCCGACATCACCTGGTATTTTTTGAGAAGGGATTTCTCTTTGGCCTGGCTAGATTGACTGGCCAGCAAGTTCCAGAAATCCTCTGTGGTCTTCCAACTCCCCCCCCCCACCTGCACAAGCTAAGATTCCAGGCGTGTACCACATCACGGGGTGTTTTATTCACTTCAGGTTCTCGTGCTTGTGTGCCAAACACTTTACTGATTAAGCTATCTCTTCAGCCCCCTGTACATACTTTCTATATGTGTGACCCACCTTTCAAGGATGCCCATCATGGAGGAGTCCTGATAGGTCCCGTTGGCAATTGCTTTGAGTTTACCACGGAGGAAAGGAGGGGAGGTGCCACAGGAGCATCCCCAGACACTTTGAGCATCCAAATCCACCCATGGGTATTCTGGGTCATGGTCCCCCACAGAGCACACACTCATAGGCATCTTTTACTCCAAACAGGCTGTCCACTATGAGAGGATCCTCTTCTATTTGTCCCTAATATTTGCTTCTGATCTCCTGTCATTTGTTTATTAGGTCTTCTGGAACAATCTCTGGCTTGACCTAAAGCAGTTGAAGTGAACTTTTCAGGTTCCAAATGATGTTTTGTGCTTAATGTGATACCACACCCAGATCCAAGGGAGTTAAATTTCCCTTTTTAATTATGTGCTTGGGAAGTCTAGAAGAGTGTATTGGATCTCCTGGAGTTAGAGGCAGTTGTGGATCATAGAAATCAAACTTGGGTCCTCTACAAGTGTAGGTCACACATTTAACTGCCAACCCATCTCTCCAGCTCGAAGTGAGTTTTTTGTTGTTTGGGTTTTTCAAGATAGGCTTTCTCGGTGTAGCTTTGGAGTCTGTCTTGGAACTCACTCTGTAGACCAGACTGGCCTTGAACTCACAGAGATTCACCTGCCTCTGCCTCCCAAGTGCTGGGACTAAAGGCTTGGACCACCGCCGCCCGGCCTCTAAGTGAGTTTTAAAGGAAATGTTGTGATACTGGGTTGTTTCAGCAATGGCTGCCAGTTCACACTCACAGCTTTTGTACAGTTATTTTCTCTAAGCTGTTCATTGCAGAATAGTTAACCCATGCAGAACCGTGTAGCCAGTGATTAAAGAGAACCGCTATGCCATACCTACCCCTCTCAGTGTCTACACTGGTACCTGCTGCCCACATTCCCAGTCAGCCCCACCCTATTAAGGCTCCTATCTTCTGTCAAAACTCAGTCTGAGGCTTTTCATTTCCTGGCCCAGCATCTCATCATCTTTCTTAAGCTCATGACTCTCCCTCTTCAGGGGCAGGCCACACTAGCACAGAGGCACTCCAGGGTGCCGAGAGGGCCCCTCACACCCGTCTAGGGTTGAGGAAAGCACTGCTTTTCTTGATTGCTCCACTGAAAGGGATTTCTCTTATTACGAAGCAGCAGAGGCACCTCATGAGCCGGCCCAGCAGAGACTGACACTGCATTGACTGTAGCTTTGTACACATTGGAGGGGCTCTGTATCCCAGGAGCCCTCTCCAGGGGGCCTTGCAAATGGTTGCTGTGACCATCAACCCGAGTCCCTGAAGCCTTTTCTAGACAAGAAGGGGAGGAAATTAGGAGAAAAAAAAAAAATGAAGACTGTCTCACTGAGTACACCAAACTTCGTGGAAGGGAGATACCCAGACTGGCCACACGGGGTCATCCTGAGACTGAAGACAGTTGATCCCTGCTAAACAGCCAACAACAGACGGTTTAGCCTTGCAATCCGTCAGCCTAAGCCACACCCTGCTGGTATCACCCTGGGGAGCCAGGGTTTCTCTGTTTGCGAATGAGGAAACTGCTCAGCTGTGCCCCCAGGTCTCTGCAGTCATGCCCAGGCACAGACGTGTCTCCCAGCAGTTCATTTGCATCCATGTGCGTCCTTCAGTATTAATAGAGTTAGGTCAAAAGCAACCTGGAACAGGCTCAGCTACTCCCCAAGAATGCCAATCCAAGAAATCAGTAGCGGTGAAGGATAAAGAAAGGGGGTTTCGTCAGAGCGGGCACACTGGGAAGAGGAGATAAAGGGGTTCCGTGGCCAAGTGGAAACTAAGATGTCACAGAGGAGGGAAACAAAAGTGTTCTGGGTGCATAGCTGATGGAGCATGTGTCCCTGGTCCGTGGCTCTCTGGAAGCCACCGCCGTCATCACTCCAGGGAAAGGGCTCCTAGGTGCCCGCTCACTCCTTTTCTGGGTGCAGCCCTGCTGTCATGAAAATCATTCTCTTTGGGGGAGTGGATTCCACAGGGTTAGTTCTGTTCCTTTTCAGAAGGGTGTTTAGTGAGCGCTGACACCCCTAGAATGCAAGGTAACTGAAGAAGCGATGCAGGAGGAAAACGTTAGAGGTGACAACTATCAAGAAGGGACAATGGAGTTAGTGGCGCTGTGGGGTGTTCTCCCTAAAGCTCCTAAAAACGTCCTCCAAGACAGGCATGGAAACTCATGACTGCAGTCTCAACCTTTGAGTGGCCAAGCAGGACGACTATAGGGGTCGAGGCCTTCTGAATAGGATTGTTTCAAGCTTGAGGCCAGTCTGGGTTACAAAACAAGATCCCCTCAAAAAACAAAAACAAAACAAAACAAAAACAAAAATAAATGCCTTTAATCCCAGAATTTGGGAGGCAGAGGCAGGCAGATCTCTGTGAGTTTGAGACCAGCCTGGTCTACATAGTAATTTCCAGAACAGTTAGAACTATTGCACACAGGAACCCTGTCTCGAAAAAACAAAAACAAAACAAACCCAGCTTGGTGTTGTGGCCTATGCCTTTAATTCTAGCACTCAGGGGCAGAAGTGGGTAGATCTCTATATGATCGAGATCAGCCTGGTTTACATAAGACCATATTAAAAAAAAAAAAACTAGGATTACAAGTGTGTACTACCACATCTGGAATGAATGCTTTCTTATGGGCACTTAATTTGTTCTGGAATTTTTTATATTTCTTTTATTGCATAGTAGGAAACACTATAAAATTAATTTTAAAAGCAAACAGCAAGGACTGGGTCGTGTGGTTCTGCTTAGCTCCTGTTTACACCTAGTTTTTCATGGTCTTATCTCTACTCCTAAATTCATGGGAGACATTGCCACCAGATGGGAAATGACACTAGCTGGTTCCTTGTACCTCACTAGAACGTCTCGTTTCTCTGAACTGGGGCTCAAGCTGGGTATTTCCATGAGCAGCCACTGAGAGCAAAGGTAAAACCTAGCCACAGCATCAGTCTTTACTCACTTCCTGGAAGGTTGGAGTCAGCACTGCAGGCTGACCTCCAGCAACTACCTCTGCTTAGTTTTGAGGAAATCAGATATCTCTGCCCCAGGTGTGGGAAGTGAAGGCCTCAGCTGCTCTTCAAGGATTTCTGTATATGGGTCTAGAAGACCATCCTTAATGATCCTTAGACTCTAAAGATCTCAGGGTCCGGTTGCATGCCTTTAATCTAAGCTCTTGGGAAGCAAAGGCAAGTGGATCTCTGTGAATTTGAGAACGGTTTGGTCTACATAATGAGTTCCAGAACAGCCAGGGCTACATAGAGAGGCCCTGTCTCAAAACACACACACACACTCACACAACTCAGGATCAAGCTGTTTTAACATCCTATGTCAGGTCCCTAAGGGAAGAGACCCCGAGACCAAGGTAGAGAATGTCAATTAGATCATGAAAGGTAGAGCCCGCTCCAGAGAATGTCCCAGGAGCCTTCTTGAAATCATGCCAGGTCTTGCAACGACTTTTCTATCCAAAGATACTGGTTACTGGTCGATCTGGACTAGGGGGGCTGTGGCAGGGGCCTCCGTTCTTCATTTGTTCTCAACTTATTTTTTAGACAGGGGCTCTTTTATTATGTAACTCTGGCTGTTCTGAGTGCTGGGATTAAAAGTGTACACTATCAAGCTAGGTCGTCGTCCTTGCTTAGGTAAAGGCCTCAGGAGACTTCCAGCTCCGTAGCCTGGGTTACTCCTGTACTTGCAGCCCCACAAGTCTCCTCTAGGTGGTACCCTAGGTTCTCAGGTTTCTCTGTCTGTGTGTGTTTATCTGTTTCTCTCTCTGTCTCTGTCTCTGTCTCTGTCTCTGTCTGTCTCTGTCTGTCTGTCTGTCTGTCTGTCTGTCTGTCTGTCTCTCTCTCTCTCTCTCTCTCTCTCTCTCTCTCTCTCTCTCTCTCTCTCTCTCTCTCTCTCCTCTCCCCCCCTCTCTGTTTCTCTGTCTCTCTCTCTCTCTCCTCTGCGACTTCCTCTCCACCTCCATCAGGTACCCCTAGCCAGAACAAGCATGGTCCCTGAGGCAAGCCACCCTATCCCCAAAATTTCAGCTTGTAATTGCTACTTTTGACAACTTAAATCTAGAATTACTTGGGGGAGGGTTTCAATGAAGGACTGTCTAGATCAGGTAGGCCTGTGAGTATGTCTATGAGGATTGCCCTGATTACATTAACTGAGGTGGGAGACTCTGCCCACCATGGGTGGAACCATTCCCTGGGTTTGGGTCCAGGACTGTACAATACAGCAAACAAGCGGAACATAAGCAAGCGTGCATTCCTTTCTGTTTCTGATTATGGTACCAGACCCTCAATCGTCTGCTGTGGTTTCTCCACTCTTGAAATAGACCCTTTCTCCCATAAGCAGGGTATTGTGTCACAGTAACTGGAAATTGAACAAAGACACGGACTAATAGCATGGGTGGTGCTCCCAGGAGGACACTGGCTAAGAAGAGAAGGTCAAATGACATCATGGTCAGGGATGGGAAAGAGGAAGCCTGGAGCTGTGGGTGCAGGGAGTCACCGGGACTGAGTTTTCGGTTCTGGTCTTTGCTGGTGCAGGGCAAAGCCAGCCCAAGTAAGGAGAAGTAGGTGATTGCCTGCATGTCCCAGACCCTCAGGCACAGTCTCTTGCAAGGTTGTTACCACTAAGCCACCACTGTGGTCCCAACTCCTGCTCTAGCATGACTATGTGACTTCTTTCAGGCCACCTCAGAGTGGGTATCCTAGTTCCTCACGCCTGGGGAACTCCAGCTCAATTCAGGCTCCTGCCCCCCATGCCCACCCTCCCCTCAACTCCAGGTGCTTCCTGGGGTGCTGGCTTTGGGTGAGCAAGCCGTGGCTTGCCTGTGAAACACCTGAGGTACCAGTTACCTAACCCCCACTTGTTTTTCTGTTTGTCCTTGGCACCGCACACACTCCAGTATTGAGTGAGTCCCACCCCAGAGTGACATGAGCACTCTGAAGTCTTGTTTTCTGTTTTCCCAGTCACACTTTCTGCCCCAAAGTCCATCAGCCGGCCCAGGCCCAGCCTATAAGGCCCAGTAGGAGGTGTTGCATCAGGAAGAGCAGCCAGTGCAGGGTATATTGCTTGTCTGCCAGCATGGAAGCCGCAGCCTCCCAGCCTCCTGGACTACATCTCCGCCGTCCCTCTTGAGGCTACCATCGTGGCACTTCTACTGGCCATCACACTGTACATATTGTCACATATACAGTCACGTACATAATCATACAGTGTCACAGTCACAGAGTACCACACAGTCAAATACACGGCCACACACTGCCACATACACTCTCAATGCCACACAGTTACATATATGAACACACTTTGTCACACAGCATCAGGTACACAGTCGCACAGTGTTACCTAATAATCATACACAGTATCACACTGTCACATACACAGTCATACACATTGTCACATATGTAGTCACACAAAGTTCACAACACTGGCCTCCGCTTCCTAAGGGCCCTAATGCTGCCAGGGGTAGTCTTCCGGCTCTTCAAAGCGGCAGCCTCCACATGGGTGCAACTGTGGTTTTGGGTGCTACCTGCCTGTTCATGCCAGTGTGTGTACATATGTATACACCTGGCCTGGGGAAGCTGGCTTGTGTTATGACTGCATAAAGGGAACTTAGAGGCCTGGCCCGGGTCTAGAGCTGACTGAGCATCTTGGCCCCTCTCCATTTTTCCTGCCTCCCTGAGGTACAAGCATGGCGGGAGCTCCATCAGGGAGGTTCTGCAGTGATTTTAGGGAAGATTTCCCTGCTTGGACACTAGCAACCTAAACGTGACAAATGCAACAGAAGTGTCCCCTCCACGGTGTACTTTGGCTGGGACTATGGGAAGGCAATAGGGGCTACTCTCCTGGATCTCCCCTGCCTCAGCTTGGAACAAGGCTCTGAGCACCAGGCTTCCCCAGTCAGCTGAACAGAGGTGACAAATGCTGACAGAGCCACCAGTCATTAGGATACTGCCTTTCTGACTAGTGTTCTGAAAAGTGACTCAGAGTAGAGGGGATGATGGCACTTGCGGCTCGTGACAAGCTCTGACTCAGGAAGGAAGAAACGGTGCCTGGATCTCTGCAGGCAGTTGTAAAACTATGACTTCAGTCTGAGGCTTCTGCCACTACTTCCTGAGATCCTTCAGGGGCCAGCCAGAGAAGGATGCCCTCCAGGGAGAGTGGTGGCTGTGAGGGAGTAGAGGAGATCCCAGCCAAGACATACTGTGGATATAGGAACAAGGTAGTTATGCAAGCATTCAGGTATGCCCAGCTTCCTGGGATGTCGTTGGTGTTCAGGAAGGTAAGGATGTCCCAGAGGCTAGAGGAAGCAGCCAGGTCTTGAAACCAAAGAGCAGTACAGCTTACTATAGCCATCTAGGCCCAGAGTTCAAGTCCCTTGGTTCCCCAAACCTTCAGGGCAAAGTAGGTAACCAGTCCACTTTAGAAGAGGAGTGGCATCCTATCCTATAGCTCCTTCTCCTGCCATGCCCTGCGACCTTCCCCTTTGTGTCCCCCTGCAGTGGAAAAGCTCACCAGGTTCAGGCCTGCAAAATCTTCCAGGGGTCTCATCCATAGAGTCCCCAGAAAACTCTAGTTGTGGCTGTCACCGGGGCAACACGGTTAACAATCCACACCCACCCTGGAAGGTGACCCCTAGACACTGCGCATCCCAGGACCTTGTGAGCTCACAAGTGCAGCAATCAATAATGACAAGACACTGGGGGATTGGGAGAACCAAACTCAAATCTGTCCAAATTTGTCTCCAGGATGCTCTGGCCTCTACACCTGCTCCTACATTCACATATCCCACTCTGAAGCTGCCTGGTCAGTGAGAGGCTCCACTTGGCTCAGGATCAAGGTCTGAATGACTCTGGATGGGGGCCCCTCCAGATCTGACGCTCGTCGGGTCCAGGTCTCATCAGCTCCCAGATCCGTTGGTCCTTCAGCTGTACAAGATGCTCCAACCTCATCACCTTCAACTGCAAAATCTTCAAAAAGCGGACAAGTCTGAATATATCCAAAGATACCCCCTACCTGCCAGTTAGGCTATGGGCAGTTCCATCCTCTAGGAATGAATGTCCAACCCCAGGTTTCATGGCGGGGGCTAGACCAAAAGCCCTTTGTGGGGGCACTGAGAAAGATGAACACCAGGATCCTTGAGGAAGATTCTACAGCCAATGAGTCCAAGGAGTTTAGGGAGCTGGCAGGACATGGAGGGCTGGGTTTTTCCTCTCCTGCTCCCTGAGGGGATTTCCCTGACCTGTCTTCCTGATTCCCCCCTTCCTGTATCAGCCAGAAGTAGTTGCATGGCAGGGCAGGGCAGGGCAGGGCTGGGCAGGGCTGGGCAGGCACTGAGCCTTCTTTGCTGAGAGCCCAGTGTCTAGTTGGGAAGGTACTCAGGGCACACATGACAAACCAGCAGGGGATTGATAGGTATGCAGCTGTAGGACTGTCTGTTCAGCGGGTACTTCCAAAAGTTGATGACTCAAGAGTAAGTGAAGGAGGGCTGGAGATAGTTCAGTGGTTAAGGTCAAGCTTGTATATTCTTGCTGGGTTTGGTGGTGTATGCCTTTAATCCTAGTACTTGGTGGGGAGGGTGGCGGGCAAAAGCAGGTGGATCTCAGTGAGTTTGAGGCCAGCCTGCTCTACAAAGAGAGGTCAAAGACAGTCAGAGCTATGTAGAGAGACCCTGTCAAAAAAAAAAAAAAGAGTGTGTACATACTGGTAACCTCTTGAGAGGATCAGAGTTCAATTCCTACCACCCACATCAGCAGCTCACAAGCACCTATAACTTCAGCTGCAGGAGGATTTGATGTATCCGGCCTCCATGCACATGTACACAAAATTTTAAATTTTTTTGAGACTGTGTCTGTCTATGTAGTCCTGGCTGTCCTGGAACTTGGTATGCAGGCCACGTTCTCCTTGAACTCATGGAGATCCTCCTGCCTCTGCCTCTTGAGTGCTGGAATTAAGGGCACATGTCACCATGCCCAGTTACATATAAATTCTAAAACATTAAATAAAAAAGAATCGGTGAATGAAAATGAGGCTGTAAAAGCCAGGGATGGTGGTATGCACTTATAATCCTAGCTCTGGGGAGCCAGAGACAGGGCATTGCTGAAAGTTCAAAGCCACCCTGGCTATTTATCAAGACTCAGTCTTATAAAACTGAAAAGGAAAAAAAAAGAGCCTTCACAAAGAGCAGGTGTAGACTCCCCGTCATTGTCCTACCTTGGGCACAGTGGACACAGGCTTATTGGCTGGGCTATCTGTGGTTCCTCCACGCCTGCTTCAAGGATGACCTTGTCCCAAACCTTCTCCCATCAGAAACACAGACCCCCTCTGTGCTCCTCGGGCAGAAAAACTGGATGTATCTCATCCCTCTGTAGTGTGAAGGAGGCATAGGTGGGGCAAGGTGGGGAGCCAGCCTCACAGCAGACAATGCACGACAACATCCATCCCTGGACCCATGGGGTGTGAAACTGTGTCAATAGCCAGCACATAAAGCCTGATTTCTGGACATCTTCCCACTACTCTTCATTCAGGGACAAACTGAAAAGCCAGGGAGTTGTGACGAGGGCCAGCAATGGATTCCATCCCATGTGGCCCAGCCATATGCTTGCTGCATCTATCACCATATATGTCTATGACTTCTGGTGCCTCTTCAACTCCAAAGTTGTGTATCTCACTTAGTGACAATTTACAAGCGGTACTCAACCCTTAGATAGCAAGTTGGTCTGTTTTCTCTCTGGGTTTCCAATGAAGAGTTACAGTTCCCCTGGTCAGCATATGAGCCAGGGCAGCAGTTGGGAGGGCGGGGCTGGGCTGTGAACAAGCAGGGCAGATGGAGGCAGCGGCTGCAGTTCTCCTTACCGCTTCCTCTCTACTTCTGCTCTGCAATTCCAAAGCCACAGTGATATCACATCACTTTCCTGTTTTCACAAGAAGGTAACTCATCAAGATTTGGGTACATACGCAGGAACTGAGATGGTATTGCAATTTCCGATAGCCTCTGTGACTCTGAGGTCCATTGGCTCAAGCTGTCCGCTCTCCCCTTATTGTCTTAGCTCTTGTGCTCCTGGGACACCAGGAGGGATAAGAAAAAGTAGGGGGCACTGGAAGTTCCTGATGAAAGAGTAGCGGAACAGATGTGTGCCTGCAGAACCAAATGTGCATCAGAGAGCAAGGCATGTGCCACACAACCAGGCATCCCCCACAAAACCAGGTGTGCACTGCAGAGTAAGCTGTGTATCGTATAACCAGACATGTCCTGCAGAGCTAAGTGTGTTCCACAGAACCAGATGTGCACCAAAGCCGGGTGTGCATTGCACATATAAATGCTCACAGGGATCCCCAGGTGGGTTGTTTCCAGGACCCTGGCCTTTGGAGATGGGGAGAAAGGTGGGGTCCGGTTCAGGCACCCCACTCTCACTGCTTTCCAGATGTTCACCCAGCACCTGCTTCCTGAGATGGGCCTTGGTCCATACTGCCACCCTGTATCCTTGTGCTGCACTTGGGTGTGGTGTGGATAGGCCAATAAAGCGGGGGACGAGTACATTAGGGAGCCACCACATCTTTCCTGCCTCTGAGAAGGACTAAAACATTCCATATACTGTTTTCTAGAACAATCTGAAGAATGTTGATTCTCTCTGGTCAGGGCCCTGCACACCCCATACGCCCTTCACTGGGTCAGTGCCAGCTCTGCAGAAACTCAGCCAAGGAGTCGGAAACTGGGGCAATGGGTCCCTCTGCATCCTTGTCTTGCGGCTCAGATTGTCCAGGCAGCAAGGGATGCCCAACAGGACCATACCTTGACTGTCTCCTGCAGAATGGCTAGTGCTTGCTCCTTATCCTCCAGCTGCTGCTGGATGCTGGTCAGGTGATCCCAGAGCCCTTCAACTGGGTCCCTGTAAGGTAAACACTGACCTTTAATCCAGGATAGGGAATCATAAAGAGGTGGGCAGGGAGAATTGAGAGATAAGGGTCCACCCTTTGCAAGCACAGCAGCCCATTTTCTCCAAATCCCTTTGATTCTGAAGGGTCTTCATGTTGAAGGGGGTTGGAGGGCTCTGTAGGCCTGTGTGACAAATAGATACCATCAGCTCAGGACCTTGCTTCTGACACACACACACACTAGTGGCAGTAAACATGGATGAGGGGAGGGAACATGGTCCATATTGGGTAAAGCAAACTCAGATGTCATCATGAAAGAACTTGGTCCTAGCTTGGTATCAGGGCCCTTTGCATAGTACCAGAAAACCTGGAAATGGCTTCCCTGTATGGCTCACAGGCTCCCCCTTGGATGGTTGCTCTCTGGGTATTGATGGAGCCGGGACTTTAAGTATTCTGCCTGTACAAGTGAGGGACCCTTCCTTAGGAGCCAACTAGTCCCTCTGGGCCCAGGATGCACCTGAGCATACCTGTCCTCTTTTGAAGGTTTGTGAGCTCGTGATTGTCATGTGTCCAGCCTTCAGGAATGTAGTGATGTTCTCCATAGGAGTCCCAGAGGGGCTCTGACAGGCTGCAATTATCCACATTAGGGTCTTGAGTCCTAGTGGTATGTGGGTGGGTGGTAAGCCTTGCCCAAGGTCGGACAGCATCCACACTGGAGAGTCCTGGATCCTGTAGAGTACAGAAGTTGGAAAGTGAGGTGTAGCAGGATAAACATGTCTAGTCTCCACTCTGGGTGGGGTTGGTGAGTACCTGCAGAAGAAGAGAGAGAAGGGCTTGGGGTGGTTGTAGTTGGAACAACTCTTGAGTGTTTTCACTGCCTCAGGGTAGGTGGTTCAGGCTGGGAAGGAGATGGGGCCTGGGAAGATCCCAGCTAGCAGGAAAGTCAGGAATGGCCCTAAGTGTGTACTGTAACTTCATGTGTGGACATTATTTCATTCTGGACCACAGGGACATCTCTTCCCTGCTTTATTCTCACACAGGTTATCTGACTGTGCACAAAGGGAAGCAGACCCAGCCAACTTGCAGGCTGATTTGGGGTACAGACACTTACAGCTGCACAGGCTGAGCCTACATGAACCCTGCTGGCCTCCATTTTCTCCCTCAGCGCACACAGGACTGACTCGATAACCCCAGGCCTGTTGGACACCACCTTTTGGATATCAGCCTCCGAGATACAGAAATGCAGTTTTCGAAAGACTTTCCTGCAGAGAAAGTGGAGGTGCACTCTCAAAGCAGTGCCACCAAGGCTTGGAGTTGAGCTCTTCCTGCACTCTCATTCTCCTGGGCCATGCCTTCTAGCCACTAGGCAATATCTAGCTTCCTGAGAGAGGAGAGGCTAGCAAGGTCTGCTTTTTGCTCTGCAGCCTAGGCGCCCATGGCTATCTCCTTCCTGGCCCAGTGGGCCTATGTCTCAGGAAATCACAGAACACTTGATGCACTCCGCTGCATCAGGCCAGATGTGCTCATCTTTGCACTCATCCTTCTCTTCCTGACTGCTTGCCCTCTGCTCTGTAAGTCCTGTTGATACAGCTAAGCAGTCCCGGAATTCTGCAGCTGGGCCCTCTCAGGCATGATCGCCTACCTCCCTTGACGTTTCATTCCAACTCCATCCTCTCAAACATAAGCCCATGAGACTGTGCCCAGGTCTGAGTCCTACAATGCCCCTAATCCAATCTGAGACAGTCCTGAGGGTTCTGACTTCCCCTGCACAAAATCCCGGGTGCCCACACGTTCCCCACCTTGCTCTGCTCTGTCACTTCCTCAGGGCTCTCCTGATTTGACTACATCTGACACGTCTGTCCTACTCTGGTTGTTCTTGGTGTCACTTATCACAACAAACATACAAGCAGGGGCTTGTCTGAGGACAGTGTGGGAGTTGGAGTGAAATGTGCCACCACTAATCCCTAAGAGAACAGGCTAGCTGGTGGGCTGTCCTAGCAGGGAGTCCCCAGGAACCCTGGTTATGGTACAGTTCTGTAGGTAAGGGCCCACAGTAATGTCAGCGACCCGCAGCTGGAAACCTGTCCCTGGGTCAACTTAGGTGGGCTGAACTCCCAGGCCTTGCCTGTTGAGAAGGCTCCAGTTGCTCAGCTTCTGGTCTGTACTGCAGGCTGGCACGTAGCTGTGCAAGTCCACCAGCCGAGGGTGGAAGTACTTCACAATCTCGGCCACCAGCACTGTGGGAATGCAAGGGGAGTTCGGCTTGCCTGGTTAAGACCCTGGGCTGCAGCTGTAGTCCCTGACCACATGAGATGCACGAAGTGAAGAGGGAAGGGCATGAGCTTGTCCTGGGGAACCCATGATTATCCCTGAGAGTCCTCGGTACCACACCTAGACTCCAGGACAGACCAAGTGGTGGGATGGTCTGGGGAGCTATCACAGCGTGAGAGCCCAGGAAGAGCTGTCAGAGTCACAGGGAGCCAGGTCTGCCTTCCCCGCCCCTCTGTGCCCTGGTGCTATGGGGCTGGACTCAAGGGCAGCCCTCATTTCTGAGCCCTCTTCATCATCCGCCCCATTCATTGCGCCTCGCCCTCACTCGCACCACCATCACTGAAGTCCCGAGCTAGATGGCGCTTGGGGCGGCTGAGTGGGAGCCGGTCCAGCCAGGCGCAGAGGCTGTGAATATCCTCAGGCGTTGGCAGGAACTCGGCAGAGCTCTGCTTGGAAGCACTGAGCATGGTAAAGGAGTGGGTCTGCCGCAGCAGCGAAAGGTAGCGGAAGAAATCAGGAGGCGTCGGACCGTTGCTGGGAGACGAGACACAGCCGGAAGGGGCGGGGCCCACGCCGCACCCGGCCCTCCCACGATCCCAGGTAGCATTGGTCCTCCTGCATGTCAGGCAGGGGACTGGACTAAATTGCGGCGGATGGTTAAAATTAAGGCACAAGGTAGGTGAAATAGTTTGATCTGGTGTAATAAAATCTGCTTTACAGAATGTAGTTTTTAATCTACTTATAAAATAAAATCTTTATTAATGAATAGTGTTTATCAGTAAGTTAGACAACCATTCTGTCCCAACTCTTGTCCCATTACCGCCCAGAACGTGGCTTTTCCTCCCTAAGTCTCGTACATGAGTAGGATGTAGTAGATACAGGAACTGTGCAGAGCTGCCCCGGTGAGGGCGGGTGCAGATGTGGGAGGGGTGTCCTGGCATCCTGTCCACACCTGAAGACAGGTACAGTGGCTCACTGCGGTGATGTCACCCCAGCCTAGCAACTTCAGACATGCGCCCTAAGCTGGTCAAAGCCAGTGAAGGACACTGGAACAGGAGGGCGGCTGAACAGCAAGAGCCACAAGAGATTACTCCTGAGGTAGGAAAAGTGACTGCAGGTCCAGCCTGCATGGGGGCTGTTGCCGAAGGAACACTGGTAGCTCCAGACTCCTGCTAGCCCACGACGGCCCCGTGGTGCCCTAGCTGGTCTTCACCTCTTCTGGAAAGGAACCTTCAGAGCATTCATTGGACCACCAGCTCTCTGCCAGGAAAAAGGGGAAATTGATGTTAGGAGCATCTGGTCTGCTCTAAGAAGTACAATTCCCTAACAGCAGGCTCAGTAACTCCATCCACACAAGATGACTGCACTAATACTTCATGTATGGTGTAGACTTCTCATTGCCATATGAAAGAAAAATTGACAGCCTCTGACAGCATCAAGCACTGAAAAGTTCTGGCAGATTATAAGGCAAGCATCAAGTCTGTTACTGAGGATTTTTCCTGTTTTTGTTTCATATGTCAATAGAACTTACCAGTTAACAACAACAACCCCCCAAAAAGAAAACCCACCCCAGCCTCCAGAGCAGTACCATAGTCAGCAGGATGGTTCCAGCAAGATAGACTCCTTTCCTTCCGGGGCTTACCTGAGTCACTCCAGGAACAGTCCCTCCAGACCCAGGTTTAACTGGTGGTATTGGGGGTGCAAAGTTTGGCTTGACCTGGGAGGAACCAGACAGCTGATGGAGGGCATCACCCAAGTAGACCAAGTACTGCCCTCAATTTTACCCTCCCAAGGCTGTCCTGCTCATCTCCAGCCTAGTCCTGAAGTTTCTGTCTTCACACAGCTCTGTAGAAAACCCCTCTGGGCCACACCACTCAGAAGATAAAATCTGAAGCTGACAGTGATCCTGTCCCTTTTTTTTTTTTGGTTTTACGAGACAGAGTTTCTCTGTATTATTCTGGAGGCTGTCGGTCCAGCCTAGCCTGGAACTCACAGAGATCCACCTGCCTCTTCCTCCGAGTGCTGTGATTAAAGGCGTGGACCACCACTGCCCGGCTTGTCCTAACACATCTTACAGTCTCAACAGTAGATTACAATGTTACCAGAAGCTCAAAAGGAAAGAATTAACTACTAAAATACATTTCTTTGTATTTCCACATTCCTAGAGAGGATGGTAACCCTTGATGGCTCTGCCAGGTTTTCCTCCTGGGTGAGGCATATTTTGGCCTTCTTCCTCATCCAGTTTCTCTTAATCCTTTCTCAGAAATCGATGTGCACTGCCCCCATTTTGCCTTTGGGACTGCTCCTAGGGTTTTTCCTCCCTCCCTACTTTCTTCCCTTCCTCCCTCCCTCCCTCCCTCTTCCTCTTTCTTTTTTGTCTTTCCTTCGTTGCTGTTTTGGGGTTATTTTTTGTTGTTTTATTTTTGTTTTTGTTTTTTGAGGCAGGGGTTGTCTGTGTAGCCCTGGTTGTCCTGAACTCACTATGTAGATCAGATTGGCCTTGAACTCAGAGATCTGTCTGTCTCTGCTTCTTGAGTGCTGGGATTAAAGGTGTGTGCCGCCACCTCCTGGCTAGAGTTTTTCAGCTCTTATGTAAGTCTAAACTGAGTTCCTGGCCAGGCACAATGATGCACATTTTTAATCCTAGCACTCAAGAGGCTGAGGCAGGTGGATCTCTGTTTGAGGCCAGCCTGGTCTACATAGAGAGTTTCAGGCCAGTCAAACAAACAAACAAACCAACAAATAAATAAATAAATAATCCCTTTTATCCCCCCAAAATGGAAAAAGAAAAACAGAAAATCACACCTATTTATTCTCAAGAGGCTGAAGCAAGAGGATTGCCAAGAGTTTAAGGACTAGTCTGGACATAGTGAGTTCTATGTCAACCTGAGCTACAGAGTGAGGCCCAATTTAAAAAAACAAACAAACAAACAAACAAAAACTAGGAGCTTGTGAGATGGTTCACTGGGTAAAAGCACTTGCTGTGCAAGCATGGCAATTTGAGTTAAATCTCTGCAACATATGTAAAAGTAGAAGGAATTAACCAATTCTACAAAGTTGTCTTCTGACCCTGCTTGAATGCTGTAGTATTCATGAATGCACAACTATACAGTAATAATAATAATAATAAGAAGAAGAAGAAGAAGAAGAAGAAGGAGAAGAAGAAGAAGAAGAAGAAGAAGAAGAAGAAGAAGAAGAAGAAGAAGAAGAAGAAGAAGAAGAAGAAGAAGAAGAAGAAGAAGAAGCAGCGGCCTCTGAGACTGATCATCTAGTAAAGGTGCTTGCAGCACAAGCCTGACCACCTGAGCTTGATCCCCAGAACCAAGTAAAGGTCAGTTTCACAAAGCAGTCCTCAGGCCTCCACATGTGCACCATGCTACACATGCTCACACACATCATATACACAATAATAAATAAAAAGGAAGAAAGCATATAATCACTGTAGCAAGACATTGTGACAATTGTTAAAGGCCAAGTGTCAAAGCGTCCAGAGATGTGAGACTCTAAGGATCTGCAGACGATCTCCTAGGCCCTCATTCATCTCTTTCTCTAGGCATCAGTTCATTAACACAAAGACAGCTCCCAGCGGAGAACTCATTGGCATTTAGACCTCCATCCCATCTTGGTTACTTTCCATGCTCTTCCTGCTAACAGTGTGTCACCAACATCCACTTGCGATAAGAAGCAGACAAACAGAAGGACACTTAGAAAACTGTCAACTAGCACTGTCAACATGAGAAATGTGGACTAAAAGCCACTTGAGAGCTACAAGTGCCCAGAAGAGCAGATAAGGTTCTCAATGAGGCCTTGGACAGAGCGAGGAACAAGTACCCTGTCTTCAGGTCGCACAGGTAAGGCCTGTGTCAACTCAGGGGCCAGTGGGCATCTGTCCGGCTGCTGCCTTGCATTTGCTCCTCGGGACAGGCAAACCCATGCACCGCATGCACACACAGGTTCACCACCAGCTCAGCCATGACCCCAGGGCAGCCACCTAGGGCTGCGACTAGAGTATTGCCCCATGGGTTCTTAGAAGTAGGAAAAGTTGGGAGGCATGCCCAGGAGTCCTGTATTCTCTACCTGGAAGTGACTACACCATTGTCTGTCTTTTTTTCTCCCTAGGAGTGTGGCACCCAAGCCCACCAGAGGGCTCCAACCCCCTGTTCTACGTGGTGAACAAACAGCCTGCCAATAAGAGCAGACCTCCAGGCCCTCTAGAGTGTGTCACCAACAAGGTTTCTACCAACAAGGCCCCAAGATCTGCCTGCCTCTGCCTCCTGTGTGCTGGGATTAAAGGCGTGCGCCAACACCTGGGCTTGAATGTCTACTTTCTTTCCTTTTTTTTTTTTTTAACAAGACAGCGTTTCTCTGTATTGTTTTGGAGGCTGTTGGTCCAGCCTGCCCTTGAACTCACAGAGATCCACCTGCCTCTGCCTTCCGAGTGCTGGGATTAAAGGCGTGTGCCACCACCGCCCAGCTTGAATGTCTACTTTCAAAGCTTTAAGTCAGTGGCATTTGGAGACCTTCCATATCCCTATAGTTTCCTCCCAAGGGAAAGTGTAGAAGGGCTTGTCTCTAGGTAGCAGGCTTATGGGGTGTGTGTGTCGGTGGGGGGTGGGGGTGGGGGGATGGGATGGGGTGGGGTGGGTGGGTGGGCATTTCCTCAGAGTTAAGGCTGTTTGTTCCCTTACCTGGCTTGGTTTCAATTTTGGGAGGGGCTTGGTGGGTGGAAGAGGTCTAAACTGTTGGGGAAAAAAAGAGAATCAGGAGCCACAGACTGGACCAGTTCAGGGCTGGGGGATAGAGCACCTCCTCCTTCCCAGGCTTCCTGAATCTACTCAGTTTCAATTTAATATCCTGACTAGGCAGGGCTAATTTACTTTCCCCGTACAGCATCTGTTTCCCTAGGGCCCCAAGCCCACAGAGTCAGCCACCAGATACCCGGCCCAGGGGGTTTCCATCTCAGAACTCATGGTTGTTTCCCAAGGCTTACCAGCTTTGGTCTTTGCTGGGTATAAACTGGAACAGGGAGTGGTTGACTGGGCGCAGCTGGAGGCTTCAGGGGACAGGCATGTAAGTAAGTCTGGGCCTAAGAGGCAGTGCTAAGCCCCCACCCAGCTCATGCCCACCAAGTCCCCTGCTTTAGGGCCCAAGGCTCTTAGGCTCCCCAAATGGTACCCCCTTTCCTTCTCACCCTAGGCTAGGTGCCTGGCTCACCCCATTCCCGAGCTATGCTGTCACCTATCACACGTAAGGAGCAGCGAGGGCATTCTTCTCTCACAGCTCAGGTCTGAGAGTCCTCAAACCCACAAGTCCAAACTCCAAGTAGAGATCTTTAGAAGACAAGTCTTGACTTAGTCCCTCTCCCTCTCTTGGAGTGACTGAAATGCTTCTCAAAGCTCCAGGCTATTGCAGGGCTCATGAGTTAATTTGCACAAAAACGCTTCACTATATAGATCCCTTCACTATTCCTAGTGGGCCAATCACTGAGGCAGAGGGATAGAGAGCCTGAGTTCCCCTCCTTCCAGTCCCATGAACCTGTCAGAGAACAGTACTTACTGCAGGGGGCGGCCTCTTTGGTGTCACTGTGAATCTTGGGGTCTTCTTGGTAGAAATCACTTCTGGAGGACCTGGAGGTTTATTCTTATCTGTCAGGCTGTTGTCCCTCATGTGGAATAAGGGGTTGGAGAGTCCTATTGTAGGTTTGGGTGCCACCCTCCTGAGGATAAAAAGAGACAAATAATGGTATAGCCACTTCAGAGAATTCAGGACTCCTGGGCATGCCCTCATCCCAGTCACTCAGGCTGGCATCTCTGCTCTGGCACACAGGATACAAGCTACAGTCACAGGCACATGTGTGAGCCCAGGAAGCCAAGGAGCAAGTCTCTTGACAGCTACGCTAGAAAGTGTTTAGAGGACCTGGGAAAGCTGTCCTTCGGCAGTCAGCTTTGGGGTAAAGGTCTTGGTGCAGGGCAAAGTGGGACCCTGGTGGGGCATATGTGGCCATGGCTGTCGGTGGGGAGGTTATCTCAACTCTGGACTTAGCGTACCCCTATGTGTTGCCCACACTATGCCTTTACAGCCTCTAAGAAGAAGAAACAGATCTGGAATTCTCCTAAGCTTCCCATCCAGGCCTGTTCAACACCCAGAGAACCCCAAGACCTCTTGAATGCCTCTGCCTGGGCCTGCAGACGGAAGCAATGGCTCTTCTTTCTTAAGTAACAGCAAAGCCATTTCGCAAGTGTAGAGCACAGGAAATGTGTGTCTCATATGTAGATATGTCACCACTGCATCCTCACCTCCTCTGGACTTGCCGCGGGGCCTTTCGGTAGATGATGACACCTGCCAGAATGATCATCGCAGCTACCAGGATCACCAAAGCCACCACCACACCGACTGGAAGGCTCCCAGTCGCTGTGGGACACATGGCCACATGATCACCCAAGACTGAAACCAGCTGAATCAAGAGCTGGTGAGGGCCCTTGGGAGGTACTGGCCCAAGAATCAGTCCTCCTTGACCACATCCTAGGTCCCACACCCCACATGTGGTCAAATGCCTGAGGACTCCAGCAGATGGCTCAGTACATTATACCAGTTCTTCCGGCTCTCTCTCTCTCTCTCAGGCAATGGGTTAGAAGACGAGGTAGTGGTGAGTCCCAGTCCCACAGTGCCACCATTGAGACTTAGTCAGTCCCCGGAGGCTGTGGTGCTGTGGACAGCTGCAGGCTCAGTGGCCACCGGGGAGGAACACACTGTAGGGGTTGTGGGGAGTGGCCCTGGATACCTGAGCCAAGGCTATCTAGCCTTGTTTTAAGTAGGACAAAGTGTCACCTTTGAGTAGAGATATGGGATCCCCCTAACCACCATCAAGGCCCCCAAAATACCAGCTCCTGTCCTCCTTGGGACCTTACCTGCTTGCTTATTTGCCAGCCGCTGTGCACAGTGGGGTGGGGCCCAGCCTGCATGGCACTGGCACTCATTCTTGTGGTTGCATACCTGAAGGGAAAGCTGGGTCTCAAGGACAGATACCTCACAGGGCAGCAGGGCAGGTTGCAGCGCACATAGGGTCCCCCTCCACCCACCCTCATACGTCAATCTTGGCATATAGGGAATCTCCCTAGTGACCACACTGTCCATTGGCCACAAGCTCAGTGGAGGGCACCTGTCCCACCTCAGCCCTAGAGAGGCTTTGTCGATGCTTCCATTAGAAGGATATAGGCTAGTTTGAACCCACATTGCTATATCCACAGCTATTCCTACCACAAGTTCCACCAGAAAAGTAAGCGGTGGCAGCTACCTAGCTTGAGGGCACCAGACAGTGGGTATACCGTCCCTGAGGTCCAGGTTCACACATACCCCATGGTTGTTGCACTTAGCAGAGCAGTTTTCAGATCTATATACATGGAGGTCCTGGCAGTATCCATTCATGCAAACCTGGAAGGTGGAAGGGGTCTTGGGCAGCTGGCCTAGACCCAACCCCCACCCCACTATCCTCAAACCCAAAGGTTAGTCCAGGACAGCCAGTATGTTCACACTCCAGGATGACTATGACCTCATACTTGTGTGCGTGCATGTGTGTGTGTGGGGGTTGGGGGCTCAGCCATGAGGGTGGTACTGGATAAGCTAGCTGACCCTGGGGACACTTTGGGTATGGTGGTCTCCAGATAGGTGTCTCCACTTGCCCCGCTACCTTTTCAGTTTTGACTAGGGCATAATAGAGGCTCCGCACACATGCCTCCACCAGCCAACACTGTCTCATATGGGCACATTTGGGCATCAACAGTCCTGGACAAGTACTTCTCAGCTTACCTTCCCCTCCTCACACTTGGTACCCTGGGGTACCAGCTCATAGGTACCATAGTTGCTGTCTGTGTTGAGAGCTCGGCAGACTCCGCCGCGGGAGGTGAAAGTGCAGGAGGAACGTTCAAGGGGCTTCTGGCCTCCCTCACAGTACAGCACCCCACATTGGTTCATACTGCAGAGAGAGGGAAGGCTGTGATCACAGGTGTCCTGGGCATGTGCTCAGGGGTCTGGGTGCTTCTGGAAATGGTTCCAGGACCTCTCCTTCCTCAACGATGACAGGTTCAGGTGGATGACTTGAAACAGGGCAGACTCCAGGAGAGCCACCTGCCTCACAGAGCAGGCCTCCTCTGTGGGGAATCTTCTGTGGACTAGCCTTGCCATTGAAGACATACCACATCCAGTACGGTTTGGCCTTGATACTTACCTGCTAGGATATATATTGCCATTGCAGCCCCGAGGAATTTTATAGGCAAAGCAAGAGTCTGATGCAGCCTGAGCACCTGTGGGGCCAGGAGAAGTTAGCCTGGTTTAGGTCACAGACACTCCACAAGCTGGCCCTCACCCTATGCTCACGCCTGCCTCACCTGGCCCCCACAGGCTCTGGCACTGCTGTGTCAGTGTGGGGCAGTGCCCATTAAAGCAGTAGCCCCCTGGGCAGGGTGTGCCATTCTGTTGGAAAGCATCTTCAGGACATGTTGGCTTCTGGCCATCACAGTACTCCTCCAGGTCACATCTGTCCTTTCTGGGACGACACAGCTCACCAGCTCGCTTCACCTGGTCCCACAGAGAAGCTTACTGTGAGATACACCCACATGATGCCTTCACAGGTACCCCATTGTCCTGGGTTTGACTGGGGAAGATTCTTTCTGCATGGAGTCCAACTTACCTTGCACCTATGACAGCAGGCACCATCGGCACATTCTGCCCCCTTGGCCAGTTGGCAGGTGGTGGCATTGCAGCAGGGGTTCGTGCAGTCCTAGGAGGACAATGGTTTGAGCAGCTACACCCTAGCCAGACCTTGTTCCAGAGTGGATTAGCCTTTGGTGATCACTGGGTAAGCGGCTGCAGCTAATTTATCTCTAACTCTCCTATAGGTTATTAGGGGTTCAAAGGCAAATGTGGTAACTGGTGACCCCAAGGGTCAAATGTGGCGTGGGCACATAGCATCATATCTGAGAGGCTAACCTAAGCAAAAGGACCTTGGGTTGAGCTCTCTAGACTAATGCTGAGGCTGACCAGCAAGGGGGAGGGATGGGGTGAGACAGACCTGAGGTGCACCACAGTCACACTGCTCTCCACGCTCTACAAATCCGTTTCCACACACAGGACCACCCACGAACCGGTTGACATCTGGGAAATTGGTCAGGCAGCTTGTCTGGGGTTTAACCACGAATGACTCTAAGTCGTCCTTGCTACATCTGCTGAATTTCTTGGGGAACACGGAGCTAAGGGTAAGGGATATCACCATTAGGAAGTTCAACATGCCAGTCTGTCTCTTCCTACCCAACATGTCCCACAGGACCTCACCCAAAGCTTTCGGTCATGATGCAGCCGCCCCTCTCACGTGGTACAGGACAGTAGCATCCCTGGATGTTCTCATCATGGGTCATGCCCAGGTTGTGGCCCAGCTCATGGGCCATGGTGGATGCTACACCAATGGGATTTCTACTGTGGTCCTATGAGGATATGCTCATTAGTACTGTCTTGCTACCATCTACCCACATGCCCTCTGCCACCCTAGGTGCCAACAGGTATGATACTGCTTCCTGCTAATATCCTAACAAAAGAACAGGCTCCAAATCCATCCCCAGAGCAGGTGACTGCTTCATGGTGTCTTAGGGACCTAGACTGACATTTCTACCCTACAACTTGGGCTCTGTGTTTGACTGTTCATCTACCAGATAGCTTGGAAAACTTGGGTGAGAATTCCTTTTACCTGGTTCACAGCTCCTGACTGCCGGGAACACAGGGCAGACACCTTAGCCAGTCCAACAGTGGTCCCGATAAAATCAAGCCCCCTAGAAACAGACATGACATGTAGTGCCCCGGACATGGTTCCTGGCCCCTCTTCATCCCTGCACAGCTCTGCTCTGGTGTCCTGCCCTCGAGGACAGGCTGTGCCCAAAGAGGCCAAATCTCTAGAGCTTGGCTCCATCTCACTGTGGTGGCCTGGTGTGCATCCCCACTCACGTGATAAGTTGTACGTTATCATGTGGGTGCCGGCCCAGCAAGTTCTGTTCCCTCCAGTTCAGGAAGTTGTCCAGTGTAACATTGGCATAGCGGCTGATGTAGAACTTGTCCTGGTTCCAGATCTCCAGGCCCACCAAGACCACTCGGATATTGAGTTCTTGATAAAGCTGCAGAGGATGAGAAGTGCCCCCGGGGCCAGGCCAGGGGTGGGGATGGACAGGGGCATTACATCCATTTCACCACTGGGAGGGACTGAGTCTAGGTGCTGGCCAGGTACTGAGCTCAGTAGAGAGCCCTGAACTAGTTTCCCTCTTGATTGGCTATCTGGCCCTTTCTATCCTAAACAGCTGTACATCCTCTAAGTGTCAGCACCCCTGGGCAACCCACCTTGTCCACATGGTTTACTATCTCCAGCACTCGCTGGCGCACGGCGTCTCTGCTCCCAATCTCCTGGAACTGGAAACATAGGATCTTTAGGCTGGGGCCTAGCAGACTCATCCCAGCTCATCCAGCCCCCTCAGCCCCAGCATTCCATACCTCTCGACTGTCTGTGACCACATACAACTCCACATAGCGGGTTTCTCTGGGTTTTAGCCCGTTCTAGAGGAAGAATCTAGTCAGCATTCTTGGCCCTGTCCCCAACTTACCCCAGAGCCCAATTTTACATTGGGAGGCAGTCTAGACATCTCCGGTGCAGTGGGCTTTCTTTGTAGCTTCAGGGTTGAGCCAGGCCCAACCACTGGGCACGGGGCCTGTTTCAGGGCTACAGAAAGCCAGGCCTAGGCCCATGCATGGGGTCTGGGGCTGGACTGACCAGCGGGGGATGCTGCTGCTCACCCGGGGCTGAGGCTTGTAGATTTCTAAGGCCCGAGGCCCTACATCATCTAGGTTGGTGTCGCTGACCCCACAGGTCCCAGCCTTCTGGTTCAGGTCATTTTCCTGGTACATTGCATGCTGCCCCTCTTCGTCACCATCCAGAGGTTCAATCAAGTGGACAGTAGACCCAACTCGGAAAAAGCCCCTGAGGAAGAGGCAGGTGAACAGAGGGTACGTCAGCTTTCCTACTTGCCTGTCTGGGAGGACAGGTGGTCCATGCGTACTGCCTCAGAGCAGCTACCTCCCACCCTTGTGGGGATGCCCAGACTTGTGGACGCAGGAGGGAAGAAGGCAAGAAGGTTTTGCATGGCTGGCAACTCCTAACGGAGTCTAAGTAAGAGCCCCAACCCTTCCAAACACAGAAAAAGACTTTTGTTTTTTTTTTTTCAAGGTCCTCTTTTTTCACTGCCTCGGTTTACCCTTCTGTAGAAAGGGACTTTCTGCATGGGTCTGCAATACATACCTGAGGCCAGCACAGGTGCTAAAGCTGGCAGCTGAGCCTTGGTGCCCTTCCACATGGCCCTGGTAGAGGCAGTGGTCCTGGAGAAGAGAGAGGGCATAGGTCTTGCTGCTATAGCCTCACTGGCCCAGGGAATGCTTGCTGTCCTGGCACCTACCTGCTCACGCAGCTGCTCTGTCACCTCAGAGCCGTTGGCAGTTGTGTAGGTCTCTTTGTAGCTTGAGCCCAGCAGGTCCCTGGAAGAGAACCACCGAAGTTCCCTAGTTCCACCTGACCTGGAGCAGCCCCCACAGGGAGCCTGGGCCAGGATTCTGGCACATAGGAACCTGTACTTCCCACAGGACTCAGGGACTGACCCGAGAACCAGAATCAGCTTACCTGTTCTTCCTAAGGTGCACGGTGAAAGTGTTCCCTTTGGTTCCAAGAGCATAGCTCAGACTCTCTGGGTACAGGCCCTGGATGGGGAGTCAGGGTGAATGGCCTTTAGCTTACGGTCAGGGTTTTCATAGCAGAGAGCCCCCAGAAGAGCCTCCCGAGAAGACCCTGGAGATCAGGCAAGGAAGTAGGTGGCTGGGGCCAGGTTGAGCTGTTTGGGAAGGACAGGGAAAGCAGGTCTCCCAGATGAAGCGGAAAAACATAGAACTCCTTGGCCCCTTAAGCCATTTCCCCTCTGTTCACAAGGGTGATGGTGATGATGGTGATGATGATGATGACATTCTTTCCCAGAGGAAGCAGGGTAGGAAGGGGTAGGTGGCCTTATTCCTAAATCCAGGGCAAGATGGGGGTGGGCAAGGTAAATAGACCCCCTCAGTACCACTATTGCACAGATGGCTATGGTGTCCATCCTGAGGTTCAGGGCAGGTGTGTGCTATCCACTCCATGACCCTTCACTCATACACTATGTGGACAACCAGCTAGCCCTAGGGGCAGCACACACCAGGAAAGAGGAAAGCCCCAGGCAAAGGCAGACGTTTCCTGGAGATCCAAACAAGGACGGGGGCCAGGAATCTTCCCGAAGGTCTCCAGGCCATTCTCAGTTCCCAGCCCCAGGTAGAGAAGTTCTCAAGACATTTCCATAGCTTTAGGGTGAGCAGATGCTAGCTAATCTGACCGAACCTCTGCCAACTGAAACTGGGGAGTGGCCTGGGGCAGCACAAACTGTTGTACCTTTCCTGAGTGAGAGACCTCTCCAGGCTCAGCCAATGGTCTCCAAAGAAGCAAGGCAGTGGGCCCTAGTGCCTACCTTGGAGACCCTAGACTGACTGGGGTGGTGGCAGGAGGAAGGAAGTGGTGAGACCAGGGGGGAGGGACCATAGTCATACCCAAATGCACAGACAGATTTAGGTCCTAGAGCTGTGCAGGGCAGCCCCGAGAGACTGCTGGTCCTTTTACAGGAACAGGTTGTGCAGCCAAGCTAAAGGACTTACCCAGTGGGAAGGCAGGTCTCTGCGGGGGCGGGATGCGGCCAGTCGCCGAGGCCATACCACTTCATACTGTTTCACATGGGGCAAAGGAGGTCCAGCAGCTACAACTACAGGAGAAAGGGGGTCAGAAGGCACGACGCAGGGTTATCCTACCTCAAGAAGTTCTGGTCAGTGTTATCTGGGGAATCCACATGGCTAGGTACCAGCAATAGGATCTGACCCCATGGTTCAGATAATAGCTTTGTGCCCAAAATACCACCAGATCTATCACGTTAGAGTCAGTCTGAACCTGTGCGCAGTGCCCCCACCCTTCCCTAGTGCCTATCTGGAATTACCCAGAGAGCAGCCCTTTGGTCTGCCTGCCAGACATCTAGAGTTGACCTGATCTCATCTTTAGTGACATGGTCATATCTAATTGATGAAGAAAGCATCCCTCCCTCAGGTTTTTCTCTTCCCAGCAGGAAACTTCAGGATCCAACAACAGATGAGTGGCCCTCTGCAGGCAGGTCCAGTTTTAGACACCACCTATCCCAGAGAGGTGTACTCTTCTGCATAGACAAAGGTTGCAGCTTTTTAACCCCAAACTTCCAGGACTGAGAAGTAAGAGGAGAGACCACGTCAGTCAGAGACCTCCCAGGACAAAGGTAAACCAAGCCTTCCAGTGGGAGACAGGACCCCGTGTTGTGAGGGAGCTGGGACTACCGTATCACTGAGCTTGTCCTTGCCCAGCTAGAGGGTTCAGCATCCTCCATGATCCCACAGGTAAACCTTGCTGCTTGGGACTCCTACAGCAGCCAGGGAAGCTGCCCTGTGGGTGCCACACCTAGCCATGTCACTGTTCCTGTAATCAGCTTAAGGGGAAAATCCTAGGAACCAACTTCTCTTACATTTCATTTTTGAAAAATCCCAATTCTGATCTTTTCTGTATCTACCTATTTTCTGCATACCCAAGGACCAATTCTAGGGAGACAAGGTGACCTGGCCATGGTAACTGGCCAAACCCTGAATGGGTTCCTTGAAATCAAATAATCATCACTCACCGACTGTCCATAGGGCGCCGAGTAGCCAGAGGCCGAGCATGATGGCGTCTTGGGCACACTGACCCCAGAGGTTCCATAAAATACTGTCTTGAGCACTGGGGTGGTTACTTCTTTCTGAAAGCCCTTCCCAGGGATCAGAACTGACCAATCAGTAGGCCATAGGGCGGAGTAGGGTGGGGCTGGGCGTGGCGAGATGTGTACACCTCTGTACCAGCACCCTGCTAGCAGCCTCCGGACCATTCTGGGGCTACAGAGGTTCTTCCCCAGTGACTCATGGGTAGCTTTGCTTCTCCTACTGGTCTCCCATAATTTTGGGCCAAATTAACAGGGGCTAGAGATGGTAAATGCACCAACATGGGCAACTCTACAATTCTACAAACTCCCAGTCCTGGTGAAGAAACCAAGGCCTAGCCTTTCAGCCCTGCCAGAGCTGGGTTGTGCTAACTGGGTGGAGTCTAGCTGGGAGAAGATGACTTTTGAAGGGGAAGTGACTTGTGAGCCTGAAACTTCAGAAGGTGGGGACTCTGACTTCCTGGGCAACTGAAAACCTTAGGGAGAGGCGAGGAGGAGCAGTGTGGGCCCCGGACCACCCTGTTGGGAACTGACATTTCCCAATGTTCCTGCCCAACTCTATCAGGCTTTTGAGACTTCACTGGGGGAGGAAAAGGCAGGTAGGAACCAGATAGGTGGGTCAGGGTCCAGATGACCAAGTGACAGCAAGCAAGAAGTCTACCTGACTGATCCTTTGGGGTCCTGTCCTAGCCTCATTGTAGGGGGGTCTTGATGCACCATTCTCCTTGTACAAGCCCGAATTCTGTCCTTCATGTCCCAAGGGCAGAGCTGTCCCAGAACCTGAGCTCTCAGCACCCCTACCATGGCCTGGCTCCCAGCTTCTCCAGGTGGGTCTGTTACTGTGGGAACCCAGGGCTGTTGGGGATGTGGTCAAGCCTGTTTATCATTATGGCCATGTCTTCCACTGTGATCCAGCTTTGTGGGCACAGATGTGGTTAGATCTCACAGACCCACCACCCCAGGGCAATGAAACCTAAGGAGGAAGAGGAGACACCCAGACTATCAACAGGGCCTGACAGTTCAGCCAGAAGGGGAAACTAGGGGAGACTGGGCTGGAGTCTGTGATACAAATGGTACAAATGACACCCCACTGCCCTTGTGAATGAGATAAAGTCAGAAATGTAGCAATGGTTCAGGAATTTCATCAGCAACTTGCTGCCTGAAACGTCAGCCCACAGTGCTTAGGGCTAGAGCAGACACCAGACTGCAGGAAGCAGGAGGCAGAGTTCTTGGGTAAGGCTGACTTCCACATGCACAGGACCTTAAATACTCCTACACTGCAAGTTAGGTGACAGTGAAGGGTCAAGGAAATTTGCCCTAATCAAATCAGAGGCAAAATCAAAAGCTATTGTCAGTATGCACCACTGTCTTGTAAGTCCAACCATTCATAGTGAAGGCAGAGAAACAGGGTATAATCAAAAGCCAGGACCAGGTGGGAAAAATTTTGTCCTGCACTGGCAGAAATGCATTGGAAATGATGAACACTCACTCCACCACACAAGACAGCCTCAACTCATTGCCAGCATCACCGGCAGATGCCCTGGAAGTTTTGCAGCTGGGCCCCATGCAAACCTGGGAGCTTCAGATAGAAGACCAGAGACATGGGTTTCTGAGCTCCTGGAGACAGGCCACTAAGCTCTGCTCAGTCTGGCATTTATTCTGACAACACTGGGTTGGCCAATGGACATTTACTTGGGCAAGTCCACACATGCTGCAGACCAGAAGGAACTGCGTGGCTGAAAAAAAACCAAGCACTCCAGGGGGGATCTGCTTAATTAGCCAGTCTTGACTGGGCCATCCACCAGTTTTACCATCTGCATAGGGCCAAGAGATCTGCCTCTGGTTCTCACTCCTCCAAACACTTCCTCACTCTCCAAGCCCACCGGGGACAGATGTTTAAAACTGAATTCTGCAAAGGGCAGAATTTACAGAAAGGGCAGCTTAGCTAGAACAGAGGACATATTATCCACTCCAAGACTAAAACAGAAAGCCATTGAGACAAGGTAGCCACACACAACTTGTTAGCTACTTTGCTGAGTAATTTCCAAAAGGCAAGGCCTGCATCAAATGGATAAAGGGCATCCAGACTCTGATTGGGACAGGAGTAGCTTCCAGCTTGAAGCTTAGCCTATCTCCAAGGATATGCCTCAGAGAGTAACCCTTAAGGGTTCTTAGTGAAGATCTGTGCACACATGGACGGAAAGGGTACCTTCAGTCAGGAGTAATGCTGCCCCCTAGTGCTCACAAAGGCAGATTCAAACATGTAGAGAACAGTCCCAACCCCAGGCTCATCTCTCCTACATGGCATTTTCTAATTATATTGCTCCTTGCACAAACAACGTACATTTACTGTCTGAGGTGGCTACAAAACTCTCCCCGCCCTCTACATGCACAGACACACACAGACTGGATTTTAAAGGCAAACAGTTAAGTCTGGGGACAGCTTACTCTGGTACAGGCAGCTCCCATTTTTACTTTTTTTTTGAGAGTACATATACATATGTTTATGTGTTGTGTGCGTGCTTGTGGACGTGGAAGTGAGAGACTGACACAAACTTACTTCCTCTACTATTTTCCACCCTACTTATAAATTTTAGTTTATTTATTTATAGATGGGTGTCCTGAGCTCATGATTCAGCTAGACTAGCTGGCCAATAAGCCCCAGGAATCCTACCTTCACCCCTCAGGTCTGGGAATAGAGTGTTCCATTACACTCAGCTTTCTATGTAGGTGGTGTGATGGGTGAAACTAACATAAATTTCATACGAGCTAGAGTCACTTTAGAAGAGGGAACCTCAACTGAGAAAATGTCTCACAAGGTTGTCCTGTGGTGCATTTCCTTGACTGGTACTTGACATAGGAGGGGCCAGCTCACCCTGGGCAGTGCTGCCTTTGCCTTTGAGCTGGTTCTGGTCCTGGTGTGAAGAAAAAGCAGGCTGAGCAAGCCATGGGAGAAAGCCAGTGAGCAGCATTCTCTGTATCAGTTCCTGGCTCTAGGTTCCTGCCCTGGCTGTCCTGGATAACAGACTAGATTATAAGATGAAGCTGAGTTGCTTTTGCTTATGTTGTCTCAACATAGCAATCAAAGCCCTAAGCAAGATGGGCAACTTGTCTTTTTTTTTTTTTTTTTTGGTTTTTCGAGACAGGGTTTCTCTGTGGCTTTGGAGGCTGTCCTGGAACTCACTTTGTAAACCAGGCTGGCCTTGAACTCACAGAGATCCGCCTGCCTCTGCCTCCCAAGTGCTGGGATTAAAGGCGTGCGGCGGGTAACTTGTCTTAACCCTTGTACAGAAAGCACTTTAGTGACCAAGCCATCTCTCCAGCCCCCTGGAAAGCCTCTAAAAGGAAATCTAACACCTTGAAAAAGGAACTCATTGAGCCACAATGGAAACTCAGACCATATTTAACCAAAAATAACACACAACACACTTGTTTCAGGAAGATTATATTTAAGAAGTGAGCTCATTGTGCAGGGATGGCCACCCTAGGTGTTGGTGCTGGGGGCCCCCTTGGGATGGGCACTTGGGGCGCAGCCTTCTGACTCCTTTCTGCAGACAGACGTTCCAGGCGTTCGGCATAGAAACCATTGAAATCCAGCCTGTAGAGGAGGGAAAGGAGAGTTAGGGAAGCTCTAGGAGAGGGCGGAGTCTAGTCCAAGCTGAGAAGAAACACAGGATCTGCCATGGGTTGTCCATGTGGCAACCCCACTTCTCCCAGTCATGTGACAGACACAACTCAGAATCTCTTCCAGGCAGAGGGAAGGGCATGCTCCATTTGTCAGTGCATGGGTACACTAGCAGGTCTCAACCCAACACCATGGGTTAGGATTCCCATCACCTAGCATCTCCTGGTAACGGGAGTCTGAAGGTGCCTAGCAGTGACTTGCAGTGTTAGTGACCCTAGAAACTAGGGCATTGTAGGGTGGCACAGGGTACTAGATGGTCCCAATGTACAAACTAGCACTTTTCAAAGGGCAATTCAAGGATGGTACTCAATTCTTGATGAAGTCAGAACCCCTTCTTATCCCATCAATAACCTCCTCCCCAGAGTTCCTTCTTTAGCCTTTGCCCAGAGCAGGGGGCCTGCTGCTGGGAGCTATAGGGAGCAAGGGCTACAGTGAAAGCAGGTGGCAGGGCTAGGCTTCAAAGTGTTTCTTACCGGGAGATGACGCTGGCCATGCCATGTTCACAGTCACTTGTGCTGTAGACACTTAGTCGGGCCAGCAAATCAAGAAGATGGGCAGAGAAGTTTTTGTCGAAGTTATTGATGGTAGCCTCAAAGCCAGAGGCCAGCTGAGGAGTATCCACATGCTCGGACAAGTGCTGCAGACAAACCCAAGGGAGACCAGTATTGGTTACCAGGTGGGCACTTAGCATCTCTGTGTGCTACAAGGATGCACTTCCCCTTTGTTACGTCGTTTTTAGTTTTGAGATGGACTGTTGCTACCATAGCTCAGGCTAGCTTGTGATTCCCCTACCACAGCCTCCTGGGGCTGAGGTTACAAGCATGTGCCACCACTTTTGGCTCTCTTTTTTTGGGGACAGAGTCTCATGTTGTCCAGACTGGTCTAAAACTCACCCTGAATGCCTGATCCTCTTGCCTCTACCCTCCAAATGTTGGAACTGCAGGCACATACAACCATACTCAGCCTCCCTAGTCTTTTAATAAAGGAAGCTGAGATGTTCCCATGTTATAAAAGATGGAAAGTTGAGGCATCAGAACACAGAAAATGGAGAAGTACTTAGGGCAGCAGACCCAGCACATCGGGGCTTCTCCAGGGTCACAGCATTGAGAACCAATAGTGAGGTACTATGTGCTCTCTGCAGTTCTGATTTCAGAACTAGTGTGCTTTGATCCTGGCCACTAAGAAGCAATTATAGACCTTATCTCCTATTGTCCTTGGCTTCTGGCCCTCAATTGCTCCCAGACCATCTTCCATTTGCCCACTGGTAACCATGAGTCCTAAAGGCTGCATAGGTATCTGCACCAACTGACTGTTCTAACCAGGGATAAACATTAAGTACCAGCTGCAGCCAAGCAAAGCTCTGTGCTCTAGGGCAGCCAGGCACTCCACACAATGCTGCTGTACAGATGGCTTTGTGACACTCTGGAGGCCAGATGTCTGGAGGCTCAGTGTTGAGGAGGGAAGACCAGTGGCTGTGTTTCAAACCTAACTGCAGGACCCATCTTCTCCCAATCATGGGTGACATGGGTGACAGCCAGAAAAGGGTGATAAATGATTTCTGGTGTGTTTGTTTGAGACAGGTCTGGTCTCAAACTTGTTATGGAGCTGGAGCAGGTTCTGATCAACCAATCCTCCTGCCTCCACTTCCCAAGAGCTGGAAGTCCAGGGATGCACCACCTCACCTGGCTTTGTAGTTATCCTGTTTAGGTTTTCTTTTCTTTTTTTAATACAAATTTATTTATTCTCATTTTATTTACATTGGTGTTTTGCCTGCATGTACATCTGTATGAGGTGTCAAATCTTGGCAGTTGTTAGCTGTTATGTGGGTGCTGGGAACTGAAGCAAGTTCCTTTGGAAGAGCAGCCAGTGTTCTTAACCAGTGAGCCATTTCTCCAGTCCTGGTTTTATTTTCTTAGTTGCAAGGCTATACTGTCACAGCTGACTAGGAAGAGGGTCTTTCTGGACAAGCCCCAAGGTCACATACCTTCCTGGCAGGCTCCTTTCGGGGACGATCCTCAGTCCGCTCAGTCTCTATAGGTGGTCCTTGCACAACACCTTGCTCCAGTGCCAGCCGGCCTAGCTCACTGTCCAGTTTCATGCTCTGTGTAAATTTCTAAGGGCGGGTCACAAGGAAAGGTTACGGTTAGTTCCAGATACTGTGCTCTGTAGAAGACAGCAAGTACCTACAGGTAGGTGCACAGTACCCAACACAGAGAGACACAGGGACAGAAGCTGTAGACAGGATGTTAGTTCTCAGCATTTGCAAGTCTACATTTCTCAATGATTACCAACTGATTTTCATAAAGTCACAGTTGGTACATGTTTTCCTATATGGGAATTAACATGGCCCCTAAACATCTCAGGAATGGGTTTCACAGCCCTGTCTCTTCTATAACCCATCATCACCTATACCTCCTACCTCCTGTCTGCTCCAAAGTACTGCCTGAAGAGCACCTGGCTCCCAGCATCCCCCAATCCACAGACCCCAGGCTACCCTCTGTCCTCTGATATGTTCTACGTTATTTTGGACAAGTTTAAGCAAACTTAATTCTCAGTTTTGACAAATGAATACAAAGGCCTAAGACAGAGACCAGTACCAGGGATACTATGAAAAATAAGGCAGGACCCCTAGAAAGCTTCATAGCCGAACGGGAAGGACTGGCCACAAAGCCCGGGTGCAAGGGCAGAAGCTGTGGGACAGAGCAGCATGCGGCAACAGCCAAGACAGTCAACATTCCCGTGTCACCTCCTTGTCCTCACCTGCATACAATTGGTAAACATGACACACACAGACATGAGCTTGGAGAAAACCTTCAGCAGTTCTGGGTTGGTCAGCATGCAATCCTTCAAGCAGTTGTCAAGGAAACTTGTGTGGTGGCCAAGGACATCGTCAATGTTGGAAGCCTGCAAATAAAGGCCTGAGATTCCCCGAAGATACTGTGCATGTGGCTTTCAGTTCTGGCCTGGCACTCACTCTACTGCCTGCACATTTCCATTGTCTCAATGGGCCTGTGATCTCTTAGAAACCATGTCTCTACCCCTTCCTTCCTTGTCTCCTGTCTCATGCACCATGTTACAGGAAGGAAGCCCTGTCTGCACATGAGCAGGAAGCAGGCAGATGAGACTGTGGACATTTCTGTGGCCACTATGACACCTGGCTAGCACATGATGGTGCTATGAAATGCACTTTGGCTGGGGAAGAGCCTTTCAAATGCTATGTATATTTCTGTAGAGCAGAAACTCACAGATTTCAGGTTTTTCTCAAGGATGTGCCAGGTCGGTTCCATCACTTCAAACATCATGTAGTACTGAATATTCTGGACAAAGTTGAGCATTCGCTGCCGCAAAGTGAAAGCACCAGCAAACCTGAGTGCATAAACAACAGTTACTGAGGAGGTACTGCAGAACCATCACAGAGTACATGCATAGAGACAGCTCCTGTTCCCAATTCTACTGCAGAGAAGACTCTCATGACGCCAGCTCTCATGTGCTGATGGTTCAGCCACAGGGACAAATGACATTAACAAGGAAGATGCCTCAGTGCCAAAGTCTGAGGACACTCACTTCTGGCTTCATCGGGGTGTTAAGTAAACATCCTACTCAGCACAACTCTTACCACCCTGCACCCTGAAAAGGCCGTGCCAACTAGCCATACCATGGAGACAGAGCAGGAGTGGAGGGTTGGATGACATGTCCCCCAGTAGTGCTGTCTGGGGAGGCTTAGGATGTTGGAAGAAGTATGCTACTGGGGATGGTTTTTGAGACCATTGAGACCTCTCGCTGCCTCCTGCTTTCAGTTCGAGCTGTGAGTGCTTAGCTGTTATTCCAGCTGCCATTTCTGCTTACTGCCACGCTCCCCACCATAGCGGTGGTAGACTCTTATCTCCCTGCAGCCATAAGCCCAAAACAGACTTTCTTTTTATAAACTGCTTTGGTCATGGTGTTTGATCACAGCAGTAGAAAAGTAGCTAAGATATGGGGTAGGTGATAATACCAAGAACTATCACCATGGCTAGCTCCATACACTTGGTTTTACCAGAACAATTTTTTCAGATTTCTTTTAAATTATGTTTATGTGTAGTAAGTATGTGATAGCCCCACACGAGTGTAAATGCCCACAGAGGCCAGAAGAGGATCCCTTGAAATTGGAGTTACAGGCACTACTGAGCTGTTCAATGTGGGTTCTGGGAATAGAACGCTGGTTCTCTGTAAGAGCATGCTTCTAAGCCCTGAGCCACTGCTCCAGCTCCTGACGCAACTTCTGTTTTGTTACGTTTTTCAAGATAGGGTTTTTGTGGGTAGCCCTGGCTGTCCTAGAACTCACTCTGTAGACCAGACTAGCCTCGAACTCAGAGATCCACCTGCCTCTGCCTCATGAGTGTTAAGAATAAAGTGTGCATCACCACTGCTCATCACCCTGAGGCAGATTCTTTTTTTTTTTTTGGTTTTTTGAGACAGGGTTTCTCTGTGTAGCTTTGGAGGCTGTCCTGGAACTCGCTCTGTGGACCAGGCTGGCCTCAAACTCACAGAGATCTGCCTGCCTCCGTCTCCTAAGTGCTGAGATTAAAGGCATGAGCCATTACAGCCCGGCCCTGAGACAGATTCTAAGAAATTTTACCCTCAGCCTTTCCTTCAAACATGAGCTGGCTCCACACTCTAGTGTATAGAAGGTTACAGAGCACTTCCCAGCACTTACTGCTCTATGTACTCAAGAAGGACTACAGAGGCAGCTCGATGAGGATATAGACAGTGAGTATGTAGCTAGTGGGAAAGTCATGAAAACACGTAAGCTACAAGTGACTTTCAAATAATGATTTCAAAGACCTAAAAAGCAGAGTCACTCTTTTAAGAACAACAGGGAGGGCAAAACAGGACACACCACTTCGCAGAATGCAGCGCATGCTGTTTGGCAGTCTTGTTGCTGATCCAGACACTGCAGAGCTGTCGCTCCACGTGCTTGCAGTAGAACATATGCCGGAAGAGCATCTGGTAGCGGGTGAGCGCCTTCCTGCAAAGAGGAGTAAGTCAGCAACCTGGGCAAGGCAGCCTGTGCCTCTGACTGTCTGCAGGTGGCACCAACAGCCAGCAAGAACAACCCACTATCCTGCAGAGTGAGGCTGCCCCAGCAGGCAGTTCTGACTCCTACCAACCCTGCACTGAGCTGGAAAAGCAACTAAGTTCCTTAAATACTATTAAGGGTTAAATACCAACTGAAAAGCCTTAACTAAAAAGGTAGGTCAAGGAATAGCTCAGTGGTATGCACTTTCTCCACCATAAATGGCCTGGGTCACGTAGGCCTCACCTATTGATAATCAGTGACAGGGGCCACTTGACCATGTAGTCAAAGGAGAAGGCCTCCAGACCACTCAGTGTGAGCTCCGTGGGGTCAGCATGAGTCATTGCCTTCTCCTGCTTGGTCTCAATGGCCAGAACCCGCAAAAGCTGAGTGATGAGGTCATGAGGCATCAGGTCAATCTTGGGGAAAAAGAAAAGAAATGATGCATACAAAATTGTCTTAATTCACCTACCCCTGAGTGGAGTTGGAAGAGCAATCAAGTTTCTTAAATACTATTAGAAGCTAACCACTGATAACCCTTAATTACTAAGTGATGTTAGAGCCAGGAACTCTGAGGCCCATGTCTTTAATTCTAGCAACACCAGCACTTGGGAGGCAGAGACGGGCAGATTTCTGTGAGTTCAACACCAACCTGGTCTACATACTAAACTGCGAGATAGCTAGGGCTATGTAGAGACCCTGTCGCCAAAAGAAAAAGGTTGGGATTTATGTATTACACTACTGAGCACATGTGTGAGGTCCTAGGTTCTGTCTACACCACCACACAGGAAAAAATTATATCAAAACACCTTCCATTCAAATGGAAGAGAAAATACAGGAAGCTTACTTTTTTAAGGACTTATTTTTATATTATGTGTATATGTGAGCGTGTGTACGAATGTATGTATGTATGTATGTATGTATGTATGTACGTATAACCTGTGAACATCTGATGCCTGTGGAGGTGAGAAGAGGGCATCAGGTCCACTGAACTAAAGACACAGGTTGCCCAGTGCGGGTGCTGGGAACCAAACTCAGACTCTGCAAAAGCAGCAAACACTTTTGTGCTGGCTAGTTTTATGTCAAATTTACACAAACTAGAGTCATTTGGAAAAAGGGAATCTCAATTAAGAAAATGCCTCTCATTGGTCTTTGGTGCATTTTATTAGTGATTGATGTGCATAACTCATTGTGGGTGATGCCACCCTTGGACTGGTGACCCTGGGTTTTATAAGAAAGCAGGCTGATAAGCCATGAGGCACAAGGCAGTAAGCAACACTCCTCTGTGGCCTGTTCATCAACTCCTGCCTCCAGGGTCCTCCCAGTTTAGAATTCTTGCTCTGACTTCCCTCAGTAACAGAAGTAACGTAGAACTGTAAGCTGAAATAAATCTGCCCCGCAAGTTGCTTTTGGTCATGGTATTCATCAAAGCAACAGAAAAACCTAAGATAACTCTGAACCACTGAACCATCTCTTTAGGCCTAAAATAACATTTTAAAAGTTTCTGCTGTTGTTATAAGTGAGAAACCATAGGGGAAACTCAGTAAATCTTAGAAGTGAAGACCTTTTATTTTACCTGTGAAGATGAAGTATACTTGGTAAGATACATGACAATAATTATTATGAACAAAGTACTGTCTACAATTTAATTATTAAAATATTTATTAAGAGCCAACCACATGCTAGTGTGACAAGGGTTCCTGTAAGACATGACACAGAATATAAAAGACAAGAAAAAAAAAGTGCAAAAAATAAAGGAAGAAAAAAACACAAACAGCTCATGAACAAATCAAATGCTCACCATCTCCTAACAGTCATGAAAATGTCGACCACTCTAATCCTGCTTGTCAAAGTAACACAGATGGGGACATCAGGTGAGCAGACACCACTTTCATGTGCCCCATGGACAGCACCTGAGATGGCTCTTGTGTGGTTCACCTGGATGATCAGGCCACAGACTGTCACTAGGGATGTACCCCATAAAATTACTCCTGTACCTAACAAGAGATTCAGAAATATGAAATAAAGTAGAGCAGAATTGCAAGGAAAAATGAAGTTCTATGAGAACATTAAAGACTCAGGCCCACTCTCAGTAATAGATGGAAGCCTCCTGGACTGCACTAAGAACTGTCCAAGACCTGCAAAGAGAGGAAGAACCCATGTGGGATCCCAGGACACACTGATACTTTACAACTGACATTACACAAAGCATGCTTCTGCAAGCATGGCAACTGAAGTTAATACTAAGCATCAGTGCTGGATATAAGGCTCAATGGTTAAAAGCACTGGCTGTTCTTCCAGAAGGCCTAGGTTCCATTCCCAGCACCCACATGGTGGCTCACAACTTTCTGTAACTCTGGTTCCGGGGAACTGGATGCTCTTTTCTGCCCTCCATAGGCACTACGCATGTGCTACACATGTACACTTGCAGGCAAAACACACATTAAACAAAATTAAAATACAAAACAAAACCAAGAGATTCGAGGTAGAAGAAAATCCTGAAAATTTACAAATAGGTGGAAATTAAACAAAACAAATCACTAAAGAAGAGATCATGAGAAAACTATAGAATCTTTTGAAACAAATGAAAACAGCATGCTAAAATAGTCTTAACTTCAAAACTCAAGAAGGTAAAAAGAGAAACTAAGCTCAAAGTTAACAGAAACAAGTTAATAGAAACAAATAGAAAGGGAGAAAAGTAAAAAAAAAAAAAAACAATTTTGAGTTCTTAGAAACATCAATGGAACTGACAAGCTTTCAGTTACGGAAGAGAAAAGACTCAGACCACTGGCCTCAGAGAGATGGAAGCTGAGCTCTTCCCGCCTGCTTTCTAAACCATAACAGCTCTCTGCACTGCGCGACAACAGCAAACACACACCTTGTTGATGGTGACATAAACACACAGGTGTGCAGGGTGAACTCTGGAAGCCCAAGTTATGAAAGACGTTGACCTCCATGAGATAGGAGCCTTGATGCAGTATCTCCCAGAAAAAGAGCCCAGTGACAGTAACTCACCCACTCCCCAAACCTAAGGACATAAAGAGGAAGCACGTATCTCCATTCACGAGGTGAGGTGAGGTGATGTAAACCTAATCTGGCACAGGTATGGACCAAACCCACAAGAAAAGTACATACCAGCGTCCCTTGTGAGACCAGACACAAGGACAAAATGCTTACAAGCCAGTGTTCTGAAATAAGGACGAACACTGGTGGCGCACCTTGACTGGACCCTGTTATGTGCTCACTCCAATGCCTCAGAAGCCACGTGCCATGACGGCTAACACTGCACTCACCTTGAGGTCATCTTTGAAGGGGTCAGTATTGGCAGTGCTCATTCGCAGGGCCAGCTCCAACAGAGCCTCCAGGCGTGTGGGTGTGATGTCCTCTACTGGCTTCCTCAGCTCCTCCTCAGTAAGGTCCATGAAGTGCACGAAGAAATCCCCCTGGTCCATCAGGAAGTAGCGCTTGATGGACCTGTGCACGGGGTGGGGTGTGTGTATGGGGTACAGTGGTGTTGTTGAGCATACAGCCTGACTCCAGCCTTCAACATATAAGAGGCTTGGCAGCTCTCAGTGGGACATGGAGCTACTGCTCTGGCATGGCAGGGGAGAGGCTGACAGCAAAGAGCTGTGTGACTTGTTGGCTTGGACAGTAAAGAGAACAAAGCCCCAGCCACCTCACACTGGGGCTGCAGAGTCTATGCAGAGACCCACTCCCCCCCAAAAAAAGTTGCTAAAAGGAACATTCTACTCTTAGCCACATGTATATGAAGTGAAGTCTAACCTCAGGTGAGCCACCAGCTCCTTCTCCTCCATGAGGAAGTCGAGCAGCACCTTGCTGGCATAGTTGAATGCCTTCTCAATCTGTTCTACATATGCCCGCTCTTTGAGTGTATAGATGATCTCTTTGGCTACGGGACAGGTGACATCATGACCACATTCTCTGACCACATTTAGATATTTTCCTAAAAAAAAAAAAAAAAAAAGAAAGAAAGAAAAACAAAGAGGAAGGTGATTCACTATCACTGTCTCAGGCTTGGATCTTTATGACGCCAACCAAACATGAGGTACAATTTGTTTCCTGTCCCTGAAAAGATTATGCAATAGTGACCTGCAATGGTTCTTCAGCACTGTACTTCATGGGAAGGATTTTGGAAAAGCCTTGAGAGCTAGGTTGCTAAATCATCCCTAGTCCTTTCTCATTCTGCTTAGCTCTCATAATACAGCACACATGCCAAGGCCCCAAGGACTTGCCCAGTATCTACATCAGGCCCTAACCTGTGCAATGAAACTACAAGATGTGGCTGGCCTGGGGGGTGTGGGTTCCTCATGGCTTTTCTTGTTATATGATGGAGTTTTAGATATTAAAACCCAAGACAGAAAGCTATGTCTAAGGCAGACAGCTTCCTATTCAGGGGGAAGAATGAAGCCATGGGGAGTAGGAACTACCAGTGGCTAGCAGCTCAGGGTAATAGGCCATTCCCAGGCAGTCTTCTCCAGGGGCTGGAAGGCTGTGAAGAGGCCACTCCCATCCCTGGAGAGGGGTCCCAGCAGTAGTACCTGTGCTGAGGATCTTGCCTGCCACCTTCTGCAGGAAGGACGGGATCTGCTGCGGCAGCACAGTGTAGCGCTGGTCCCAGTACTTGTCGTTGTAGTCCTCCTGGATTTTCTCCTTCCGCAGCTCGTGCTCCTCCACCATGAACTCACTGGAAGTTACAGTGTCTTAGGGGCACTACAGGGCAAGCCTGGCCAACTCTGAGGTGGCCACATACTTCCAGAAACATCCTGCAACCACTGTGAGTTGATTAACTCTAGCCTCACTTGGGAGCAGGTGTCTACTTTGAAGAAAAGCTAGGTGGCTTCTTCCCTACTCTTCCATTATGGTCAAAGGATTGACACAGAATGACTTGTCCTGTTATGTGGGTTTATCACCAACAGAATCAGGCCCTTCCCAGAGAGTTTCAAGAACCATTTGCCTGCAGTTAGATGGAAACTGCATTCCTTACTGGGCTCACCACACTAGATTCTTTAATGCGGCTCCTCAGTAGAGAAACACAAGGTTCATTCTATGATAGAGCACATGCAGTCCCTGGGTTTCATCCCTAGCACAACAGAACAGAGTTCTCTGTGAACCAGTCATTTGCTTTACCTGTTCAAAAGCACCAGGCTGAAGTGGCACACACAATCACATAGAATCAGTAAGAACATGGGCTCCAGGCTGAGACACCAATGCTCCTCATTCAACATGATGAAGCCACTGAAAGGCACTTGAGTGACACCTTCCCTCAGCTTTTAGCGAGCTATTGCGTTGAAGACTTGTGTGGGGCATGTCCCTTCTCAGAGGTTACCAAACAGTGGAGTCAGGTGAAAGGCACCTGGCACCCATAGGCCTTACCTGTATGGGTCATGAATGATGCCCCTGTAGATCCACTTCTCCAGAATCTCAAAGTAGGGTGCACTGGCTGCCTTGGTCAGATAGAGACACAGCTCTTGCGCCTGGCTGTCCCCGGTGTAGTTGAAGCTCCTATCATGGAGAAGGCTCAGTGTTGACCCGCCCACACACTCGCCTTTATCCACTGAGGTAGCTGTGGGTAGAAAGGGGTGACTCACTACCCAGGTGTCTATGCACCCCTGGCAGGCAGGCATGACTTCTCCCAAGACACCATGCTCGAATGCTGAAACTACAGTTGCTAATGAAGCCATCAAGAAAAGCTTCCAAGTTGAGTGTTGGTGGCGCACACCTTTAATCCCAGCACTTGGGAGGCAGAGGCAGGTGGATCTCTGTGAGTTCAAAGCCAGCCTGGTCTACAGAGCGAGTTCCAGGATAGACTCCAAAGCAATACGGAGAAACCCGTCTCGAAAAACCAAAAAAAAAAAAAAAAAAAAAAAAAAAGAAAGAAAGAAAGAAAGAAAGAAAGAAAGAAAGAAAGATTTCCAGGCTTGATATGGTGGCACACACCCAAATTTCAGCACTCGTGAAGCTGAAGCAAGACAACTATGAGTTAGAGGCCAGTGTGGACCATACAGTTGAGTTTGCTACCAACCTAGAATATATAAGGAGATCCTGACTCAAAAAGCAAGAAAAATACTCTGGAGCCTTCCTTCTGTAGTTCACTAAAACCACCCTGCTACCACCAAAGAGTGAAATATGAATGACTACCCACAGCCAGAATGGCCTGCCATGCACTGCCTTAGGGAGCCCCCACCTGCAGCCCCTCCACCAGCAGTCCGCACCAAGAGAGGCCAGGATGTCGATGGTCCGCATGGCTGGCTGGATGTAGAACCAGAGCTTCTGTAGTGACAGGAGGCCTTGCCTGTGCAGCTGTTCCAGTTGTGTGACCAGGATCAGGTATTCCTTTACCAGGGTCCTCATGGCAGCAGCCAAGGCATGGTTCACCTGCCCATATTCGAATGAAGACTTCTCCTCAATGAACCTACAGCAAAGACACATGGAACGTCCTGGGGAACAGCTCAATTTCCAAACAAAAGTCGAGCCCATTCCAAGTCCTCTTCTTACTCAAGAAGCAAATTACTCAGCCGGGCGTTGGTGGCGCACGCCTTTAATCCCAGCACTCGGGAGGCAGAGACAGGCGGATCACTGTGAGTTTGAGACCAGCCTGGTCTACCGAGTGAGTTCCAGGACAGGCTCCAAAACAATACAGAGAAACCCTGTCTCGAAAAACCAAAAAAAAAAAAAAAAAAAAAAAAAAAAAGAAGCAAATTACTCATTCCAGCACCTATAGCCAATGGGAATCTGTGGTATTAAGAGTTAAACGGAGTCAGGATAGAGATCTGTGACTCACAGAGTCTCCAAAATTTGTTAGGAAGGAGGGAGAATCTCAAGCCAGGGAAGGACCTGTTCCATTAGGGATGCGCTGGTCACACTAGGGACCCACCTGGTTACAGTAGAGTAGCTGGCAGCCACAGGGAGGATTCTGTTTACCAGCTCCCGGATGGACAGGTCCAGGTTGGGGTCCACAAGGAAGGTACGGTTCTGCCTCCCAGCCAAAGGCTGAGCGGTGATATACCTGCCATCCACACCCACAAGCACATAGAGCAGATCTTCCACTACTGCTGATTCCTGGGAGGTCAAGGGCAGTGTACCTGCAAGGCAGAGGCAACCCTGGAGTATGGCTCCCCATGCTGCTGGCTCCATAACCTTACTTATCAATCTTCTCTGTAACTTCTTGTATACAGATGGATGAAAGAGGAAGAGACTCACTGGTATGGTTTAATATGAACATATTCCACATGTCTCGCTGAAAGTTTGATCCCCAGTTGGTAGCTCTATTGGTATGTATGGAAACCTCAGGACACAGGATTTAGTTATAGGAAGTAGGACACTGGAGGTCCTTTGAAGGTTATACAAGATCGGCTTCCTGTCCACAAAATGAGCAGCCTTTCCACCACACACTCCTGATGTGGTGCCTCATCTGAAGGCCCAGAATCAACAGTGCAAAGGGCATTAGCTAAAATCTCTGAAACAGTGGGCTTCCCCACCCCCACCCCCACCCCCGCAAAACCCTTCCAACTTTTAAGTTATTTTGATCTCGGAGTTATTTTGGTCACTGAAAAAGTAACTAATATAGAAAGTTGGTACCAACAAGTTCTGTTATTGCTGTGACTAAACCTGGCCAAGTTAGGTTTTCTAGATATACAGAAATATATTTGAGATAGATAGTCTTCAAACCTTTCAAAGACCTTCAGAAAATGGCATTTAAAATGGTTTAGGGTTTTTCTTGACAATGAGAAATGTCTGCTCCTGGCATCACCAATTATGTCTGAGAGGAAGATGGGCATCGAGGAAACTCGTTATGGAGTTTGCTTTCAACATGGCAAGATTAGCAAGAAACTGCTCTTGCCTGGACTGCTTGACTGTTGCTGTATAATCTGAACATGCAGGACCCATAGGAAAGTGACTGCTGAACTCAAACAGTCCTTCAGGGTTCCTGCTACATGGAAGAGTCTATGAGACTTTCTGCAGAACACAGAAACATGAATGACAGACTGCCAATGCAAATGGACAGTTTGAGACTTCCTGCTTTGCTGAGAAGTCTTCCAGATACATTGTGGCCTACGGGCTGAAGATAGATGCCCCAACATTACAGAGGAACTTCGGGTGACTGTCCAAGAAGCAAGATGTCTCTGTCAATTGTAGTGTTTATATATTATCTTTCTGTGGTCTTTGATGGAGTTGAAGACAGATAGTTATAGTTTTCCTTAGTTATGATAAAAGATAAGCTACATACATGACTTTAAACTCATAAAGATAGGATAGGTGATATTTTCTTTAAATCTTACTAATGTTAATGGACAAATATTGTAACTATGTTCTTACTTGATAACTGTTCTGTTATATATAATTAGACTATGTTGAAGTTAAAACCTTTCCCTTATTTTAGACAGAAAAGAGGAGATGATGGGAGATGTCATTCTGAAATCTGTCTCTTATTGTTTGTTGAATAAAGCACTGTTGGTCAATAGGGAAGCAAGATAGGTGGGACTAGGAGTCGAGGAGGACTCTGGGAAGGAGAAACACAGGGAGTCACCATGTAGCCACCATAGGGGTAAGAAGTCCGGACCCTTTTCTCCACTAAGAGAAATACTTAGATTAACAATTATGGGATAAATACTTAGGCCAGAGCTAGCCAGTAAGAAACAAGCAAGGCCAACAACTTCATAATATAGCCCCTGTGTGTTCATTTGGGACTGATGCGGCTCTGGGACCAGGCTGGCGGGAAGGCTTCTCTCTACAACTTCTACTACATTTTAGTCAAGAATTTGTCTTCATGCTATTTGTGCCCTGAAAATTTTCTGAGTCTAAAGGTAATAGACCAATTAATCCTGGTAAGGTAATTTTGAGGCAGTCATTCATTTAGGTTATGACATGTTTATTCTAGACCCCTCTTTTAAAAAAGATTTGTTTCTGAGACAGGCTTTCTCTATGAAACAGTCCAGGCTGTCCTGGAACTCTGCAGAGCAGGCTGCCCTTGAACTCACAGGTGTCCCCCTGCCTCTGCCTCCTGAGTGCTGAGATTAAGGGTGTGTGCCACCACCTCCAGATGAAAACACTGAATTTGTATAACAGCCCTATATTTCTAAAGGTGACAGCAGACCTCTGCACCAACACCACACAGAACTCATGAACTGTGGCAAGGCACACCATTCCACATTCCTCTTCAATTGGGGCTGCCATCAAAGGAGCAGGATACCACATGTATGCTAGGCTAATGCACAAAGTTTCATATTTTGATCTGAAAAAAGACTGTGGGGTTGCTTGTAGCCCACAGTATGCTAACACACACATCTCAGATTCTCAAGAACCTGCCCTGAAACAGCAGTACTATTAATAAGACACAACTTGTAAGGTCTTTGTGAGTACAGCACTAATATTTGATGGAATCCATGGTAATCACTTCAGAAAAATGTGTCCTCCTGGTCCCTGTGTCAGCACATGTGTGCACAGCCTGTGAGGCCAGCTTCGGACTATCCCAAAGGTCTGGAAGGAGGAATGCAGAAATTCCTTGGGCTTCAGTGTGACACCCACAGTTTCCCAGCCTGATGAAGCATATGCAAGCAGGGAGAAATGCTCGTTGTCAGAAAGAAATCCATCACATACCTATAGGCAAAGCTGTGTCTGAGCTTAAGCCCGAACCAATCAGGAAATCTCCAGCCAGTGTTGGCCTCTCATATACCCATGCTGGGAAGACTGGGAGGGGCTGGCCTGAGTTTTTTTTGTTCTGTTTGTCTCGAAGCATCTTTCTTGTAAGTTCCAGAGACTAGTAAAGATATTTTAAAAAAACAAAACAAAAATATACCATAGTGCAAATAAAACTCAAGACACAGAAATAAACACATCCTTGGCATAGAAAACTTCCATTGTTTAGCACATAGGACATTTGATCTTATTTAAAAAGGAGTCATATTTCTATCTGCCCATTACAACATCTGGGCCTAGGACAGGAGAGTCAGGCCCTCTGAAGGTTTCTCTCTGTCCAGCAAGGAGCCCACAGGTGTCAAGGAACCATGAGAGCCATGGGAGAGTACCTGCATTTTACCTCGAGCTGTTTCAGATCAGGACACAAAGCAGGAAGTGTCTCAGTTCTTAGCAGTGACTAGGTCTAACACCACTTGTTAAGACAGGAGTTAGCAACTGGTATACATCTTTGTCATATGGAGAAATCCACCACAAAGGCTAGATTCTAGGCCATGCACAGAGTACTAGCCTTCCTGGGAAACTAACAACCAGATGCTGACAATGCTGGGCAACTTTTGGAAGCACCGACGCAGCTCTGTATACTTGTTGGTCACATAGAGGGAGTGGTATGAGGGCAGTGTGACAACTGGCATAGAGACATACCTAAAAGACTTGGCTGTGTCCTCTGTGCTCAGCACAGAAGGGAGGCTCGGGCATTTCCCAGAGCTGAGGCTGTGAAAGGGGTCTGAGGGTCTCAAAGGCAGGCATGAGGTGGCTCTAAGATGACACTCAAAACTCACAAAAAGGCCAGTGTGAGGCAGAATAAATCCAAGCTGCAGCAAGGACAGTGGAAGAAAATAATCTAGAGGAAATAACTGGTAATTATTATTTTTTTTAAGACAGGGTTTTTCTGTGTAGCTTTGGAGCCTGTCCTGAACTCACTCTGTAGACCCAGATGACCTCAAACTCACAGAGATCCGCCTGCCTCTGCCTCCTGAGTGCTGGGATTAAAGGTGTGCACCAACACTGCCCGGCATAACTGGTAATTTAAAAAGTACTATCTTGTTAGAAATTGTCACAAATTCTAGTCGAGAACGATGACTTGGTCATATCCTCACTGCAACGTTTATTCTTACGGGTCAGAATTATGACTATAGAACACAATCCAGCCTTAGTCTCACTTAGGGCAGATTATTTTTTTAACTAAGAATAGAGATATCTGCATAACTAGTACCCAGTGTTGCCGCCAACAGCGGGGGGAGGGGATGTGGACCATGGTAGCTGGTACCTGCTGCAGTGTGGAGCCTGTGGTCACACTGCCAAGCTGCTTCCTCAGTTCTTCTAGCTCCTGTGTGGACATCTTAGAGGCTGCAACAGGGATGTTGAAGCTGGTAGTGCTGCTCGCAGCAGCACTGGCTACAAGCTCAGCTCTTTCCTTTGCATTCTGTTGCAAATACAGCAGTGTCTGAAAACACACAAAATCATACGTTTACACTGGGCCATAAAAGCTTACTGTGTTCTACCACCTGTCACGTCACCAAAACACCAGGGGAAGCAAATCCTACAGCCTTTTTGATAGTCACCCCTAATTTTGTCCCCACTGTACAAATGTTCCTCTACATTCCCTCTGCAGCGCCCAGACAGTAGTACCACTCCCTTTTCTGGCCTTGTGCCTGGTTTGCACCTCTATACTGATGGAAAGTAGGGCTCAATACACCATTCACTGGCTCCACACTGACGTATGACACATGCAATAGGTGTGAACCAGGACAGCATCAGAGAAAAGCAGATGTGCCCAGCCCATGCTACTACATCCCCGTTTCCTGGTTTGTGTCCATCCTGAGTTATTATGATTCACTGCTATGGTTTGGATATGAAATGTCTTCCCAAAAGATTCACATGTTAAAGGCTCAGTCTGGTGATGGTATTCAAAGGGGATTGGATCATGAAGTTGCTAACCTTATCAATGGATTAACTGAACGCTTCATGCACGTTAGTCCATCCTTTCTGTTTTCCAGTTGCATGAAGCCAGCAGCTCTGACACCTTTCTACCAGACTACTCCCTGATGTTCTGCCTCAACTTGGGCCCCAAAATAATGGGGACTGGAACATAAACCAGTACAACCTCTTCCCTTTAAGTTTACAGTAAAAAATAGAGAGGTTAACATTTCCCCAAACACATGCCTTCAAAGTGCTGCCTTCATGAGGCACAGCTGCCAGCCACTGAAAGCAGGGCAAGGATGTGCAGAAGTAAATGCATGTAAAGGATAACGTGCAGCCCTTGTGAGGACCACACGTCAGGGTCTGTGTAGACACTGGAGGTATCTTCAGTGTCCCCACAGCAGGTGTGCTGATGCAGATGAGGCAGGAAGCTTACCTCTTTGTCTTCTGTGAGCTTCGATAACAGGTACACCAGTGGGTCAAGGTTCCTTGTGTTTTTAGACTTCAGTTCCTCATATTTCTTTAAAAAGTCCTCAGGAGTACGAGAAAATTCTGCAATTTTAACCTTAAATCACAAGCACAAGTAATTTAATGACAGTAACAAATCAAATACTTAAAAAAAACACACACACAAATAAACAAACCAGAGTTGAATTAGGTAAGCTAAACAATCAATCACATCTCTTAAATAAACAGGAAATGAATGTCATTGGTCCACCAAACCCAGACACCCTTCTTTTATGATTTCTCATCTTATGCTTCACAGGCCCAGGAATGCTCACTCTCCTACAGGTTCATACATTCTTTCACACTTGTTGCCTCTCAAACTTCCTGCCTGTACCCATTCACTCAGCAAGTTTTAACGATCTGCTAACTAAAGAGTGTGTGCCTCCTGAGTCATGCTCCACTCAATTCGTTTGACTATACTGATACCATCACTATACTATTTAAATAGGTGAAGCCTCACAATGTCTGTATATTTTAACTTTCACAAGGCTTACTTTTATTTATGTGTCTGAGTATTTTGTTTACATATATCATGCATGTCTATGCACCGCGTTCATGCAGTGTCCATGCAGCCCCTGGAACTGGAGTTCCAGGTGGTTATGAGCCACCATGTGAGGAACTGGAAACCGAACCAGGCTCTCTGCAACAGCTGCAAGTGTTCTTAACCACTGAGCCATCTCTCTAGCATCTATGTTTTTAGGTTTAAAAACACCTATGTTCTTAGAAGTAGATTTCAAATTCAAAGGTATCTTTTTTAATAAAGAAATAATAATTGGTGTAATGTACCACAAACCTTTAATCCCAGATAGATATCTCTAAATTCAAGACCAGCCTGTTCTACATAGCTACACAGTGAGTTTCAGACCAGACAAGGCTACACAAAGAAAGAGATAAAAAGTAAAAACGAAAACTGAAAGAAATTTCAATATGATTAATACCCATAGCTTTCCTTTTCCCACTCAGTAATTTTGACTTATAGTAAATCTCTTACTCAGAAACAGAGGAGAACTGTGTGAGAGTTCACGGATACTAGCTCTTTCTCCCTGGATATCCACTGATTCATCCATGCAATGGGGTAAATAATAGTAGCTATTGCCAGGAACCAGAAGACTAGCAAAGCACAGCGAATGACAGGTTCAAAGGAAGCATTCACTGTGCTGTTGGCCCAGTACTAGCCATGCTGTCACTATCAGGGACAGGCTCCCATCCCCATAGCCCTAAGATGAGTGTTCACACCCATGGCTGCACCTTCAGGTCCCCAACCCTATGGCCCTGTATCAGGGATAGGTGCTCACCTTGGCACTGTGGGCAGAGACTGTGGTTGTAACATATGGTGTCCGGTTCTTCTGCAGCAGGTCAATGTAGACCTCAGCCCCATCTCCACCATGGATGCGTAGCAGGCTGAGGAGCTCATTGACATCATGGTGAATCCGAAATTCACTCATAGTTTAGCTCTGAGACACCAACATAGCAATATTCTCCTGAAAGCAGAAAGTTGTTCATAAGTTTAAAACCTAAAATGTCTTTTGACTGATTCAAACCTTCAACATAAAAATCATCGCTAAGGGATGGAGAGATGGCTCAGAGGTTAAGAGCACTGTTTGCTCTTCCAGAGGTCCTGAGTTCAATTCCCAGCAACCACATGGTGGCTCACAACCATCTGTAATGAGATCTGGTGCCCTGCAGGGACACATGCAGACAGAAAACTGTGTACATAATATATAAATAAATCTTTAAAAAAATCATCGCTAGGATTATATCAACTATGAGTCTCTCCCCATCCCTGGCAGTCTGATCTATAACCAAATGCTGAGATCTGCCAGCCACTGTGCTGCCACTGTCAGTGCATTCACCTCTACTATAGACCCGTCAACAGAGCTTCCAGCGGTTTTCCAGTTCACACCATCACTTCAGAGGTCAATTGTACCGGGTAAATCACTGAAATAGGCCCCACAAGCCTGGTTCTCACTCCCTGCTCCAGCCTATCTTCATGTGACCATGGGTCAGCAGGAGGCAGGTCTGTTCTTCTGTCTCAGCTTTTTTGGCCCTGGCTGGGCAGACACAATGATCCTGCCCTTTGAGGGAGCGTGTATAGACCTAGGCTAATGCCTCTGTCCTGATATATTAAAACTTCCCACTCATGAGGCCATATATATATGACCAGCAAAGGGCACCAGATCTCACTCAAGGTGGTTGTAAGCCACTTTGTGGTTGCTGGGAATTGAACTCAGGACCCCTGGAAGAACAGTCAGTGCTCTTAACCGCTGAGCCATCTCTCCAGCCCCATACAAAGATATTTTAGGTAGGCAAGATTTCCACATATTCCAACTTTGCTGACACTCTAGGACCAGCTGCACTAGGGTCTAGACACTGGCCACAAGTGATAGAGATCAAAACAACTTCTGAGGCTGTAACCCCAGACCTTGAGAGGCTGGGCAGGATGATCACAGTCCAAGCCAGTCTAGGATGCACAGCAAGAACCTGTCTCAAAATCAAACAGAACTTCATTCGATGTCACAAAGCAACAGCAGAAGACAGCATGTGAATTTCTAAACCAATGTTCCACTGGTCAGGAAGGGCATGGTGACCTCCATCCCACCATCCCACCATCCCAGTGGAAAGTGGTCGACCACGGGGAGACTGTATATAATGTCCTCATAGTAACAGATGTACCAACATCCTGGTACTAAAAGCTGGCAACATGGGCTCTTCCACTCCTCCATTGATGGCTGAGCTAGCAGTCAGGACCAGTGCTAATAAAGAGCATTAAGGAAAACAGGCACTAGCTACAGATTCAAAATTAAGCCTAATAAACTTTATGGATGCTAAAGGAACATGGTAATAAACCCACCTGTATTAGGATCCTAATTTGAGATCCACAAACATTAGTAAAGTTATACCTGGATATAAGACTTTACTATTCATATCTGTAAATTTTCTGAGCATTCTTATAAATTCTCAAAGATGTTGTAACTCAGAAATTAAGAACTGCTGTGCTAACTTATCCAATTGAGACAAGCCTTGAGTTAAACAGTGCCAAGGGCAGGAGACTCAGCACACACTCTCACAGTATGCTAATGTACAAAGTAGTCCATCTTGGAACTTAACCTTGAGAGTTCCACACTGTAAACCCATGTAATGGAAAAGCAGTTTCTTAGTTTAGCATCCTCCACCAATGGTCAAAATAGGTGTCTCCAAGGACCAAAACAAAATGGAAAGTCAAAAGCTGGTATCAAATCCCTAGTACACATACTCTAAGGGGTGTTCAGGGTAACCACAACAAAAAGCAGTAGGAACATGATACTTTCCCCATTGGGGTGGGGACTCCCGGCAAAATGCTTGTTAACCCCTTGCATGCTTCATATGAAAAGAGGGAGTCACAGAGCTACCGAGAATTGCTATGGGGATTAAATAAAACAAATGTCTCGCCATGCTCACTCTGATATTTGGGATCTGGTTATGCTCACTAAGTAATGTGGGAATTGCTTAGTTTCAGAGAGACACTAAGATACTGACAGCCCCTTAAGTGACATGTACCTTGAGGCTGGATACATGGCTTAGCAGTTAAGAGCATCTGTCTGTTCTTGCAGAGGACCTGGGTTCGGTTCCCAGCTCCCACATGGTCGCTCAAAACCCTCTGTAATTCTAATCCCAGGAGATCTGATGCCCTTTTCTAGACTCCACTGGCACTGCATGCACACGGTGCACAGACGAAAATGCAGACAAAAGCCCCATACAAAAATAAAATGCTCAAGTAACATTTAAAAAAATGGTAGGTCTCAAAAGAGGCACTTTAAGCTACCTGGCAAGCAGAAAACAAAATGCCAAACTTCCCCCACATATGGTCTCTTCAAAGGCGTGAGCCACCAACACGAAGCCCCGTACATCAGACACAGAGGGCAGAGCTACTCCCATGAAAACATCATTTACACGGATACTTACATTAAAAAGCATATCCTAAACCGGGCGTTGGTGGCGCACGCCTTTAATCCCAGCACTCGGGAGGCAGAGACAGGCGGATCTTTGTGAGTTCGAGACCAGCCTGGTCTATAAGAGCTAGTTCCAGGACAGCCTCCAAAGCCACAGAGAAAAATCATATCCTAGAAACTGAGTAAATTCTCAGCACTACTTCCCATGCATTAATCCAAGGAGCCTGTTGTGCTTCCTGATTTGTAAGTAATTCCAGAAAAAAAAGGGAGGCTTCTCTCATCTCTAAACATTAGTTTTCTTTAAGCCTTTAGATATGTCCTAGGGAACAGAAACAGCCAGAGACTGTCGCATTGTGGAGCTGCGGAGCAGGCCCGGGCTGGCAGTCCGAACCGCCGGCCGCAGATGCCCAAGAGAATCAGACTCTTCACCGCTGCAGGACCTTCGTGATCCCGTACCCGGTCCCCGCGCCGGGCTCCAACCCCGCCCCTCCCCGACCGGTTCCCGCCACAAGCCAGACCCAGCCCTCACTCACCTCCGTGCGCCGCGTTCCGCCCCGCGGGGTCGCCACAGGAAGTTAATAGACGTAACGTCCGTCCCCGCCCCGCGGACGGTGGCCGAAGGGCTGCGGCAGCCCGGGAGATGTTGCTTTCCCCTGCGCTATATTCGCGTCTGGCCGGGGCGCCCGGGGCAGCCGAACCGCTGCCCGTGGAGCGGAACCCTGCAGCTGGAGCAGCGCCCTTCCAGTTCACACCGCGCCCCGTCCGCTTCCCACGGGATCACGAGTTCTTTGAGGTGCGTGATTACCCTGAGCCCCCCCACACAGGGCGGGGCCGAGGGGGGAGTAGGACTGTCGCTGTGGGCGGGGCTAGGCCCGGCGGAGCTTGTTCGTGTGGGCGGGACCTGTGGACAGGACCTGGGGGCTGGGCTTATCTCTGTAGGTTGGGACCTGGTTCAAAACTGTAGGGCGGGGCTTCGAGACCGGGGTCCACTCATGGCTCTTGGCGCGTGTCTTCTGTAGGATGGGGATGTGCAGCGGCACCTCTACTTGCAGGACATGCTCACGCAAGTGTCCGAGACGCCGGAGAAGTCCATGTGAGCAGCTTGGCTTCGATGCCTTTCTCTGCTTGCTAGCGCTACCCTGGCTCCTCCTCTCCCGTCCTTAAACAGGCTAGGATTTGGGCCCCTCCCAGATGACACCCTGAGTAGCTTCTCCCGCGCTCACGCATGGCTTGGCTGGCTCCTCCCTCCCCTAGTCTGTTAGTAAGACTTGGGGTGGCATAGGAACTCTGGACTTGTTTCAGGTTCACCAACAGAAATGTGGGTAAGAGATCTGCCTGGAATTCTTGCCTGGGGTGGGCATCCCTCCAAGTGACTTGCCTCCTTTCCCAGGGTGCCTGAGTTCACCTGCCAGGTGGCTGGCTGCTGCCAAGTGTTCGCTGCCCTAGAGGACTACCAGCACCACTACCACATGTCTCATAGAAACACCTGCTCCCTCTGCAGCCGTGCCTTCCCCTCTGGGCATTTGTTGGATGTGCACATCCTGGAATGGCATGACTCTCTGTTCCAGATCCTGGCCCAGAGGCAAGATATGGTGGGTGTTGGCTACACCAAGCACATCTGCAATGGTGTCTGGGATGGGGCTGAGCGAGGGTGAGAGTGGGGGGTGACACCTTGTTCTTTGTAGTACCAGTGCTTGGTTGAAGGCTGCCCAGAGAAGTTCAAGACCAGCCAAGCCCGGAAGGATCACATGGTGAGGCTCCACTTGTACCCTGCGGATTTCCGATTTGATAAACCCAAGACAAACAGAGGGTACGTAGGGACCGAAGTCTTAAGCCTGGGAACCGACACTGTAGTGAAACCTGACTTAGTTTTTATACACAGGTAACTGAAACTCTGAGAACAGTGAGTTAGTATGCTTGGATTATATGTCTGTGGTGACAGCAGGTACTTGTGCTGATCTGTGCCCTGCATGCCCCTCTAAATCCGCCAGCAGGGCACTTGGGGACTGTCCCAGTGCATGCGGTCTTCACACCTCTCCCGTGGAACCTCCTAGGGTTTGTTTGTTTCCTTTTGGTTTGTTTTCTCTCCACTTACTTTTACAAACTTGTCGACAAAGCTGTCTGTTAACATGACTGTTGTACTACCCTGGGAAAAATAGCTCCTGGAATAACTCTTAGTGTACTGCTTCTTTGCTTCCTTTACAAAATGATTCCTTTCACTGTGCTCTCATCACAATCATTAGATATTGCATTGATTGGGGTGGGGGGGCAGCTCGTTTGGTGAAGTGTGTAAGCTTGAGGTTCAATCCCTAACCCTACCTAAAAAAGCCAACAGTGGTGCTGTGCACATAGGATGCTAGTACCAGAGAAGGTACTAGGCCAGCCAGCCTAGTATCAGCTGTGAGCTCCAGGTCCCAGTGAAAGACCCTGTCTCAAAAAATAAGGCAGATGGCTACTGAGTAATGATACCTGAGGTTGGCCTCTATCTTACACACATACCACACATAAGCACACATAATAAGTAAGCAAATAGATAAGAATTTTTGAATTGAAGTCTATTTACTTCAAATAGCTGAACTTTCTATGTAAAATAATTAGAGAATCCATTGCATTGTGGAATGCCTCATGGGAATCTGAATCCTCAATACTTCTCCACATCTACAGTTCAGCATTAGCTCATTGATAGTAAGGGCAAGAATCTATGTTATCTGGTTCGTTTTAGTAAGTCTCTCCCTCATGGAAAGACATTTGGGGGCTGGGTCTACAACTCACTATTCTGTTCACAATACCCATATCAGATGGCTCACAATTGCTTGTAATTTCAGCTACAAGGGATCCAGTGCCTTTTTCTGGCCTCTAGGCATCTACAAATGTGTGGCACTGAGAATAACACATACATATACATAAATACAAAAATTGAAAATCTTAAAGAAAAATACTGATGTGGACTGAGCATGGTGGTACTTGCCTTTAATCCCAGAACTTGGAAAGCAGGGGCAGGCAGATCTCTGCATTTGAGGCCAGGCTAGTCTACATGTCAAGTTCCTGGCCAGCTGTCTTTCTTTTTTTTTTTGCAGGGGTTAGGTAGATGTCTCACGGTGTATACTGTGTAGCTCTGGTTCTCCTGGAACTCACTTTGTAGAGCTGTTTAGCCTCTAGAACTCACAGAGATCACCTGTCTCTTATCTCTCAGTGTTGGGATTAAAGGATGCACTACTATACCTGACCCCAGCTGTTTTTAAAGGAGAGAAGGATGAAGAAACACTATATTTAAATTTATAAATTATCAGACTTAGCTATATGAATGCATGACCATGCCATTGAGCATTCTTCTTTTTCCAATAGCCTAAAAATTTCATTGTAACATTAGATTGTTCCAAAATAGTAAAGCGGGGGTGGGGGGTGAATTTTGCAGGAAAAAAGAATGTCTTCCTTGAAAGATTACTGCTGAGGAACCAGCTATAAAGGCAGCTCACTGCTTTGTCCTCTACAGCCCAGCCATGCCAGCAGCAGCAGATCCACCAGCCAGAGCCCTGAAAGATGACAGTGACGCCATGGAAATCTGCTCTGAACCTGCAGCCGCACCTCCCTGCCGGCGGACCTACAGTCACAGGTCAGTGTGTACATCTTTCTGTGTTAATGACCCTCAGCTTGAGAGTGGGTAACACTGGGCAAGAAGATGGGCTTCGTTGCAGGTAACAACCTGAGTGTTCCAGTTTCCCTGCTTTCCTGTGCTTTAGACCCTAGAGCTTAGCATGCAAACACACACACACACACTCACACACACACATCCATCCATCACTGTTATCTCTGCTGGGTGGAAAGGACAGTCTGTGTTTGCCTGGCAGTGTTTCTCAGATTGCACTCACATTAACTTCAGCTATTGTTTTGCGGAAAGTTTTGAACAGTGGCAGCGGGGTGGGGGTGGGGGTAGCCCAATAATCCAAACTGACAGGAAGATGGAAATGTTATGTCCCTCAGTTGCCTTCCAGGAGCCATCTTCCATAACTGTTTGAACTTGGCCTGAGAGTACCCTGCTTGCCTATGGTGATTAGGTTTCAGCAATGGAGATAACAGGAAACCAATGCCATAGGGGCCTCAGCAGGAGCCGACCTTGCTGGCACATTGGTACCAGGAAGATATCCCACAGGAAGCAAGCCTGAGACAATGAGCTGATCCTAGGACCCAAGAGGGCAGACTCCATTTCCTGAGTATTCCACAGAGCAAAAGGAGAACATTCCAGAATACAAATATGAAGAAAGTACAGACAAACTGTGTTGCTAAAGATAATGCCATTGTTTGATAGGACCATTTTTTTTTCTGTTTCAGAATACCTTCTACTGTCTGTTTTGGCCAAGGTGCAGCCAGAGGTTTTAAAAGCACTAAGAAAAGAAACAAACACCCCTGATGGATCCTGATGAGGAAGCCAGACAGACTTTCAAGGAGTGGTGTGCCAGGGCCTTTCTCTTGCTTCTGGATAGCTGCCACCTCCTTATTTCCGTATGTGGCCACATGAAGCAGCCTGTGTGTAGAAACCCAGAATCTGCAGATTCCAGAAATAACCAGGACACACTGAAGGAATGAGATGGAGAAATCACCTACCTGCTTTGTGAGAGCTACTCTAAGAATGTCACTATTAAACATATGAAATAATTTTCACTGATTATCTCTATTCTTCTTCCTGTATTCTTGAGCCAGACAGAAAAGGGAATGATTCTGAACTATGACTATTTTGCTTTCAACACAAAGTTTTAGGGAGATTTGTACAGTTCCTGGATCCCACAAAGCTGTGAGTTAGGGGTCCAGCACAGCCACAGGGGAATCCAGGATTCTTATTCTTTAGGAGACATCCTTGTCCCTGTGCCCTACTCAGCCAGTTAAACCCCACTGGGACAAGGTATCTGGAAGGGTGCAGGAAGAAACCCTAGGAGGGATATTGAACACACACTGCAGGGCTGTGGGGCAGCTGTGGAGTAGATAAGGAGAGAGCTCATGGTTATAGGTCCTACCAAAAATCTAGAAAAACAAGAATCCTATCCCAGGTCTGTGACCAACAAAACCCGTCTTTCCTGAGAAACCAGAAGCTTGGGAAAGCCAAATGCAGGATAGCCATCCTTACCAAAACCATGATCTATCTACCCTCAAACACACCAATAACAAGCCCCAGAGTTGTTCTTAAATCAACTAGTTATTACTAATGTCAAATTTAAACAACACCAATGAGAGGTCTGAGAAAAAACAGAAGATACAGCCCACCTCCTAAAATTGAGGCAAGTAGAGATTGCCTATGAGGTGGCAGAATGCCAGGACTAACAGAAAACACCACTGCCATCACACATGATCACGAAACTAAGGAAGGTGGGAATGTGGCGTCTCACAGAGACCTTCAATAAAGAGAGATGCTTTGGGCTTGTTTTTTGAGGTTTATTTTCATTGTGTGTGTGTGCACATGAGAGCATGTGCCCATAGAGGCTCTAGCCTGGAGCTAGAGTTACAGACATCTGATGTGGTTAATGGGAATCCCACTTGGGTCCTCTAGAGGAGCAGTGCATGCTCTTAACTTCTGAGTCATCTCTCTGGCTTTTAAAAGAGCCAGATGGGATTTCTGGAGTTGAAAGTATAGTGCTTGAACTTTAAGAACTCACTAAAAAGACTCACAAGGGAGAGCTGAGATGGCAGAGGAAAGACTAAGTGGACTGATCAATTGGATAATGCCAGTCAAGGAACAGAAGTGAAAAGACTAAGTTCTATGGCTCTCATCTATAATCCCAACACTGACAAGACTGAGAGTTCAAAGCCAGCCTTGGCTACAGAGTAAGTTCCAGATTTAACAAAAGGCAGCAACAAACATTTCACAGAAATAGAAAAGGTAAACTTAAAATTCGTATGGACACACAAAAGAGTAATGCTAGAGATATTGCCATGCTTGATTGTTCTAAAGAACTCAAGACATTAGACACCAAAAGAATAAAGAATACTGGTTAGTAAATAAGACAACTGAATCGAACAGTTGTTAGAAGTGGCCAATAAATGTATGAAAAAAGTGTTCGACATTGAGAGATTCCACTTGACCTGTCAGAATTATGATCATCAATAAAATGAGAACAAAGGCTTAGTACTAGAGAGCATGGGCAGCACTGGGAGGGGACCAGAATTTGGTTCCCAGCACTGACATCAGGCAGCTCACAACTGCCTGTAACTCTAGCTCCAGAATACTCAATACTTCCTTCTGGTCTCCGTGGGCACCTACATTCATGTGGATGTAACCCTACACTGACATGCACGTGTAATTTTAAAAATAGTATTTTGAGCCGGGTGGTGGTGGCGCATGCCTTTAATCCCAGCACTCGGGAGGCAGAGGCAGGCGGATCTCTGTGAGTTCGAGGCCAGGCTGGACCGACAGCCTCCAAAACAATACAGAGAAAGAGGAAAGGGAAAATACCAAGAGCAAGAATGTGTTATAGCTGGGCAGTGGTAGTGCACACCTTTAATCCCAGCTCTTGGAAAACAGAGGCAGGCTGATCTCTGAAAGTTAGAGGCTTCCTGGGTCCACAGAGCTAGTTCCAGGGCAGTTCAAAGCTAGGCAAAGAAATAGTGTCTCAAAAAACAAAACAAAAAAGGAATGTAAATAATGTATTACAGATAAGAAAATCAGAGTCTTTCCTCAAAATGGACAGAGCTGGTTTGAGTTGCACCTGTGGGAGAAATCTCTCACAAACAGCTTGTTTATAATGTCTTTTGTAAAATAGAATCGACAACCTCCAGTGAGTCTTCTTTTATTAAAACAATCTCATAAGAGTTCATGTATTTTCCACCGGGCGTTGGTGGCGCACGCCTTTAATCCCAGCACTCGGGAGGCAGAGGCAGTCAGATCTCTGTGAGTTCGAGGCCAGCCTGCTCTACAGAGAGTGCCAGGACAGTCTCCAAAACAATACAGAGAATCCCTGTCTCAAAAAAACAAAAGCAAAAACAAAAAAAAAAGAGTTCATGCATTTTTCTAAAAGCTTGTCTACTCTGTTATTCAGAACACCCAATTTTCAGAATGTGCTCATCTGCCATCCTTAAGTGTCCTTGGGAGTCTCTCAGCAGAATGATGTTGCTGTTGTTTTCAATTGGCTGAAATAGTCTGTGTTTTTCAAGGCGCCATCATGTTTGTTGAATACAAGAATTAGTTCTCCTTTGGATCCCTACAGCATTCCATTTTCATCAAAATCCATGCAATTGGCTATTACTTTGATATATAAGTGACCAACTTCAGCCTGATGGATAACTCCTTCAAGCATGTCACTGATACTAGCTGAAAAGATGAACATAGAGACACTGTGCTGTTGAAGTTTACCAAAGAAATCCTCATATCCTTCCTTGAGCATACATCAGAGTCTGCCACAGTCTCTTTTACGTTTGACTTCTGGTATGCCTTGTTCAACAAGCAAACCATGTGATTTAGTATACCACTACCATGTAAGGGAGCTTCTCTTCCATAGAGGACAGAATGAACTACAACAGTGTAATACTGCTCCTTTGACTAGAGTAACTTTCTTTGACAGTCATCTGTTTACAGATGTCAATGATACACTAGCCATCTGAAGTTTGGCAGCTCCTCCTTTAATGAGACCACAGATAATTTCTTCTAGTATGGTTCTTGGTACAAACCAAGCTTTTCTGAAATTCTGGTAACATCTTGATGACCTTGGTCCTGTGGTCTGTCTTTCTCTTCGATGGGAATATGCACTGGGCCAGCACTGGGCCAGCACCGTGCCAGCCAACACTGAGCGCACACAGGCACTCGCTACTGCTCCCATCCATGCAAACAGCCTTGAGGTCTGTGGACAAGCCCACATCTGTGCCCTGCAAGTCCCTTTGGGGACAAGCCCAGGAGTGCAGCCACTCTTTCATTTCTGTTGTTGTTGTTCTCTGTGTAATAGCGCTGGCTGTCCTGGAAGTCACAGAGACATACCCGCTTCTGCCTCCAGAGTGCTGGGTACGCAATACCACTGCCCAGTCTCTGTTAATTTTTTAAAATTTCATTTTACTTAATGTGTATGGGTATTATTGCCTGCATTCATGCCTGTGTACCACATGCATGCCTGGTGCCGGAGACCGGAAGAGGATGTTGGATCCTCTAAAAGTGGAGTTACAGATGCTTGTAAGTCAACATAAAGATGCTGGGGGTTGAACCCTAGTCTTCTGGAAGGGCAGACAGTGCTCTTAACCACTGGTCCATCTCTCTAGCCCCCAAGCCACTTTAAAGAAAAAGAGATAGCTGGGAGGTGGTGGCACTCACCAGTCCTTCGAGGCAGAGGCAAGCAGATCTCTGTGAGTTTCCAGGCCAGCCTGGTCTACAGAGTGAGTTCCAGGATGGCCAGAGCTACGTAGTGAGACACTGTCTCAAAAAACCAGAGAGAGAGAGAGAGAGAGAGAGAGAGACTTATTTTTAATTATATCTAGGTGTGTATCTGCTTTTGGTATGTATTCATGAGTGCAAGTACCTGTGGAAGCCAAAGGCATTGAATCACCAGGAGCTAGAGTTACAGACAATTGTGAGATGCCTGATGTGGGTGCTGGGAACCAAACTCAGGCCCTCTGGAAAAGCAAGCAAGTGCTCTTAACCACTGAGCGATCTCTCCAGCCCCCAAGTCCTGTTTTTGGTTTTGGTTTTGGTTTTGGTTTTTGGTTTTTCGAGGCAGGGTTTCTCTGTATTTTTTGGAGGCTGTCCTGGACCTCGATTTGTAGACCAGGCTGGCCTTGAACTCACAGAGATCCGCCTGCCTCTGCCTCCTGAGTTCTGGGATTAAAGGCGTGTACCACCAACGCCTGGCTCTGTTTTTTTTTAAGCAGTCTTTCAAAAACATATCCTGAATCACTTGTGCAGGAAATCATATGACCTCTAAAATATGTACCAAAGTAACCTGATGGAGAGGCCCTCCTGAGATTTGAGGGCCTTGCACTGGTAACTACTGAGACTGGGAAGTGGGCTGTGGAAGTTCATAGTCTATCCCACCCCTCTCTTTTCTTCCCTCCCTCCATACCCCATCACATATCAAATGTGTGTGAATGCATGTGTGCCCATGAGATTCTCTCTGTATGAGCTTGCATCTTCTACACTACCAGAAAAAGCTATTTGGACGCAACTGTGGTGGCTGGGGCCAGCATTTCGAGCAGACTCCTCTGGGACAAGCAAAGGCATTATGCTTTCAGACTTTGAGTACAGGAATGTGTGGTCAGATAAGAAGCTCATGCGCAAACGAACTTTGTCTCAGGCACACAGAAGGGGCAGGTGATACACACCACTCTGTCTTCACAGTACTTCTCGGGACTCAAGTCACAACCTTCAGCAGGGAGCCGTCACTGTCCCTCTCCCTGAAGTGGCCCGGGAGACCTAACATTACCAGATGCTTTCTGTAGCAGTAGGAAACAGGCCACTGCTTCCTGAAGAACGCTGAACCCACCTCAGAGCCCACCTCACTATGGTACTTCCTGTAAACTTGGAACTTGCCAGCACGGGACTTGGTGGGGCAGGCTGTTTCAGGACTCCACCTGCTGCACAGTCTCTGAACAGCTCCTGAAGGGTCCTCTTCTACCAGCAGAAGTTACACTCACTCCCGCTAGTAGCTGCTAACCTTTATTCCATCATGTTTTGTCGTACCCAAGCTTAAAACTGTTGTTCATCCTTTTGATCGCCTCATTCCTGAAATTAGGCTTATTTCAGAAATTCACAACTGATTTAACAAAGGAAAACTTCATTCTTGTTGAGTTTTTGTTTGTTTTGAGACAGGTTCTCACTATGTACCCTTGACTGACCTAGAACTCTCTTTGTAGACCAGGCTGTCCTCAAACTCACAGAGATCCACCTGCCTCTGTCTCTGTAATGCTGGGAATAAAAATGTGCACCACCATGTTCAACAAAGGAAAATCTTATGACTTTTCACTCCACAGGCTAAAGGAGGAAGTCACTTGATTCTCTTAATATAGTCAAAAATAGTATATGATAAAACTTCTTAGTAACCATCTCCAGAAAGGATCCTTAATAATCTGGAAAAGGTGGCTGCAAACTTACTGCCAATATCCCTTCAGAAGCCTAAAATGGACCAGTGACACCTGGGTGTTCATGCATGCCCCCAAGCAGCCCAGAAAGTTAGGAGTTGGAGGTAGATTGCTGTGCAAGCCCAGTCCTGAACCTCTGTCCCCAAAAGCTGCTAACAAAGTAAGCACTGGAGGGCTGGAGAGATGCCTCAGAGGTTAAGAGCATTGGCTGCCTTCCAGAGGTCATGTGTTCAATTCCCAGCAACTACATGGTGGTTTACAACCATCTATAATGAGAGCTGGTGCCTTCTTCTGGTGTACAGGCAAACATGTAGGTAGAATGCTGTAAACATAATAAATAAAATCTTTTTAAAAAGTAAGCACTGGATTAGACCCAGAATCACCTGCTAGAGCAGGTATCTCCTATTGTATAAAAACAGGTATGTTCAGAGTAGAGATGAGCCTGTGGCTCTTCTCATAAAGTTTCAAAGATAACACCCCTTGAATGTGTAGGGGAATGTTGTGGTTGTGTGGTTTGGCTTTCTAATGCACACACATCATAAATGTGAAGACATTTCTTTCCCTCCTCTGACCATCTCCAGAACTTAGCTTCTCTATTATCTACCATCCCTGTTTAATGCATGATTTTTTTCTTAATAATACAGTCAAACATAATGTAGAATGTGAACAGCAATACTTGTGTATATTTAGACAATACTTCTTCGAAATAAAAATGAGATTATCAGCCGGGCGTTGGTGGCACTGGAAGCACGAGGAGGCCAGGAGGTAGATGTTCTCCCCTGGTGCCTGGCTTAGAGTACTCAGCTTAAGTATGCTCACCATTCCTCAAGAAAGGAAGAGATGGCACTGTCCTTAAATGCCTGCCCTGTGTGTCAGCTGTGCAGAACTTTCCAGGAGGAGGTGCTGCCCTCCAGATCTCAGGTCATCCGGGGTCTGCTAGGCAGATCTGAAGAGTCCCTTCTAGAAACATCAGTGGGGCCAGGCGTTGATGGTGCACGCCTTTAATCCCAGCACTCAGGAGACAAAGGCAGGCAGATCTCTATGAGTTCGAGGCCAGCATGGTCTACAGAGGGAGTTCCAGGACAGCCTCCAAAACAATACAGAGAAACCCTGTCTCGGAAAAAAGAAAGAAAGAAAGAAAGAAAGAAAGAAAGAAAGAAAGAAAGAAAGAAAGAAAGAAAAAAGAAAGGTCAGGGTCTACCTTTTGAGTGGTCCACAGCACATTACCCATGCTCTCAGGTCACTGTACTAAAGACCTTAGACCAGCCCCCTAGACTCACAGGGGACAAAGCAGATACGGGTGGCTGGCCTCAGCTGCGTTTGGAAGCTAGTAGGTGCATGAGCCCTGGCTCCCTCCTTGGAGGCAATCCTGACCTTAAAGGCCTCGGGGCTGTTCCCCAGAGCTCAGGCAATACTCTGACCGCCCAAACCCATTGAACACATCACGTCACTCTTTTGGGAAAGATGAGACACTTATACTTGATGGGTAAATCACAGTCCAGTCCTCTGTACTTGTCCTCTGCCCAAGGTCATCTGCAGTCCACACCATTTCACTACTCTGTTTCTTGTTATGCCTATTTCAAGCCCCAAAAGGCATGCTCTTGGCCAGCAGATACAGATCTACCACAACAATATTGATCCACTAGGAAGTGGAGGGTGGCACAATGCCTTCCTGAAATGTACTTTTGATTTTCATTTTCCCGTGGTTTCAGCTTTGCCAATGCCCCAGCTGTGGTTGAACATGCTTGTAGTTTGCCCAGTGCCACTCAGGACCTTGGATTTGAGAGCAGAACTGAAGCAATAATGGGATTTAAGAGGTAGCAGCTTGACTGGGTGTGGTGGCTCACATCTGTAATCCCAGGACTCAGTGGGATGAGTTAGGATTGCTTTGAGTCTGAAGCTAACCTGGGCTACATGAGTAGTTCCAGGTTTGTTTTTCCAAGAAGCAGACTTGCTGGATGAGATTTCAGGGCCCTTCCACCAGGTCCTCTGTATGTCGGTATTTGCACAGCAAGAGAGGGTCTGACCTCTTGAGAGTGGCAGCAGGACTGGGTTTAAGTTCAAACAGCCTAGGCTATTCTGTACATGCACCCGAGAGACAGTCACTCTCCCTTGCAGCTGTCCTTCACTCTCTGCATCGGACACCCCCAAAACTGAGCCATTTAACCTAAAAAAAATCACACAGCTGGGCATCCCAGCACTTGGGAGGCAGAGGCAACTGGACCTTTGGTAGTCTAAGGCCATCCTTGGAGAACAAGCAAGCTCCATGCCAGTTAAGGCTACATGGTGAGGTTCTGTCTCAAAACAAAACAAAAACCTATCTGGTTTCCGTTTTCCAAGAGATTCGGGGATGAGGAATGTCAATGGTATCAATAGGCAATTCCGTGCACTATCATCTCTTGTGTTTTATTTGGAGCAGATGGAGCAGTGGAGGTCACAGGACAGCAGTTTTCCTGGAGCAGTTGTCCTGGCTTGGGCTGCTGACCACAGGCCGGTCTTTTGCCTGCTCCCAACCAGAATAGCCTAACCCAGGGCCATCGCTGTGAAGTTCCTGGGCCTCAAGAACACACCTCTGCAGCCCAGCTCTTCCTCTCCAGCTCCAAGGGGGCATCTGGAAGAAGGAGCCTGTCGGTGGCTGGGCTGTGACACCAGGGGACCGTTGGGAGCCCTCAGCACATTCCAGGCTTAAGTCTCGAGACTGTGGCAGAAACTTACTGTGAAAACAGCCACAGGTTTTGCCAGTGCCACTGGCAGGTCGATGAAGGGCCTCTGTATTTTGTGACAGGGTTGAGAATCCTACAGGGGCAATGGGTCAGGACAGCTCAGATGGTCTGTTTTCCTTCCTCACATGAAGGTCAAGGTCCTGATTCCTAAACAAGTCCACCGTTTTCCTAAGGCCCACGAGATCACAGGGGCTTCTGGCACTCACAGCACGTCCTTTGGGATCTTGTTAAGCCCCACCTCCTACTGCGCCCACAGCAAGGCTCTCAACCCTCAGTGTCTTCTCTTTGTTGGATAGGCACCTGCTGGCAAGAGGGTAAGGCTTGGTCCCTGCGGGCCTGCTGCCTCCAGCATGACAGCCACAGCCCCCCAGTCTCCCAGCAGGCACTGCCCAGCTGCCCAGCTGCCACCTTATTTTGGTGCTTGGTGCCAGAGGCACATCACCCACCCCCCCTGCTCCCACCCATGCAGCATTTGGCTCTGGCTCCTTGAACAGAGTATACTCTAAAACAAAAATAATGGGGTAAAATCTCAAACAACTGCAAAACTTTTCATTTGGTCACAACATACCACATTTAGTTAAAGTGATGATAGTTTCTAAGTTTCTTCCTAGCAGTCCCACTGTCTCATTTTTATTTTAATTTCTTTTTAGGGAATGTTTATGCCAGTCCAAAAGACCCTCTCTAAAGTCCTCGGTGCCGCTTTGTACGAAGTAGGAAGATCTACTTCTGTCCATTTCAAGGACTGTATGAAGCTGAGTTCACTGTCTTTCAGAAAACAGATAGGTGTGAATATGATTTTAGGAAGGTTTAAAATATTTGTAAGATGCCTACAAATAGGCTCCAGTCATCAACTATAACACAGTATGAACAGTAAAGAACGAAAAGCTAAAATGAAAGGGATACTTAAAGGTCAGAAATTACCAGGAGCATCAGCGGCGGCCGGAGGTGTGGCGCAAGCCTGAGCCCGAGAGGCTAGGACTTGGTTCCATGGGCTAAGACAGGTAGTACATGCCATAAGCCGCGACTGGCCCGGCTAGGATCCCAGGAACCGCGCCGCCGCCAAATGCGGCCGCGGAGCTGTGCAGCTGCGTGCCTAGCGGAAACGGCAGGGCAAAGGCCGGCAGTAGTGGCTTGGCTGCCAGCTTCAGCTTCTCCAGCTCAGCCTCCTGAAGCCGCTTGGCCTTGGCTCGGCGGTTCTGAAACCAGATCTTGACCTGAGTCTCAGTGAGGCTCAAGCTGCTGGAGAACTCGGCGCGCTCAGCAATGGACAAGTACTGCTTCTGATGAAACTTGCGCTCAAGCGCCAGCAGCTGCGCGGTGGTGAAGGGCGTCCGAGGCTTGCGATTGTTTTTGTGTTTGCGGAGAGTGCAGGGTGGAGGGCTGGGGTCACCTGAAAGGAAAGAGAAGCACAGGGCGAGCGCTCAAACCCTGGCTGCACACCCCTATCCCGACACTGTTCCACCCCCTACAAAAGAAGGCTGGTGTTCCATGACCACTTCGCTCAGAGTATCCCAGACTAACAAGGTCCCCAAAGCCACGTGGATAAGCAAAGCAAGGGAGCAGGGAAGTGTGTGTGTGTGGGGGGGGGGGTGTCGCTGTAGACTCAGGTCTAGTCTCCCAACCCTGTACCTCGCACCCCAAGGAAATTGCGGACTGGCCACTTGGAAAAAGAGCCAAGCTGGGGCGGAGGCGGCTGCAATAACTGAGGATGGGTAGAGGTCAGGGCTATATGCAGACTAGTTAGCTGTCGCGAGCATACACAAAGTGGGTAAGGGGTGCAGAAGCGTGAGTGACCGGGAGTGGGAAAGCATTAGAGGTGTCTGTCCTGGGCTGAGGACCTCTCCCAGGAAGAGAAGTGGAGGTGGCTGTTGGGCCAGTGCACATTGTCGGGCTCCCATCACCAGTTTGCACTAGGTCTGGGCGGCCTAGTGGCTAGTAATTAAGTTTGGAGCCACAGTGCGCATCGTCCCCTGGACTTCCTAACCTTGAATGTGCGCGCGCTTTTCAGGGTCTGGGACCCGGACACTGAGCACTTACGTGGGGGGCACGTGTGCGTGACCGGTGGGGGCCAAGCTCCGGGCTTCGAGGCACCCGGCGGCCTCTCCTCCCCCAGTTCCCCAGGCTCGGAACCCGATACGCGCTCAGCCTCCAGCAGTGACTCGACGCTGAAGGGGAGTGGTCCGTGCCCTACGTGGCCCCCTCCGCGCGCTCCGAGCCCCTCCGCGTTCATGTCGAATGTCGCCCGGGCCATGCATGGGATGGCGGGTGTAGGGCTAGCCGCCCGGCTGGTACTCGCTAGGCGCAGCGGCGGCTTGTTTTGCCAGGACCCTGGGCTCGATGGCTCTCGGGCCCCTCCGCACCCTATAAAAAGGTGGCGGCGCTTTCATGCGCTGCTACCCAATGGTCGTTTCAGTCGATATGCGGGCCTCTGTGCGGGTTGGATTCACTGGTTTTGGGGGGCGGGACTGACGGAGAGGGGCGGGACCACTGCCTGGGAACTGAGTGCCCCAAGACCTGGGGTGGCATTGTCGCACCCACATCAGACTTTCTGGGCCAACTGCGGTCTGTGGAGTAGCTCCTTCTGCGGGAAAGACTGAGGGGGAACACAGACACCGATGAAGAGATGGCCTCAGCCTCCAGGACAGCGCGAGGGCGCGTATGGTGTAGCCACCGTCTAGCATCAGTTCTTGACCGAGCTCGAATCTCAAAGCGCACCTATGGGCTCGCACCTCCTACAGTGGTGTGGGGTGTAATGGGGCTGCTTTTCTTGCTGAGAAACTGGCTCATGACTATTTTAGTCATAGCGTTCTCTCTGCACCCTGGGATTCGAATGTGACCAACAAGATTCTGCTTTCTGATCCCTTGAGGTCGAGTTGTGGTGTCTTTAGTTTTGGGTCTCTCTTTGGGCTTCTAGAGCTTCCAAACATTTTCAGGGCCTTAGAAACTTCTAGGACTGCGCTTTTGTCCCAGTTTGGACCAGTAACCGGCTGGAGAGACATGTCTGGGATCCCAAAGGCAGAGGCCAAAGAAAGGTGGTGGAGGCAGACCTCTTACTAGCCTTAGATGCAGCTAAGATGCAGTTTAGGATGCAAGCGCCTCAGGCTGCTCAAAGCCGGGAGTCCTCAACTGGAGGCTGGGTGCATTGTCTTCTGGTGCCCTGTATTTGCCGGGCTGAATCGTTGATGGAGATTCATGAAAGGCCCCCAGAGAGGGTCTCCAGTGATGCAACTTTCCCCTGACCAGGACAAGCAGGGTGGGAACCCCCCAATCGCTCCCTCTGAGGATTCTCTCGCTCAAGAAGGGTGGGGTGAAGGCCAGATAGAGTCCCTCGCTCCTGGTGATTCTTGTCCCCAAAAGAACGTTCTCCCAGGCTGTAGAGCAAACTAGCCCTGTAGCCTTTTTCTGAAGGAAGAAAGCCAGGCCTGGAATTTAAAATATATCGAAGATTGATTTAGGAAATCAAGTCTGATTAAAGTTCTAGAGCACAAAAGCAGCATTTACTATTTATATTTATTTGTTATTTACTAACTTCCTATTTTCCATGTAATGCATTTGATCATATTCTTCCCCAACTCCTCCTTGGATCCTCCCAATCTCCTTACCCACCTAATTTCATGTTCCCTCTCTCTCTCTCAAAAAACAAAAAACAAAACAAAACAAAAACCAGAAAAAACAACAAAGTAACAAGAACAAAAATTCAAAATGAGCTTAAACAAAAAAGAAAACCAGTAAGAGATAAAAAAAGCCAAAACAAAACAAAAATTAGCACAAAAACTGTGGAGTTTATTTTGTGTTGGCTGACTACTCTTGGGCGTGAGGCCTGCTCTGGAGTGTGGTGGATATACCCACTTATCTATACTCCACTGGAGAAAGCTAACATTCCTTTTCTCCAACAGGTTTCAGTTGCAAATAGCCTCTTAACTAGACATAGGGCGTTGTGTTCACTTCCCCTTTTCGGTGTTGGGATTTTGGCTTGAATCTGTACAAGTCTTGTGCATGCTGTCAGTGTCTCTGTGAGTTCATATGTGTATCAGTCTGGGCGTGTCTGGAAGACACTGTATCCTTGGAGTCATCCACCATTTCTGGCTCCTATGTTCTTTCTGCCTCCTCTTCTGTAAAGGTCCCTGAGCCTTGAGAGGATGGACTTGGTAAAGACATCCCATCTAAAGCTGACTGCTCCAAAAGCTCTCTGCACATTGTCTAATTTTGGATCTCCTTGTTAACTAATATCTACTGGAAGAAGTTGCTCTGATGTGGGTTGGTTGATGCTCTGCTCTATGGATGTAGCACTGTGTCATTAGGAGTCATTTTGTTGTATGTTCCTTTTTTAAGATTTTTATTTTATGTGTATTGGTGTTTTGCCTGCATATATATCTGTGTGAGAGTGTCAAATCTTGGAATGTAGTTACAGACAGATGTGAGCTGCCATGTGGGTCCTGGAAACTAAACCCAGGTTCTCTGGAAAAAGCTCTTAATCACTGATCCATCTCTCCAGGCCCTGTTATATGTTCCTTTAGTAGAAAAATAATAGTAGGCTTCCCCTAGGCATATGGCTTATCCAGTCTCAGGTTCTTGGCCATTTTAAGAGTATCATGTGTGTGTTCATGATGGAGTGGAACTTAGATCCAATCAAAAAGTGTTCGATTAATTTTTTTTTGGTTTGGTTTTTTTGAGACAGGGTTTCTCTGTGTAGATTTGGAGCCTGTCCTGGAGCGAGCTCTTGTAGACCAGGCTGGTCTTGAACTCACAGAGATCTGCCTGCCTCTGCCTTCTGAGTGCTGGGATTAAAGGTGTGCGCCACCACCACCTGGCTGTGTTTGATTATCTCTGTAACAATTGTGCAAGTATTGCATATTTATTTTTTGGGATAGTATCTCTTTATGTTGACTATTCCCATCTTAAACTCATAGAGCTCTACTTCCCTTTGCCTCCTGAGTTCTTGGATTAAAGACATGAACCACCATGTCCATACTTGAACAATTAGTTTACACTATTAGATGTGTGATTGATGACATGTATTTGCCAGGGCACAGGGGTGGAGGTCAGAGGACAGTTCTGTGGAGTCGGTTCTTTCCTCCTACCTTTATATACGTTCCAGGGATCAAATTTTGGTTGTCAGGCCTTTGAGGTAAGTGCCTTTACCAACTGAGACACCTTGCCAGCCTCCACAATTCTTTTTCTTCCTTTAAAATTTTTTCACAGTTTATTTTGAAAAAAAATTTTTAAAGGTTTTATTTATTATGAATACAACATCCTGCCTCCATGTATGCACACCAGAAGAGGGCACCAGATCTCATTATGGATGGTTGTGAGCCACCATGTGGTTGCTGGGAATTGAACTCAGGTCCTCTGGAAGAGCAGTCAGTGCTCTTAACCTCTGAGCCATCTCTCCAGCCCAGAAAAAAAATTTTTTAAATCTTAAGCTTTTTGTGGTTTAAGTATATTCTATAGAGGAAAAACAGATGCACATAGTAAATTTTACAGTCTGCAGGATCAGCCTTCACACTGTACTCTTTTTTTTTTTTTTTTTTTTTTTTTTTGGTTTTTCGAGACAGGGTTTCTCTGTGGCTTTGGAGGCTGTCCTGGAACTCGCTCTGTAGACCAGGCTGGCCTGGAACTCACAGAGATCCGCCTGCCTCTGCCTCCCGAGTGCTGGGATTAAAGGCGTGCGCCACCAATGCCCGGCTCACACTGTACTCTTAAGTCTGGTCTGTATGCTTTTTATTTTTATTTTTTAATATTTATTTATTATGTACACAGTATTGTGTCTGCATGCATCCCTGCAGGTGAGAAGAGGACACCAGATCTCATTACAGATGGTTGTGAGCCACCATGTGGTTACTGGGAATTGAACTCAGGACCTCTGGAAGAGCAGTCAGTGCTCTTAACCTCTGAGCCATCTCTCCAGCCCCCTTTTTATTTTTTTGAGACAAAAATCTCTCTGTGTAGCCTTTGCTGGTGTCTTGGTCACTGTTCTGTTGCTGTGAAGAGACACCATGATGAAGGGAACTCATACAGGAAAGGACTTCCTTAAGGGCTTGCTTACAGCTTCAGGAGCTTTATAACATGGAGGCAGGGAGCATGGCGGCAGGCAGGCGTGGTGCTGAAGCTGGAGCTAAGAGCTACATCTTGAACTGTTGGGAGAGAGAGAGAGAGACAGAGACAGAGACAGAGACAGAGAGACAGAGAAAGACTGGCCTGGTATGGGCTTTTTTTGAAACCAGTGACATACTTCCTCCAACAAGGCCCCTATCCTTCTCAAGTAGTCCCACCCCTTGATGACTAAGCATTCAAATGTATGAAACTATGGGGGCCATTCTTTTTTTTTTTTTTTTTTTTTTTTGGTTTTTCGAGACAGGGTTTTTCTGTATTGTTTTGGAGCCTGTCCTGGAACTCACTCGGTAGACCAGGCTGGTCTCGAACTCACAGTGATCCGCCTGCCTCTGCCTCCCGAGAGCTGGGATTAAAGGCGTGCGCCACCAACGCCCGGCTAAAGGCTCAAAGAGTTTTGTTGTTGTTGTTTTTTGTTTTTACGAGACAGGGTTTCTATGTATTGTTTTGGAGGCTATCAGTCCAGCCCGGCCTTGACGGCCTTGAACTCAGAGAGATCCGCCTGCCTCTGCCTCTGCCTCCCGAGTGCTGGGATTAAAGGGTCTGTTGTTTCTGAGTCTGTCAGAACATTGCGGTGGGGAACATGTGGTGGAGCAAAGCTGCTCACTTCGTGACAGCAGAGTCAAGACGTCTTCCTGAAGGGCACACCTCCACCCATCTCCTACAAAGAGTGTGCAACCTCCCAATAGTGCAACAGATTTGGTAAACGAGCTTTTTTAGGTAAACTCTAGCTCTGGAAGCTCCAGCAAACTAGACTATCACTTATCTCCAATAGGCTGAGAGTCAAGTACTGGTGAGAAGCAGAGAAGGAATTTATTCCGTGTAGCCACTTCCTCATGGCCATATTAACAGTAATAATTGTTGGGGAGAGGAAACTCTTCAATGTCAGAGCCGCCTGCAAGCTGTGCAGAGAGCTCCAGAAACGCAGCTTTTGTGAGTTCTCATCTATACTGGGGTGGCCTTTGAATGATGCAGCTTCCTTTTACTCACCCACACTCCTATAAGCAGCCACTTACACCCATACTGTTGCAACTCTGGATTGGAGTAGTTCTTTTGGTCTGTCTGTGACCCCTTTTTTGTTGTTGTTGCAAATAGACATTTGTTCCTATCTTTCTGGTGGGGGTGGGTGCGTGGGTGGGTGGGAGTTCCCAGAGACTTTTGGGTGAGATGGTTGATCTCCCCAGATATCTAGTGCCTGGAGCCAGCTAATGGTCACAGCTTGGGCAGTTTTTCTTGTGCCCTGTGGCTCTACCTTCTCTGAAGCCAGGTCTGTGTGTCCATCTGCCCTGCCTCCCCCATTCCATCATGGACCACTGTAGCAGGCTTTTTCTTTTGGGCCACCAACTGGCTCCCAAATCATGACACAGAGACTTAATATTAGTTACGAATGCTTGGTTCTATCTTAGGCTTGTTTCTTGCTATCTCTTATATAACTTAACCTGTTTCTGTTCATCTATGTTTTGCCTTGGGGCTTCCTGTCTGTCTGTCTGTCTGTCTGTCTGTCTGTCTGTCTGTCTGTCTAACTTTCCTGCTATCTCCATGGCTGACTGGTGGTTGCCTGGCTTCTGGCCTTGGTTGTGTCTCTTTCTCCCTCGTTCTCTCCTCTCTTTCTCTTCTCTCTTCTTCTATTATTTATACTCTCTGCCCAACAGTCATGCCTGTCCCTCATCTGCCTAGCTATTAGCTATTCAGTCTTTTATTAGACCAATCTGGTGCTTTAGACAGGCAAGGTGAAACAGCAACACATTTCTACATAATTAAACAAATGCAGCACAAACAAATGTAAGACATCTTTACACAGTTAAAATAATATTCCACAACAGGCCAGGTGGACTCCATTGTTTACTCTGGGTACCTTCAGATTGTTTAACTCTTGTTGGTCAGCCCCTGACACAGGTGATGTAAAAAATTATCAGGATTATTCTTGGGTCTGTAAGCCCAAAGAGAAGTTGTGTTTTTTTGTTTTTGTTTTGTTTTGTTTTTGAGGCATTGCAAACAAAAAATGTGATCAGTGCTTGAAAAATGGAAGCAAGAACCTATTTGTGGTTGTAATAGGTGACAGCCATACATTCCTAACCTCTGGAGGGGCTGGGGCTAGGGCAACAGGCTAGGCCATCCTGGAGAGTGGTCCCAAGAGGAGATTCCCTCACCTGGAGAGAAACAGTGCTGCCTTTCAGAATGATGGGAAAGAGGAGCATATACCCCCTCATGCAACAGACAGCACAGCTCCTCCCATTCATGGACCCCCAAAGTTCTCATAGCCAGTAGCCCCCAGGCTGGTCTTAAGTCGGCCTACTCCTGACTCCTTGACTCTCAGGAGCAAGATTACAAGGACCACAGTGGACTATGGTCCTCAAACCTTCCCCCATACACAGATACAGTACTGCGCATCCAGGTGTGCTTGGCATCAAAACCTGTAACCAGAGGCCAGGGGAGGCGCAGTTGTTCACAGAAAAGTCTTTATCATCCTGATAGAGGTTGGTTGGTCCTGTGGGTAAAGGATGCTGGTGGTTAGCCAGGTATCTTGAGAGGTGAGGATGGGAGCAGACCTCTTGAATTGGAGATATCCTGGTCTCCTTATTTTCTGGGTTCTGTGGGTCCTTCCCTTGCCTTTCCAACATGTGGGTGAGAGGTGCCCTTAGGTCAATTCAGAATGGGGTGAGGAGTTAGAGAACACCGTTCCTCCATTCATCCTTTAGTCATGAGCCTGCCCCCACCAGCCCCCAGTTACCCGGTGGTGGTATGGGGGTGGAGTACTTGTCATTCCCACAGTCATCTCAACCAGCCAGCACGCCCTAAGATCCGGGCTCGACTTCCAGCTGTATAGAGAGAGTACCTGGAGCCATTGCACCCTGCCATCTCGTTGGCATCTGCAACCGAGATTTTGTCGGGAGGTGCTGACGGCCGCGCCCCCAGCGGCGGCCAGATGTTGTGAGCGTCCGGCCCCTTTAATCATTGCCAGCGGCTGCGGGCGCTTTGTTCCGGGTCCTGTAGGATTCTCCCAGGCGGCCCCGCCGTGCAGGGCAGTGTTCAAAGGGCCTGGATAAACAGGCGGTACACTGCATGGACAAAGCAGGGCCGTCTTAGGCGGGGTGGGACCTGGGGAATCCGAGCCGCCGGCCGCCAGGCTCTTTGTGCGCCGCTTAATGAGCTGGAAAATACAATTGGCTTTCCCGGCTGTGAAAATCGTTTCAAGGACCGCGGCGTCTCTTGGCTGCTGGGAGACCCCGGAATTGATCTCTTTTGTCCCCAGGGCCCCAGCATATCCTTGCAGGGATGGCGACCAGGCTTTGCCTCTGGCAGAAGGACCCCAAGACGACTCTTAAATGGGAGGGGACCAAGGATTCCAAGCTTGAAAGTCAAATCAGACCTCAGTGCAGTTCTCCAGCGTGCCCTGTTTGGTGCTGGCCATACGTTAACTCCTGGGTGTTATACCCTGTTATACCCAGAGGTGACATCTGCTTATTCAGCCCTGCCCAAAGGCCCCAGAAGACACTGGCCACCCTAACTCTACTTGGACAAGCACAATATGCCCCCTACAACTCCCCCTACAACATTCAAACTCGGAAGCAGATAGATGGCTTTGCCCCACCACAAGTGTTTCTAAACCACAGGTTAGAGGATGCAGTAGTTTGACATGTTGCTAAGCTAGAAACTATAGCTTCCAACATTTTGTGTCCATTTTTCAGGCTGACTCATTTTGCTGTATATACCAAATAAAGAGACCAGAGCAGTCAGTCCCAAGCTCCAAGCAGTCATGGAGGAAGTGAAGAGAGGGCAACCTGCTTCTGACCCTTCTCACCTCCATCACCCACCCTCCCCATCCCTGCCCAGGATCCAAGACTGGTGACTTGTGCTCAGCAGCTCTTGGGGACTTAGTACAGGGGAGCTACCAAAAATGTGGGGGATCTTCATGTAGAAGAGAGTCTGGTTGTTGTCTGCTAGGACCTGACGTTCAGAGTTAAAACACTAGAACATCATTCCTGGAGTTTACTAAAGCCCAGGGAAACTGGAATTAGTAATGAAAAGGCCTGCAAACCCAGGGCAAGGCCTCAGGACTGAGATGGTGAGTGGTGCTGGCCTTAGGAATACTGGACTAAGTGTGGTGCTTGTGCCAAGCCTCTCCTCTGGATCCCACACACTCCCTCAGGATGAGAGCACAGCCTCTTCAAAGGTATCTAACTGTGGGAAGAAAAGAATGTCACCCAAGTGCAGGGGCATTCCTTCTAGCTGGGTTCTAATACTGGGACATGAATGTGTCAGACCCATAGTTGAAACAAAAACAACCTTCACTCTAGTCATTTTCACTCCCTGTAGAGTGGACTCCATCCTGAGGAGAGAGTACTTTCTTCCCTAATCGGTAGCCTCAAGTGAATATTATTATGCTAAGAAGTGGGGGCTGTCTGGGAGCTCTTCACAGAATGAACTGTCCATCTGTGTTTGGGTCTGGAGCAAGATAGGCAGGAAACAAGCCTCCTTCCTTAGGCCTTGAGGAAGATAGGCAGGAAACAAGCCTCCTCCCTCAGGCCTTGAGGAAGATAGGCAGGAAACAAGCCCCCTCCCTCAGGCCTTGAGGAAGATAGTCAGGAAACAAGCCCCCTCCCTCAGGCCTTGAGGAAGATAGGCAGGAAACAAGCCCCCTCCCTCAAGCCTTGAGCAAGATAGGCAGGAAACAAGTCCTCTCCCTCAGGCCAGGTGCAGGTTCAGCCTAGCCTACTTCTGTAACTGGAGTGGGAAGACGTGTCTGTGTTTGGACCTCTGCCACCCTGGGCTTCTCTGTGTCCCAAACCCTCCACTGGCTTGGTCACAGCAAACCTCAGGCCCAGCATCAGCTGAGGTTCAATCCAAATGTCAGTTATATCAGGATGTAAGTGATAGGGTGAGAATCACGGATGTTCTATAGTCTCCCCTGTGAAGGTACTAGGCTCTGTAATGGAGAGGAACACGTCTTGATTTGTTTGTTGTTTTGAGATAGTCATGCTATACAGCCCACACTGGCCTTGACCTTTAGACTGTCCTCCTGCCCCAGCCCAAGTGCCAGCATTTCAGGTATGCACTACCATGCTTAGCTGTGGAATGCACTTTTTTAAGTAGAAAGCTAACAAAGAAGGTCGAATGATCCTTGCCAATGATCCCAGCACTCAGGATCAGGAGCTGTAGGCCAACCTGAGCTACAAATCGAGACCCCAAGTGGAAATGGATAAAGAAAAAGTACAATCAGGTAGATGTGGCCATTAAGGCCCTGGCCTCCTCTTCCTTTCTCGGACCTGGACAGGGTGTGCAGAAAAGCAAGGGCCACTAGGTTACACACAGTCACCTTTCGCCTTCTTCCTACTCTCTGCCTCAGCAGTCTGGGTCGGCCAATGCAGAGAGGCAGAGAGGCCTCAGCCCACTGGGGACATGTAATCCGGCTTAATCCTCTCAGCAGCCTAGCCCTGTCTCTGCGGGCACTGTAAGGCCACACACAGTGAATTTAGCCTTTCTGGAACCCGACTTTTGATCTTCACAGACCCTAGGCCCCATGGGACCTGGGGCTCCCGCACACAGGTTTGATGCACAGTGTGCCTGCTGACTGGCTAACGTGTGACCTTGCCGTCTTCATCTGGAGCGGGATTGAATAAAAAAGGCAACACTAGCTTGGTTGAGGCTGAGCCCAAATAAAGCAGATTGGCCTCTCTATCTTTAGTTGAGCAGTCAGCATCAATAGGTTGAACGAATTGAACACAAGTCTTGTCTTGAAAGCAAGGACATCGATAGGCATGATGACATGTTCCTTTAGAGCCAGCACTTGGGAGGCAGAGGCAGGCAGATCTCTGAGTTCCAGGATAGTCTGGTCTATACAGAGAAACACTGTCTTGAAAAGCAAAAAGAAGACAAGGATGTGGTGGTCTCTAGGGCCATAGCCTGTACTTCTAGGAATGGCCGAATTGGAGTCATTCATTCAGCCCCTGTAGCCAGATCAGAGGGAAAGGTGATTGTGTGACCAAGTGAGGCCCCAGATGCTCTCTACAGAGGCCTCAAGTCAAGTTCCTTGACTTCAAGGACAGTACAAAGTGAGGACAGTCACAAGTGGAAGAAACCGCAGGGTGGGAGACCTTCAAAAACTATTAGCAGTGATAGGAAAAAAAAAAAAAAAAAAAAAAAAACACCAGGCAAGATGTTTGGTGCCGACCCGAGTTGAGATTCCAGCAGACTCACATGCTAGCTGGAACCACCTGGGGACAGATGGGCCAGTGAGTAAACGCAATGGTCAGGATGGAAGCAGGAGCCTGTCCTGGGTGAAAACAAAGTTTCACTTTGTACTGAAGGGCATGGTAGTGGTAGGAAACTTTGGGTGGCCACGGCAGATGCTTATTGGAGTTGGGCTATAGCAGCTATATGGTCCCTGGCCTGGCCCAAAAGACTAACCCAAACCTGGAAACATTGGTCCTTTAGATCTCGCCAACTCGGAGGGTCAGACCCAGGACTGGCTCAGGTTCTTTCCGGCTTTTCTACCAGGGTATGGAGGCCCAGGGTGAAGCGAAGGGAGCGCCTAGGATACCGACGCCTGCAGTAGAGCCCCGCGGGCTCGCGATTGCCGGGCTCTCGCGCTGGCGCCTTTGTCATGCACATGAGGGCGCAGCGGCTGAGAAAGGGTCCCCTTCACTGCTGAGACACACGAAGGGCACTTTTCTTTCCTAGTCTGAGGCTTGGCACATGCCTGCTGCTTCCAAGTGGCCTCTCATTCAAAGGGCCCGGCCCCCATTCTTTGTCCCCCTAGGTGCCCGGCCCGCGGCCCCTGGCAGCTGCTGCGCGTTCAGAGGCTCTATAGAGCCGGCTCTGCAGGTGAGCTGCCGGTCAAAGGAGCTTTCAGGCGTCACCAGGGAGCGGACTTCGAGCGTGTCGCCACTCGCAGCGCTGGCACAATGGCAGCTCCACTCAATGGCCACCGCCCCGCCCCTCACGCGCGTGCTGAAGGGCCGAGCCACAGACCCGGAGGAACGCGCCAGCCGGCCGGGTCTCCCGGCCTCCCTAACTTATTCTCCACCCACCTCCCTCCCACCCCCGTCTCTCTTCCCTTCTCCTCCCCCTAGCCCCTTCATTTCCCTAGATGGCCTCCCATTCATCCTCCCTCCTCCGCCTCTTCTCTTTTCTCCCTCCCTCCTCTACCCCCTAATTGCTCCTTGGAGGCGGCACCCACCCCGCCCCACCCCGCCCCGCTGCAGTTGTTTCACCTGCTTTTCGCCCAATCCTTTCAACTTGGTTGAGTTCAGCTCAGTTAGTAACTATGCTGGATGGGGCAGACGGCTGAAGGTGGGGGACTCGAGGCTAGAGAAAGACCCCCTGCACAGTTCTCCTCTAGCCTGGCGGTGACCCTAGAATATGTCGTCCTCCTCTTTACAGTCTTTGGGGTGTGAAACTTGTTGGACTAATTAGAAGATCACAATCCTAATGGAAACTAAGACGTTGGGAGTTGTGCTGGGAACCTTAGGGGTGGGAGCCCAAAAGTCCTGTCGGAAGAGTAGAGGTGGTGGCTCAGGAAGGGGCTCTTGGGGTCAGGGCCTCTTCCCCAGCTGGTCCCTTTTCACCATCCACTCCACTGGAGTGCCTGTTAAGAGGGCAGAAGTAAATGCGTGTACCCTACACACCAGGAGGTTCCAGGCATGGAACAGAGTGTGACAGGTAGACAAGGTTCAGAAAATGTCAAAGTTGCTGTGGACGGTGCAGATTCAGTGCATGTCAGCCTGAGAGCTGCTCCCTGTCCAGGCGTCTAGGAAAAAGATGGGCAGAGATGGCGGGAAAGGACAGCACTAACCACGACTAGTGTCCAAATGCCTACGTGCCTGGGGCTGGGTGAAACCATGCAGGCATGGGATGCCTCTCCTGTGTAAATGGTGCACACTTAGGAAAGTGTGTTGTGGTTTGCTGACCTCTTGAGACTAGTGTTTGGACTCTTGTGGGGAAGCCTCAGTACAGCAAACACTCTTGAGGATGGAGGGGCTTGCTAACCTTTCTGTCTTCTTCGGATACAGTAGGCAGCAAATTTCCCTCAACCCCCTTTTCCCTGTTCTGGGGTCCATTACACCCGACAGCTCCCTTGTTATTCCAGGTTCCTTCTCAGGACACTCCCAAGTCCTGACCACTGGACTTGTCCCAAGGTAAACATGGTCCATTTCCTCTGTAACCCTTCCTCTTACGTCTCCTCCAGCCCCACCCTCAGGCAAAAGTGGGTAGGTGCTGGGCATACAGTTAGAGGGCTGTGACACAGCAATTAGGATGTTCACATGAGATTTGCCTTTCAATAAGCTAACTTTCCTCACACAAACATTCCTCACAATACCGTACTATTCCAAAGGTTACTGTAGCCTCATGGAAACACATCTCACCGAGGTGGGGCAAGTGGGCACCAGGCAACCTGTAACTCCAAGTGGGTGTGCCATACCCTCCAGAAGACAGCAGAGTAAATAAGATTTGCAATATGCAAGTAGGAGTGGGAGACAGTGGTGGTCTGCCTCCCAAGCATGTGGATGAAGTCAGGAGACCAGGCTGCCCTATTGTATCTCCATCTTGCAAGGTTGGTATTAACCTGCAACCTTGAATCCTGCCCTTGTTCCTAGTGTGAGCATCCAGCTTAGTTAGGCATCCTGAGGTTCCCATTCTTAGCATTAAGTGATTAAGCACCTTCTCAGCCCTAGGCCGGTGTCCACCCACAGTGTTCAGGCTGTCTGACAAGGGCATCTTGGTCGTGGGTCTGAGTTAGTATAGAGAGAGCCCTGCTGGTCCAAGAGCTGTGGAGAAGCCTGTTAACCAGTGTCTGCATGAGCTACTTCAGAAAAGAAAAGCTTAGAAAGTACAATCTCCACATGCCCCCTTTTAACCCAAGGCTCTCAAAGATGCCTCATGGCAGTGGAGTGGGCCTTGCTTGCCCCGAAAGCCACAGGACCAGCTGCAGGGTGCCAGAGGATGATACAAGCATGATAAGTTAAGGACTTTGTTCTGGGAGACAGGACAAGAAAGCCAGGGTCTATGGAGGTCTATGATTCCTCAGGTTGGTCCCAAGTTAGAAATGGAGACAGAAATTAGGGAAGCTGGCAGTTCTGGGTGAGGTCCCAGTTGCTCCTGGGAAGGTTTCTGTACCCAGGGTTCTCTTCATCCAGGACCTCGCAACCATGGGTGCTTCTCTAAGAATGCTTTCTCTCAGGTGGCAAGAAGCAGATTGAAGGCAGTTCCCACAGCCACTCGGGCAGACAGGTTAACTCTGCCTGCCATTGCTGAGGGCATGGAAAGTCCTGTTCATGAGTTACAGTACTGTGAGCCTCAAGTGGACCTGCCAGCTCACCAGAGCTGAATGCTGACCAAGGGGACTGAGGCTGGCTTTGCGACCTCCTTCAGTAGTGTGCCAGCATCCTAATCTCTGCAACCCCTCAGGGTCTCACGGGACAGGCCGTCCATCCCTCTCAGGTCTAGCTAATGCCCTGCAAGTCTCCTGCACATTAGCACCTGAGAGTAGTCCACCTTGCTTCCTTGCAAGATGGCACATGTCCTTAGCAGACCAAACATGTCTGTGCCTCTGATCTTTATTGACAGGGGTAGCTGGCACTGTGGAAGGGGGCATATATTGCACCCTGGATGTCCAGACTTCTGGGAGTATATGTTAGTATCCCTGTGTTCAGAAGTACCCTGTACTCTGAGTGGGTCCCTGCCTCCAATCTTGGGCATATACTTATTGTTCCTCCTTGCTGTTCCTTTCCTTAGTTGGGAAGCTTGGGGAACGCTGAGCTTGGCAGATCTCTGCTGTTGCTGCCAGTGTTTCTCTGCCCCTTACAATGGTCTTGAGAAGTGACATCCTGTGCTGGCTCTGAAGATTTCCTAGGATGAAAATGCAGAAACTAGTCCTCAAAGAGTCCAACAGGAAAGGTAGGTAGGTAGGTAGGTGTGTGTGTGTGTGTGTGTGTGTGTGTGTGTGTGCGCGCGCGCGTGCGTGCGTGCTGTGCATCTTCCCACTGAGACCACGAGCAAGCTCTCCATGTATAGCTGCATTTTGAAGGAGCGTGGGAAGGCCGTAAGTGAAGTTCTCCATCTGGCTTGGCCCAAAAGTACCTCCCCCAGTCTCAGCGCTGCCCAGTAAGGCCTGTGCTTCTCTTCAATCCTGTGGCTGAAGAGATGGCGGCTAAGAGACAGTAAAGGGGTCATTTAGGAGCAGCCCCTTGCCCTGGTCCTGCCTTTTGTTGACTTCCGTGTGTCCGAGGCTAACCTTTGGTTAAAGATACAGGTGAGATCAGAATGGTGAGCACCAACCTCTCTATTCTGCTTTAGCATGTGTTCCTGTCATGAACTGACTCCTGGACTCTGCCATAGACTCTAGCCTTGTGCAGTGTAACATTGAGAGTCTGCATAGAACTGGCCACAGCCATCCATTCTTTGAAGACACGAGGGCGTTTGAGGGAGGCCTGGGTTTGTTCTCAGCTGAGCATTCCCACTGAGTCAGACAGGTCAGGCTTCCTCACACAGAAGCACGGCGTGTCCTTTCCAGTGTTGTCATTCACTGCCCATGATCCCTCACTTCTCAACTCTCATAGTTCTGCAATTGAGACCTTAGTTGAGCAGCATCACTTCCTGGAGGCCTGACTGCAGTGCCACCTTCTGGATGTGGATGAAATTGCACTTCCTCAGTGGGATGCCTCTGTCAGTGCTGTCTGTGGAATGTACCTGAACATTGTTTTGTTTTTGCCTCTGTGTGTGTGTGTGTGTGTGTGTGTGTGTGTTTATAACCTGGAGCCTCATACAAGTACTCTATCACTGAGTTTCACCCTACCCCCTTGAATTATGTCTTTTCAGGGTTCAGGCAACATCTGTCCAAGACAAGCTTAATTTCCTGGTCTTACAAGGGAGGTGAGGAACAAGATAGGGAAGGAGGAGGTTTGAGTACTCCTCTAGCTCCTGCTGGAGTCATTAGAGATGTACTTGACTCTGCTCCTAACCCCCACCAAGGCAGGACTTTTTTAAAATCATCATATTTATTTTACGTGTATGGATGTTTTGTTTGCATCCATGTGTATGCCTGATGTCCACAAAGGCCAGATGAGGAAATGAGACCCCCTGGGACTGGAGCCACAGATGGTTGTGAACAGCCATTTCAGTGCTGGGAATTGAACTCTGATCCTCTGGAAGAGCAGCAGCCTGAGCTCTTGACCACCAAACTATCTCTCCAGAACCTTCAAATAACAAACTTTGATGTCCGTGGTAGCCTGGAGGCTTCTTCTCTGGGTCTCCATTTTATACATCTTCAAGAACAGTTGAAGGGTGAATTCCAAAGAGAAGCAAATGCTGTTGCCTTGTGACACTGGGCATGGAACCCAGAACCTTGTACTTGCTAGACAAGCCCTCTACCACTGGGCTGGACCCCTAGCCTAATGATCAGCCAAATGTGAAGTCCAACACTGGACTGATATTCTCAGTACATAAGGCTGCAGCAAAACACTGTGATCCTGCTGGAGCTGGTAAGGGGGCTCAATGCCATCAGCATCCTGGGGTTAAGGCTACACAAGGGTGTGAGGAGCAGAAGGAGGCTTTGCATTAGGCAACAGCTGTGGCCTGGCATGTTCTTGTGGGTAAGTGGAGCTCCTGTGTCTTAAGAGCTGGGGCTGACTGGCTGACTGAGATCAGCATGGCCAGGAACTGATGATGGGCACTGATGCTCCCCACGAGACAAGTTGAGCTTTTCCAGGAACTCCAGTCTCTGGGGTCTGAGATGTCCAAAGAAAGTCCTCCTTCCAAATACTCACCCACAGGGACCTCCAAGGAGCTATGATACATCTTCCAACTTCACAGCCTAGGGCATACTAGACTCCACTGGGCTCCACCTGATCCTCAGGCCTGCCGCCCTCTCCAGTAGTCATAGCTTGTGGCAAGAACTCAGAGGCCACATACTTGAGTGTTGGCCCTCCACAGAGCTGGCCTTCCATCTACACCAGGGCCAGACCCAGAGACAGCAGAACAGGCACCCAGGACACTGAGGGATAGGTCCCATACTATGTGGGCAGCACCTGCCACGGCCACAGTTCCACTCCAGAGTACAGATAGGTCAGAGTACAGGAGTTCCATAGCCTTCTGGAACTCTGATTCCGTGGCTCAGCACCAGGATATGTGGTGCCTGAAGGAAGAGGTTTGGCTGCCTTTGTACTGCATACACAAGCACAGGCATACTCTAACATATGTACACACTTAGGGAGGTACACACCTGCATGCACATACATACATGAGCACACAGACAAACATGCCCACACATGCCTCTGCAACTCCTCTGGGAAGTCAGGGACTACAATGACATTCCTGTCCCTGCAACCAAAGCCTTGTAGCCAGGAGACAGGGCAGACAGACAAAAAGAACACAACAAAAGTCTGTCACCTCAAAGGACCAAGACTTTTTTTTTAAGTCATGAAATAACACACTTGTACACACAATAAAAGGGAACACATAAAACGATCCATTTTACACTGCCATTGATCTTTCATATGGGCTGTGAGACGCTTCGGGAGGCACTGCCTCTTTCTGTTGGTGACAAGGACAGCAATGTGTGTCCTGCCTGGCTCTTCCTCTACTCTAACTAGCACCTTCTCCCAGGGCCGTGTGCTGCAGGTCTGCATCTCCAGAACCTCGGATTCATGGATCCACTGTACAGCCTGGACTTCTCCCATGTGATTCTAGGTGTATCACACCAGGAGCATGTGGGAAGGATTCTGAGGAAGGGACATGGGCCTCTCAGACCCCGAGGAGCCCCATCACACGTCTCCGGAAAGTATCTCTTGCTGCTGGGCCTGTGGACTCCGGAGTGCTGGGACAGGTGAAAATATCTCGCCAGGCTGCTAGCCATCAGGTCTTCCTGCATGGTCAAGGCCAGCTAACCAGTCATGATTCCACTGTTCTAGGAAAGTGAGTGCAAAGGCCTCCAAGTGACTCCTCCCTTGTCCAGTGGGTTTTTCGTGAGACAGAGAGGAAGGTACTCTAGGCTGAGATTATGAGACACTCATTATCAGACAGGCCTAACTCTGATAGAGTGATCTGAAGCCATTGTACAGGATCCAAGGACTTATTGGCTATCCCAGCACTCCTCAGCCACAGGATCTCCAAGCTCTGTCTATCTGGCTGGGCCTTGCTCTGCTTCTATGATTAAATGAGGCTCACCGTGATGGGAGGAATAGGCTAGGGACTTCCTAGCCACATTCTTCCCTGAGGCCAGCAGGGCACCATTCTAAACTTGTCCAGGCAGTGGGTCTAAGCTGCAGGACTCATAGGGCTCTTCACTGTGTCAGAAAGAGCTTGGAACTCTGTAAGAAACACTCTACAGCCCTAGAAGAGCTGCAGACAGTTCCACCCTCTAATCAATCAGGTGACGGGGGCTGCAAAGTATGTACCCTTAGTGGGGCAGAGCCCAAGTGATGTCAAGGACTCAATAAAATTGTTCTGTGGCAAGTGACTCACGACTCACAAGAAGATCCCAGGCCTGGTGCCTGCTTCTGCAGCCATCAGTTTACAAAGAAATAGGGTCTCCAGGTTAGGCCTTGAAGGACCATACAGCTCCTATATATAGCACAGCTGGCCAAGTCTGTCCCTGTTTATCTGATCCCCAACTGATACCAACTAGTGAGACCCATATTGCTGGCTTAAGAGATCCTCTTGGTCCAACCCAATGGAAACCAGGAATGTTAAGTATGCAGGATTGTTTTTTCAATGGAAAATATGTAAAAAACCTATTTTTCCATCTGGAAGGCTTGGAATTGGAGGTGGTTAATAGCCTGATAATCTTCAATATCTGTTGGGTCAGGTCATATCAATCTTCTATTACCAGGACAAGAGGTGGCTAGCAATCTAAATGACCATTATATAGCCTGTATAGCCATAGGCTCCCCCAAGCTACCACAACCAGGACCAGAGGTGACTAATAGCCTAAATGACCTCTTTGTTATATGTATGACTGAAATCAGTCTAGATCCTTCTTTAGACCCCTAAGCTAGCACAGGTAGCCTATATCTAGAATTCATCTTCTTGGAAGAAATGATAGGTACCCTGAGTTGAGTTTTGATGTAATTATGCTTCTTTGTGCACCAGGGATTCTATTACACCAGGAAACCACCCCTCCAAAATTATACTGCATTTAAATTAGTAGGCAATAAACTGTCTGGCATCAGACTGCCTGAGATTTGATCCAGGTTGATGAAGGCATTTGAACCAAGTTTTCATTCTTATCTCTTTGAGGATCACTGCTGGCCTTGACACCTGCAAGGACCTCCTCACATAAAGAATCCCATCCAAGTGCCATAGGCAGTTGGAAGTTCACAGTGTAGTTGCTAAAATCAATGAGGCTTTCTGTTGTGACTTGGGAGGGTTGTGCCTGGGTCACATTCCCCCTAAAATATTTCATCTGGAGGAAGCTGCACTGCTTCCACTATAATACGGCACCCCAAGTGTGAGAATACCAAGTTTACAGGTGTGTAAGACTGAGTTGTATGTGGGTAGAGACAGGTGTAGGTTCCTGAGCCTGACTACTCTCATGAAGGGGTGGCCAACCACAGGGGCTGCTTGCAGCCTGAGATTTTACCTGCGCTGACCATTTTGCTTACGCAGATGGGGTCTGTGCCAAGGTTAGGTGTGAGGACCTGGACTGCTTGCTAGGAGAAGCATGAGAAGCTCTTGAGTGAACATAGCTCTTCAACAAGCCTGGACCAAAATAACTTTCTTTCTTTAAAAAAGATTTATTTACTACATATACAGTGTTCTGCCTACGTGCCAGAAGAGGGCACCAGACTGAGTTGCAGATGGTTGTGAGCCACCATGTGGTTGCTGGGAATTGAACTCAGGACCCCTGGAAGTGCAATCAGGTGCTCTTAACCTCTGAGCCATCTCTCCAGCCCCAAAATAACTTTCAATTTTGTCCCATAAGCTTTTCCTTTAATTTATGAATTCTATAATGAAGGACAATAGGAACTGTTTTTTTCTCGATGGTGAAAGGAGTTACAAATATGGGAAAGGAGGCTGTAATAAGTCAGAGGCTCTGCATTGAGTTGGAGGTGTCATTATGAACCCATGAAGATCTGAGGGAGGCTTTTTGTGTGCATGTGTTTGTGTGTGTAACCCTGAGGTGAAGTTGGGTATCATCCTCAATTGCCCTCCACATGCATACATAATACATACATGCACACAATTAATTTTCAAGATAGGCTCTCACTGAACATGGAGCTCATCAGACTGGATGGCCAGCAAGCGCCAGGGACCCTCTTGTCTCTGTCTCAAATGCTGCTGAGTCCGTCATTCCCCCCCATGAGGATTGGGGATCAAAGTTAGGATCTCATGCTTGTGTGACAGTCACTCTAACTAACTGAGCTGTCTCCCCAGGCCCATGGAGATTTTTACATGTGCATGTGCCTGTGTATGCACAGAAGCAAGGACACACAGAGATACAAGGTGTGTGTTTCTTCACTGAGCTCCTGGAAGCAATAGACCCAATGCCAAGATCTCCCAGCATCCAAATCTTTGAGAACTTGCAATGTCATGGATATAGCTACATCTCTCATCCAAGTTTCTGGGTTCCACATTGGAATAGAAGGGCTCTTCTACAATCCCTGGTCCTGATGTGGGTGCAACCACTAAAGGCTAAGAATCCTTTATGCTTTATGCAGACAGCATTGGACCTTTTGCTTAGAGAGCTTCTCCGGCCTCTGAGCATCCCAAGATCTGTCATGACCCTCATGCCCCAGTGATTCCAGGTCTGAGCTCATCTCTCATTAGGTGAGGTGTCAAAGCCCAAGGCAGAAGTCATCAGAAAAGACATGCTAGGGTGAGTGACAGAGTTAGAGTCATGCAGAACCAAGGGCTAGTTGTGGTGGGGAGAAGAGGGGACAAGGGATCCAGGACAATCCAGGACAGCTCCCCTGGGACCTTTAGACAATCCACCTCCTGTCTAACCCTTAAAGGTAAATGGCAATACTAGGGAAGGGATGAGGGCGGGGCTGGGTGGGGTGGTGGTGGTGAGGGGTAGCTCCAATTCACTGGAGGACAAGCACACAGTCCCTACAAGGTCTCATCCCCAATTCAGGTCAGTATTCACTCCCTTCTTAAGTCATCCTTGCTGTGGGTGACTTATCTAGGGAAAGAACTCATTGTGAGTGCTGCTAAAATCCAGGAGCCCCTCCCAGAGGAGCAGGACAATCCTAAGGCATGGAGAGGATCCAGAAACAGACCCAGCACCAGGTAGGCGATAGCTAGGTGCTGCAGAATGTAGACCTTGGGGCAGTCAGGGCCACCCCAATTCCTCTGAGTGGCTTATTCCATTGTGACCAGTGGCCCCTAGGCTGGGCTGGAGTGGGTAAGGGCAAGGCCTATTCCTCTTCCTCAGAAGCAGGCATCCTCAGGTGCCCTCCTAGGTTCAGGGGCTAATGAAAATGCTCATACAAGGCTGCGATGGAAAGAGAAACCAAGAACCAGGTAGATGTGAATCTTTACTTACAGAAAAGCAACGGAGCCAGAGGCCCACCAGGGGCAGGGGCTTCAGTGGGGCGCTTTGGGGCAGGAGCACAATTACTGGGTGGAGAAGCCTCGGGAAGTGCGCAGGTCAAAGTAGCTGGTGGGGGATGCTGTGAAGACAGAAGGACAGGGTGAAAAGGACAGAGGGCTGGTGTGCTGGACAGGAAGACAAGCCCTGGGCACAGACTGAAGGTAGACCCAAGAGAAGGTGCACATCCGGCTAGGTTTCTGGGTCTGGTGGGAAGTGAGGGATGTGGGGAAATGCGGGGGGGTGAGAGGGAGGGGAAGAGTGGGAGAGATGGGCATGGTAGGGCAGGGCAGACCAAGCCTGTGACACTGCTATAGTCAGTGCCTGTTCAGGAAGGACGCACTTACCCCAGTCACTGGGGGGGAGGGGCGCAGGACGACAGTCACTGGGGGGCCTGGGACGGCACGCCCTCCGCCTTCTGCGGGTCTTCTTTCTCTCTCATTGCCAAAGGACTCCCTGATGGTTCTGTGCCCGCTGCCGAGGCCTCTGCCGCTGCAGTGGACACCACCACCGCCGCAGGGGTGGGGCCCTTATGCTGCTCCTTGGAGGCCCGGTAGCTGTTCCCCCAGACGGCGGGCATCTCGGTGACATGCTTGCGGTTCAGCGGGTAGGCCCCGATGGCTGCCAGGATGCTGCGGTGGCGCTCGGGGTCCATCTCCGTGTAGTACATCTCCAAGGTCAGCGGGGTGCAGATCTTGTGCTGCAGCAGAGGTATATTGCGGACCAGCAGGGGGATCCGGGATCATAGTGAAAGAAGAGGAGGAGAAAGGGTTATAATTGAAAACCCACAAAGGCAGCTTTGGCTTCGGGTCAGAGGGTCAGAGGGTCAGAGCCCGAGGCTCCTTGGAAAAGGGGGCGGTGTGGAGTGGGGCCTCTGCCCGTGAGGAGTCTCTTAGAACCATGCTGTGTGGGAAAGGCAGAAAGCACAGACTGCTGTGGGGACCATGCTTACAATCCCGGCACTGGCAAGGCTGAGGCCGGAGGACTGATGTGAGTTGGAGGCTAGTATGGGCTGGGCTACATAGTGAACAGCTGAAGCTAAAAATATCTCCTCCCACGCCGGAAAAAGGCAGCCAGATTTCAGTGCCTCTGTGAACTCCATCCCAGAGACCAGAGGATTAAGGGAAGAAGAGGAAACATTACTTCTAAAATATGAAGCACTTTGGAAAATATTAAAAATTATAGCCGCCATTAATGGAGTTGAAAGTTTCAAAGTAGAAGGAAATATTTGCTAAATATGCAGAAAGCATAAACACCCATAATACATTTAAAAGCTGTACATGCGTCAGTGGTGGTGATACACGACTTTAATCCCAACACTTGGGAGGCAAGAGGCACTGGCCAGTCAGGGCTACACAGTGAGACCCTGCCTCAGGAAAAAAACCAAAACCCAAAAAACAACCAACCAACCAACCAAACAAACAAACAAAAAAACCCAAAAGAAACAAACCTCTTAAAGTCTAGGAAAACAACTAAAGAGCTCAGTAGAGAAACCTGCCAAACTCAAGTGGGGTGGGTCTCCTCCCAAGACGCTGGAGAGCACAGGGGTCCTTTCGCTCTGCTGGCACCTCCTACTTCAGTTTAGACGAAACAAGCAAACAAACAAAAGGCTTCTCTTTTTGGCCCCCGTTTTAAAATTCCATTTTCTGTAATTGTGCTTGAGTTGGCCAGAGGAGGTCTCCTTGAGACAGGGTCTCTCACTGAACCTGGAGCAAACCTTAGCAACTGTCCTGTCTCTGTCACCCCACAGTGCTGGGGTTACAGGAAGTCACACTTGGCCTTTTACATGGGTTCTGGGAATTTGAACCCAGGTCCTTATGCTTATATACCATGTGCTTTTCCCCGCTGAGCCGTTTCTGTAGCCCTAAAACAACATTTTCTTGAGAATTTTCAAAAGATGGGATCTAGGTATGTTCTAGGAAGTGAGGGGATCCAGGGACAGCCTTGGGGTGGGAGATGGAAGCATCTGTCCCTGACGCTGCTACAGAAAGCCCTGCACATCTTGGCATTGACTAGAGAACTTAGGAGAACCGTGTTAGTGTCTACTGCCCGTGCCCTGGTCCTTGGTCCCTCAAGCTTACCCGAAGCAGGAAGCCATCTGGGCAGGAGAACTGGTCATACCAAATGGCCTTGTACATGATCAGCACACAGCCCATGAGTGCCATGGCAAAGGCGATCATCCTTGCAGTGGGCAGCTGGCAGAGGGAAAGAAGCAGAACTTAGTGCAGGTGGGCTATGGCGGGGCCAGTCTCCCTGAGGGGATGGCCCCTAAGACCTAGGCTGGACACAATACCACTGCCCCTACATCTGTCACCTGCCATGAGGTCAGCTCCAGGACCAAAGGTCTAGGAACCATTTTTTTATGGGCCCAGCTTTGCTGGAATTCTAGAAACATCCATGATCAGGTAAACTGCTTTGACTAGTTAAGTTGCATGCAGCCAAGTGACCCAGAAGGTACTATTAGGAGCTGGCTTTCCCTGCCCATGTGGCCTACAGAAGTTGGTAGTCATCACAACAGGAGTACTGGATGCAGGAAGCATTGTGTGTGTGTGACATCTAGTGAGACAGGTACATCAGTACCCCCCTGAGTGGATCCAAACAAAGAGCAGCAAGGCCTCAGCACCTTTAATAGGCTCTTCCATTGAAGAAACTATGGGAAAGGGCAGGTGTTGCTTCTGAAAATGGAAAAGCATTAGAAATAGTTAAAAGTGATAATTAAAACCATCACCGATGTGGTTAGAAGAAGACAAAGAGGAGACATTTACCAGAAAAAGGCAAAGCTCTTACTGTTTCACAGAAAGCCTGCAAGGAGGTCGACAAGGATGGGCTGGGAAGCAGGAGCTTCCTGTGGGACGTGCCTCCCAGGAGCTCAGGCTGCCTGGGTAAGGATGGACAGCTACAGGCCAGCTAGCACTAGAGGTGACATCTGAGGAGGATTGAGCCCTCTTGTCCCTGAGTCCCAAGTGGGACTCAACCAGGCAAGGAAGACCTGAAATGTTCATCTAGCCTCGCCCCTGCTCCAACTTCCCCCAGTAAGGGGCGATATACTTACTCTGCGTTCTTCCTCTGGGTGGCCGCAGGCCAGCCTTTGACCCTCCAAATCTGAAAACTTCTTTGACTGGTCTGAGGAGGTAAGCTGATATTCTGTTTGTGTTTTGATGACCACCTAAAGGAAGAGATAGATGGTGATGGCATTGCTGGACAGCTGGCAGGGACCCAGGAGAAGCCTGAACTGAGGGGATTGGGAGCTGGGTAGCAGTGCTACCATCTGTCTGTACTGTTTGGTGGCCAGGAGAGCCGCAGCGTCTCAAAGCTGAAGCCAAAGGAAGGTGGACACTGAGAGTCTGATGGGGACCACAGCTGCTCAAGGCTTAGCCGGGCCATGGATGGAGTTTCTCATTCTACAGCTGCCATCCATTCAGGGTGCTGACTCCCTGACATGAACTACTACTCCATAATCTGGCTCCTCCCCTTTAGGAGGTCTGACCTGACTTATCTGACAGCTCCTAGAGTCTTGAGCCTCCAACTACGTGGGGCTCAGATGTGGGCAATTCTAGGCTGCTTGTATTCTTGAGGGGCGAAGGATAGCTGTACCCTCAGCACTCACTGTTACAGTAAATGCAGTTGGTCACTGGAGGGCTGCCCTGGGCTCCTGAAGGGTCAGGCTAGACCAGTCTTGTGCTACTCTCTGCTTCTCACTGACTTATGCTGAAAGTCACCTCTCCCTCCTCAGTCACCGGCCTAGGAAGCCCTATTTTGAGCCCTAACCTAGAGCCCTGCCTAGAAAAGAAAGAATGGTGTCCTAGTTAGGGTTACTATTGCTGTGATGAAACACCATGACCAAAACAAGACAAGGAGGAGTTTATTTGGATCACACTTCCACATCATTGTCCATCACTGAAGGAAGTCAGGACAGGAACTCAAACAGGGCTGGAACCTGGAGGCAGGAACTGGTGCAGAGGTCATGGAGGAGTGATGCTTACTGATTTGTTCCTCATGGTTCATTCATCATGCGTTCTTACAGAACCCAGGACCACCAGTGCAGGGATGGCACCACCCACAATGGGCTCGGCCTACCCCATCAATCACTAATTAAGACAATGCTCTGTAGGCTTGTCTACAGACAGATCTTATGGAGGCCTTTTCTCAATTGAGGTTTCTTCTCTCTGATGACTATAACTGGTGTCAAGTTGACATAAAACTAGCCAGCACAAGTGGTCACTGCAACTAACTGGTCAACTTATATCCCAGTCTGAGTGCTTAAATTCTGAGGAACCCTGTTTCAGATGGGGTGGGGACTCTGGATATGAGAGAGATAACCAGGAGGCCACATTTGCCTGTGGTTAGTTTGGATTTCTACCCAGCCTTGTCTATCCTCAGCACACTTTGGAGGAGGCAGCATCTGCATAAACTTACCTACACCTCTTTGTCCCTAGGCAAACTGAGAAAGTCTCCCACACTGTCTCAGGCTACTCACCTGGTCAGAGAATGATGGCTGAAGCTGACTGACATCCAAGGGGCTGATCAGAGGAACACTGTCCATGACAGTCCCCTCCTGGCCTCCTGTTTCCTTGCCTGGCTTCCCAGAGAAGCTGCAACCCAGCTTCACCATGGTGGATAGTTGTCCTTGTCCCAGCCTAGAAACAGAGTTAGAATCACCACTTACAAGTCATCCTATGGACAGCCATGTAGCTAGAGTAAGGACACAGAACTCCTCATACAAAACCAAGGGATGTGCTGTAGAAAGTCCAGCTCAAAGTTTCACACCTCTTCCTGACCTCTCAGCACTGAGGAATGGTGCCTTTGACCAGAGAATATCTAAAAATGGAACTGCGGTCTCTTCCTCGGGCCAGCCTGCTCTGGTATGTGCTTTAAGGACACATACTCCACTGGGAGGAAAAGATTCAGGGAGCAGTTGGTAGAGTTGGACTGCCAGACTCAGCAGGAGGCCCGGATCAAAGTGAATTTGTTAACTGTTGATACCTTAAAACAAACAAAACACACCAAAAACCGTTTATCTCATGCAATATGGGATAAGTCCATTAATTGCCATTGGTTATCTATGTGACAAAATACACAGTATGGTGGTGCAGGAAGACCAGGCCTTTGGAGAGCTGAGAATCCATCCTGCCAGTCATACAGTCATTGCAGTCTGGAGGAAGGTACAGATCCCACTGACTCCAGGTAACTCAAGAATGAACATGTTAAAGGCTGGAGAGATGTGTCAGCAGTTAAGAGTGCTTGCTGCAGCCGGGCATTGGTGGCGCACGCCTTTAATCCCAGCACTCGGGAGGCAGAGGCAGGCAGATCTCTGTGAGTTCGAGGCCAGCCTGGTCTACAGAGTGAGTTTCAGGACAGCCTCCAGAAATCCTGTCTTGAAAAAACAAACAAACAAACAAAAAACAACAACAAAAAAGAGTGCTTGTTGCTCTTGTGGAGGACCTAGGTTGTTTCTAGCATCTATACAAAATGCCTTTACACCTCCTGTAACACTGATTACAGGGGTCTGCTGCCCTCTTCTGGCCTCCACAGATTTCTGCATGCATGTGGTGTACATACATATACAGGCATATAAAATGTAAACATAATAAGTAAATACTTCTTAAAAAGGAGTGTACACACTCCTTTGTTGCTCTCAGAGGGGAAAGGACCTCTAAGCTGACAGATGGGAAGCAAGACATACCATAATTACTAAAACTCTCTTGCAGCTGTGTGTGGTGCTTGCTTTTAATCCTGGCTCTTGGGAGGCAGAGGCAGGGATATCTCCGACTTTGAGGCCAACCTGCTCTGTACATTGAGTTCCAGGCCAGCTAGTGATGCACAGTGAGACTCTGTCTCAAAAAGTAAAATCAAATACAAAACAAAACAACCTCCCCATTTCACATAGAACTTCAATCCCAGACAAAACCATGCCAATATAACCACTTTTTAAAATATACAATGCTCTGTATGCCTGCAGGCCAGAAAAGGGCATCAGATCCCATTGCAGATGGTTTTGAGCCACCATGTGGTTGCTGGGAATTGAACTCAGGACCTCTGGAAGAGCAGCCAGTGCTCTTAACCACTGAGTCATTTTTCCAGACCCCCCAATATAACCACTTTTAAAATGAAATACTGCCAATGTGCTGCAAAATTTCTAGAAAAAGAACAAAGGAATCCTCATTAATTCCCTAGGTCATCCCTTCTGCTCCCCCCACAGCTCTCAAACACATTTGGAGAGAGACATTCACAAGTCAGTCCCACCCACAGACAGTAGAGACAGATTTAAGTGAAGCTTGAGCAAGCTGAGTTTAGCAAAATATAAAAGATCACAAAGGTTGTGTGTATTCTGGGTGTGAAATTTAGAAAGCAATTCCGTGAGTTGGGAGATGACTCAGTTGCTAAAGTGTTTGCTATGCAAGCATGAGGACCTGGTTCAGATCCCCAGCACCCACATAGAAACTGGGTCAGTGGCTTGTATCTGTAACCACAGAGCTGGGAGGAAATGGGCAGAGACATAAGAAATTTGGTGGCTCAACAGCCAGCTTGTCAACATAGCTGAAATAGAAAGCTTGAGATTAAGTGAGAGATCCTGTCACAGAAAATAAGGTGGAGAAACACAGAGGAAAATACCCAAAGTGACCCATATACACACAGGTGAGTGTACCTGAGCACATACACACCACACACACACACCACAAACACACACATATATACCACACACACATACACCACACATACACACATATACATATATACACCACACACACACCACACATACATCACATACACTACACACACATACACACATATACCACACACATACACACACATCACATACACACATACCACACACACACCACACACATACACACATATACCACACACACCACACATACATCACATACACTACACATATATACACACCACACACTACACACACACACACACACACACACACACACACACACACCACACACACACACACACACAGTGCAGCTGGAGAGATGGTTCAGCAGTTAAGAGCACTTGTAGTTCTTGTAGAAGACCTGGGTGTAGTTCCCAGCACCAACATGATGCCTCAAAATGGTCTACAAAGCCAGTTCTGGGGATCTGACACCTCTTCTGATTTCTTCAGGCACCAGACACACAAATGGTGCACATACATACATGTAGACAAACCATACAATCTGACACACAAAATAAAATAAATCTGAATTAAACAAAATAAGGAAGGATTGAAGTGATGGCTCAGCAGTTACAAGTACTTGTTGCTTTTATAGAGGTCCTGAATTCAGTTCCTAGCACCCACATAATGACTCATAACCATCCATAATTCCAGTTTGAGAGGATCTGATGTCCCTTTCTGACCTTCATAAGCATGAGGCACACATATGGTACTCAGACATACATGCAGGCAAACTGCATTTACAAATAAAATAAAAGATTTTAGAAATAAGACAAGCTACCTGGGAGTGGTGGCAAATGTCTTTAATTATAGTACCTGGGAGGCAGAGGCAGGTGGATCTCTGAGTTTGAGGGCAGCCCGTTCTATAGAGTGAGTTCTAGGACAGCTAGGATTACAAAGAGAAATCCTGTCTCAAACAAACAAATAAACAAATAAGCAAATAAATAAATAAACTTAAAAATAAAGCCAGACAGTGGTGATGCATGCCTTTAATCCCAGCACTTGGGAGACAGAGGCAGGTGGAACTCTATGAGTTGGAGGCCAATCTGGTCTACAGAGTGAGTTCTAGCACAGCCAAAGCCACACAGAGAAACCCTGTTGAAGGTGTTAAACTCTCCCACTTTTTACAACTGAATTTAAGTTTCAGTTCTCTTAGAATGACACACAGGCATCTTTTTCAACAAAGGGCTGTTTATCCACTGTACCCTTAAATTCAGGGTCAAAGGAGAAACTAGACAGAGGGCCTAAGTCAGCCTCACAGTATCTCAAGGATAAACCCAGCAGACCCCTTCTGAGTCACACTCAAGTTCCTGCAGATGCATCTAAAACTGATAAAACTAAACTTCAGCCAATTAGAAATGTACTAACGTAACTGCTGCTTGCTTAACCAATTAGGTTTGAGATGACCTAATTGTCCTTGAAACTCATTTGTGTTTTGTTTTGTCTTCTGAGACAGGGTCTCATATAGCTCAGGCTGGCCTTGAATTCCTGATCCTCCAGCCCCAGATTCTTGAGTCTGGGATTACAAATGCTCAACATCACACATGGCTTGAATTTGGATCTTCTGTTCTGGAGACCATGAAGATGTAGATGGCCTTGACTGCTATGGTGGGTTGCATAAGAATGACCTGCATTGGCTCATATATCTGGATGCTTGGTCATTAGGGAATGTTGATATTTAAAAGGATTAGAAGGATTAGGAGGTGTGGCTTTGTTGGAGAAAGTGTGTCAGGTCCTGTGTCTCTTTTTCTGCCTGTGGATCTGGATATAGCCCTCAGCTACTTCTTCAATACCATGCCTGCCATGCTTGCCACCACGCTCCCCTTCATGACGAGAATAGACTAAACTTCTAAAACTATGATAAGCAAACCTTCAATTGAACGCTTTCCTTTATAAGAGTTGCCTTGGTCATGGTGTCTCTTCACAGCACTAGAAGAGTGACTAACACAGCTGATGAAGTTCTAGAAGCTGTGGTCCTGAGTGTTCAGCCAAAACAGTTTCACCAGGCAAAGGCACCAAGCCAGAGGCTCATAAAGTAATACAGATTATTCATGGATTTAATAGTTTTTTATCTAAATGCAAAAACAAATTCTCCACATACAAAGTATAAAAGTTGAAGGAGTCCAGGGTCAGTGCAATGGCTCAGTGGGTAAGAGCACTTGCTGCGAAGCCTGAAAACCTGAGTTCAATCCCAACGACTCACATGGTGGAAGGAGAAAATTGCCTCATGAAGTTGAGCTCCGACCTGCACATGTGTACTAGACATGAGGGTACTCGGTCACACCCAATAAATAGTGCAATAAAAAAATGGAAGGGGCCGGGCATTGGTGACACATGCCTTTAATCCCAGCACTCGGGAGGCAGAGGCAGGTGGATCTCTGTGAGTTCGAGGCCAGCCTGGTCTACAGAGCGAGTTCCAGGACAGCCTCCAAAGCCATAGAGAAACCCTGTCTCGAAAAACCAAAAAAAAAAAAAAAAAAAAAAAAAAGGACAGGTTCAGTGGTTAAGAGCCCTGGCTATTCTTCCACGGGACCTCTGTTCAGTTCCTAGCATTCACAGAGCAGCTCACAGCTACCTGTAACTCCAGTCTCAGGGGATCCAATGGCCTCTTCTGAACTCCAAGGACACCAGAAATACATGTGCTGTACACACAAATATACATGCAAAACACTCATACACACAAAAACTTTAAAATGAAAAAGTCCAGTTAAATTTGAATTCTCAGAAAGCAGATACATTTCTATATGTCAGTGGCAAAAATATTTTTAAGAAAAAATGTGTTAATTTTTTAATATTTTTAATTATGTGTGTCTATGTGTGTAATTTATTTTACTATGTTTTGCCTGTGTGTATGTCTTTGTCCCCTTGCAGAGGTCAGAAGAAGGTGATACTTTCCCCAGGAACTGAAGTTTTTATGTCTGTTCATGCAGTTGTCCTCAGAAGCCCAAGGTCTCAGATCCTCTGTAGCTTAAGTTACAGGGAGCTGGGAGCTGCCTGATGTGGGTGCTTGGAATAAACTTAGGTTCTCTCTACTCTCAACCACGGAACCATCTCTCCAACCCCAGCTTTTTTTTAAAAAAATAAAGTTGTGTTTCATCATATAGTCCTCTATATTTTAAGGCTGGTCTTGAACTTAAGATCATCCTGCCTCAGTCTCCCCAGGTGTGAGTCAGCTAAGATTCTATTTAAATAGTTTCAAAGCCCAAGGCAGAGATAATGGGCAAGTGCTCCACATAAAAGAGACTTTATTTGAAACAGTTCTTATGGTTGCAATGGAGTTAAGTTGAGGTCATATTAGAACAGGTGGCAGGGGTGGGGGTGGGGGGCTAGTCCATTGTGGGCACCCTTACAAGAGGATTTGGACAAAAGAGGAATGCCTTCTGCAGATGGAGGCAGGCTGTAATGACAGCGGCTTTCCAGAGACTGCCCAGGACAGCAGAAACTGGAAGGAGCCAAAGAAGACACTTTCCTTGAAGCTTTGGCAGAAAGAAGCAGGCTCTGCTGAGATCTGGTTTTGGACTTCCTGCCTTCAGGATGGTAAAAGTTGTGGTTATTTTGAACAGCCACCTTCACAAGGCCAGCTGCTCTCAGACCTGCAGATGACCACTGCTTCTCCCTCTCTACATGCCGAGCCACAAAGATGTGACAGGCACTGTGGAACACAGAGGAGTGGTGTTTCAAAAGCTGTCCAGTGTTAGAAACAGCTAGGTGCAGAACTTCCCAGGGAGAGAAGGGAGAGAAGGAAGGCTCCCTTCCCCATCTCAGGAAGGCCCTTTAAGACCCTGGTCCCTTTGATGTGTGTTATGCCTGTGGCTTCCTGCTTGACCCAGCCTTTACAGAGATCCAGCAGTTGTCAACAAAGAGCCTCTTTAAGGGCTGGATCCGACCCTAGGGAGGGAGCTGGCTCTAAGTTGGCCCTGAGCATGCGGGCAATTGGATGGCCTGGGGGCAACCCGCTGGGCATTGTGATAGAAATGGAGCGGAAATAATTGTAAAGACTAGGTGATACGTGGAGGCAAAAGCGCAAGGAAATGGGAACCGACACAAGATGGCGTCCTCCCCAAGCAACCAAGTCTCTACTGCAAGAAGACCCTCCCTCCCTAAGAACTATGCCTCTGGTTGCCACGGTGACGCTGCTGAGGGTTGCTTATGTCACGGCGGGTTCCCATGGTAACGGAGGCACTCCCCCTCCCCCAGGTCCATGTCAAGTTTCTAGTTCTCATCTCCACTCAGAACGTCGCAAACGAAGGGTTATGTGTGGAAAACTCTCCCCTCCTCTCAGCACACCAGAAGAGTCCATCCTGAATCTTGGGGGGCCCCCGCTGGGAAGATGGCAGGGGTCATAAAACTTTAGAATTGGGAAGGCGTCCCAGTACCACCAAGGGGTCCTTCCTCCATCCTACTTGAGGGTTTGCTACTCATTCGCAATGCTCTTCGGGGGCCGGGGCGGGGCATCTCTGGTCAGGATCTGGGTGTTGTGCACCGACAAGACGTTGACGAGCAAATAATGCGGACTCTTATTTGAAAGCCCATAAAAGCTGGGCTAGAGGTCACAGACTCTTTCACACGCGTTCTTTCACGCTGCGTCACACAGAAGTGCACGATGGTGCCGTCTTATGTCTTCCTCCTGCTTCACTCCACACCATGGCCCTGCCGCAGCGCCCGCCCTGGTCTGTTTGTATCCTATAGGTAGTGGTTTGCCTGTAGTTTTAAGGACCATTGTTCTGCGGCCCAATCAAAGGGGGACAGAGAGGAGGTGCACGGTTGCTTGAGGCTCCCCGCACTCACCAGCCACCTGTGGCCCAGCATCCGAAGCCGAGCTGCGGCAGGTGGTTTGAGACAAGTGGCTGCCCTACCTCCCGCCCTCCTCGAACCTTCACGCAGCAACCCCCATCATGCCCTCTAATGCGCAGACACTTAAACACTCAATGCTCTGGTCAATGTCCCTTCTGCTGACCCCTTTCTCCCTATCTGTCTATTCCCCCCCTTTTCCTCACCCCACCCCCGGAGCAGACAGAACCCACCGGGAACTAAGATTTGTGCCCCCCCCCCCCGGCAACCTTGGGGATGTACAGCTCCCACTGGCTCTTCCGGACCTGCAGAGGTGGAGCCAGCCCACAGGGAGGGGGTCTGCAGTCACCATGGACTGGGTGGGCTGAGGTCCAGCTGTGCCACCGCCTCTGCTATCCTTCTATACCCAGGGCGGGGAATTCCAGCCTCATATGAGGTTTGTGCAGGCTGAGCAGCCATAATTTTTTCTAATGTCCAGGCTGCCATTGGACTGTAGGGGCTTCTCGACACACCTCGAGGTCTAGGGACCACTCCACCTCAAGTCAGCAGAGCTACCCTCAACTGTCCGGAGAGGTCTAATGACCATCCTCCACCTGAGTCAGCAAGGCCAGCCTGACTTCTAGTGGAGTCCCCAGAGAGAAAACGGCTGTGTTCCACAGCTCTGGCAGCCATTAGATTAGCCAAATTACTCCCACATAGACTCTCAATCCCTACATCCATATCCACCATGCACATACTCCCCACACGCGCACACTTGCACGCTCTTGCACCCGCCCCCCATCCTCGCACCTCTCACATCCCTGCACCCTTGCACACCCACGCACACATTCTGGCCCCCTCGTCCCCATTCCAAAAGGAGAAACGTGGAAATGGCTCACAGGCAGTTGCTGCAGGACGCAGTCGCAGGAGAACAGGGGATGCGGTGTGGATGCGGAGGATGCAGTTCCAGACGCTTCGCCACCAGGCGGGGCGGGCAAGGGGCTGGAGCCTGAGAACGAGGCTGTGGTTGCTATGGAGATGCAGGCTGGAGGAGGGACCACTGTGGCTCAGGTGGCCTCACACCCCCTCCCACAGCAGATCGCTGCACTGTCTCTAATCACAGCCACACACCTGACATACACACTTCACACGCCCCTGACATACATTTCACACACCTGATACACACTTCAGCCCTCCCCATCTCACATACTGCTAAGACACTTCGCACACACTTGGCATCGCTGACACGCGCACCATGCATAGTCATACACCACACCAGCTGTCACATTTCATCACTGCACTGCAGGGTGTAGGCACCAAGCCAGAGCAGCCCTGGCTGCTCCTCCAGCTGAGATTTAAGGAGGAGCCAGATCCTTCCTCTGCCATCTTACAGTGGAACCTGGGGTCAGGACAGCTGAGGTTGGCCACTCGCCTAGAGTTTACTCCTTTGGTGTCAGCGTCTGAATTCCTGGCTGGAAGCTTTCCCAGGACTGGCCTTGTCTATCTTGGTCACTGTTGTCTGTGCACTGGCTATATGCAGAAGGTACTGGACAGATGTTAGGTTGAGTGTGTGCCATTCTTCACACGGGACATCTCTAGTGGGCATGCTTCTCCAGGTCTTACACTCGTGAATGATGGTGAACAGTGACAGGGCTCTACACCCACAGTTGAGGCTGGATGTTGACTGGAATCTTGTTGCAGTCATGAATCATGATGTATCCATGTCAGGTGTCTGGGCTGTTCTCCTTTGTGTCTGTTGCTTGAAATGTAACATTGCTGATCAAGTCTTTCTTAGACATGTGGCTTTATTGCTCTTGGGTAGATGCTGGAAAGTGCAGCTTGTTTGCTGTCAAGGTGGGTGCTGGGAACTGAACTCTAGCTCTCTCCAAGAGCGTCAAGCGCCATCTTGCCAGGCCAACACTTTTCAGCTGTATTGAGGGGCCCTAGCTCTCCATAGCCACCATTTGTCATAACCAACTACCATGGATAGTTAGTCTTACTATTCTGGAGGCCAAAGCTCCGAGATCAAGGAGGTCCCTGCTGATATTTTGCTCCTTGACTTGTGTAGTCAGTGTCCTGATTTCTTCTAAATAGGCCACCAATCATATTGAATTAGGGCTTACCTCAACTTCCTCATTTTTTTGTTTTGTTTTTCAAGATAGGGTTTCTCTGTATTGTTTTTTGGAGGCTGTCCTGGAACTCACTCTGTAGACCAGGCTGGCCTCAAACTCACAGAGATCTACTTGCCTCTGCCTCCCGAGTGCTGGGAATAAAGGCGTGTACCACCAATGCCCAACTCCAACTTCCACATTTTAAATTAACTACTTATTCATCTCCTCCTCTTCATCTTCCTGCTCCTCTTCCTCTTCCTTTTTAAAAAAGATTTATTTATTATTATGTATACAGTGTTCTGTCTGCTTGCATACTAGAAGAGGGCATCAGATCTCACTATAGATGGTTGGGAGCCACCATGTGGTTGCTGGGAATTGTACTCAGGACCTCTGGAAGAGGAGCCAGTACTCTGAACCTCTGAGCCATCTCTCCAAGCCTCTCCTCCTCCTTCTTGAGACAGCATCTTGTGTAGCCTTGGTTGAACTTAAATTCTCTGTGTATCCTAGAATGACACCGAATTCTGGCCGTTTTGACTCCACTTCGTGAGTGCTGGGATCACAGATGTACACCACCGTGACCGTTTATGTGGTTCTCAGAGTAGGACTCAGGCTCTGAGCATATATGGCAAGCATTCTACCGACTGAGCTACATCCTTGAACTAGACAATGTTCTCTAAAGGAATAGAACTGATAGGCTTAGAGTATGTGATCCTGGTGGTTCAACAATGGTTGTCGTGCATTGGAGGCTGAGAATCCACTGATTTTTTCAATCCACGAGACTGAATATCTGAGCCGTTCCAAGTTGGTTCTGGAGGCCTGGAGGATTCCTGGAGAGCTGCTGATATCCATTCTACCAGTGGCCATGTCAGAGGAGCAGCAGATGGCAATTGCCTTCAGGGGATTTGTGAACCAGGAAACAAAACTCTAATGGGTGAATCTCAGCTAGGCAAACCCCCGAGAGCCTTGGCCCCAGAATGTTTCTTGTTACTGTTGATTCCTTGCATGTTTGCTGCTGCCATTTTTCTCTGGTATCTGGCATGGTGTGAATGGGCATGGGGAGATTCCCACTGCTCTTAATGACGTGATTTTTTTATTTTATTTTTTAATTTTAATTTTAAATTTTTTTGGTTTTTGAGACAGGGTTTCTTTGTATTTTTGGAGGCTGTCCTGGGACTCACTCTGTAGACCAGGCTGGCTTCAAACTCACAGAGATCCACCTGCCTCTGCCTCCCGAGTGCTGGGATTAAAGGCATGAACCACCAATGCCTGGCGTGATTTTTTTAAAAAGAAATATCCTGTTTTATGGGGCATTATTATGAAGATGATTTCCTCTTAAGCTATACTATTTAACTGAAGTAATCATTTTATACAAAATAGTATTACTTTAAATAGGATTTTGATGATTGAAGGTTTTTAACAAATATGGTAAGGGATTATGATAGAAGTTAGTTTAGTGGAAAAATTAACATAGGGAGTTGTTCCTGCCTCTGATAAAGCAGAGGTCGCAGAGGATAAAAAATAAAACAAGGAATTATCACACAGCTAGAATACATGAGTTTCTATTGAGGAGCCATATAGACTGTGGCTTAGGTTAATGATTAAGAAAGACAACTCAGTCCCAGTAGCCCAGATAGTTTAAATTCTTTTAATCTTAGTGTTGGGAGATGTGTTCACAAGTTCAGAGTGCATCATAGCTGAAACAGATTTGAAGATATGATGTTTCTCTCAAACAGCTTTGAGGTGAAAACCCAAGAAGACAATCTAAAGTTTTAGAAAGACGCATAGCTGAATAAGGGACTCATCAAGGTCAGGGTACAAGAACAAAGCAGCCAAATTATCATTAGCTGACGTACCTTTCTTGCTAGGATTGGTTGATGACCAAAGGTGATGATTAATTCTTTAAAACCATTCCTGCCCTCAGCTTCCTGATATAAAAAAAACTGTTGATGAGTGGGTATGCACCCTGAAGATTTAAAGTACAGATGACTGATTGTTTTTCATATATAAAGTTTGTGATTCTTCTAAGTTTTCTTATAGTATTACCTTTTGAGACAAATAATAAAACAATTGGTCCTTTCTTTGTAACCACAAAATGCAGGCTGCCAGCAAAAGAACTGGTGGAGAAAAATACCTTGCTTGCTCACACTGTTAATCTATAACAAGATGCTTGGATATGAATGTATGTGGACAACTTGTTTTTCACCTGCAATATGTAAAATGTTTAATCACATAAGGGATTTTTTAAAAACTTGTGTTCATTATAACCATTCACTTGAAAAATAGAATGTAACCACATTGTAAATTTTATATTACCTGAAAGATTTTGCTGGGGTACATAAGCTGTAAGGAAAAAAATAAAATGAGTTAGAAGGAAAGCATTAAGAGAGACAGAGGGACATTTCTGGATAGAAGTAAAAAAAAAAAAAAAAGAACTAAGATGATAGAACGACCCTGATAGTGTGTGTGTGTTTCCCTCTCTCCCAAGTGCCAGACTGTTAAGTTTAGCGCTCCCTTGCTGACATCAGAGAATTAAGTTTTACTCCCTCAGATAAAAAGTCCAGGTCCTCCCACTCCATAGGCTTGCCCTCAAGCCCTGTACTGCTGGAGACTGGTTCTCACAGCAGTAGAACCAGTCTGTGTTGGAATCAGAAGTTGGTTCTGATGCCAAAGCAACAGGGCAAATGAACCTGCCAGTGAGAGTGAGGGCAAACAAGGCGTAGGGAAGCTTCTTTCTTCCCTGTCCTTTTATCTGGGTTGCCACCAAGACTTAGGGTTTTTCTGCCTCTACTCAGCAGCCTAGGTTTTAGATGACTCCAGATACAGTCAAGTTGACAACCAAGATTATTATTCATCATAATCCTCAACTCGTGCTGGCTAAATATATGTCAACTTGACACAAGCTATAGTCATCTGAGAGGAGGAAACCTCGATGGAGAAAATGGCTCCATAAGATCAGACTGTGTGTGGGCCAGCCTTAATTAGTGATTGATGGGGAGGGCTCAACCCATTGTGGGTGGGGTCACCCCTGAGCTGGGTGTCCTGGGTTCTATAAGAAAATGGACTGAGCAAGCCTTGTGGAGCAGGCCAGTAAGCAGTTCCCCTCCGTGGCCTCTGCCTCAGCTCCTGTCTTCAGATTCCTGCCCTGTTCCAGTTCCTGTCCTGACTCCCTTCAGTGATAGACTACAATGTGGAAGCATAAGTCCAATAAACCCTTTCCTCCTTTTCTTGATTTTTGGTCCTGGTGTTTCACCACAGCAATAGAAGCCCTAACTAAGACTTAACTAAGTTCTTAACAGCCTTTTAAAAAGATCCTTCCTGTCTATAAATATAGTCACAATCTAAATGATTCGAACTTCAATGTAGAATTTTAGGGGAGACACAATCCAGGAGGAGTAAGATTCCAACAGGCATGCGTGGTACACTTTGCAGTTTGCATCCATATTACTCTATTGTCATTTGCATGTCTTCTTTAGTGAAAGATCAATTCAGATATTCAAAGTATTTTTCTATCAGGCTGTTTGTCTTCTTGTTAATGAGTTTTTAAGCGTTTGGGTTTTGTTTTGAGATAAAAGTTTTATTGACCAGTGTTAAGTTATGAAAAAAATCCAGAAATAATAAACTTTGCACAAAAACCCCTCCAAATAAATATGAAGTGGGAATGTAACAGCAATCTGTAAATTTGTTACTTTTTCCAAGGTATGAGGTTAGTAATATTTTAAAAGGCAAGTCTGGGGTCAGGGTAGGTTTTGCTCACTGGCAAAATCTTCTGAACCTTCAGAGTGCTTGGTAGCTCCATAGGCTCCAACCAAAAACCCTTGAGATTATCAAGGATCGTGTTCTCATGGTACTGCCTGTGCTAAGCCCCATTCTGTAACCTGATGTTTTTCTCCTATTGGGCCAGTTCCCAATAACCACTCAGAGACCTAATATCAATTACAAACTGTTTGGCCTATTATCTCAGGCTTATTATTAGCTAGCTCTTACAACTAAATAAACCCATTTCTACTAGTCTATATTTTAGCATGAGGCTTGTCGCTTGTTGCCTCACATCTTGCTCCCCTGGTGGCTGCTGGTGTCTCTCTGACTCCGCCCTTCTCCCTATATCTTTGCTTGGATTTCCCACCTGACTCTATTCTGCCTGACTATTGGCCAAATCATCTTCTTTATTCACCAATGGTGATAAAACATATTCACAGAGTACAGAAAGCCATCCTATATCACCATCCAGCACCTAGTTCACAAGGAAGTCTATGAAGCGATCACAAGAGGCCCAGTCCAGAGCATCTCTGTTGTGTGTACATCTTAGTGTCCTTTCATTCAGAGTCACCAGTGGCCTAAAAGCTACCTTCTCTCACAGAGAAAATAGCACAGCTTTTACCCAACCTTGTATTCTCAAAAGACAAAGAGTTAAACAGACTTCCTGGTAGGAAGACAGGGAGAGGGGCTCTACCTGGCTTCTTCTTCACCCTCCTGACCTTAGACAAAAGCCTTTCAGTTTAAAATTCCCCCTTTCTCCCTTCCCCAGGACCCCTGCTGGTGGTCTGGCTCAACAAGTTCAAGGCCCTAGGGCATGTCTGCATAGCAGTTCCGGACCAATCAACCACGCCATCTTTCTTCAAACTTGCTGACCCTAACTTAAGGGAGGAAACTCTTCATAGACTTTTAAAACCCCAGCTCTACAGAGAGACTGCAATTTTTGGCTTCCCAAGTCTCACCCCTGCTTTGCAGAGGGTCTTGCTTACTGTATGTCTGCATGTGTGTGTCTCCTCACCCCAATAAACCTTGGTCTTCACCTGTTGATTCTGTCTGTTGCTTTCTGATGTTGGAGATGTCTCAGCTGCTACCTGTTGTGCTCACGATTTTTCCTTCCTTTTAACTTTCTTTCCCTTTCTTTCTTTCTTCCTTCCCCCTGTCTCTCTTTCAGTTTAAACTGAAGTGATATCTAACCCAATCTGATTATAGAGAATAAGAAGTATCATAAGCCCAAAAGTAAACTAAAGTTGACATAAAGTCATTAGACTTAATATTCAGTATAGTCAGTATACATATTTTATTTATACTCATGTATATCAATGCATGAAAACCAATATTATGTTTGGTCATTACTGGCCACAAGTATAGTCAATGCTTAAACAAACAAAAAGTAATTAATTCATAGAGCAGTCAGGTTTTTTCTTTCTTGCTTGCTTTCTATTTCTGTTTCCCACTACAGAGTTTCTCTGTGTGTAGTAGCCCTGGCTGTCCTGAAACTCGCCCTGTAGAGCAGGCTGGCCTCCAACTCAGAGATCTGCCTGCCTCTGTCTCCCAAGTGCTGGATTAAAGGAGTGTGCCATCACACCCAGCCGCCTTTTAACTTGCAAGAGCAGCAAGTGCCTTTAACCTTTCCACCATTGCTACCTACACATGTAAATACCTACCTGCATACACACACATATACAGAGAATTTTTAAAGTAAAAAAGTCTCCTGGTGGCTCAGTCTGTGTTCACTTCACAAGTTACATGGCAGGGCAGGGTTGCCTATGGCCGGATGATTGCTGCCTACTGAACTCTGACCAGACACACCCATGTAGGAGCCATAAAACCATAAGGAGCCAGGGCTGGGGAAGAGGACCAGGCACCTGAACACTGGGACCTGCAGCTTCTCTACTCGCCTAGAGCTCCTCAGCACCGAGAGGGAGCCCCAGTCATGAAGAGGTGATGCTATGGCCCCTGGGCCCTAATTTTCTGACCCTTAAAAGTTGGCAGCTGGGCATTGGCCAGGGTGGGCATGGCTGGGTGGTTAGGGTCACACTGGGTCTGAGTCGATAGGCCCTGGGGGTTAGTCTATCCTCACCTGAAACCTGATTCCAGGGGAGCATTTTAGGGGAAGGAAGGAAGGAAGGAGGGAAGGGAGGGAGAGTGTTTCTGTAAACTGAAGTCTCATGCTTGGCATGGTGTCACACAACTTTCTTTTCAGTTATTTGTTACTATACGACATATCATTAATATGATATAATTAATATACTTGCCTCGGGGGGCTGGAAAGATGGCGTTTCTGTAAAACACCCACCCTCAGGTCTGTAACCCACGGTTTACCTCTAAAAGCAGCCCAAATGACCTCCAGATATACATGACGGTGTGTTGTCCCATGGTGTCTCTGAACCTGTGGAGCATTAGGTCCTAAAGACTTCCTGGGGAAGAGGCAACAATTCCAGGCTGTGGTGACCCAAAAGAAAGGGTCAGTGGCAGGGTAGCGGGCATATAGCGGAATATGTAGCAGGCCTTTGAGGCCTGGCGGGAGTAGAAGCAGGACAGGAATCAGGCAACCTGAGGGTTGGTCACCAGAAGCTAGGGTTTTATTCTCATGGAGACCTAGGGCTCCGGTAGGACCCGAGTCATCATGGAGGCAGAGGAGAGAGAGATTGGGGTGGGGCTAGGAGCTAGGATGAGGTTCTCCATGTTCATCTCTCTGCCCAGCACAAGAATAGGCCTCTGACTAGTAGCTCTGAGGTGAGACAGGGCCACTTAACTCCATCTGGCCAGACAGATCCCTACCTGCTGTCCTTTGACTCCTGTCACGAAGTGCTGAATCAGAGAGGAGAGGTTTCTTTGAGGCTTGAACACACACACACACACACACACACACACGTATACCATATAAAACAAACACATGTATATTTCACACACATGAATACTTTTCTAGACCACATGTTCAGAAACACCTGCTGTTCCTTCTGTCTGCATGATGGGGAAGGGCCACCCTACCCCAGTACCATGGGTCATGGCCTCAGTAGTGTGGCAGGGCATTGTTCAAGGACCTCCATCCATCCATCCTGTCACTGTTGTCAGACACATGTATGTGCAGGCCCATAGGTGTGTCCTTTGTATGGCCTCTGGAATCCTTAGCACTGACTGCCAGTGTCCTGTCACAGCAGGATCTGTCTAGGGCATGGGGTATCTTGGTCACAGGTGGAGAGCTTGGCATCAAGACATGGAGCAGGAGTGCCTTGAGCCTCTTGCTCACCCTGCCTACAGGTCCTTTCCTGTGAGATCAGAGTTACCAAGGGATCAGCAGGGACCTACCCTCGGTCTCTCTGTCCAAGACACATGATACCAGGCCCAGCAGGTGTTGACCGGAGCATCAGGAGCTGAGGTGACCCCTCGGCACCTCACACTTCCTCTCTGCACCCCCAGGTTTCTCCTGGCCACCTGTCTGGTGGCTGTGCTGCTGCAGGAGGCAGGTGCAATCCCAGCACGCCAGGTATGCAGGGGCCCCTCTACCCGGCCCCATCCCTGGCTGCCAAGCTCTGGCCCAGTTAACATGGAATATTGGAAAGGACCTCTTTTTCTCCACCCCAAGCAGGGCAAGGAGAGGGGAGGCAGGGTAGAGGCCATGTGGTGCGTGGCAGCAGCATCATGTGAGCACTGATGAGGTGCCTCAGGAAGAGACGGGCGTGGGGGGTCAAATCTCCTTGTCACTCAGGTTACCAGGTGAGGAGCTGGGCTTCCATAACATCCAGGTGACCAGAAGGACATGGGGTCAGTCTCCATCACATCTACATAACCACATGGGGGTATGAGCCTCCATGACACCCAGGTGACCCAGGATGGGAGGATATGGGTTCATGACGCAGACGATTACAGGTGGGGAAATAGATGTCCATTACCCCGAGGAAGACCCTGTGCGAGCGAGGTGGGTCTTCTCTATACTTACCCCGGCACACTCACTGAGGGCATGGTCTAGACTGGTAACAGAGGGCCTAGCAGGAAACGAACTGAGCTTGCCTTGGGCCAAGTCCACCCCGTCTGCACACGTGGCAGTGGGAGACGATGAGGAAGGCCAGCCCTCACAGCCACCCACAGCGTCTTGGAGCTGGACACTTCCCCAGGGCTGTCCTTTGCCTCCCTCTCCTCCCGGTGCTTTGTCTCATATGGAGTTCAGTTCAGAGGAGCCGACTACCTTCTGGGCCACTAGCCAGGATGGGGAGGGGCAAGCGCAGCCTTAAATGGTGCAAAAAGCCAGGGTGTAGTGAGGGTGCAGAGTTCAAGGTGAGCCCCAGGAACCTGCTGAAGACCTCTGCTTTCTCCTAAGCTGGCCGGGTTTTCAGGTAGGCTGGCCATTTGGGGACAGACTGATGTCCTAAATTCCCTATCTGTAATCCTGGTATCTATGGTGACCCTTAATCCCCTAGAGTTAAACACAGGTTGAGCTGAAGCCCTTCCTGTATGTAGGCCTTAGAGTGGCCTCTTCCTGAATGTCCTCCAACCTTGGGCTACTAACTGGCAAAATCCCCACCTGCGACTTCCTTTCCTAGGTCCCTGTCAAGACCAAAGGCAAACATGTGATCTTTGAGCAGGAAACAGAGAAGTAAGTGCCCCAGAAGGCAAGCATGGGCTGGTGCACTGGGGGATGGAGAACGTGGCTGTTCAGAAGCTTCTAGAAGGAGGTGATATTCAAATCCTACAGATCCCTCCTTGGGAGTTCCCTCCCAGGAGCCCTAGGGCATCTCCCAGGGATCCCTAGCCATCTCCCAGACTTAGCTTTCCCCTCAGCCTCCAATGGACTAAGTTTTAGAACAGCATAATATATTACCTCCCTTGCCCTTGAGGACTCAGCCCAGGGAAGGCTCTGACTTCTCAGATCTCAACCCTGCACAGAGTGATTTAGAGACGCTAGAGGCACAAAGTCATGTACTTTTCCCAGGTCTTACAGGGCAGCTGATGAAGTGGGTGGGTATGGAGTGGCTTCCCAAGCCCAGCAGCGGCCTGGGGGTAGAGAATGTCTTCTAAAGTGGGGCTGGGCATGTCTAACTCTTCCCATCTGTGCATGAACCTTACCCTACTCATGCTGGCAGGGCCCTGGGTACCAAAGCCATGGAGCCCCTGGAGAAGGACAACCAGTTGGGGTTACTGCTGTCTGTGCCCAAGCAGAAGCTTGCAGTTGCTGAGGAAAAGCGTACAGGTCAGAGTGGGGGCCAAGGCCACATCATGGGATCTATTTGGACAGAAGGCTAATGGGGAGGAGCTTGTGAGGGAGACTGAGGCCACACCTACTCTGCCTCTCTGCAGATGCTGTGACCTTGGTGGAGACTGAAGAAGACATCCCGAGCCGTTTTTGGAACCCTCTTCATGGTCCAGAACTGGATCTTGACAGCATTTACCATCCGAAGTATGAGGAGGTTCAGGATGAGGAAGTGCCCCTGATGAGGCCCATGTTATATCGCCAGGTGCTCCAGGGGCCAGAGGAGGACCTTGACCACATCTTCCACTCCCTGGAGGACTCCTAAGAGCCCTAACCACTCTCCCACTCCTGTCCTGAGGCCCAGGCTGTTGTGACCACTGACTCTCCCCAGCTAGCAAAAAATAAACACCCACAAACAGGTGGAAGCCATGAGTATCTTTAAGACCAGCAATCCTGGGGCACAGAAGCTGTGTCTAGGAGGAAGTATCACTGCCCTAGCTATGCTCTTCAAAAGCTTCCTATGGGTCATGAGGTCTGGCTGACTCTCAGCTCATGAACAGCTCTTCTCCTTGGGCCCATCTCTCCACATGTAGGGATGATAGGATAGGTATGTCAGCAGTCAAGTATGGGGACCAGTTAGCAGCCACAGCCACAGCAGGAAAACGAGACCTATCCTGGAATTTCCAGAAGAGGCCAAGAAAGGAAAGGAAATGTTTGATGAAGGGGTGGGAAGTTGGGTGGGACTGAGGTTGATGAGTGTGTGGGTACACAGGTACACAGTTTCACATGTGTATAGGAACACACATGCATAGATGCACAGAGATGTATATAGGATGGTGCACATGTGTATAGTTATACAGGCACATAGGTACGGTGGTGGGCAGGTACATAGCTTCATGTGTACACAGGTACAGAGGTGTGTGGCTATGCATGTTCATGGGTACATAGGCAGATAGATACATAGGTAAACAGATGCACACATACATAGGTGCTCAGAAGAGTGAGTCAGGATACATACTTTCTGTCCTACTTTTTTGGGCAGCACCTGGATTTTTCTGGGGTGCCTGTCCACATGGCCTCACTCAGGCCTGAGCACCTAAGATGAATTACCTCACATGTGGCATACAGGTACTGGGGTAGTCACCCCACTCTTGCAGTGGGAGGCACTAGGGACCACAGAGTCACTCATTTTCCAGCTCCAGTAGCTCAGGCAGAACAGACAGCTTAAGGGAAGCCATCAGCTCTCCATCCCAATGTACCCAAACCCCATTCAGCCATGTAGGCTACCTGTCAATCACACGTACCCTAGAACTCCATGCGTGTCTCATGCCCCTACTCCTCCAAGGACATGAGTGGGAGGAGTGAGGGTTCATGTACATCCTGGCCTCTAAGCCCCATGAAGCAGGAGCCATCTCACAGATGAATCAAGGGTCTTCATATTACCTGAGTCTACCAGCCCCACATTGCAGACGGGTCCACGTAACAGATAAACCTAGCGCCCCCACATTACAGTCCAGCATTCCAAGTCCAGGGTCCTGAAGATGCATAGCAAAGCTCTGACAGTGACCTCAGGGCACAGCCCCCATCTGAGGGTATTCCACCTGTCATCCTGGTTAGAATCTGAATCTAAATGAATCTATTCACAGTCCCTACTCAGAAGAGCAGAGGTGCAAAAACCCCGTCGAGGTCCCAGGTAGCACCAAATCCCACATAAAGACACCACAGCTGCTTTCCTCTCCTACTTTGTCACTCCTGGCCCCTACTCTAGTCCTGGGAACATTCAGGGCAGGTCTTCCCCTGCATGGCTAATTCCCTCTGGAAGCACTCTAGACCTACCCCAGGTGCTTATTAATTTTCCAGGCACTTCCCAATCCAATTGTGTTGCATTACCACCAAATCTTTCAATGTCACTCCTCCTTCAAGTTAGAGACTCAGGTGGTCAGGAAGCAGTGCCCAGTGGTCACTCTGCCCAGCGTCCATGAGTTCAGATCCATGGTCAGAATTTGAGCTGTCCCACCTTCATATTCCCTGAATCTAAGCAGAGCGCCTACAGACGCTGGGGTTCCAAGGATCCAGTGTTTTACTGGGGCCAAAAGCATCTTCTGGGTCAGGGTAGTATTGTGGCCGGGTTTCTTTCCAGCTTTGCCTAAGCTAGGAACCTCTGTGGGCATTTCCTCCCAAAGGGCAACTAACTGGGGCTGAAGAGCCAGCCCAACAGTTAAGAGCACTTGCTGCGTCATAGGGACTGTCTACTCACCCGATGGATTTTTAGTTGTTTGTAGCTTTTGGCTAGTACAGACAAAGCTGTTATGAACATTCACCTATAGTCTGCAGACATGTGGTGCAGACATGTCTAACCATTCAGTAGGGAAACTGGTTCAGGCCCGCCTAAATTCCTCCCCCACAATCTTGCTCTTTCTATCTGCGATTCTGAGCCCCAGTTGATCCTTTACGACCTGGGACAATTGAGGATTCAAAGTTGGGAGCAGTTAGGTTGTATCTGAGTTCCTGAGCTTAACACAACTGCTCATGCATTGGCAGGGGTTACTCAACCTGCCAAACATTGGCATGAGATCCAGGCCACATCCAGACCTGTCTGACCTTGAACTAGGGAAGTCAGCATTACCTTCCCTTGCAGCTGAGCATCCTCCCATCTAAAGTGTTCAGCCCACTCTGCCAGCTGCCTTCTGGCCTAGAACTCAGAGATTGGTCCCAGTCAGGAGTCACTCTGTGTTGCAAACCAAGTAGGCAATGAAGAATCTCCCAACTCCCACAGAGATCCAGTGCAGCCCCTGCAGCCCCGCTGTGCACCCGAACCACCATCAACCACCAGCCTAGCTCTTTGCCCAGGTGCGGGCTGCAGCCCCAGACTCAATCCAGCTCTCAGGTTCCTACCCAGGCCTAGCAATTGCCCAGCTCCCAGCCCTCAAACCAGCCCTATGCTTCATTTCCCATGTAGATTTTCCACATGAGGATTCGGCAAGGTTGGGTAAGGGGTGCCTATTTGGAAACTAATGGCCCCTCTGGAACTCACCACAAGACACATTTAAATGTACAAAAACTTTAAAGATTGACAGTGATTATCCTCTCCTCTCCACTCAATTTCACAAATCAGGGAAGGGGGAAATTTCTGCCAGGGTCAGCAGTCACTCAAGTTCTGCCAACTTTCTGAACCCCAGGCTGGGGTCCAGGTCTGGGTGCTGCAAAGGGGTGGCCTGCTGATTGGGTTCAGGTGGTCTTTATGAGTGTTCAAGGTCAAGCGTGCCCTTCTTGAGGATAATGTTTCCATAGAGCGCCATCTCCCTGCCGGAGGGTCAGTGTGCTGAGACTCTAACTTCGCCCATTTCTGCTTCGATCTGCTACCCCCTCCCCCATCCAAATGAACTCTGCTACCCAAATCCCTCCTGTCTTCCTGGGCAAAGCAGAGGTGGAGGCAGTTCCCAGGGACCTGGATAAGGACTTGCCCAAGTCACCTGGATGCAGCCAAAACTCACCCAGTTGCAACAACAGCAAATGCCTTTTTTGCACGTTCATAAAATTCAAATCTCTCTATCTTCATCAGGGCTTTCTGGAAGACAAAATGGCATGGTTGGAGGGACCTTGCCCAGAAATCCTCTGGAAGGATTCCTGAGTTGAGTACCCCATCAGGAAATAACTAGGAGGCAGCAGCAATGATCTTGGAGGCTCCATTCCTCTGGTTCTCCTGATGCTGGGGTCTCAGGGTATCAGGGACAAGGGGCATCTTTTATATCCCTGTCTGAGCCTGTGATGGACAAGGTGCCTGCAGAATGTGGACTCAGCTCAGCAAACCTAGAGCAGCAGTTGTCAACCTTCCTAATGCTACCACTCTTAAATACAGTTCCTCATGTTGTGGTGACTTCCAAACATAAAATTATTTTTGTTGCTACTTCATAATTTTGCTATTGTCATGAATCCTAATGTAAATACCTGTGTTTTCTGATGATCTTTTTGGGGTTATGACTCACAGGTTGAGAACTACTGCCCCAGACCATCTAAACTGTCCTGGAAGTCCTCTGCTCAGGACAGCGGTTCTCAAGTTGGTCCTGCTCAGGCCTGCCAATGATTCCTTTAGAAGATGGATATGTCCTCTGCCAGGCAGGGATGTGGGCTGTGTGATATGCAGACCTTAGCAAGAACCAAGTGGCAAAGAGCAAGATTTAGGGAGAAGGTACACATCCATAGAAGGTCAGAGGGCAGCCCACCTGGCATTCCACAATCCTCTGGTTCAAATGGGACCAGCTCCCCAGCAGACAGGCCAGGATTCTGAGAGGAGGAGGAGGAAGAAGAGGAGGAGGAGGAGGAGGAGAAGGAGGAGGCGGAGGAGGCTTGGGCGAGGAGGAGGCTGGAGGGGGGTGGCCACAGGGCTCATTAACACTACTTCCATCTCCACTCCCATGATTCACTCTTCCTGATCCTGCAGGAGACAGAGGGTCTCACGATTGGGGCTGCACTCACCTTGCAGCCAGCTTTGAGCAGAAGGGATTCATAATGATTCCATATGGGGGTCTGCAGGCCCCTCTCCTTGTCACTGGGCACTAGCTCCATGACAGCAGCCTGGGGAGACAGGGGTCAGTTCTGTGGCCCTAGGTACCTCCAGGGCTCCTCTGAGGGAGGTGGCCCTTTGGGGACCCGCAGTCATATGAAGTCTGGCAAAGACCAGCAGCCCAGCTTTTGTTCCTCACCGGGCTTTCCACATAGGTGTCCAGGGGCAGCAGTGTCAGCACAGCCTCCAGGATCTGTGGGATGTCCAGGCCTGGGAGGGCAGAGCTGGGGTCAGGCTTCTGCTCTCATCATGACCTATGACCCCACCTGTCTAAAACTTTCATTTTTGGGTCACAGTAAGCAGCCAGTCAACAGGCATGAGGGACAGAGGTCACAGAACCAGGACCGGGTCCACCTGTGGCGCTCACCGTCCGCTCGGATCTCTACAGGCCCGCACTGGCAGATGGAGGAGGCAGGGAAGTTCGCATCTGCTAGAACTGAAGGGAGAGAAGGGAAAGCCGTTTCCAGTCAGCGCGGTTCCCCCTCCCAGATGGTCACCTCACATATGCAAAGCCACACATCCTTGTGTATTATCAACAGTCCACCATCTGGGATGTCCCCAAGCCCGACCAGTACATACCTCCCACTCCAGCAGCGGGGACAGATCATGGGCCAGCCTATTATCCCCCTTTAGATCACTAGGGGAAAAAGACACTAGAAACGAGGCAATGAAACCAGTCTCTGGGAGGAGGAACCAATAGTTTCACCCCAGCCTCAGGCTGTCCCACCTTGCCCTAGGGCACCAGGCCAGGGACAGATAATACAACAGACCTCAGGGCAGCCTGAAAGGCCACGTGGGAGATCTGGGAACTATCCTGCTGCTGAACTTGGAACCTGCTTTGCCCTTTACATAGTTCTGTGGCCTGGGCCAATGATAGGCCTCAGCTTAGCTCAGCTCTTTCCTGAAGCAGCTGAATGGCTTCCTGTTCTGAAGGGTAAGGTGACTATGGCAGTGTCCCCGGCCTTTCCTGGAGCCTGCCGTTCAAGGGCTCCCGGTGCGGATCGCGGATAGCTCCCCTGCTAGAGGTCCGCGCTGCCGGCTCGCTAAAAGCTCACCAATCTCGTCGCCGTGCCCCATCCGCGCAAGCGCAAACAGCAACTCCGGAGACAGCACCTTCGGGATGCCCTTGAGCGCAACCATGGCCGCAGAATTGGTGGGAGGCGGGAGTTGTGGCCAGGGTGGTGCCACATGGATTGGGGCGGGGCCAGAGGAGAGGCGGCTGCAAAAGCTGGGTAGTTGTGTTCGGCCCTCGGTTCTGCTGTGCAAAACTCTGAGGCCTGGCAGATTGTGGGAAAGTCCGGAAAGTAAGTCCGTGTGGCAAGGACAAAGATGCCAGAGAAGAACCTTCGAAAACTGATCAGGCACGGCCTTGGTCCTAGGATGTCTGGTGCTACAACCCAGATGCCCGGGATATGGCCACTGTTGCCCAACTTGGTGGCAGTGATGGGTGAAGGGTGAGAGGTAAACTTTCTGCTTCAGTTTGTGAGTGGCTTCATGGCATTAGGGCAAATACACGAGGCAAGCCACTATAGAGGCAAAACCAAATCAAAACCCCTAAATTGTACTGGGGCCAGAGACCACATAGTTTATAAAATAGCTAAGAGCTTCACCAGGGCTTGGGGTGGGGGGAGCTCCTTTTTGCGACAGTCTGCATACATCTCATTGTCTTGAACTCTCTGGAGCCAAGGGCCAGCTAGAAGCTGGTGGCTGTGGGTGGGTTCCTGTCCTACCAGAGTGGAACCAGTGAATTTATCACATACAGGTCTGGGTGTGCTATGCTAGGCACAGGGTTGAGACAGAATTAAACCAATGAGAGGTTGGAGAAATGGCTCAGTGGGTAAGACCACTGACTGCTCTTCCATAGGACTGGGCTTTGGTGGCTCCTAACCATCTGTAACTCCAGTTTCAAGGGATCCATTGCCCTCTTCTGGCCTCTGAGTCACCAGGCACACAGACATAAGTGCAGGGAGAACATTCATACTTTTTTTTTTTTTTTTTTTTTGGTTTTACAAGACAGGGTTTCTCTGTATTGTTTTGGAGGCTGTCGGTACAGCCTGGCCTCCAACTCACAGAGATCTGCCTGCCTCTGCCTCCCGAGTGCTGGGATTAAAGGCGTGCGCCACCACCACCCAGCTCATCATACATTTTTTTAAAGTTAAAAACAAACAACTAATGAATTGATTACCTCAGTTTCAAGGTTTTCCCTATTGAGTGGTCACCTCCTTTGCTTGTTCATTCTAGACTGTGGGTCAATCAATGACTAACACACACTTCCCTGTGTGTCCAGGTTTAGCAAGTGAACACTTGGAATGGTGAGATGGTTCAATGGCTAAGAGCACCCACATGGTGGCTCACAACTACCTGTAGCTCCAGTCCCAGGGAATCCAATGTCCTCTTCTTGGCAGGGGGTGTGGGTGTGGGTGTGGGTGGGCTTCTTCGACAGGAGAAAGTCCCTGAGACTCAGCTTCCAGAATAGGGAGTTTTGATGGAGAGATAGTGTGTAGGGATCACGCCAGTTACCATGGTCTGGGCTGTATGTTAACTTCACAAAACATACTTGGATATGATGTATGTCTTAATCTGGAGTGTAGGCCTCAACTACCACCCCTCAAACCCTCCAACCCTGTTGATTTTGAGTCAGGGTCCCACTATGTAGCCCCAGATGTCCTGAAACTTGCTATGTAGACCAGACTGGTCTTGAACTCAGAGATCTTCTGGCCCCTGTCACCTGAGTGCTGGGATTAAAGACTTTCCTCACTAGGTGCATTTTATGCCAATGTCATGAGGTTCAGATGGAAACTGCTTCCATATGGATCTCCATTCTCACACTGACACGTGCTGAGGGTGCTGCAGAACGGCCCAGATGTCACACTGCCACAGCAAGTAGGCAGTCATTTCCCCACACTGAATGAAGGTCTGGGCGTAGCAGAGCCTGGGACCCTGGCCACGTGCCACTGAACTGCTAGGGCTAGTGTCCATTGTAGCCCCGTGAGAACCTGGGCACTGTAAATATCTATTACCTCGTTAGGGATGGTGGAATACAACTGTAGTCGCAGTTATCTGGAAGGCGAAGCAGGACTGTTTGCACCCAGGAGCTCAACACAAATACATATTGAGAAATATATTGAGATGGCTTCAAAAAGAAATATCTACCATATTACTGTGAGAATGGCATGTCTTCATCTCAGTGTAAAACAGGCTTTTCTGCTTTTGTTTTTTCTTCCTCGAGACAGAGTTTCTCTGTTTATCCCTGGCTGTCCTGGAACTCTGTAGACCAGGCTGGCCTCGAACTCACAGAGATACGCCTACCTTTGCCTCCCAAGTGCTGGTATTAAAGGTGTGGTCCATGTGCAAGTGAAATAACAAAAAAGAACAAATACTCTAATTTCACTCTTGAGGAACCTGGAGTCATCACATTCTCATAGAAAGTAAAACTGCGGGTGCCAGGGGCTGAGGGGTGGGGCAGGGAGCCAGCGTCTAACGGAGACAGCTTTAGCTTGGTAAGATGAAGTTCTGGAGACTGACTGTGGGGATGGTTGCCCACTGATGAGAAAGTGCTTGATGGAGTACTCAGATGTGGTTAAGATGGTGAAGTAAAAACACAAACGACTGGGCGGTGGTGGCGCACACCTTTAATCCCAGCACTCTGGAGACAGAGGCAGGTGGGTCTCTGAGTTCCAGGCCAGCCTGGTCTATACAGTAAGTTCCAGGCAGCCAGGGTTACATAGTGAGACCCTATCTATAAGAAAGTAACAGCATCCCCCCACAGAAGAAAATAACAGCAATGATAATTAGAAAATCATTCATTCTCTATAGACAACTATAGGTGAATTGAAATTAAACTGAAGTAGTCACTCTAATTGAATTATTGTGCACTTGGAATCATCAGACAGTGTCATGTCCCACTTGAAGTCACACCCTGAGCTGTGTACTGTTGACACTGTTGACAATGCACGGGGTATAGGTGGTTCAAGCACATACCTGCCTCTGAAGTGAAAAAATAAAAATAAGAAAAACCAAGACACCTTGAACGCTTCCCAGATTTCTGATTTAGAAGACTGTGAGAGATCGACTTCCAACACTGTGAAGGTTGCAGCCACACCACAAGGACCTGAGCTGTGGCCACAGCCCCAGAGCCTTTGGTAGGAACTGTGGCCTCCACTACCCTTTAGGACAATTCATTTGCCTCTCAATCGACAGCCTGAGCTTTCCTCTTCAGTACGGCACAAGGCCCAGCTGCCAGCTCTCAGTGGTCTTTGAAGTTGGCTTTCCTTTTCTCCACAAATGCAGCCATTCCTTCTCTCCGGTCATTCTGGCAGGAAAAGGAAGAAGGGAGGTGACGTTTGCATCTTCCTATTGGGCCCCTCGGCTGACTGCCCGAATCTCCAAGGTGCCTACATCCTCCTCCTTGCCTGCTTTCCAGGCTCATCGACAGGACAGTGATTCTGCAGTGGACCACCTGCAGCCCATGAGAGATGGGATTCCCCACAGTGCTATGCTTGGGGCCAGGGGGTTGTATACCACCCAGGACACAGTCTCTCAGGAGCCATGACATGAGCACCATGTTCACAGCACCTCTGCATCTGGCAGGGTCTGAGTTGAGAATCTTTCACAGAGCTGTGGGGCAGCAACAGAACACACTATATGCATATGTCTACAGTCTTCCTTAGGGGCCCAAATCATTTAAAAATCTTTTTTTTTATTTTTAAGTGTGTGTTTGTGTATGTGTGTGCGTGTGTTTAAAGAAAACACTTAGCACTGGGCCTGTGGTGCAATGGATAATGCATCTGATGATTAGAAGATTCGTTAAAACACATACACACGAGCTTCTGATAAGAGGTGAACTGTAGCAAGCGTGGTGCCACACTCCTTCAATCTCAGCATTTAGGAGGCTAGGGCAGGCTGAGCTGTGTGAGTTCAAGGCAAGTCTGGTCTCAATAATGAGCTCCAGGCTAGCCAGGGCTACATAATGAGAACTTGTCTCAAAAACAAACAAACAAACAAACAAAATAAAATAATTAAGGGGGGTGGTTAGAGATGGTCCAGCAGCTAAAAGCACTTGCTACTCTTAATAGGAGCTGGGTTTGCTTCCCAACACTTATATGGTGGCTGACAACAGTATGTAACTTCAGTTCCAAGATATCCAGGGCCCTTTTCTGGTCTTTGTTGGCAACAGACATGCATGCATTATATTTACATACATGTAGGCAAAACACTTATACATATAGAATAAATAATATTTAGAGATGGTTTCTCTGTGTTGCATAGGTTGGTCTCAAACTCCTGGGCTCAAGCAATTCTCCTTGTCCTCTGGCTCCTAAGTTTTGGAACTACTGTGCCCCGCTATGAATTCCACTTTAAATACAGAAACTGCTGTTTAGTGATGTAACTCATGGGGCCTTTGTGCAGTAATAAATTCTCTGCAGCTTCTGCAACAGAAATGAACTTGAATCCCAAGCAGAATACTTGTTACTCACAGTGGCAAAGGTAGAATAGAAGAGTTTCTTCTCCAGCTTATTTCCTTCTGTTAAGGTCATCTCAAAGGCTGAAAAAGAAGCCCTGGAGTCACAAACTGAAGTGCTGAATGTGGGGGCACCCATGCTGGACTGACTGTGATCCACAGAAAGGGCTACAGGCTGTGTGGCCTCCATGCCGACTCAGCTCTCCCCACTTTTCAAGTGCACGGCCCATGCTGAGGTAGCCATGGAGACAAATCGCTCTCCCAGGTCTCCTAAACACCTTGGTAGTGGTCCAGGGGCCCCAGAAGGGAAAAGCACCAGAACTGAACAAAGGACAAACAGCAGAACCTGAGGTGGCTGATAAAACTGAGCACAGAAGCACAGTAAAGCATGAAAACCAGAAGAGGGCGGGGAGGCAGCCGGGACAGCACACTGCGGTGTGCGGAACACTGTCTGGTGGAACACTGATGTGGAAGACCTAGCTGTGTCTGTCAGCCACTGTGATCTTGCCAGAGCCCTCAGCTGCTCCTGCGTGCCACACACAGCTGGCTCTTTAAGTATCGACACATCTGATTATGGCCAGCAGCAACCCTGAGGGGCTGGGGTCCCCTCTGGAGGTAACAACAGCCTTTCTAAGTCACATCTTTTGTCCCCAAGGTGACTCTACATGTGACATTGAGCAGAAACACAGTGCCATTCCAAATGCTGAGATACATTATTACATTGAGACTCCATTCCTGGGGCTGGAGAGATGATTCAGTGGCTAAGAGCACATGCGCTTTTGCAGAGAGCCTGGGTCCACTTCCTAGAACCCACAGGGAGGCTCACAACTGTCTGTAACTCCAGTTCCAAGGGGTCCCCTGTCTTCCACTGCACACATGTAATGCACATACACATATGCAGCCAAACACTCATACACATCAAATCAAATCTTTCAAACAGCACAAAAGCTCCATCTAGGTCTTTGTATCTATCTAACAAGCTGGGTATCCCACAAACCCTTGTAACTCCAGCTCTGACGCCCTCTGCTGGCCTCTGTGATGCTAAACATTCTGTTGAGAGGATAAATTTACTGTGGTAGGCTTGTAAAAACAACATTGCTTTTTGACTTGTATAAGCCATGAGGAAGTTGCTCCTACCTTGAATGTACCCTGTCAGCTGGCCCGAGATGGGCCACTTCCTGATGCAGTTGGACTATGCTTAAAAAATTGCTGATTGTTGCAAAATCTTTCACTGCCTCAGCTATTCCTATAAGGCAATGGGTTACAAGATTAAACGTGCTAACTGTTAAGTTCTGCTTTTGCATGAAATGCTTGCTGGCTTGGACAGTTGAGGTACCTGCTGGATGTCTGTTACAAAGTCATCCCTTACCTACAGAATTCTCTCAGGTTTGGTCTCTTTTTAAAGAAAAGCCTCTAATTTACTAAAATTAAAACTTGAGTCAGACCAGTGATTGTATGAACACCAGACCCACAAAAGCCTCCACATGTGAAAGACACACATTCCCACATACATCCACACATACATGTAAATTAACACACAGGTTAATAAATAATATAAATATATTAAAAAAAAAGACTCCAAGCCAGGTGTGGTAATACATGCCTATAGTCCTAGCAGTTGAGGCAGGTGGATCCAGAATTTAAGGACAGCTTCAATTATAGAATAAGACCTTGCCTTACAATCTAAACAAAGGGCTAAGCCGGACAGCTCAGTGGATAAAGGCCCCATTGCCAAGCCTAACACCAACTGGAATACAATGTCTGGAACCCATATGGTGAAGGAGACAACTTACTCCTCAAATTATTCCCTGACCTCCACTTGTGCACTGTGGGATACCCCCACGGTAAATCAAAATGTGAAATAAATTAATAAATAACTGAGTACATTTAAAGAGAAGAAGAGGCTGAGGCAGCTCCGAGAAAGGCCAGTCAGGCCAGCTTGATGACCGAGAGGACTGATGAAGATGATTCACACGAACTGTGATCTGCAGACACCAGACTACGGCCCCTTTGTATAACCGGAGCATGGGCTGAGGAGGGAACCCTGAGGAGGGAACCACTCACTCCAGGTTCTCAGAGAGAGCCTTCCCTTGAGCCAAAGACCAGGGACTTCAGGGACTGTGGCTCCATTTTTGGTTTTCCCCCTGTGCCTGACACTGCATTGCCATAATGTCCCAGGCCTGGCCCAGTCTTAGGACCTGGTAAAAACAGACACTGAGTATCTTGACAAGCATTAGAGTGATCAAAACCTGGAACACTATGGAAAATTGCAATTACATGGACTTTCCCATTGCTGCGTGGGACAGGGTGAGGTAATTTGGAACCTCACAACTCCATCTATGCAGTCCTGTGGACTTTTCCCATTTTCTCTTCCCAGCAGACCCCTACCTGCATTCACAGATTCTTTTGCCATAGCCACTATAATTTTGGAATTGCTGGCAATTTTTTCTGCACATTTGATGGCTTCTTCAACCAGTGTTTCAACAGGAAAAATCTTGCTTACAAGACCTAAAATATGAAAAGTATGAATAGCACACAGAAACGGCATCGTCCCCTTCCTCTGGAATTCAGTGATATCAACAGGCAGGTCCTCTGGGTCCTAATCAAGGGATGGCTATCTCCCGCAGTGGGTGATTCTGTGCTCTCCACTGCCAGGTTCCAGTCCCTGAGCTCTAAGTTACACAGTCCATGCTCTCTTCAGGATCAAACGGCACAGAGAACCTGACAGGGTCTATGGTCACTGCCAAGGGCAGGGAAAGGGCTGGCCTTTAAGGGCCTTTGAAAGGCAGTGGGAAGAGATGTTATTATTTGTAACATGGACATATGTTGTCATTTTCTTGTGTATGACTTATTTCAAAATATAAAACCCAATGCCAAAGCCTTAGGGCTCTAAGACCAGTTACCCATGGGGACATCAGACATAGCCCGAGTCTCCCCGGGCTCACAACATCAGATAACCAACCTGCTTGCTTGGCATCCTGGGCGGAAATGCGATCACCTGTGAGGACCATCTCCATGGCTAGTGACTTGCCAACTGCACGAGTGAGTCTCTGAGTGCCCCCAGCACCTACAGAAAGAGATTTGTGGTCTCAGCTGGCTCTTTGTCAGGTACATTCAGAAGAAACCCAGGTGTGACTGCAGATCAGTGTCACAGGTTTAGCAGGCACAAGGCCCCAGGTTCCTTCTCGGCATTATAAAGGAAGAAAATCAGATCGGTTCTTTCCCCACCATCCTGGAAGGTTCTAAATTTCCCTGAAAGCTTGTCCTAGACGGAATCCCAGCATCAGCTGCCTTCTCTGCAGACCTGAACAAATACGCTGAACTCTCTGCCCAGGATCTCAGAAGAAGCCTGATCAAACCCAGGCTGCCTAGGAGGCCTCTTCTGAGTGTGGTCCTCTCCCCAAGAGCCTAGGTTCTCTCTCTTGGAGTGTTTACCTTCTCCTGCCAGGTCTAACAGGTGGCCCCCAGAAAGCAATGGGATTGCTTTCTCAACATTTCTCAGGGCTTTCCCAGACAGTGGGGTGTGAGAATTCTACAGTCTGATGTGCTGAACTCAGGAAGGCCACCTGACCTGCTATGCCAGTGACATAGAAGTGGAGAGGCCAGAGTCACATGGGGACGGAGTTTTTGTTGCAAGCCCATAGCTACCCATTTTTCTCCCAAGTCTTGAGTGTACAAAACTCTTAAAGGTGTATGAATCATGAACCACCCTGGCTAAAAGCCAGCGTCAACTCTGTGTGGTGTTGCCTGAGGCTTGCAGACTAGGCTGAGCTTCATCTGCTCTGTCTTTCAGGTGCTGGTTGACAAAGAGAAAACTGAACAGATAAGAGCTATCCATTTGGGGCCTGTGGTTTGTTACAGTTGACACATTCTCACCTGGGATAGTCCCCAGCAGGATTTCTGGCTGTCCAAACTGGGCTTTCTCACCGGCATAGATGATGTCACACATCATGGCAAGTTCACAGCCTCCACCAAGCTGTCAAAGAGGGGAAAAAAGTTCATAAGCTAATAGATTTTACCAGAGGGCGCTGAGGCAGAAAATCGCTTTATTTGCTTAAAGAACTTTTCTAAAACCATGAAACAGTCAAATAACAGCAAATGTTAACCTAGCAGAACAAAACTAGATTAAATAGGATAAATATAAGAGATGTTGCTTACCAGGGATTTATAGAATTTTATGCAAAGGGTCAGGCATTAAATCCTTTTGGCTTTGCGGTGAATAACTCAGGCTAACATAGTGACTCAAAATTGTCTAGAGAGGACAAGGGCATGAATGTGTGTGGCTGACCACCCCTCAGGGATGGCTTTTATTAAACAATCAGCATGTATAATAATCACATGGTTTTTCCATGGGCTAAACTAGTCCTGTATTTCTCAACGGCCTAGCGAAGCAGGAACCCTAGTGGGCACACAGAGTACTCACACATGTAGTATAGCCACTGCAGCAATTAAACGGAAACAGAAAAGCTCATTAACACATTTGGGAATTAGCCAATGAGCCTCCATCAAACAAAGCAGTTACCAAAAGACACCATGGGCCTTTCAAAGACACGGATCTTTGCAATACTTTATTTGCACAAGCATAGTCGCTTCCACCTTGCACAGGAGACCTCTGGGGCTGACACTTACAGCATAACCATTGACAGCTGCGATGACCGGCTTCTTGACCCGGGTGATCTGGTCCCAGTGGCTCAGGAACTTGCTGGAGTAACAGTCCTGGAATGTTCGGCTCTGCATTTCCTTGATGTCTGCTCCAGCTAGAGGCAGAAGTGAGGTTTCAATGACCAGACATCAGAGAACTTCTCAGTCCTGTATCCCCATGCACAGGACCTGGAGGGTACTTCCCACAACAGTGGGAACAGCTGATACATGGACCAACAACTCACCAAGCTGTCTGTTATAAGAAGGTAATGTTGGGGGTTGCAGCAGGCAATGGATGCCAGGTACACTCAGAGGAGGCTGGGTTTACGCCAGTTATTTCACCTGACCAGTAAGGACCTGAGCATACTTGAACGTTCAACACACAGAACTGCTTCCCCACCCAGCTTACTGTACATGTGAGCTGCCATGTGGGTGCTGGGAATTGAACCTAGATCCTCTGGAAGAGCAGCCAGTGTTCTTAACCGCTGAGCCATCCCTCCAGCGCCCCGATTACTGTACATGTTAGTATAGCCTAAGCCACCCCTCCCATCACAGAGAAACTGGTCCATTTTGCTGCTTCCCACAGGCCTCAGCATCCCTGCACCCTCTACCACTATGGCTGCCCAGCATACCTGCAAATGCCTTCTCCCCACCAGTGAGCACAATGGCCCCCACAGCAGGGTCTTCCTCAAAGGTCTCCAGGGCTTGGTTGAGCTCCTCTATCAGGCCATTGCAAAGAGCATTGAGTGCTTTGGGGCGGTTCAACTGGATCAGCCCCACACTGCTATTCTTTCCTTTCTTTTCTGTGACGATGTACTGAAAGTTAGCACCTAGGTCAAGAGGACAAAAGGGGATTGTCATCATAAAGATAGCAAAGGCACTATGGTGGCTAACCTTGGTTGTCAACTAGACCCATGTGGAATCAACTAAAACCCAGTTTGAGCTACCTGGGGAGGATTTCCTTAGGTGAGAAGACCCAACCCCAAACCTGGCCACACCTTCTGATGGCAGCCTACATAAGAGGACATGGAAGGACGCTTTTACTTTTTGCCTTCTTGCCCTCACTCTCAATGGCAAGCTCATCCAGTCTACTCTTTTTATTTATTTATTTTTTAAATATTTTATTTATTTATTGTGTATACAGCCTTCTGCCTGCATGCCAGGAGAGGGCGCCAGATCTCATTCAAGGTGGTTGTGAGCCACCATGTGGTTGCCAGGAATTGAACTCAGGACCTCTGGAAGAACAGTCAGTGTTCTTAACCGCTGAGCCATCTCTCCAACCCCTCTTTTTTATTATTATTATTACATTTTTTAAAATTAGAAACAAGCTTGCTTCACATGTCAATCCTAGCTCCCTCTCCCTCCCCCATCCAGTCTATTCTTAAGGCATTCCTTCTCTGGTGTATGAACCTATTTCTTCGGGATTTCAATGTACACTGAAGACCCTCAGTTCTCTAGGACTTCCCTGGGCTCCAAAACCAGATTGGGACAGCTGAAATAATCCAGTCTCTTGGGCTGAAGGCCTTCTGAATCCTTGGCCTTTGTCAGGAGACAGCCATTGTTGGACTACTCAGGCTACAGCCTGTAAGCCACTCCAGTAAGCTCCTTTTAATGCATATGTATATTATATATTAGCACTATAATATGCATTCATCCTACCAGGTTTGCTCTTTTACAGACCGTGTCAGTCTACAGCTCTGGCTATGATCTACCCAGGCATGGTGCCAGTGGCACACGCCTTTAATCCTAGCACTCGGGGCAGATGCAGGTGTATCTCTGTGAGTCCCAGGCTATGGTCTAGTTCCAGGCCAGCCAAAGAGTTACATCGTAAGATCTTGTCTCAAAAAACAAAAATAACAAAAAAGAAAACCCTAGCACAGAACACAGTCACACACACCCTCTCCACATGCCAGCACTTTCCAGACCATGACAGAGAGCAGGGCAGAGCCCAGGCCTGCTGGAGCAGTAAGCCGGGTGGGACAGAGGCAGATGCAAAGCATCATTAGGTGACCTAGAGGAGTAGCCAATTCAGACTGGTGGGGGTGGGGGAGATGTACAGCCCATGGACTTAGGAGGAGGAGGATAAGCCTGAAAATGAGGGTCAATGTTCGGGGTGTTTTGTTCCTAGCATTGTGCATGCCTTGCGGATTCCGGTAACTTAAGTGTTAAACTGTAGGATTCTGGTCATTCTAGGGGCCTAGGACATGACACCCTGTCCAGCTTGAGAAGCCCTAGGGCCCGGGCATGGTCAAGAATTCCTGGTGACACTGAAGCACTAAATGGCTGCAGAAGAGTCCAGCCAAGGAGCGAAAGGGCGGGATTAGCCAGCTGGCTGGGAAGGAAAGTGGGTGTGTCAGCATGGGATGCGCTGATTGGACGGAGTGAAGGACAGGCTCAGGCGAGGGCAGTAGACACAGGAGGGACTGGACAGGAGGCACTGTAGACAAACCTTTCCCAATACTCAGGCTGCCTTGCTTAACCTACCTTCACATTCTCTGAAAGCTACCTGAACACACATGGAGTTTCACAATCAACATGCATGCTCCCAGCTTGTCAACGGTCCTGACACGTACTAAAATTCTAGGGTTGAGAAGCTGCCTATATAGCCAGGGTCCTCCCATAGGTAGGGCTTACAGGTGCTAGGCTCGGGTTGGGCTTGTTAGGTTAGACTAAGGTCAGATTGAAGGAGTCAAGAATTGAGAGGGGTATGGAATTAGGGGTCAGGCGAGCAGTGGAGGTGGGGGCTCCGAAGGAGGAGCAGGATGGGAGGAGCTTCAAGCTAGGAATCTGGGTTTAGGTGTAGGGGATGAGTACTCGAACCCAGGGTCTAGGTACTTCAGAGTCAAGCGTTTGGAGTTCATGCTTGTGGAAGTGGGTGTCAGACAAAAGATCTAGAGTTAGGAGAGAAGGTTCCGGGCCAAGAGAGGGTGCGTGCAGGCTGGGGGGTTTAGAGACCAGCCGGAGGCTGTGGGTGGAGAGTCCACCCAAAGTGGGGTGACGGACTCCGCCGTTGTCCGCACTCACCCGAGGCGAAGCGCCGGAGTTCGGCACAGCGGACCGAGGACAACAGTGAGCTGCAAGCTCGGGGTAGCAGAGCACGCAGGGCCGCCATGGCGTAGAGAAACTAGTCCGGCCGGCAGAATCGCCCCGCCTTCAGAATCGCTCCGCCCCAGATCCCAGGCTAGAGGGAGTCGGAAGCGGAAGGGACTGACCCGGTGATGCCTGGGCGGGGTGATGCAGTGGGCGGGCTGGGGAGGGGGACGCTGGTGTGGGGCTGTAGTTCTTTGAGTAGGCTACTAATTGCACTGCATTGGTGGTGTGCCAATGGCTGGTACCAGGGCAAAGGCTGGAAGAGCCAACTGTGACTTTTTCCCTGAGCTCGCCGTGTGCTGTCGGTCTTGACCGCTAGAAGGCGCGACTGTAGATGTAGCCGTAGAGCATAAAGCGGTAAAGAGGTGGTTTTCTTTAGTTTTGTGACACTACATAGCTCTGGTTGACCTGGAACTCTCCATGTGAGCCAGGCTGGCTCCTGGTTTCACAGAAATCTGTCTGCCTTTGCCTCGCAAGTGCTGGGCTTAAAGGCATGTGTCACCATACCCCGCTCGAGAGGCATTCTTTACGTGCCAGCTAACTAGCTTCATGATACCAGTTTAGGAATAACTGTGTTTTTACAAGATGAAAAGATTCGCATATATTTAAAAGAAAGCCGAGATTTTGTTCACGTAAATTATCTTGAATTATAACTTGGAAATGTTTAGCAAGTATTAATCCGTCCCTTATTTGAATTCTTGCCCTGGCCTTGCAAACGCTAGGATAGAGATAAATGGCAGCACCTACAGACAAAAGCAAAACTGCGCCTGGTGGTGGTGGCTCATGCCTTTAATCCCAGCACTTGGAAGGCAGAGGAGGTGGATCTCTGTGAGTTAGAAACCAACCTAGGCTATGAGAGCGAGTTTCAGGACAGCCTCCAAAGCCACAGAGAAACCCTGTCTCGAAAAACCACAGGGAAAAAAAGAAAAGAAAAAGAAAAAAAAAACCCTGATAATTTAAAGAAAACAGTTCGAACCAAAATAAAGTCAGCAAACTTTATTTCAAGAACAGAAACAGAAACAGATAACTCACAAACCTTTGCTGATGAGGGTCTCTATATTACCATAGGCCAAGCTATAGTGACAATAGTTCAGAAGTGAAATGGCTCACACGCAGGGTTTATCTAGCAACACAGGGCTGGTGTTGAAGTCAGGTGGCTACTGTTCTCTGAGTTTAGAAGAGAGTATTGTGCCAGGCGTTGGTGGCGCACGCCTTTAATCCCAGCACTCGGGAGGCAGAAGCAGGTGGATCTTTGTGAGTTCAAGACCAGCCTGGTCTACAAGAGCTAGTTCCAAGACAGCCTCTAAAGCCACAGAGAAACCCTGTCTCGAAAAATCAAAAAAAAAAAAAAAAAAAAAAAAAAAAAGAAGCAGCAAAAGAAGAGAGTATTGTATTTGTCAGGGTTCTCTAGAGGAATAGTACTAATAGAATATATATGTATATCCACATATTTACATGTAAACACACGCACAATTAGAGTGGCTTACAGGCTGTGTTCCAGTTAGTCCAACAATGATGGTCACCTGATGAAAAGTTCAAGAATACAATAGTTGTTCAGCCCACAAGGCTGGAGGGCTCAGTTGGTCTTCAGCTTAGTAAGAATCCAGAAGAAGTAGGTTCTAACATCAGCAAGGGAATGCCTCAGCATCAGGAGGTATGAACTGGCCAGCGAGAATGAGGGTGAACAGGCAGAAAGCAAAAGCTTCTTTCTTCCATGTCCTTTATACAGGCTGCCATAAGAGGGCGTGGCCCAGATTTAGGGTGATCTTCCTACCTCAAATAATCCAATCAAGAAAGAACAAAACAAAACCAAAAAAACCCTCACGGATGTGCCCTGCAATGTAGTCATATTTGCCATCAAGAATAACCCTCCCAAATATCAATTGGACATTACCAAAATTAAAACTTCCGTTTCAAAGAAAACCATCAAGACTGAGGACACAAGACACAGCTGGATGAGAGAAAATTCTCTGGAAGTCTAACATCTGGGAAAGGTCTTATGTGTAGAATATATAACACGCTCTAACAACCCAATAGTAAGAGACAACTGAACAACAAAGAACAAAGGATGGGCGTGCATTTCTTCACAAAAGATGTGCTGTCTGAGGGATATGAGAAGGTATTGGGCATCACTAGTCTTTAGGGATACAAATCAAGCCCACTTCATACCTACGAGGCTGACTGCAATAAAAAGTCATCAGTGAGTGTGGGAGAGCATGTTGAAAAGTTGGAGCCTTCGACATTAGTGGCATTGTGGGACTCTTTCTGGAATAAGCACGCTGGACACAAATGAGAGTGGAGGAGAGATGATGTCGCCAGTGGACTGAAAGCAGGACAACTCCCGGAAGGTCTAGTTTGTATTCTCACGTAATACCCTAAGACCACAAGGTGGGCGGGCAAGTGGGATTTTACAGAAGTCTATGCGGCAGTCAGCAGGTTGTTGGGGGCAATGACCCATTGTTTCAACTATTTCTCTAGGTCATTCTGTTTCAGGTAGCAATTAAAGTCATGCTTGGCAATAGAAGCAATGCATTTAAGTATTTCACTAAATAAATCTATATCTAATAATTGGTCTTTCCTACCTTATTCCACTTCGGTGGTGGGAGCATAAATTGGTTTGATCACTTTGCCTTTCTTAGGTATGTGTGTGTACATGTTGTTGGAGATTGAACTCTAGCCTTGCACTTCATGTTACAACCCCCAGGCCTAAGGAAAGCCACTTTGGAAAACAGTCTGCCATTTGTCTCAAAAGTTAAAACAGCAAACCCACTCCTAGGTGCATACTCAAGAGAAATGAAAACAGCCTCACAGCAGCTTGTAGGTACTTAAGCAGCACTAGCCACAAGGACCAAAAAGTAGAAATAGCCTAAATGTCCTTCAAACATTCTAAGTTTGTATAATAGACACCTTAGATTTCTTTTAGGACAAGGTCTTCTATACAACCCTTGCTGGCTTGGAAGCTGCCTATCTTTGTCTCACAAATGCTGGCATTAAAGGCATGTGGTACCACACCGGGCTAGTGGATGCCTTTCAATATGCTGGAATGAATATACTGTGGAGACTGAAGGTATAGCTCAGTGGTAACATTCTTGCTTAGTGTGCAGAAATTCCACCCTCCCAACATGGCATATATATGAAGAAAAGGAGTAAATACTGATACACAGTGTAATGTGGAGAATCCTTGAAAGCATCACGATCAGTGGCAGCCATAGCAGAGGCTTCATTATATCTAACTCTTTATATGAGTCATCCAGAATAGGGTGATGAAAATATTTTGAACTTGTTGGTGACTGTACAACTCTGCCAGTATGCTGAAAGCCACTGGCTTGAAGATATCATGCGGGTGAAGTGCATGCAAATTTTATATTGATAAAGCTTTCTTTAAAAAAACAAAAGGGGGAGGGACGAAGCCGAGCCGCTGAACCGCCACCAGGTCCGCTCCTGCTCCACGCTGCCCGTCGCGCCGCCGCCGGCGTCCTCCTCCTCCTCCTGCTCCTCCTCCTCCTCCTGCTCCTCCTCCTCCTCCTGCTCCTCCTCCTCCTCCTCCTCCTCCTCCTCTTCCTCTTCTTCCTCCTCCTTCGCCAACGCCGCCGCTGCCATGGGAGTGCAGGTGGAGACCATCTCTCCTGGAGACGGACGCACCTTCCCAAAGCGCGGCCAGACCTGCGTGGTGCACTACACGGGAATGCTTGAAGATGGAAAGAAATTTGATTCTTCTCGGGACAGAAACAAGCCTTTTAAGTTTATGCTAGGCAAGCAGGAGGTGATCCGAGGCTGGGAAGAAGGGGTAGCCCAGATGAGTGTGGGTCAGAGAGCCAAACTGACAATCTCCCCAGATTATGCCTATGGAGCCACTGGGCACCCAGGCATCATCCCACCACATGCCACTCTGGTCTTTGATGTGGAGCTTCTAAAACTGGAATGACAGAAGTGGCCTCCTCCCTTAGCTCCTTGCACATGGATCTGCCATGGAGGGATCTGGGACCTCCAGACGGGTGCACATGAATCCATGTGGAACTTTTCCTGATGTCCCACCACTCTTTGTATAGACACCTACGCGACTGAATGTGTTCTGTCACTCAGCTTTGCTTCGGACACCTCCATGTCCTCGTCCCCTTCTGTATGTGTGTCGACCTAAACTATGCCATAAACCTCAAGTTATTTTGTTTGGGGGTGAAGATTCAGTTTCAGTCTTTCAGGTCTAGGTTTCCAATGAAGTATATTGTCAAGTATTAACAGCACAAGCTATGGGTTAACTTTAGAATAGGAATTGGTGTTGGGGGTGGGATTTGCAAGAATTTTTATTTTATTTTTTTGGATGAAAAAATTATCTATTATATATTAAGACATTCTTGCTGCTGTGCTGCAAAGCCATAGCAGATTGGAGATGCTGTTGAGGGCTGGATTTTTCCAGTGAGGGAGGTCCTGTTAAATTGAAAGCCCTACCCAAACTGACGTCAAAAGGAAGGAGCAAGCCTTTGCTTCTGACAGTCCTCCCACCTTCTGAAGCCGTCTGCCTTTTAAAGCAGGTCCCTTTACTGCTGTGTTGGACACTACAGAACCTGTCCCTGGTCAGCAGGGACCTCTGAAGCCTTCTTTGTGACCTGGCTTAACTTGTTTTTCATCCTATGGTTTTTCTAATGAATTTTCAGAACTTTTGTAATCTTGTAACTATCCAAGCTCCACTTCCTAAATTTTAAGAACTTTAATGGAAAGTTTAAATTGAAGGTGCTGTTTGTAGACTCACCACCCAATGGATGCCCAGCCATCACTACAAATCCTTGAGTGTTCTCTAAGAAAATGATGCTGGTCATCACAGCTTCAGCATCTCCTGGGTTTTTGATGCTTTGCTCTCTCTGCTAATCTCAGCTTCCTGGCTTTTTTCCTCCTTCTTCTCACCCTCTGTTCTCCTGTGTAGTGATTTGGTGAGAGAAAGTATGCTTTTGTCCCCTGCCCTCTGCACCACATATGCGTTTCAAGTTTTATTATTGCAATAAAAGTGCTTTATGCTGGCTTTTCTAAAAAAACAAAAAAAACCAACAACAACAAAAAAACAAAAGGGAACAAATCTGATCTGGTTAAGTAAGATGGGTGGTGTCATCTGTGTTGTCAAACATGGCCCTCCTGCCTTCGGACAAGCATGTGACTATATCTGCCTAGTCTACAGACATCTGTTTCTGAGCATGTGACTACCCCAGCTGCAGGACAGCCTTTTGATTCAGACTGTGGTGCTACATCTAGTGGACAAGAAACACTACTGTCCCTGCCCTGTACTTCCGGAGGCCCAAAGTGTTACTACCACGCAGTGTGCTCAAAGTTTCTATCTCAGTTTTCCTGTATCCCAAAGAAATTTACCATAGGAATTGGTAAGTGAAAGTAGATGTATTTGACTCTGACTCTCCTGTAGCAGGGTTACTATTGTACAGGAAAGGTCAGGCGTTGTGGGGCACACAGCAACCAACCAACTAGGGAAGTTAGGAAGGAGGGTCAGGAGTTCAAGATCAGTCTTGCCTATATAGCAAGTTTAAGGCTCGCCTGGACTATATGAGCCCTCCCATTTAGTCCCTCCCAAACAAAAACAAACAAACAAAAAAAACCCATTGTTTTAAAGAAAAGATGAAAGAGAAGCCAGAAAGCATACACAATAACTGAGACAGGTTAACCTATCCAGTCTGTGCTTGAAGGGAAGGGCACTTGGGCCCCAGGCTGTTCCCTGTTAACTGAATTTCTAAAGCTCTCTTATTTATCTTTGAACAGCTTCACACATATAAATGATGTATCTTGATTATATCAATCCCTAACTCTCTTTCCCACTCTCCAGACACCTTCCCTTTCACTGCCTCACCTCCTTTTTATATTCCACTGTGTCCAGTTAACGCTGGCTATTAGAATGTTGCTAGATCTTGGCTTGACTCTTTTATAGGTGAACTGTTCACGAATACAGTGGCCATGTCATGTCCAGCAGACAGTATCCCATAGCACTCCTCTCCATCCTCTGGTTGTTACATTTATTTTTATTTTAAAATGTTTATTAGTTTTTGATTTATGTGTGTATGTATACCATGTCTGCATGGGTGCCCATAAGCTGGAGGGTGGAGATGGATCCCTGCAGCTGGAGTTACAGGTGCTTGTGAGTCACCAGATGTGGGTGCTTGGCTGGGAAGTGAAGTCCAGTCCTCTGGAAGACTAATGTGTGACCTCTCTTACATTCTTTTCCTTCCCTCTCCTTGATGTTTCCTGGGCCTTGAATGTGTGTGTGGGGGCAGGGTATGACACAGATGCTCCATTCAGTGCTGTCACCTATTATCAGCACTTGGGCTAGTTGTGAGTCTCTGCATTAATTGCTGCCCACTGCAGAGGAAGCATCTCTGGCCAGGGTTGAGTGCAGCATCAATCTGTGGGTGAAAACATAAACATAAGCTGGTGCAGTGGTGGCGCACGCCTTTAATCCCAGCACTTAGGAGGCAGAGGCAGGCGGATCCCTGTGAGTTGGAGTCCAGCCTGGTCTACAGAATGAGTTCCAGAACAGCTAGGGCTACTCAGAGAAAGCTGTCTCAAAAACAAAAACAAACAAAGCATAACAAAAAACCCAAGCCAACCAACCTAACAACAGCAAAACAAAGCCCCAAAACCAAACAACAACAACAAAAAACCCACAGCAAAAAAAAAAAAAAAATGCCCGAACACAAACATTTAGAAGCCAGTTTGACAACATGATGATTTAGCAAAACCGAAGGGCCCAAGACCTCCTAAACTTTAGATCTTGTTTACAGTAACAAGTATGAATTCCCTCCTTTAATCAAGTTGGTTATCTTTATAACCTGTGTACAACCATTGGGCCAGCGGGCACATCTTACTTGGCAGGCCAGTATTGTAGTATGCGTAATACCACAGACGACTTTTCTCCTACAGCAGCATGCATATCAACTTTTGGCACTATGAAAACTAGCCAGCTGGAAGGAAGTTTTTGTGTCAGTTCCAACTTGGTTTTCTATGTCCCGCAAAACCAAGTTGTTAGCAGAAGTTTTAAGATGGGGTAGGGGAAATGGTGGGTACGAAAGGCTGGCATTTTGAGTGAACCAGGTCTGGTGGAGTTCTTTGCCTCTGGGTCCATTTCTTTGATAGCTGTAGGGCAGGATGCCTTTGGTATCTTTTTTTTTTTTTTTTAGGTCAGCTTCAGCTCCCAACTTCCAAGGTCCTGTAAACACACCAACTTTGCAAGTGAACAAGGGTGGTGTTCTAATAGCTGAGTGAAGGGCACATGCCCCCTGCTCTTTAGAATAGACTTTCTCCAGAAAGGGATTCGTGCACAGGATCATGATTCCCATCTGTGCCAGAGCCATCGCCCCTTCTCCGCAGCACGCAATCAGCGCATTTGTGGCATAACCTGTGCTTGCTCTGAGAGTGTGGATCGTGTGAGTGGGGCGAAGACAATTTTGTCCCTCAGCTATGAGTGCTGCTCTAGAGGAGCTTGGCCAAAGCAGCGTTCTCACCTTACAGGATCCCTGTCTTAACACTTTGAGTAAGAATGGAGGTACAGGACTATACATCTAAGCTGGTTCCACTGTGAGCCGATACCCAGTGGAAAGGAGACTAGAGCTAGGGCACACTCTCTTCCTTTTTATTTTTTAATTATTATTATATTTTTAATTTTTAGCACTTTCTGCTTATATAGGCCAGGAAGGATGCCTCCCAGGATGTATGCCCCTGGAAGGCCAAGTACCTCTGTTGGGATGCTGGCTGACTTTGTCCAGTGGCAGCCACACCCACACCACACCCCTCTTAGGGCGACTCTGAGCGGGCCTAAACATGAGGGGCGCGGCTCAGAGCACCTGGAGCGCATCCGGGAGCCACGAGCCTATGTGGAGGATACAGTGCAGGTCGCGGGACATCCACATCCCTCTCCTCCGGTCCAGTTCCGAATGTTCATCTAAGGATGCCTGGACCTCTCTGGCCTGCCGCCTGGTCCCTCCGGCTCCCCATAGGCCCCGCCCCTCGGCCCACCTCCAACCCCACGCACCCTCTCTCACTCCTTTCCTACATAGCTCCACCTTCTTCCCCGCCTCTGGTCCCTCCCGCCCGCCTCCGTGGGACAGTCTAGGGCCACCGGTCGCTGGAAGACCCTGAGCAAGCTATGGCGTCCGGCAGCCCGCGGGTGCTGGTGGTGGGCGGCGGCATCGCGGGGCTGGGCGCTGCGCAGAGACTCTGCCGCCACCCGGCTGCTCCACACCTGCGGGTCCTGGAGGCCACCGCCGGCGCCGGGGGCCGCATCCGCTCGGAACGCTACTTCGGTAACCGCCCCTTGGGCCCCTTGACCTACCCCAGACCCTATCCGACTGATCCAGGAAGGCTTTTCCGGCTCCTCGGGGAAAGGGACACACACCCACGTTCACCGGGCCCCGAAAGTCAACTGTCCAAAGTTAGGAGAGTACACTACAGGGAAGGCAACCTAGGGTCCTGCAGTTCCTTGCTCAGACCTGGGGGTTCCTCTCGGTTTCTCTTTAAGTGTCCTCCGAAGCCGATACAGGCTGACTTGCCCCTCCCCAGGAGTTCCCTAAGCCTGTTCTGACCAAGCCTTGCCTTTGGGAACCACTTGACTCCTGGAATACAATGGGACCGTGTGACTCTCAAGATATCCTGGAGAATATGCCTGGGAAAGGGTGGGGTTGATTTTTCTGGGGAGGGAGCTTCCAGGTAGCATTTCCTGTACCCTCCTAGGTGGTGTAGTGGAGCTGGGTGCACACTGGATCCATGGGCCCTCCCAGGGCAATCCTGTCTTCCAGCTGGCTGCAGAGTTCGGGCTCCTGGGGGAGGAAGAGTTATCAGCGGAGAACCAGCTGGTGGAGACAGGAGGGCACGTGGCCCTGCCCTCCGTGAGCTGTACCAGCTCTGGAACACGTGTGAGCCCGGAGCTGGTGACAGAGATGGCCAGTCTGTTCTATGGACTGATAGACCGGACTCGAGAGTTCCTGAATGCCACTGAGACTCCAATGGCCAGCGTTGGAGAGTTCCTCAAGAAGGAGCTAAGTCAGCAGGTGGCTAGCTGGACTGAGGATGAGGACACGAAGAAACTCAAGCTGGCTATCCTGAACACCTTCTTCAACATAGAATGTTGTGTGAGCGGCACCCACAGCATGGACCTGGTAGCCCTTGCACCGTTTGGGGAGTACACGGTGCTCCCGGGGCTGGACTGCACCTTGGCTGGGTATGGGTCACAGTAGTGTCAGTTCTTCCCATCCTGTCTGGGCAGAGGCACTAGACTGGAGAAAGGAGGGAAAAAGGGAGAGAGGAGGCCCAGATTGGGGCAGGTGAGGGCACTGCCCTCCCCATTCAGAGAACATGGTTGCTTCTTCTAGCTTTGTTTAAGCAAGAATATTCCTAGGGAATTGAGAAGGAAATATCTTGAATGCTCATTTCTTCTGATTTTCCTGGGGCCTCTCATGTGCCAGGTGTTACACAAGGGGCTTCAGGTGCCGAGGAGCTAGGCAGGCCCCTCCCCCGTGGCAGGCAGGGCTGTGCCTGTTGCTAGGCAGGTAGACATTTGGCAGGGTTGCCCCCACCCCCATCAAGCTCAAGACTTCAGCTGATAGGCATTTGTGACTCAGGAAGTGAACAAACATGGGGCTGCTGTGGTAGTGGGGAGCACTAATTCTCCTGTGACCTAGTCAGTTTTGTGACCCTCTTTAGCCAAAAGGTAGATGTAAATGGTCCTGCTTTTGAAGGGGTTACCCCACTTCCAGGCAGTCTTCCCCTGCCTCTTTTTCTGACTTTGAGTGATGCTTCCATTGAGGCTGGTGGCATCTTGGATGACTTATTTCTGCCAGTTACCCCTCTGGGGCTGGTTCACCACACATCAACTTCTCTCTCTCCTAGTGGTTACCAAGGGCTTACCAACTGCATACTGGCTTCCTTGCCCAAGGATTCGATGGTTTTTGACAAGCCGGTAAAGACCATTCACTGGAACGGGTCCTTCCAGGAAGCTGCTTTTCCAGGAGAGACCTTCCCAGTGTTGGTGGAGTGTGAAGATGGTACCCGCCTGCCCGCCCATCATGTCATCGTCACCGTGCCCTTAGGTAGAACTCACTTTTTCTGAACAAGCTTTCTGTCTATATCCCTATCGGCTTTTAGTTTTTCTTGTCCTCCCTTGGCTCTGGGTGTTTGCTGAACCGTTGAGTTCATTGTTGCATTGTAAGGATTTTCAGATGGATGAAAGTACTTTATCATATTTTGTAGCAGACATAGCCCTTCTGCCTCAGCCTCCTGGGTGCTAGAGTTACAGGCGTGAGCTGCCATGCCTGGCTGATACTTTCTTGTATAGAGATGTCATTATTACTAAATACCAGTGGAAGTTTAGTAGTTCTCACTTCCCTGTTTCACATGGTGTTTACTTGTAAATTTCAAAGTGCTTGTGTGTGGCCACATCTTCATAGATGGAGGAGTGATTTGTTCTTGAAGATATAGATGGAATCTACTTCTCTCTCCCTGCCTCCTGTGTATGGGGAAATTGTCCCTGCCATTGGCCTGGTTGTGGCTTTGCTGGCTTCCTGTTGTACTGATTTCTTTTCTTCCTTTTTTTAGTTTTAATATTTTATTTTGAGACAGGGTCTCACCATGTAGCCCTGGATGACCTGGAACTCACTGTGTAAACCAGGCTGGTGTCAAACTCAGAGATGCACCTGTTTGTGCCTTCCAAGTGCTGGGATTAAAGGTCTTGCTCTTCCTTTCCTACTGGCTTCAAGCAAATGGTTTCTCCTGTGTTTGACTTTTTTAGTTGTCTGACTGTGGGCTATTTTTTTCTACTTAGGCTCATCTAAGTGTATTCAGTGGCAGAGTGCTTACATGTATGAAGCCCGAGGTTCATTTCTAGCACAGTAAATGCCAAAACAAGCCTTTTGGGTAAAATTTGTGCAGCAACTACTACAGACTGACCCTGAGCAGTGGGACTGGTGTTAGAAGAGATGGTCAGGAGTGAGATGTCTTTACAGAGTCCTACTTAACTGTCCCTCTGTGACAGAGGAGTCTGTAGTATCTATTCGGTAGCAGTCAACCTTGAGTCCTGATGGTCCAGCCTTTGGAATTTGTCTCCAGGGACATGAATGAATGAGATGTTTAGAAGTCCTTTGTGCAATCAGATCAGGTTCCTGTCGATATAGATTCTAGTTACAACCCTTCCTGCCTGCCTGTCCATTCCAAACCTTCTTTTTTAAAGATTTTATTTATTTATTATGTATACAGTTCTGCTTACATGTATGCCTGCAGGCCAGAAGAGAGCAACAGATCTCATTACAGATGGCTGTGAGCCACCACGTGGTTGCTGGGAATTGAACTCAGGACCTCTGGAAGAGCAGCCTATGCTCTTAACATCTGAGCCATCTCCCCAGCCCATTTTTTGCTTTTTTAAAGCAGAGTCTTAAGATGTAGCTCTTCCTGCCCTAGAACTTATTATGTAGATCAGGCTGTCCTCTAACTGACAGAGATCCTCCTTCCTCTGCCTCCTAAGTGCTGGGAATAAAGGCATGTACCACAAGACCTATCTTAAACCACATCCAATTCTGAATTTCAGGTTTTCTCAAAGAACATCAAGACACTTTCTTTGAGCCACCACTGCCTGCCAAAAAGGCAGAAGTCATCAGAAAAATAGGCTTTGGTACCAACAACAAAATATTTTTGGAGTTTGAGGAGCCCTTCTGGGACCCCGACTGCAAGGCCATCCAGGTGGTATGGGAAGACACATCACCCCTACAGGACACAGCCCTCTCACTTCAAGACACCTGGTTCAAGAAGCTCATTGGCTTTTTGGTCCTGCCTCCCTTTGAGTATGTATGCATCAGGGAGCTCTTGGGAAGCTTTCTCCTACTCACAAGTCTTAGTCTTTTGGAGGACACAGTTGTGTTTAGTTCATTGCCAGTGTTTCTGAGGGTTTAACTGGAGGAGGGGCATGTAGATAAAGACCAATGTAAATGGGTGCAGAAACATCTGAGATTCCTGTGTCTTCTATTAGGCCAAATAGCAAGGGTCTGGGAAGGAGCAAGTCTCGGAACACCTTATCTCCTTAGCATCTCAGCAGACAAGAGAGCGATTTCCTGTTTCCTTCCTGCTTATAGCCTGTTTCTGCCCAGCTACCTTACTTCCTGTCTGTCTGTACAAACCTTCAGACCTCTTTGGTTAGTTAGTGGCAAGCTCCATTCTCTGACCCTCAGACAGGCTTTATTTGTACAAGCAAGATATCACCTCAACAAGCAGAAGTCTGCCACCTTTTTAATTCAATTTGTTTGAGACAATATGCCCCCTCTGCCATGGATGTATGTATATATGTGTGTATGCTTACTGTGTGTGGAGGCCGGAGGCTGAATTCAGGGATCTTTCTCTATCATTGTCTACCTAGTTTTTCAAGACAGGGTCTCTCGATGAGCCTAAAGCTCAGTCACTGCCTTTTACCTCCACAATTTGTGTCATTCAGAAGTGTAGAAATGTCAAAAGTTAAGTTTATCAATATCACCACGGATATCTGAAGACTGTCAAGAGTGTGAAGCTGCCACACCGTTGGCGACATATACAGCTTTGCTGAAATTCTGGGTTTTGCTTGAGAGCTTAAATTTCATTGTTATTAATGTATGCTGTGCACTTCCTTCCGGAATCTGCTCAGTATCATGGTTGCCTAGGTGTCTTTGTGGGTAAAGAAGAGGTACGCAAAGGAAGTGCTAGGCCAGTTGGCCCGAGACTCACGGACAGCACCCCAAAATTTCTTTCTGCCTCTTCTCATTTCTTCACACAGACATAGAAGCATGCACTCAAGGGCTAAAATTTAATAAAATCAGTCACTTTTACTACTTCATCAAGGACCTTTCTGAGTGAAATCAGCCCCCCTCCCTCCCCAAATGTGCATGGTGGTGAAGAACGCAGAGCCAGCTGTTGTGGCTTGTTGAGATTTCCATTATCTGAGGAACAGTTTAAATGCTCTTCTCTTCCGCATTGGTTCAAGTGACAATGTGGAAACAGCACATGCTGCCTTAGGATTGTGAAAATAGCTGGCCCTGGAGAACCCTGGGGGACTCCTATTCTGGGTGGTGCTGGCCCTGGCAGAGTGGGTTGTGGCCAGCAGACCCATCTCCATCTTTCTGTGCACACAGGTCTTCACATGTGCTCTGTGGGTTTATTGCTGGGCTCGAGTCGGAGTTTATGGAGACTCTGTCGGATGAAGAAGTACTTCTGTCTCTAACCCAAGTACTTCGGAGAATGACGGGTACGTCCCAGCAATATGTTCTTATTGGCCAGTCTCTAAACAGGAAGTAAACTTAGAACAGAGAAGAGTGAATTCTGCTCTGTATATTTCCAAGGCAGATTTCTTCCTGGGCAGTGGGATAGTAATGGTTTGCAAACACTCCCTAATTTTACTTTCTAAAATCTTCCACCCAAAATACATGCAGTTGTCCCTAGTTAGGTGCTTTCAGGTAGGAAAACTGAGGCTCAGAAGGGCGTGTAGTTCAGTTTCACAAGGCATCTCATGGTATTGCTTATTGGCACCAGCTGTCCCTGTGTGGTGCTGGCAGAGCAGCTGAGACAGGATGCCTCTTAGGAAAACACACTGATTTGGTTTTCTTCCAGGTTAGTGAGAATTCTGGGTTAACATGCCATATCTCTCTGTTTCAGGAAACTCACAATTGCCAGCAGCTAAGAGCGTGCTGAGGTCTCGTTGGCACAGTGCCCCATATACCCGAGGTTCCTACAGCTATGTGGCCGTTGGCAGCACTGGCGATGACCTAGATGTGTTGGCTCAGCCCCTCCCTGCGGATGGAACTGGTACCCAGGTATAGTGGCCTGCCTTGGTATGTATGAGGCACTGGAGATCCTGCTGTTAACGAAGGCCTAGAGATGATATGGTGTGCGTGATGGGTGGGGCAGAGACCTCAAAGACTCAGAGCCATTTTCTTTTTGAAAAGAAGAGTAACTTAGCCACACAGGTCCTTCCCACTGCCAACAAGATAGGCCAGAAGGTCAACACAGTGGGAGCTGGCAAGAAGCAGAGGCTCGTGGGAAAACCAAAAATGTGTGTAAGAAATCAGAGCCCTCAGCCTGTAAGATTCAGAACAGCATTGCCTCCCTTGTCAAAAGGAAGACAGCAGCCATGGTCCACACTGAGGCAGTTGTTCAGGGGGCTAGGTGGTTACACAGACCAAAGCCCCTCTCCCTCCCAAGGACACGGGACACAAAGCACAACCCATACCCAGGAGACCCCTGAGAACCCCAAAAGGCCTGAGTTACCCCCCCCCCAAGACCTCATTCAAGGCTTCCAGCAAGAAGGTCAAGGCTGGTAACTAGGGCCAGGTTTGAGGAGATAGCAACTCAGAGATCTCATTCCCTAACTGTCACAATGTTTAATTATTATTTATCAATAAAGTCTTCTTTCTGTTCACACATTGAAAAAAAAAGAAAGTAAGAGTAACTTAAAATTCAATGTGCTGGCATACATTCATAATCTCAGCACTCAGGAGGCAGAGGCAGGAGGACTATTGGGAGTCCACAGCCAGCCTGGTCTATAGAACAAGTTATGGGCTAGCCAAGGCTAGGAAGATAATGTATATCTCAACAAACTCAAACCCAAATGAAAAACTTAAAATGTGTTACTCATATTTTACATATTCATATTTTACAGCGCTGGCTACAGAAATAAAATGCAGCAAAAGTAGCCAGTAGGAACAAACATCTTCTCCCCAGACTGTGCTTCCTGTTGTTTTTTTTCTTTGTGTTGGGGGTGAAGCCCTGAGCATTCCAGACAAGCACTGTACCACTTACTGACTCCCCACAGCTCTCCATCTGATGTTAACAGTGAAAGCACATGTCCATGCTGTCACATAAAACGTTCAGGTGGGCATGATGGCTCATGTGTCTGTAATCCCAGCTAGAAAGATCCCTTCAGGTTCTAGGCTAGCCTGCTATATGAAGTGAGAGTCAAACTAGCCAGAGCCACATAGTGAGACCCTGTTTTGAAAACAATTTAATTATGGAAGTCATCAATTGTAGAGAAGTAGGTGGAGCAGCAGGTGCTCACCCCTAGCAGGGTCTCCCACTGTCCCTTAACTTACTGAGTATGCCTCCATGCAGACATCTTGGTGTGTATCTATAAGACAGCTACTCAATATCACCTGGCATTCACGGTTCAGATTTCCAGGTGTCTCTTGGTCCCTGTCAGCTTGCTCATTGTCATGTCACCTTTAGATGTAAGCAGCGACTTCTCAGCACTGCATGGTGTATTAGGTTTAGTCCCACTCTACCATGGTAGTTCAGCAACTCTTCTGGTCATGGTTCAGAGCCCTATTACCTGCCTGAACTCACATCTGCCTGGCATGGGCAATGATGTCTTCTGCACATTTGCAGATGGCTAGACAGGGGCTCTGTTTTCTGTGTTTTTCTCCACAGCTGTCCCATTTGCATCCCTGTTCTAATTTGGTCTTTTTCTGCAGCTCCAGATACTCTTCGCTGGGGAAGCCACACATCGGACATTTTATTCCACCACGCACGGGGCCCTCCTGTCTGGCTGGAGGGAAGCCGACCGCCTCATAAGTCTGTGGGACTCACAGGTACAGCAGCCCCAGCCCAGGCTGTGAATGTCTGCAGCTCTGCTCTGTCATGTGGGCTGCCAAGCTCCTTTGTTGGGTGCGTGGTTTTCAGTCTGGTTTGAGGTTTTGGGATCTTACTGGTAGCTTTAATTTTGGGAAACTGATCTAATTTCTCATAACTGTTATTGGAGTCTGGCGTGGTCTGATCATGGATGCCCCACTGCGTTTGCACACATAAAACAGTTGCCACCACCTGTGTCTAGAGTCCTTCTCACACTACATCCAGTTCCCACCCAAGTCCAGGTCCTGTCTGCACCTTCTGTCCCTAGTTCATGGCTTTCCCCTGTGGGTTCTTTGGGCCTTAGGTTGTTACCCTTTGTCCTGTTTTTGAAGGTGTTTCCAGGTTCCCACTGCTCTTTTCCAGGACCACAGTATGGCTAATGAGCCTTGCTTTGGTCACTGACTGATCTGTGTCAGGTACCGTAGAGGGTTATGTTGGATGAATGTGTAGAACTGAGAAGACTGAGTGGGACAGGGAGTGGCATCCTATCCTGGCCTGCCTTCTGGTTTTTTGGAGGTGAAGGAAAAAATATGGAGGTAGGGTAGGAAGGGCGCTGGGGAGCCAGGACATTTTGTAGCCTGTCTCACTGCATCGTCCCAGCAGCTCCAGGTCTGCTGCTCCTGTTACAGAGGAGACACAACACTTAGGCTTATTAACTCCCCACGCCGCGTCTGTCACAAGAGCTCGCACATCTCCTCTGGATGGTGGAGCTGGAAAGGCTGGTGCAACCACTGGGGGGCGCTCCAGAGGGAGCTGTAGAAACTGATGCAACCACTGGGGGGGCGCTCCAGAGGGAGCTGTAGAAGCTGTTCGAGACCCTTGTTCCACCCTTGTACAGCATGGCATTGTCGCTGGCCTCAGGCTCGGGAAGGGCTGCATGTAACCCCGCCTGGCTGTATTAATTAGGCTTCCATTTCAAGACAGCTCCCGGCTCACCTGTTCACAGTCTAGTCCAGCTCTGCTTGGCTCTTTGTTCGTCCTTGAGGTCTTCAAGGCTTGCCTTTCCCCCATCCCACCAGTCTGTCAGGAACCGTGTTACATCATCAAGAACACTTCCTGCTTTATGTCACCAGACTGTCCTTCATGGGCTACCATAGAAGAAAGCCAACTCCAGTAGGTTTGTGTGGTAGTCTGTAGACTGGGGACTACGGAAGAGTACAGAGCCTTCAAGGGCGAAGGTCTTCGCTGCTGACACTCAGGGATGCATTTCAGTTTTCAGACAGAATCAGGTGACTATGTGGGGGAAACAGGCTTGCCAAGGAGGGAGGCCAGGAGGATCTGAGCTGCAGGGAATAGGGCTCCTCCATTGGTCTGACATGCCTGGAGCTTTAAAGTGTGCACACATTTCCCCCCTCTTTCTTTTGAGACATTTCACTCTGTAGTTCAGGCTGGCCTTGGACTTTCTATTCTGCCTCAGTCTACAAGTGCTGGGTGTGTGTGTGTGTGTGTGTGTGTGTGTGTGTGTGTGTGTGTCTGTGTCTGTGTCTGTGTTACTGGGGATTAAACCCAAGGTTTCCTGCATTCATTGTTACATGTCTGCCCTTTTATTTTGAGATAGGGTCTCTCCTAGGGTAGTGCTCTCCATCATTAGCTGGTATTACAGGCCTGTTCTGTTAGGAGCAGCTGCATTTACGTTTAGTCTTTTGACAATGAAGAACACTTCAGGTTCACTGAATTAATGGAATTGTAGTCAGTACTTAGAACAGTTACATTAAAATGTGCCACACTTGAAAGAAAATGAAGGCATTACATATATAAAACATTTGAAAGTTCTAAGAAAGGCCCAAGAACTGATAGGGGACAACTAAATTTCATTACATTGATTTATATGAGGGAAAAATAAGACTTTTTAAAGGCAGGGCATCATGTAGCCCAGGCTGGCTTTGAACTCCTGACCCTCTTGCTTCTATCTCACATGTGCTAGGGTTACTGATGTGTCTCTCATACCTGGCTGAGACTTCTAATTTATAGTTTTCTTTTTAGTTTTTGTAGAAAAGACTACAAAGTGAGATGCTGTCTCAAAAGGAAAAAAGAGAAAAAAAAAGTGCCCAGGTTTTAAGTTTAAACTTCTAGCCTTGTTAGGCCACCGTGGAGGAACCCCATCCCCATTGCCAGTAGCTCAACTCCTCCTCACTTCTCTACAAAAATCTAGAATTTTGGGCATGCTAGGCAAGCCATCATCCTCCAGACTACACCTTCAAACTTGAAATATTTGCAATGTTGAGAAAAATCTCCAGGCTGGGCCTGGAGAGATGGCTTGGAGGTTAAAAATGCTGCTATTTCAGAGGACTGAAATTTGGTTGCCAGCACTCACTGAACAACTCAAAACCACCTGTAAAATTCCAGTTCCAGAGCTCCACTGTCTTCTGGCCTCTGGGGGTACCTGCCTACGTGTGACATACACAGACACTTGAAATAAATATAAATAAATAAAACTAAGTCTTGTTGTTTTTTTCGGTCTCACTATGTAGCTCTTGCTGGTCTGGAATCCACTAGGCTGGTCCCAAACGTTAGAGAGCTACTGTCAGACTCTACGTTGCTGGGATAAAAGTTGTGCGCCACCACAGCCGATATAAAAACAAATGTTACAAAAACTCAATAAGGTCTCTTTAAAAAAAAAAAAAGAAGAAGAAAAAAAACCTTCAAAAGAATCTCAACATGACCTCAGGAATCCTGAGACTAGGGCAGCACGGGACCTGCCCAGGCACGCTGACCCCGCCCACACTGAGGTTTCCAAGTCAAGCGCATGCGCAGTCCCGCACAGAACCCTAGAGCGCCGGAACTGTTGAGAGTAGCTGTAGACTCTCGCGGGGTCGGTCCGTCAGGGAGCGCTTCCGACACCAGCGCTATCAGTGCTATGAGGCTGTGGCCGCAGGCATGGGGTGCCGTCGGGGCCGCTTGGCGCGAGTGCTTCCCTCTGCAAGGTCACGACGTGGCACGTTGGTTCCCCGGCCACATGGCCAAGGGTGAGGCTAAGCGGGAGGCGCGGGCGGCCCGGACGCTGGCCCTGGAGGCCACTTGGGTCGCCTTCCTAGCCTCGGCACGGAGAGTTGTTCTGTGCTTGATACCTTGAGTCGCACTGAGCGGCCCGGTGAAGGCACACGCAAGCCGTTACACCTGAGTAATGTCTGAGTATAGAGGGCACAGTTTGGCCCCAGACAGACACCTGACATAGTGCGTCCTTGGGCTGCTGGTTGCTGTGGTCTTGCTTCCGCTGCCATGCGAGGTGGTAGTGTTGCAGAAAGGCGCCAGGAGTGTGATTGGGAGGGTGGTAGTTGCGGGGCGGAGCCTCGATGTTTTTTATGTGTTGAGGTCATTAAGTCAGCAAAACCTCACGGGCCTCCAGATCAACACCCAAGACTCATATGTGAAGTGTACTGCCCAGATCCACCCAGGGCACTTCAAGGCTCAGCGTGCTGCCTCCCTTAGCCCTGTGTACCCTGATGGGTTCTCAGATGCGTTTCCTTAGGACCATTTAAATCTGCCCCCACTTGGGCTGTTCCTTAGTGCCCTTCTGCCTTCCAGGACTGAAGAAGATGCAGAGCAGTCTGAAGCTGGTGGATTGTGTTATCGAGGTTCATGACGCCCGGATATCCTTTCATGCTGTAGGAGTTTCCTGCACACTCCGTCTCCTTTGGACAATCTAGTCTGCTCTGTCTCAAGTCCAATCTTATGTCTACAGTTGCCGACAGCTTCTTTTGTAATTACTGGCTCATAAAACAGGTGTTTTCCAACTTTCACTACACATCAGAATTACTGAGAGGTTTTCACACCAATTGCTAGCCCCCCCCAATCTCTGGGGGTGGGGTCCAGGTTTGTGTTTTTATTTTTAAGTTCCCATCTGATACAATATTTGTTTCAGCCTCTGTCTGGTTTACTTTGATATTTTTAGGGGTAGATTATGAAACCCAAGATTAAATGGTCCTGCCAACCTGGGCTTTCCTCCTGTCCTTAAGTGAACGATTGACAAGTCATTATCATGTCCATTGCTCCTCAGACCATTTTTGTTGCATTTAAGCTGTGTTTTGTTGCTGTGATGCAGTTGTTGGCATGTGTGTTCTTCCTCATCCTACTTACTCAGCCTGAGAAGAGCATGGAGATGCCAGGCCAATAGGCCCAGATCCTTGCAACAGCTGGTGGTGGATGTGGGGACCTGCTGCCCCTGGTGGGATTCTGGAAATAGTAATGGAGAATGAGGGACTATTTCAGCTTTCAGAGTTGGAACTTTCGAGATAACATATTTGGTGTATTTGTTTTAGGCTATAAATGTCTAGTCACCAAAATATCACATACTGCCACTTTGTGGACCAGGATGGCCTGGAACTCACATAGATCAGCTTGCTGGGATTCAAGGTGTGCACTACCATTCCTGGCTATATTTGATTATTAAAAGGTAAAACATTTTTCAGTATATGTGATGAGAGGACTGCTCTTGTTTAGGCTCTGAAGCGTTCAACTGCTTCTAAGATGTGGCAGCAGGTCTGTGCTAGATAGTGGTTTCAGTAGGAGAGGAGCCTGGAGACTTGGGTTTACGAGTGGATTGGTCAGTTGTGACAGAAGGACCATTTGGGTGGAGATAGCAGTTTACCCAGGTGCCCAGATGGGACAGATGGAAGCCACCTTTGAGACTGTGTACTAGACTCTACTGGGGGGGGGGGCTGAAGGGGCAGACTGTAAGATAAGAAGCCCCATCTTGTCTCTGTTAATGCCACATGATGTAGCCCTGCATCAGCCTGGGGTAGTTGAGGATAGCTGGAAGGAAGTAGCATCTTCAGGAGCCAGGATGGGTGGTGCTCAAGGTAATTTAGTCAGGAATCACATTTTCTTAAGTGTTCAGGTCATTTCATTTTAAACTTAAATTCCCTGGCATCTAAACAGTGGCTTTTCTTATAACTTTGTTTTATTCTTCCCACCATCTGTTTGGGAAGTTAGGTGACAGTGGCCTGTCTGACCAGCTCCTGGCACTCTTCACAGGCCACTTGGGGCCAGGAAGATGGGTTGCACGGTCACACTTGCTCTGAGCTGGGGTTTCTTCTATGGCTTTGGCTCCTGGCTGAATAACGACGGGCGAAGCTCATTAGGGATTTTGCCTTAACATCAGCACATCCCACTCTCAGGTCGAAACCCACTGTTCCAAGAGCTACTTGGTCTGAAGCCTCATTTGCTTGTCCTTAACAAAATGGATTTGGCGGATCTTACAGAGCAGCAGGTGAGTGCCTTGTCACAGATGCCAGCAGCAGTGAGACAGAGCCACTGACACTGGAGTTCTGGTATGCCCCTGGGGAGGTTGTACTTTAAAACAACTCCTGCCTTTGCAGGAGGCTTCTGGCCTGACTTCTCTGCAACAGCTGTCTACCTTAAACATGAACAAACATATGGCCCAAATGCTCAAGACGGACACACCTCCTCTGGGGAGTGGGTTGTTGTGCTGTGGGAACCCTGGTGACCACTGTAGCCACTTTGTGCCCTGTGCCTTTCTGATGGACAGACACCCTGTCTACTATGTCCCACGTGGTAGTCTTTGACAATGATGCAGAGACTTTTCCTTTACTGAAGAGCAACAACTTGTATGGAAGGTCAGGATATCCAAGGCAGTGGATATCGGGTGGCAGCACCCGCCACGAGGCCTAGGGAACTGATCATGATCTAGGCTTTGCCCTGTTTGGTTGTTTATCTTCAAGTGCCTTCCCCTGCTTTTACTAGTTGAGAGCTGATCTGTTAGAGATTGCTTCTGCACTTCCAATGCTAGCCTTTACAGACTGGAGGACACTGCCCTCTACTGGACAGGCATAGGAGGTGAGAGGAGTGCCAGGCTTCTGAAGGAGCTTGGGTTCCACCCCCATGGAACACCTGAATGAATCTTAACAGAGACCAGGGATCAGAATGTCTCTGTCATGACTAGTGCCCTTTTTACCCTCAAAGATTTATTTTATGTGTATGAGTGTTTTGCCTGTATGTGCAACACATGTGTGCCTGGTGCTCACAGGGGCCAAAAGAGGGTGTTGGATCCCTTGGAATTGGAATTGTGAGTTTTGTGGGTGCTGGAAATCAAACTTGCAAGAGCAGCAAGAGCCCTTAACCTTTCCATCAACTTTCCAGCTCCCCCAGGCAAGTATATTAATTATATCATATTAATGGTATGTGGTATAGTAACAAATAACTGAAAAGAAAAAACCTGACTGCTCTATGAATTAATTACTTTTTGTTTGTTTAAGCATTGACTATACTTTGTGGCCAGTAATGGCCAAACATAATATTGGCTTTCAACATGTATTGATATACATGAGTATAAATAAAATATGTATACTGACTATAGTGAATATTAAGTCTAATGACTTTATGTCAACTTTAGTTTACTTTTGGGCTTATGATACTTCTTATTCTCTGTAATCAGATTAGGTTAGATACCACTTCAGTTTAAATTGAAGTCTCATGCTTGGCATGGTGTCACACAACTTTTATCCCAAAACGTGGGAAGCAGAGACAGGCAGATTCCTATGAATTCCACGACAGCTTGGTCTACATATTGAATTCCAGGCCAGCCTAGGCTACATAGTGAAAGCCTGTCTCAATTTTCCCTCCTCCCCAAAGGGAGTCTCAGATGATAGAGCACACAAAATTGATGACATTCCTCAGAGAAGCCAGTACCTGTGAGTTCAGTGCCGAGGCTTCAAAGTGACTTTGTTCAGTCCCATTTTATCTCCAGAAGCACTGAAGTCCCTAGGAGTAGGGGCTCTTCCTTCCTGCTCTCCAAAGGGGCTCTTTTCCCATTGTCCTCAGAGTTGGGGCTCTTCATTGTGTTTGCTGCATCCACAGCCCCAGAGTTTAGGCTGACTCTGAGCAGATGAAGGCACCTGCAGTGTCCTTGTAAGCTTAGATTCTTACTTGATTTTTATTTATTTTTTGGATGGTTTCAGTCTGTGGTCCTTGATGGTCTGGAACTTGCTGTGTTGAGACAAGGGTGGCCTTAGACTCAGAGATCCACCTGTGTCTGCCTTCTGAGTGCTGGGGTAAAAGGGAAATGACACCAGGGCCAGCCAGATTCCTTTTTAAAAAACATTCTTTACATTTATTACTTGTTTACTCTGTGCATGTCAATATGCATGTTCCATGACATACATTTGGAGATCAGGGGACAACTGGGGGTGTCAGTTCTTTCTTTGTACTGTATGGGTCCCTGGAACTGAATTCAGGTTGTTAGGATTGGCATCCAGTACCTTACCAGTTGAGCTGTGTCACTGTCCCCAAGCTCAGATTTTTGAGTTTTAGTATCATACTGTGTGTGTGTGCACATGCACGCGTGCATGCATGTGTGTTTATTTGTTGTTTGTTTGTTAACCTTTATTTTTGTTTTATGTATATGGGCATTTTACCTGCATGTATGTCTGTACACCACACTTATTCAGTGCCTATGGAAGCCAGAACTCCCCCAGGACTGGAGTTATAGACTATTGTCAGATGCCATGTGGGTGATGGGAATCAAACCTAGTCATTTGGAAGAGTAGTCAGTGCTCTTAACCACTGAGCCATCTCTCTGGCAATGATATATACACACAGACACACAAATACACACATATCTACCTACCTACCTGTCTGCACACACACACACACACACACACAAACAATACACACTAAAAATCTTATTTTAGATAGGGTCTTTCTATGTAGTATTCTATGCCTGGCATACCATGTATATTTTAATTTAGTATTTAAAATAGAAATGTCTCTTTCAGAAAATTGTCCAGCACTTAGAAGGAAAAGGCCTGAAGAATGTCATTTTTACAAACTGTGTAAAGGATGAAAACATCAAGCAGGTGAGCCTCTCTACATGTTGGTTGGTAAATAATTGGGATAAAATCTGGCATTGGCTTTGGCTGCCTGGGGTGCAGGATCTCCTGGGCCACCTGTCTCCTGTTGGATGCTCACAGTCTGAGTGAGTTTTGAGGGAGTATTCTGGGATTATAAGTAATGAGAGCCTCTTGCAGGACCCAGTAACTTATTTACCCAATTGTTTTGATGGTACCCAGTGAGTTGATGTGTATACTGTCTAGTAGGTGGTTATAGTCGCTGTAGAAACCCTCCTGAGGTAGCCACCCTACTGTTTCATGGTATGTGTGGTCTGTTGGGTTGGATTGGGTTGGGAATGGGTGACTGAATCCAGTCAGTTGTGGCTCAGGTGGACAGTTAGATACCTGTGATCTGGATGCCCAAGCTTTTTGTCTCAGCTCCCTAGCGAGGTATGTATGAGATCTTTGCCCTGCTAATCAAGGGCTAAGTGTAAAGACAGGGTTCCTGATCCTGTTATTTGAAAGTGCGTCAGTAAGAGGTGTATGACCTGAAGATGTGGTTGGTTTGTTGCAGATCATCCCAAAACTTACGGAACTGATCAAGGACAGCTACCGCTACCATCGAGCAGAGGTTAGTTGGATGTAGAGCTGGGGGTGGGTATGTGGAGTTACCCAGTCCTTTCCTACCTGTCCATTCTGAGCCTTCTTTAATACGGAGGACTGGGCTGTTTTCCAGCCAGGACCCAGGCTTTTTACTTTCCTTTAGTGAGAAAAGCTGGGCCAACCCTGTTGGTCAGGACATGGCCTTTGTGTTGATGTCCTCTTTCCCTAGGCTATGAGTTTCACAGCCTGGGTGGGATGAAGTTGAAATGCTTCTGCTTCCACAGAACATGGAGTACTGTGTCATGGTGATCGGTGTCCCCAATGTAGGCAAATCCTCTCTCATCAACTCCCTGAGACGACAGCACCTCAGGACAGGTAGGCTGTCATTGGTGTGCGGACTTCTGCTCGGAGGCATTCCTTCCATAGCTCATGTCCTGTTCTGTTTGCTAAAAGGACAGCTAATGGTCTGAAGGAGGTCTATATGTAGTAAACGCCGTTGATTACACAGTGTGTACATGTGTACTTACCACGCTTTCACGTGCCCTTGGCTTTTATGCATCTTAGACTTTGGGATAAATGTATATTGGCTTCATTTTTCACACAAACCATACAGTGTTTATTTAAAAATATTACAGATCCAGATGTGTTGGTACATTCCTTTAATCCCAGCACTTGGGAGGCAGAGGCAGAGAGGCAGAGAGACAGAGAGGCAGAGAGACAGAGAGGCAGAGAGACAGAGAGGCAGAGAGAAAGGCAGAGGCAGAGGGGCAGAGGGGCAGAGGCAGAGAGGCAGAGGGAGGATCTTTTAGTTTGAGGTTAACATGATGTACAAGGAGAGTTCCAGGATAGCTCCGGTTACAACAAAAAACATTTATAGCTGAGTGTGATGGTACACGCCTTTAAATGCCAGCACTTGGGAGACAGAGGCAGGGGGATCTGTGTGAATTCAAGGCCAGAATGGTCTACATACTAAGTTCCAGACTTAAAGGCTGCATAGTGAGATCCTGTCTCCAAAAGACAAAACAAAATTACAAAACAACAGCACCCATTGGTACTGTAAAGCCTGAGAGTTTGAAACCATGTACCTTTATTTTAGAAAGGGGATATTTTGGGCATTAATTGGAGAGCTGTCACAATCATCTAATTTTCTGAGTTTATTTTCCTTTAAAGTGTGTATCTTCTTAGTTTAGGGTTATTAAGTTGTTTATAGAGTTGTGCAGACATCATCACTATCCAAACTTTAAATTACCTGAGACTGAGGCTTCAAAAATATCATCCTGTTCTTTGCCCCAGTGCCTGGCAGCCCTGTTCTGTTTCTGTCCAACTGTGTCCAACTGTGGGATAACTTGTCTCACTTACTATAATGTCCTAGGTTTGTCCATGCGGGAACTTTGTAAGCAGTTCCCTCCTCTGGTCCAAGTTAGTCCACTGTCTATATTTCATTCCTCTGGTCATCTGTGATGGGCAGCCTCTCTGGGGTTCCCTGGGCTGGGTCCCACGCCAGGCACCAACAGTGCCAGGATCAAGGGTGGTGCCAGCCTGCCTACTGTGTAGTAGGTGAGTTCAGGAGAGGCTTTGAGGTGGAGAAGCAGGTCTGGAATGACCTTTGCAGTAGGGGGCAACTTTCTACCCTGGGAAGTGAGCTTTGGTCATCTGTTAGCCCTTGGCCACTGTGCCTAGCTTTTGAAAACCATGTGTTCTTTGGGATCGGTAAGGAACAGATTGTAATTTGACAACTATTGACCTCTGGTTTCTGTTCTGCTTGTTGGATATGTTTTTTTTAAATTTATTTTTCAGTTTAAATTTAGATAAGAAACAAGGTTGCTTCACAAGTCAGTTCCAGGTCCCTCTCCCTTTCCCTCCCCTCCTCCCGTGCCCTCCTTCCAACCCCCCCCCATTATCCCTTCATTTCCCCAGGGAGGGTGAGGCCCTCCATGGGGGTGTCCATGCTTGTTGGATATGTTAGTTAAATACATTTCATTACTAGTTCTGTTGCTGTGTGTAAATATTTGATGGCCTCTCTCCTGTCTTTTCAGGAAAAGCTACCAGAGTGGGTGGTGAGCCAGGAATCACCAGAGCTGTGACATCCAGAATCCAGGTAGGGTCCTTGGTTGGTGAGCACAGAGCTCTGCCCAGAGCCTTGCTGGTTCTCCTGAGCCTGGCCCCCTGAGTGCAGTATTGGCTTTGCCTCTGACCTCCTTCCTCCCTCCTCTCATGTTCCTGCCAGTGCTGCTGTACTCCTGTGTGACTGTCAGGAAGGTAGCCTTTTTACCTCACCTGCCAGTGCTACACTCACATATTCCCTTTTGTTTTCCACGGACCTTGGGCTTTTATTTGTTCTTCAAATTAAGCAGAAATTATACCCAACGGGGACTCTAAACCTTGGTACAAAAGACAACTTACGGGTGGGTTTATGCAGAGGCCTGCCTCAGAGTCTCTGGCAATGATTTGGCTGTTGGGCAGAGGTTCCTGACTTGATGCACCTTATGCTGCACAGGTGTGCGAGCGTCCACTGATGTTCTTGCTGGATACTCCTGGGGTCCTGGCTCCTCAGATTGAAAATGTGGAGACAGGCCTGAAGCTGGCCCTGTGTGGTGAGCCCCGTCTAGGGATGGCTATCTCTCTGCCCCACTGCTGACTTTGTCCCTTAGGCAGGTGGGGTTGTTATTTCCTCCACCCTTCCTGCTACCAGATGCTTTTCACGGGTTTGAGAGAGGACTAGCTCACAGCATGCATTCTGCCCTGTAATGGGGGTGGCAACCAAGTCACATACCATATAGGAAGAAGGCCACCGTTGTGAGCCATCCTGCAGGGAGGGTCCTTAGTAGCTCCAGGTCTTCTGCCGTCAGCTGGGAGGCATTTGGGCTTGGTGGGACACAGGTGTCCCCTATTCGATGGGCTTGCCTTAGCTGCTTGTCTTCCAGGAACTGTGTTGGACCACCTTGTTGGGGAAGAGACCATGGCAGATTACCTCCTTTACACCCTCAACAGGCATGGGCTATTTGGGTGAGTGGCAGTGGGTGTGGGGGCTGCAGCCCCCTGCTTGCTCATCCTATCTAGGTATGGTTTTACAAATAAGTCATGAAAGTATTATATAATCTTACATTATTACCAGTGTGTGATTTGGTAAGTTTTGACATACGGCCACCTCATATTGTCACACAAAATAGTGGTTTCTGCTGGGTGTGATGGTACATATCCCAAATCCCAGTACTCTGAAAATGAGATAGGATCACAAGTTGAGACCAGCCTGGGCCACATAGTAAGACCCTGGTTCACGTTGTCTCTTGTGGGTGGGGGAAGCAGACGAACAGTCTGTCAGTGAAGTGGTACAGGATACATCCTCTCTCACCTGGCTTCCTCTATTGGGCATGGCTGCTCTGTGTTACCCATGCTCTACATTCCTTTTGTGGCTGAGCTCACTGTGTATCACCCAGACATCCTGCACTTGGTTCATCTGTTCACTCTGGTGGACTTGAATGTGTGTAGTCATTGAGTGTCACAAACAAAGCTTCTGGAAACATTCATGTTCAGTCTTTATGTGATGTGAGCTTCTTCTCTTGGGTAAAATGCAGGAGAATGTCTGGGCCACTTTGTAGAAGTGAGCTCCTCTTGCCTCAGCCTTCTGAGTCCTAGGAATGACTACACGTGTTCACCATGCCCAGCTACAGCTTCATTGATCTCTGTTTGGTCTTTACGGTGTCCTCATTTCTGTGTTGCCGGTTATCTTCCCATCTGTACCGTGAATCACTAAGAAGAGTGTTTAAACTTCCAGGCATTGCTGGATCCCCCACCTCCTGTTGGCATCTGCAGCTCCAGTTTTCTGTGCTTTGAGGATGTTGCTAGGACACTACCACTGTGGAGTTCTTTCTAGCTTGTTACCTGTGACTTTGTGAACAGGGTTCCCAGAGCTTCTCAGGTACCCTGCAAAGCCAGGTCCCATTTCTCTCCCTACCCTGTGTGCCACCACCATCACATGCGGCCTCTGCATGGTCTATGAACCCCAGAGACACTGCTGTTATCTCTTGCTGTGTAGACAGTTACCATTGTGAGAGATCTTTCCACACTGAGCTAACATGTTACACAATTTTGACTGTCTCTGTGGAGACCCAATGAAGTTTCTACTCATGTTTCCTGAACATGAGATTTTCTTTAATATTTCCTGTGGCGCAGGTCAGCACTGAATTTCTAAATGACTGAATTTCACCTGTTCCATGGTGCACAGAGGTCAGCTATGACCTCTCACCTCTGTGGTGGTTACAGGTTGTCTGTGACCTCTCACCTCTGTGGTGGTTACAGGTTGTCTGTGACCTCTCACCTCTGTGTGGTTATAGGCCGGCTGTGACCTCTCACCTCTGTGGTGGTTACAGGTTGTCTGTGACCTCTCACCTCTGTGTGGTTATAGGCCGGCTGTGACCTCTCACCTCTGTGGTGGTTACAGGTTATCTGTGACCTCTCTCCTCTGTGGTGGTTACAGGTTGTCTGTGACCTCTCACCTCTGTCCATGCAGGTGCCTGATTCACTAGTGGCCAGGCCCCTATGTGCTGCTCAGGATACTTTATTTCTGGTCCAGTCAGTCATCTTCTCTGGCTTGGTGTCTATGTCTATTCCATTGTTCTTCAGAGCTTTCCCCAGAGAAGCTCACTTGAGACCTTTTTTCACATGGGCTTTGCCACAGCTTTGTGACTGTTTAGTGTGTAATTATAACAGCTGACTTGCTATTGTGCTTACCATTTAGCGTCCAGTCACTGACGGGTCAGCTGACGTTGGCTGTTCTGCATTGAAGGTCTGGTTACTTTTGACTGGGTGCCAGGCATTTGAACTTTACCTTGTTGGGTGATAAGTCTTTACTTTTCTGTGAGAAGTTCTCAGCCTTGTTGTGGAGCACTAAGTTGCCTGGAAGCAGAAGCAGTCTGGTCCTTTCAGGAGCCCAGGAGCTGGCCCCTCTAAGGTGTGGGTGAGTGGGAACCCTCCTCAGGCTTGGAGGCTCACCCAAGTCTGAGTGGGCCGTGGACTTGCAGGTACGTGCAGCACTACGGCCTGGCCAGTGCCTGTGACCACATAGAGTGGGTGTTGAAGAATGTGGCCGTGAAACTGGGGAAGACCCGAAGAGTGAAAGTGCTCACAGGCACAGGTGAGTGAGCTGCACTGTGTGGCATGGGGCCCTTACTCTGTCACCTGTTGGAACCCTTACCCTTTCTGGAGGACAGGAGTGAGACACGGAAGGGAACCGGTGGGCAGCTGTCCTGGTATTAGAGTGTGGGAAGGGGAACTATGGAAATTTCTAGGGAGGAAGGACTTTGTAGTGTATACTTCAGAGTGTGGTCCTAACTCTGGACAGTGCTGGGTGGATATGATGCCTGCACTCTTCCTGAACATTCTCTGTTCCTCAGGTTTCACTGATGGAACCCTTAGTGGTCTCTTAGGCTGAGGCCGTCCTTAGAGACCTCTTTCTCATCAGACCCTCTGTCCTCAGGTAATGTTAATGTTATCCAGCCTGATTATGCCATGGCAGCCCGAGACTTCCTCCGGACCTTCCGCAGTGGGCTGTTGGGCCAAGTGATGCTGGACCGTGATCTTATGTCTGCTTGCTGATGATGCTGACCCCTGAACTGGCTGGCTGGAGAGTGGTCTTCTGCATCCTCCATGGAACTGCAGCTGGAGTGTTTAAAGCTTGGAACTATTCCCCTATCCAGAGGCTATATGTGACTCAGGCCCCCGCCCCAAAGGGCACTATATTCTTTTGTCCACTAGAGCCTGGTCAGTCCTGGTTACTACCATGGGATCTCAGGAATCCTGTATAAATGGCTTGGTCAGGAGGTTTTCTCTTAGTCTCAAGGAGAGGTTAATGCTATCTTAGAGGAGTCAAAGCAATAATCTGTAATTTTAAAAAATGGATTAAAAAGACTTTAAAACATATTCCTCTGGTTGTTTCTCATTTAATTAATTATGTTATGTTATTTTGAGACAATGTTTCATTATGTGGCTTGGCCTGGTCTCAAACACGCATTCCTCCTGCCCCAGCCTCTTGAGTGCCAGGATTATACAGGTGTGTACCATGACACCAGATTAAATGGCCTATTTTCTGATGGCTTTTCTGTTGTGCACTTAGTACTTTGAGCCCATAAGTTAAGTCCCCTCCCACCAGTGAACGCTGGGAATTGGTAGATTAGGGACTAGGTTCCTAATTCAGATTGTCAGGTGTCTCAACATCCTGCAATGAGGAAGAAGCTTGCTACCAGTAGAGGGCTTTGTTTCACAATGAATTCTTTACTGATACATGTGTGCACAGACATCAACGAGAGGTTTGGAATAGAAAAGCCCAGGAATGTCCTCTCCCCTTGTACTTCAGAGCCTGTCCATCGGGTGTAGGCTCAACTTCCCACAGGCCAGAGAAGCACTGGAAGGGGACCACCATCTAGCCATTGGAACCATGGTGCCTGCAGGATGTGGTGCAGAGGGTACCCCAGCATGGTTGACCTCCATATGCCTGTAGGCATCTAAAGGGCGTTGCTGCCAGCAGCTTGCTGTCTAGAAAGAAAAAGGGAAGGGGACTGGTTGGTACAGACAGGAGGTACTATTGGACCAGCTGGGCTGCACCTGCTCAGAAGTTCTAGTTTCTTCTGTCCAGTATTGACATGGCCTTCCCATAGTTGCCTGAACCAGTGCTTGGATGCTCAGTGGGCTCTCTGCTTCTTGTGGATGGCTGATAACAGGGGCTAGTCTTTCACTGTTGCCTCTTGTTGTGACTGCAGTATAAGCCGCCTCTGAGACTCCTCAGCATCTTATGGTTCCTGCTGTGGAGAAGGTATTCGGAGATGTGGCTGTGCCAAGTGCTAAATGCTCTGGAGAAGTCAGATTGGTGTGTGAAATGATAATTAAAAGGTGATGTTTCCATTATGTCCAGAACTAACACATGGTACTCTGGTAGGTGAAGCTCTGGTCCACATAACCCATCCTCATAGGTGTTTGACAAGCTGAATGGGCTCTAGTGGGTCTCCCTATACCAGACTTGATGGTACTTGCCTTTGAGGCCCTGAGTGGACTTGGCCCTTAGCTTGCTGGTCTTGGTATTGAGCTTTGTCTGTAAGGGACAGAGAAGCATCCGGCTGGCTGTGCCTAAGAGCACCGGCAGTGTGGATAGAGGGTGCAGGGAGCTGCATCCTGCAACTTGTTGGTCAAGAAAATGTTTGGCTGGAGTCCTGCCAATAGCCTTGAAACCTGTACACTTAACAAGAGGTTTGCCAGGCTAGCATTGCGTATCCTGACTGAGCCCAGAGACCTATCACTCCATGGGGCAAGGATGTGCTGGTGGACCCTGGAGCAGCAAGGAGCCAGTCTGCCCAAAGGTAGATCCACGTGAGGACTGCAGTGCATCTCTTTAAGGCCACCCTGGCCATCAGCTCTGTTCCAGGATGGATATAGATGGTCAGAAAACTTCTAGTAGTGTCAGCCCACACTCACGACCCGCTGAGGCTGGCTTTGCTGTGTCTGTTTGCTTTCCTCAGGCAGCAGTGGGCCTGAAGAACTGTTGCCTTCTCCAGCGTGCAGGCTTCCAGTTGCCAATTGTGCCATACCCTCTTACCTTCCTGGACCATCTGTTTCCAAGGGAGGGGATCTCCTAACCCAAGATGCTGTTATCTACCAGCATTGTGGGAATCTTGTAGTTTGGATCATGTACAAAGAGGGCTGCAGCAGGATTGGTATTGTATCCAAGTGACTCTCACTTGTGAACCTAAAGTTCAAAGGAAATGGAATGTTTCCAAATGTGGAACCCCTACCCTCAGTGGATCTTAGAGCAGTTAAGTAGTCCTATGACCAAGTGACTCCAAGGGGGGAACCCTTCTGACAGGTCTCTTAGGCAGTCCTCAATGAAGAAACACTATGGTGGCCTTGGTAGCATGTCCTAGGACCACAGTGGGTGTCCTGAGACAGATATTTTTTGCTCTGGATGTTCCTGAGCTGTGGCATCATTAGGACCTGCTCTGGGCAGGTGGTTAGCACCTGACATTTCTCACACTGCAGTCCAAGTGAATGTTCTCTTCACCAAATTGTGAAGTCCAGAGGGAAGTGGTCCATTCCTTCTGCTTTCATGGGAGGCCCAAGGGCTTTTGGGCTTTAGTGGCAGATCAGACAGGCCCACCTGAGGATGGCATCTTTTTGGTGGTTATTCATTTTTTGTGTCCAGGGCAAGCAGGCATGGCCCAGTACTTCCTCTTGGGCAGCTCTGGAGAGTGGAGGGCAGCCTGCCTTCCTGGCAGTGGAGCTGTTCCTGCCAGGGTGGAAGCTTGGGAGACTGGGATGGGCAAGAGAGTAGACATGTCCACAAATTGCGAGAGAGCTTGCTGTCATCTGGATTGGGGAACCAGTCAGCAAAAGGAAGTGACTTTCTGAGCTGGAGACCACTGGGATCTGGGTCGGAGTTCAGCCTGATCTAGGGCCAAAGTAGTTCTAAGGCACCAAGAGTGCCGCCCAGAAGTAAGCTGATACGTGGGCCGGGTGTGGACCCGGAGCCCGAAGTCCAAGCCCAGTAGCTGTAGACTCCTCGGTCAGTTCCGTTGCCTCCAGTTGCCCCGTTTTCATCGTCCTCCAGGCCTAGCTCTCCAGGCCCCGAGGTCCTCCTCCAGCCAGAGCCGGTGGCAAGGCCCGCAGCCACACCCGCCGCAGCCCCTGCGGCTGCCCCTGCAGCCGCCACTCGCAGAGAGGAGCCGTAGCGGGGTGCTGGCCGCACGCGCACTCTTGATGCCCCGCGCGCGCCTCCGCGTACCCCGCGGGCGCTGCCTCGAGCGCCTCCGCGGCCACCCTTGGCCGAACAGCTGTCACAGAGGAAGGCGGCGGCCAGCAGCAGAGCCCAGCACGTGGCAGCAGTCCAGTTCATCCTACTAGGCAGAATCTGTGAGAAGAGGGTGGAAGGGGCTTCAGCTTCTGTGAAGGGGTGGAGCTTGGCTTAGGGCCTGGGCGAGGGGGTGTCAGGGCCTGGGAATAGGCTCATCAGTCTGAAGGCAGACCGAGCCTCTGATTTTGTGGTGATGTGACAGAGGGCGCCCAGCATTTTGGAGGGCAGTGGCCTCAGGGCTGGGCAAGGGATCTTTTAGCCTCCTGCACTAGGACTTTGGTTTGGGTTCCTGCTATGTAACCGGGTGGCGATGGGGTGGGGTGAAAGGGTTCAAACAACAGGGCGGCCGTTTTACTGTTGTGATAGGGTGGAGGTGGGGTTTGCTGAGCTCCGTCGGTGGGGCTCAGGCTTTGGGGGCAGGGGTACGAATCCCTTGCTCTGCACACGGGTCTCTGGAAGGGCTGGGGATGGATTAGAGTATGGAGGACGCTAGTTTGGAACCGAGAGCCCTCAATACACTCAGATTAGTGTGACTTGCTCTGGCATGCCAGATCTCCTGATGTCTCTCGCTTGAGCCTTTCAGCCAGGGGTTGCGGCTGCACGCACTGCACTGGTGGTGGTGGTGGGGAGCACAATCCGTATCCATGATTCCTTGCAACGCAAACAACCAGCGCTGGGCAGGCCTGGACCCTAGGTAGGTCTTTCTCTTCCCCGCCCCACTCCACCCTTCCCGGGTTTGCTCAGGCCAGCAGTCCGGGTAGGGCACTGATCAGGATAGGTTTGGACTGGTTGTGGACCGGCAGTCTGGGCTGCGGCTCCATCCTCCTCAGATCCTCTCTCCCCGCCCCCCCCCCAATCTTTTCCTCCCTCCCAGCCTCACTCGGTTCATCCACCTCCCCGACTTACTGGTCACAGGCCTAGGTCGGAACAGCGCATAGGGACCGTGGGCCGTCAAGCGGAAAGGTGCGGCTGCAAGGACCCTCTTCCTGAAGCAGAGCTCACGACTGGATTTTGCTGAAGCCTCCGCCTGAAGATGAGGGGCGGGCTGCCGCCGAGGCTCAACCCCGGGAGACGCCGAAGGGAGGAGGTACTGCAAGCTCAGACAGGCACAGCCCCAGCCCTTCTGTTGCCCGGCCCCCGTCCTAGCTGCTCTGCATATCGCTTCCTTCCACCCCGTTTTCCCCCCCACCCCCCAACCCTGCGCTATCTCTCATTTCCCCATGTCCACTAGCCCCACAGCCCAGGACATCCTGTGCGTTCTTGACCCTGTCGCTCCAGCATGGCCTCTGCTTCTCTGATTCTCCCTACCTGCCTGTCTCATTAATTTCCTACCTGAGCTTTTTTTTTTTTCCTTTGGTGGTGGTGGTGGTGGGGCGGGGGTTGGGAAACTTTTAATGATTGCTTCTGGTTCCATAGGGGTTATAGGTCTATTTAAATTGTTTATCTGGTCTTGATTTAATTTTTTTTAATTTTTTAATTTTAATTTTAAATAGCTTGTTTTACATGTCAATCCCAGTTCCCTCTCCCTCCCCTCTTCCCGCACTCCCCTTCCCCCCCACCCTCCCACCCTATTGCCAAATCCTTCCACACAGGGGATATCTAGAGTCTGTCATTTTACTCTTGGTAGGGTCAAGGCACTCCCCTAAGAGTCCAGGCTGAGAGAGCATCTCTCTTTGTGCTATAGGCACATGAAGACAGTTTGCATACCAGGGATAGACACTGATCCACAGCTCAGGGCCCCATAGGTTGCCCAGGCCTTCTCACTGACACTCACATTTGGGGGGTCCAGATCAGTCCCATGCTGGCCTCCCCACTGTCGGTCTGGGGTCCAAGAGCACTCCCCTGTTCAGATCAGCTGTCTCTGCTGGTTTTGCCAGCCCATTCTTTGCCAATTTGCTCATCACTCCTCTCTCTCTGTCACTGGGTTCCTTGGGTTCAGTTCAGTGATTAGTTGTGTGTTTGCCTCTGCTTCCATCAGTCACAGGATGAAGGCTCCCGGATGGTTATAGACATCAAGTTCATTATCAGGAATGGGCATTCGAGGTGGTCCCTCCACTATTGCTTAGCTTGCCAATTGATGTTATACCTTTAGATCACTCGAGGTCACTCTGGTGCCTGATCTGTCTTCGATCCTATGATTCCCTCTTCCCCCTATTCTACCCCCACCCCCTCAACTTCCTGTTCCCCCATGACCAACTCCCTTCCTCTTTACCCCCTCTATTCTTCCCAGGTCCCACTCCCCCCACCCTCGCCGTGTTCCCATCCATTCAGGGGATCTTGTCTCCATCCTCTTCTCTTGGGTACTATGCATATATGCATATTTTTTAGGTTCTTTCCTGTTTCCCAGACTCTCTATCTGTGGAAGTGCAGACTGGCACTATCCTGATCCATATCTAAAATCCATATATGAGTGAGTACATACCATGTTTGTCTTTTTGTGACTGGGTTACCTCACTCATGATGGTTTCTTCCAGTGCTATCCATTTCCCTGCGAATTTCAAGATTCCAATGTTTTTTTCTGCTGAGTAATACTCCATTGTGTAAATGTACCACATTTTCTCTATCCACTCTTCAGTTGAGGGGCATCTAGGTTGCTTCCAGTTTCTGGCTATTACAAACAATGCTGCTATGAACATAGTGGAGCAGATGCCCTTGTAGTATGAACCTGCCTCATTTGGATAAATGCCTAAGAGTGGAATTGCTGGGTCTAGTGGTAGATTAATTCCCATTTTCCTGAGGAATCTCCATACTGATTTCCAAAGAGGCTGTATGAGTCGGCATTCCCACCAGCAGTGGAGGAGTGTTCCTCTCTCTCCACATCCTCTCCAGCATAAATTGTCTTCGGTGTTTTTGATTCTAGCCATTCTGACAGGAGTAAGATGGTATCTCAGAGTCGTTTTGATTTGCATTTCCCTGATGGCTAAGGATGTTGAGCACTTTCTTAAGTGTCTCTTGGCCATTTTAGCCTCCTCTACTGAGAATTCTCTATTTAGCTCTGTACCCCACCTTTCAAGTGGATCCTTTGGTGTTTTGGAGACTTGTTTCTTGAGTTCTTTGTAAATTTTGGAGATTAGCCCTCTGTCAGATGTAGGGTTAGTGAATATCTTTTCCCATTCTGTGGCCTGCCTTTTTGTCTTTTTGATTGTGTCCTTTGCCTTACAGAAGCTTTTTAGTTTCAGAAGGTCCCATTTGTTAATTGTCGATCTCAGTGCCTGTGCCACTGGTGTTATCTTTAGGAAGTGGTCTCCTGTACCAACTCGTTGAAGAGTATCTCCCACTTTCTCTTCTAAAAGTTTCAGTGTGGCTGGATGTATGTTGAGATCTTTGATCCATTTGGACTTAAGTTTTGTACAAGGCGATAAACATGGATCTATCTGCAGTCTTCTGCATACCAGTACCCAGTTATGCCAGCACCATTTGTTGAAGATGCTTTCTTTTTTCCACTGTACAGTTTTAGCTTCTTTGTCAAAAATCAGGTGTTCATAGGTGTGTGGGTTAAAATTAGGGCTTTCGATTCGGTTCCATTGGTCTACCTGCCTATTTTTGTGCCAATACCAAGCTGTTTTCAGGACTATAGCTCTATAATAGAGCTTGAAGTCAGGTATGGTGATGCCTCCTGAAGTTCCTTTATTGTATAGGGATGTTTTGGCTATCCTGGGCCTTTTGTTTTTCCATATAAAGTTGATTAATGTTCTTTCCAGGTCCTTGAAGAATTGTGATGGAATTTTGATAGGGATTGCATTGAATCTATAGACTGCTTTTGGCAAGATTGCCATTTTTATTATGTTGATCCTACCAATCCAAGAGCATGGGAGATCTTTCCATTTTCTGGTATCTTCTTTGATTTCTTTCTTCAAAGACACAAAGTTCTTGATATACAGGTCTTTCACTTCCTTGGTTAACATTATCCCCAGATATTTGATGCTGTTTTTGGCTATTGTAAAAGGTGATGTTTCTCTGATTTCTTTCTCAGTCACTTCATCATCTGTATATAATAGGGCCACTGATTTTTTTGAGTTTACCTTGTATCCTGCCACATTGCTGATGAAGGTGTTTATCAGCTCTAGGAGTAACCTTGCGGAGTTTTTTGGGTCACTTATGTAAACTATCATATCATCTGCAAATAGTGAAAGTTTGACTTCTTCTTTTCCTATTTGTATCCCCTTTACTCCTTTTGTTGTCTTATTGCTGTAGCTAGAACTTCAAGTACAATATTGAAGAGATATGGAGAGAGTGGACAGCCTTGTCTTGTTCCTGATTTTAGAGGAATTGCTTTGAGTTTCTCTCCATTTAGGCTGATGTTAGCCGTTGGTTTACTGTATATTGCTTTTATAATATTCAGGTACGTTCCTGTTATCCCTGATCTCTCTAGGACCTTTATCATGAAGGGGTGCTGGATTTTGTCAAAGGCTTTTTCAGCATCTAGTGAAATGATCATGTGGTTTTTCTTTCGCAGATTGTTAATATGATGGATTACATTGATAGATTTTCTAATGTTGAACCATCCCTGCATTCCTGGAATGAAGCCTACTTGATCATGGTGGATGATTTTTCTGATGTGTTCTTGAATCCGGTTTGCAAGTATTTTATTGAGTATTTTTGCATCAATGTTCATGAGGGAAATTGGTCTATAGTTCTTTTTCTTAGTTGTGTCTTTGTGTGGCTTGGGTATCAAGGTAATTGTAGCCTCGTAGAAAGAGTTTGGCAGTGAGCCTCCTGCTTCTATTGTGTGGAATACTTTGACGAGTATTGGAATGAGCTCTTCTTTGAATTTCTGGTAGAATTCTGCACTGAAGCCATCTGGGCCTGGGCTTTTTTTGTTTGGGAGACTTTTGATGACTGCTTCTATTTCATTAGGGGTTATAGGTCTGTTTAGATTATTTATCTGTTCTTGATTTAGTTTTGGCAAGTGATATCTATCCAGGAAATTGTCCATTTCCTTTAAATTTTCAAATTTTGTGGAGTACAGATTTTCAAAGTATGCCCTGATGATTCTCTTGATTTCCTCAGAGTCCGTTGTTATGTCCCCTTTTTCATCCCTGATTTTGTTAATTAGCATGTTCTCTCTCTGTCTCTTTGGTTAGTTTGGACAGAGGTTTGTCTATTTTGTTGATTTTCTCAAAGAACCAACTCTTTGTTTCATTGATTCTTCTCAGTGTTTTCCTGGTTTCTACTTGATTGATTTCAGCCCTCAATTTGATTATTTCCTGGCGTCTGCTCCTCCTGGGGGAGTTTGCTTCTTTTTGTTCTAGAACATTCAGCTGTGCTATTAATTCTCTAGTATGACTGTTCTCCAGTTTTTTCATGTGGGCACTTAGTGCTATAAACTTTCCTCTCAGCACTGCTTTCAAAGTGTCCTATAAGTTTGTGTATGTTGTGTCTTCATTCTCATTGAAATCGAGGAAGTCTTTAATTTCTTTTTTTATTTGTTCCTTTACCCAGGGATGGTGCAATTGTGCATTGTTCAATCTCCATGAGTTTGTAGGGTTTCTGTGATTTGTGTTATTGTTGAATTCTAATGTTAATGCATGGTGGTCTGATAAGATGCAGGGGTTATTCCAATTTTTTTGTATCTGTGGAGATTTGCTATGTTTCCTATTATGTGGTCAATTTTAGAGAAGGTTCCATGTGGTGCCGAGAGGAAGGTATATCCCTTTGTATTTGGGTGGAGTGTTCTATAGATGTCTGTTAAACCCAGTTGGGTCATAACTTCTATTAATTCTTTTGTTTCTTTGTTAAGTTTCTGTCTGGAGGTCCTGTCTAGCGGTGAGAGCGGAGTGTTGAAGTCTCCTACTATTAGTGTGTGAGATTTTATGTGCATTTTGAGCTTTAGTAATGTTTCTTTCACGAATGTAGGTGCCTTTGTATTTGGGGCGTAGATGTTTAAAATCGAGACTTCGTCTTGATGTATTTTTCCTTTGATGAATATGAAGTGCCCTTCTTCATCTCTTTTGATTGATTTTAATTTGAAGTCTAATTTGTTAGATATTAGGATTGCTACGCCCGCTTGTTTCTTGGGGCCGTTTGATTGGAAGATCTTTTCCCAGCCCTTTACTCTGAGATAACGTCTGTCTTTGGTGTTGAGATGTGTTTCTTGTATGCAGCAGAAGGAAGGGTTCTGTCTTCGTATCCATTCTGCTAGTCTGTGTCTTTTTATAGGCAAGTTGAGGCCGTTGACATTGAGGGATATTAATGACCATTGATTGGTGATCCTTGTTTGCGCTTGATTTATTGTTAGTGAAGTTATTTTGTGTAGTTTCTCCTCCCTTTTTCTTTTGGTGTTTTGTAAAGTATGATTATATATTGCCTGTGTGTTTGTGAATGTAGTTATCTTCCTTGGCTCTAGGTTTTCCTTCTAGCATTTTCTGTAGAGCTGGATTCATGGATACGTATTGTTTAAATCTGGCTTTGTCATGGAATATTTTGTTTTCTCCATCTATGGTAATTGAGAGCTTTGCTGGATATAGTAGTCTGGGCTGGCATCCTTGTTCCCTTAGCGTTTGTAGGACATCTGACCAGGATCTTCTGGCTTTCATCGTTTCCATTGAGAAGTCAGGTGTAATTCGGATAGGTCTGCCTTCGTATGTTACTTGGCCTTTTTCTTTAGCTGCTCTTAATATTTTCTCTTTACTCTGTAGGTTTGATGTTTTGATTATTATATGGCGAGGTGACTTCTTTTTCTGGTCAAGCCTATTTGGTGTTCTGTAAGATTCTTGTACTTTCATAGGCATATCTTTCTTTAGGTTAGGGAAGTTTTCTTCTATGATTTTGTTGAATATGTTTTCTGTACCTTTAAGTTGAAGTTCTTCACCTTCTTCTATACCTATTATTCTCAGGTTTGGCTTCTTCACGGTGTCCCATATTTCCTGGATATTTTGTGTTAAGGATTTGTTGGTTTTGAGATTTTCTTTGGTTGACGACTCTATATCCTCTAATGAGTCTTCAACACCTGAGATTCTCTCTTCTATCTCTTGTATTCTATTGGTGATACTTGCATCTGTAGTTCCAGACCGTTTACCGAGCTTTTCTATTTCCAGCATCCCTTCATTCTGTGTTTTCTTTATCGTTTCTATTTCAGCTTTCAATCCTTCAACTGTTTGAGCTATTTCCTTAATTTTCTTGGTTGTTTTTTCTTGGTGCTCTTTAGATTCTTTGAGAGATTTGTTTATTTCTTGAATTTTCCCCCCCATTTCATGGATTTTTTTGTTTGATTTTTCTTCTATTTCTTTAAGGGATTTCCTCGTTTCTTCTTTGAGGGTCTCCATCATCTTCATGAAATAATTTTTAAGGTCTGTCTCCTCTTCTTCATCTATGTAGTGCTTTTCGGGTCTTGCTGGTGTTGGATCCCTGGATTCTGGTGGGGTCATGTTGGTGTTTCTATTGCTGAGTGATCTCTTATTCTGTCTTCTTCCCATCTCTTCTTCCAGTGGGTGCTGGTGGGGTCTTTCCGTCTCCACTGGTCTCCTTCCTTACTGCAGCTGAAGCTGGGGATGCTGAAGCTGGACTCGCTGGGGTTGGGGTCTTGGAGGGGCTGATGTCTTTCCTGTGTGGGCGGCTCTTCTGGAAGCCGGGAGCGGCCCCGAAGATGGAGGGGGATGTGTGATGGGCGGGCGGTCCCCGCTGGAGACCCAATCTCACCTGAAGCTGGGCTCCCTGGGGTTGGGGTCTTGGAGGGGCTGATCTCTTTCCTGTGTGGGCGGCTCTTCTGGAAGCCGGGAGCGGCCCTGAAGATCTTGATTTAATTTTTATGTGTAGAACCTATCCAGAAAACTGTCCATTTCTTTAAAATTTTCCAGTTTTGTGGAGTATAGGTTTTTGAAGCATGATCTGATGATTCTCTGGATTTCTTCAGTGTCTGCTGTTATGCCCCCCCTTTTCAATTCTGATTTTGTTAATTTGGATATTCTCTCTCTGCCTTTTGGCTAGTTTGGATACAGGTTTGTCTATCTTGTTGATTTTCTCAAAGAACCAATTCTTTGTTTTATTGATTCTTTCTATTCTTCTCTTTGCTTGTATTTTATTGATTATTTCCTGTCGTCTACTCTTCCTGGGTGAGTTTGTTTCTTATTGTTCTAGAGCTTTCAGGTAGTTTGTTAATTCACTAGTGTGGGATTTCTTTAACTTCTTTATGTAGGCGTTTAGTGCTATGTATTTTCCTTTTAGCACTGTTTTCATAGTGTCCCATAAGTTTGAGTATGTTGTACATTTATTTTCATTGAATTCTAGGAAATTTTTAATTTCTTTCTTGACCCAGTTGGGCATTATTCAGTTTCCATGAGTTTGTAGGCTCTCTAGAATTTGTGATATTGTTGATTTCTAACTTTAAGCCATGGCGACCCAAATCTCTCTCTGTGGAGATTTGCTTTGTGACTGAGTATGTGGTCAGTTTTAGAGAAGGTTCCTTGGGGTGCTAAGAAGAAGGTGTGTTCTTTTGTGTTTGGGTGCAATGTTCTATAGATGTGTGTTAAGCCCATTTGAGTCATAATGTCTGTTAGATCCCTTATTTCTTTCTCTGTTGATTTTCTGTCTGGAAGACCTGTCCACCTGTGAGAGTGGGGTGTTGAAGTTTCCCACTATTAGTGTGTGGGGTTTGATGTGTGATCTAAGCTTTATTATTGTTTTTTTTTTAAATGTGGATGCCCCTGTATTTGGGCCATATATGTTCAGGATTGAGACTTCTTTTTGATGGATTTTTCCTGTAACGAATATGAAATGTCTTGCATCGTCTCTTTTTTTGGTTACCTTTAGTTTAAAGTCTATTTTGATAGATATTAGGATAGCTACACCAGCTTACTTCTTAGGTCCATTTGCTTGAAAAATATTTTCCCAACCCTTTACTCTGAGGAAATGTCTGTTTTTGAAGTTGAGATGGGTTTCTTGTGTGCAGCAGAAGGATGGATCCTGTTTTCATATCCTTTCTGTCACCCTGCATCTTTTTAAGGTGAGCTGAGTCCATTGATATCAATGGGATATAAGCGATGCCAATGACCAGTGATGGTTGATTCCTGTTATTTTTTGATGGTGGTGTGTGTGTTTCCTTTTTTTAAGATTTGCTGGTGTGGCATTATCTATTGTCTGTGCTTTTCTGGGTTGGAGTTTTCTTTCTAGTGCTTTCTGTAGGATTGGATATGTGGATAGGTATTGTTTAAATCTGGTTTTGTCATGGAATATCTTGTTTTCTCCATCTATGGTGTTGAAAGTTTTGCTGGGTATAGTAGTCTAGGTTGGCATCCACAATCCCTTAGAGTCTGCATAATGTCTGTCCAGGACCTTCTGGCTTTGAGAGTCTCCATTGAGAAATTGGGTGTTATTTTGATGGGTCTAACTTTATAGGTTACTTGGCCTTTTTCCTTTTCAGCTCTTAATATTCTTTATTTTGTATATTTTGTGTTTTGATTATTATGTGATAAGAGAACTTTTTTTTTCTGATCCAGTCTATTTGGTGTTCTGTAAGCTTCTTGTATCTTCATAGGCATTTCTTTCTTTAGCTTGGGAAAGTTTTCTTCTATGATTTTGTTTAATATATTTTCTGTGCCTATGAGCTGGTATTCTTCTCCTTCTTCTATCCCTATTATTCTTAGGTTTGGTCTTTTCATGGTGTTCCATATTTCCTGGACATTTTGTGTTATGACTTTGTTGCCTTTAATGTTTTGACTGATGAGTTTATTTCCTCTATTGTATCTTCAACGCCTGAGATTTTCTCTTTCATCTCTTGCATTCTGTTGGTTGGTTATGCTTGCATCTGTAATTCCTGTTTGTTTACCCAGATTTTCCTTTTCCAGAATTCCTTCCATTTGTGTTTTCTTTGTTGCCTCCATTTCACCTGTTTGATTTTTCCCCCCTTGGTTTTCTTGGCTTTATTGATGTCTTTCAATTTTTTGTTTGTCTTTCCTCCATTTCTTTTTTCTTTTGAAAATGTTAACATTTAATTAACCTCTCTGGGTGGTTCAAGCCACCAGGACACAGGCACCTCCAATACCCTTTATCTTCTCTTCAGCTCTCCTGCTGAAAAATTTGGCTTTCACAATGACAGGATGCTTAGGGAGCTTCCCCTTCCCCAGAAGTTAGAAGCGGCTCCCTGGCACAACATCAGAGATGGGAGCAGCTCCAGTCTTGTTCTTGGCAGCACTGACCGTGTCTGCTCACTGACCAGTGTCCACCACTTATCCAGGTTGACAGTCAGGCAGAAGCTCTGGTTCCTCTTTTAAGTGGTAATGCCTCATACCAGCTTTACCAAAGTAACCTAGATGGTATTTGTCAAAGTTGACCCTGTGGTGATGCATGCCTCCAGCATTCCCACAGCCTCCTGAATGCTTGCGGCGTTTACTAATGTGACTGTGGCCATGGCTCACATGGCCCCGGAGTTTCTGGGTCTTCCTCAGTCTGGATGACATGGCTGCAGTAGAAAAGAAAGAGCCCCTCCATTTCTTTAAGGGAATTCTTCATTTCTTCTTTAAGGGCCTCCATCATCTTGATCAAGGTTTTTTTCTTTTCTTTTTTTATTAATTTATTTTTTATACTCCAGATCAATTTTTTAAAAGATTTGTTTATTGATTATGTATACAGTGTTCTGCCTGCATGCCAGAAGAGGGCACCGGATCTCATTACAGATGGTTGTGGGCCACCATGTGGTTGCTGGGAATTGAACTCAGGACCTCTGGAAGAGCAGCCAGTGCTCTTAACCTCTGAGCCATCTCTCCAGCTCCCAGATCAAGTTTTTAAAGGTTGTTTTCTTCTGCTTCTTTTGTGTTGGATGTTTGGATATTCCTGATGTAGTGCCACTAGGTTCTGGTATTGCCATAGTGCTCTCCAGGTTGTTCAATGTATTCTTGTATTGGTGTCTATCCATCTCTTCTTCCTGTTGGTGCAGGCAGTGTCTTTGCCTCTTGATCCAATCATCTCAGTTCTCTCTCTCAGCCCTCTTGGTGCAGTAGATGTCTTTGTCCCAGGGAGCTGCTGAGGTTTCGATGGATAAATGGGTTTTGGGGACAGACTCTCAGTTCTCTCTGCACAGGAGATAGATGTCTGTGTTCCAGGGAGTATCCCTCAGTTCTTTCTGCACAGTGGATGTCTGTGTCCCAGTGGGCTGCTGAGGTCGTGGAGGACAGGTGGTTTTGGGGTGGAGTGGGCCTTGTAGATTACAGAGTCCTGTGGGGGCTGTCTGTGTAGCCTGCCTGCAGGGGTCTTTCCTGCTGCCCTGCTAGTGTGACTGAGATGGGTGGGGGGAGGGTCTGGGGTTTTGCCATGGGACTGAGGGCCTAGAAGTTGTGTGGTTCAGATAGGAAGCTGGTCACTCACCTCTCAGTCCTCTGTGTGCAGTATATGTCTGTGTTCCAGGGAACTGCTGAGGTCACCGGGCCCTCCCTGCCTTTGTAGGGTAAGTGCAATCTCAGTTCCAGGCAGCCATGAGGGTTTTCATCTGCAGTGGACTTGCTTTCCAAGACCCAAGATTACAGTCTGAGCTTCCAGGCAGCCCTGTTCTGGTTGAGGCTTAGTATAGAGCATTATGGGAATCCGAGGTGGATCCAGTGGTGAGGGGCAGGACCTGGAGAGGAAAGTGGTCCTGGCAATTTGGGCTCAGCAATCCCTGGTTAGTGTATGGAGCTCCTCTCTTTGAAGCTAGTGTGGTTTTAAGCTTCCTTTCATGTGCAGTTGAAAGACTGTAGCCCAAAGGCTGGCCAATGCCCTCTTTTAGTTCAGGCAGGGAGGGCTCCCAGGTGCTTCCCCCCATCCATACTTCATGGTGAAATGTAATGACAAACACAATTTATTAGAAGGTCAAGGCCCACTGTAACACACAAGTGTGGGAACACCAGACCTTGAGCAGAGACCCACTTCCCCTTCTGCCTGGGAGTAGGCAGCTGTGAGATAATGTTTAGTAAAAACATGTTTACTAAAAACAATACAATGCCAGGGGCAATACATTCCTGGAAAAGGCCTGCCCACGGAAACCACCCTGACCTCGACCTTGTCCAAAGACTAACTGTCTCTTCTGACACGCCCAGATCAGTTTTTGGTGTCAGAGCAGAGCCAGCCAGGGTAGAGGAGAGAGCAGAAGCTTCTCTGGTGGGAGCCTTTCTTAGGAAGTTTTCTTGAACCTTTTTGGGGCCTGCTTAAAGTTTTCTTTACATCGTTGAACAAGTCTCTGTGTTGTCAATCCCCGACACCCTCCGCACGTTCTCGGACACAGGCCGCGCAGCAGACGTGACACACAAGAATAAGGCCAAGGTATAAAAACAGAACACAAGAGATTTGAAGACCCAGAGGAAGTCAAAGCAAACACACACACACACCACAGTCATATACGCACACTCACACACACTCACACACACTCACACACATACACTCACACACTCTCTTACACACTCTCACACAACTCTCTTACACACTCTCACTCACACACACTGACTTGCACACACTCTCTCTCTCTCTCTCTCTCTCTCTCTCTCTCTCTCTCTCTCTCTCTCTCTCTCACACACACACAATGACCTGAGCAGACACGATATTGATAACTAAGAAGAGGATGCTGTAAAACAGGAATAAAAACAAGAAAGGAATTTTCAGGTCAGAACATATTGTTCCCCCAAAAGAAGAGAGGGTTTGAGTTTACAAAGCTAAGGCTGTATCCTTTGAAAGATAAAGACAGTGAGAGGAAAGGCCATCAACCCAGGGGGCCAGTTTTGGGTTCTGACACTTGAGGTTGTTCCAAGCATGAGAGTGGAGAAGAAAGAGAACAGTAGGAAACACAGAGGAGGGTGGCTCCCACTGCACCAGGTTGTGTGATGTGCACGGAGGCAAGAATAGCATCTAGGACCTGATGTTTGAATAGGCACGGAAGCTCTTAAATATTAGCAAAAAATTACTCTGCTGGGCACTAGAAAGCATTGTTACAGAGTAAAAATCTGTCAACACATGCTCCTGCTTGTGGACCAAGGAAGAAAAATGTCCTTAATTGTTTCAGAAGAGGAAGACAAAGTATTTGATTTCAGTCAATACCCCTCTATGGGGGTGGGGGGGGAGCCAAGAAAACTAGTCATGGGACTGAATTATTTACTTGAGGAAGGCTGTCCTAAACCCTGCAGCATGAACTACCATGTTTGTTTATTTGGTACTGCCATTTCACCCCATTTGTATGTTGAAACCTCATCCCAAGCACCTCAGAATGTGGCTGAATTCCACAATAGGATCTTTATGGCAGTAACAGGGTCACAGTCCAAGGGTATTAGGTCAAAAGTTGTACAGAGACAAAGGGACCATGTAAGGGCATGAGAGATGTGCATTCTTAAGGCAAGAAAAGGGGCCTCAGAAGACCCTACTTACCAAGGTAAAATAAAAATTAATTCTGTTGTTTAAACCACCTTGTTTATGGCATTTTATAATTGTACGAACAAGCTAAAAAAGAAACCTGGAGATTCTGAAGATGAAAAGGAATGACCAGGAATACCCAAGTGTAGGGATGTGGACAGTATCTTGATTATGTGAGCTTTCCCCTATACCCAAAATAACTTCTAGAAGACCAAGGAAGAGGGGCTCATGTAAGATACTAAAAGTTGGGCTGGAGAGATGGCTCAGCAGTTAGGAGCATTTGCTGCTCTTTTAGAGGACCTTGCTTCAGCTCCCGGCACCCATGTGGTTCCAGGGGATCTATCGCCCTCTTCTGGTCTCTATGGGCACCAGGCACTCACATGGTGCAAATACATGCATGCAGGCAAAACACTCATCTACATAAAATAAAGGCAAATAATCTTAAAGATACTAGGGATTTGTGTGTGGTGGTAGAAAGAATGCAGTCCAGTCTGGATAAGGGACACACAGAACAGTTCAGAGACCCAGGACACCATGCACTAACTCCTTGTCCACTGTGGCTCTTCATCTGTATCCCTTGTGACCACTCTTCTGTGCTGTCTGTGTGTGTATTCATTAGCCTGCAGGCACACATGCATAAGCAAGTGCACACGTGTACGTGGGAGACCAGACAAAAATCTCAGGTGTTCCTCAGGAGTAATCATGTGTTTTTGAGACAGGGTCTCTCACTATGCTGGAACTTGCCAAGTAGGCTGGGCTGTCTGACGAGGGAGGCCCAAGCACTTGACTTTCCCAGCACTAAGATTACAAGCATGTAGTACTATGCCTGTTTTTTTCTTTTGAATGTGGGTTTTGGGGATTTATGTGTCTCTTTGCAAGGCAAGCGCCTCACTGAGCAGACTCATCAGTCCTCTGTGATTGTTTTAATAAGCTGGCCCATATAAGCAACTGTTCCCCAGAGTTTAGTGAGCTCTCTAGCAAATGAGAAGATCCCCAGTAAGGGATTATGCAAAGCCCCATTTATAGCTGTTTTATGAGAAAGACAGGTAAAAATCCTTGGGCTTGAAGTTGGCTTCTGAATTGTGAGTGGCTCTCTGGGCATTCAGCTAAGATCTGTGGAATTGAGTATTCAGTGTCAGAATTGAACTGAATTAGAAGACCCTCTATATTAGTTGCAGAATTTCTTGACTGGTAAAGGGGGGCACTACCTTACACATTTGGTCCCAAGTGTGTTCTTTGATGACTGATTACTGTGAAAAAATTAGTTTTTTTTTAACCTAGGAAAAGAACAAAAGGAAAATTCTAGAATGAACAAAATAAAACCAAACACCCAGAATTTAGACGTAGTTGGAGAGAGACTTGAGAACCTGGAAGATTGGAAGAAAATGTCCAGAAAAGGGAGTATATAGCTCTGAATGTGAAGAGACAGAGGGATGCTGGAGAGATGGCTCAGAGGTCAAAAGCACTGGCTGCTTTCCCAGAGGACCCAGGTTCAATTCCCAGGACCTACATGGCAGCTCACAATTGTGTGTAACTCCAGACTTCAACACCCTCACACAGATATGTATGCAGACAAAACACAAATGCGCACATACAGAAAATATATTATAAAAAAGAGATGGAGGGCTATGGTAAGAAGATCTGGCACACACGAGGTTTTGGAGCAAACAAAGAGGAGAATAATGCAGATGCAGTATTTAAGAAAGTTATACAGGATATGTTTAAAAAAAACTGATGGTGATGCAAGCCATAAATTCTGGAAGTATTACAAACACCAAAGGCAGAAAATATAAAGCGAAACACACACTTAAGACAATTGCAAACCAAACAAGAAAAGCTCAAAAAATTATAGAACAAGTTATCTACAAAGTATAAAAGTTGTTGACAGCAGAGTTCTCAACAGAGAGCAGTTGGTGTGGCAGAAGCATGGTCTGTGCAATCCCTGCCTGGATCACAGAGCCAGCTGCAGAAGAATGGTCAGTAGTAGAGAGACAGTAGATAAAATCAGCACTGGAAGTATGCATTACACAGTTACCAAAAGGAAGATGATGCGGTTGTATTAAATCAAAGCAGAATTCAAACATTAAGTGTCAAGGCAGACAGACATACCAGAGACAGAGGCATGCTTCCTCATGATGAAGGGTTACATCTATGAAGGTGACAAAACAACCTAAGTATGGATGTACTTTGCTGCAATTTCAGAAGTACAAGGTAAAACATCAAGACACAGGCTACAAACACAACACAAACATTTACACAGACTTGCGGTATCTGTTAAATTCTTCCAAAGGCACAGGTGAGGTTCATCACTCTAGGTGGCTCTCATGAAGGAAAAGGACAACCACAAAACCAAGAAGGAACTTGGCCTGGCTAACAATGACAGCCGTCGGGAAGGTGAATGCTCGCATTACTGTTTCTGTCCTCATGCCCCACAGAAGTAAGAAAGGGCAGGTGCATGCTTGCCATTTACTCATCGTGCCTACCAAGCTTTGTGCAAGAAGATGTAATCAGCCACCCTTGTTTCTGAGAAAAGGGGCTTTCTGCATCTTCAGTAGCGCCGCCTGCCCTTGCTGGAACCCTTCTACCTACCTTATGCGAAGAAGGCCAATCCCACGGCCTCAGAAGTGGGGCATTCGAGGCTGGTCAGGGAAAGGACATAAAGCCCACATCCTGACAGTAGACAGGGAGCTTCCTTTGGACTCTGAACTGAGATTTTCAGAACAAAGGACTTGCCTGGACTGCTAACAAGAGTAGCAGTCTGTGGGTCAGGGCTAAGTTTCCCAGAAGAGTCTAGAGTCTCTAGGTCTCGGTCAGCTCCACTTGTTTGTTGCTGGCTAATGACTACATCGTGCTCTTAGATACTCTGAACTGTGGGGAAAGGACGGGCTTGTCCCCATTGACGAGGCAGAGCATAGCCTTGGGTGGTTGGTAGGCGTGTCTGAGAGCAGGGCAGGGGGATCTGCCGTTCCAGCACACCCAGCAACTGGCATTCAGGAGAACCTGGGGTTCTGGAAGAGCTTGGTAAGTGCTTCCCTGATGTCACGGTTCCTCAGGCAGTAGATTATAGGGTTCAGGAGGGGAGTCACTACCGAGTAGATCACAGATACCAGCTTGTTGAGGTCGAAGGAACTTATGGCATGAGGCCGGGCGTACATGAAGGTGGTGGTGGTGTAGAAGATTAAGACCACCACCAAGTGGGAGGCACACGTGGAGAAAGCCTTCCTGCGGCCTGCTCCTCCCGGAATCCTCAGGACAGTGGCAAGGATGCGGGCATAGGACACTGAGGTCACTATCAGAGAGGTTGCAAGTACTGCCAGAGCTGCCACAAAGTCCAGCATTTCAATGGCAGTGGTGTCTGAGCAGGATAGTTGCAGCAGGGGCGAGACATCACAGAAGAAGTGATTGAGGGCATTGGGGCCACAGAACCTGAGGCGGGAGATGAGAGCTGTGGACACAAAGGAGGCCAAGAAGCCCCCAAGCCAGGCACTGAGAGCCAGATGTAGGCACAGCCTTGAATCCATAATAGCTGGGTAGTGCAGTGGGCGGCAGATTGCCAAGTATCGGTCACAGGCCATAGCAGCTAGTAAGAAACATTCAGAGGAGCCCAGTGAAAGAAAGAGGAACAGTTGGGTGAGGCACCCTGAGAAGGAGATGGTTTTTACCCTTGCCAGGAGGCCAGCAAGCAGCTTGGGCACTGTGACTGTAGTGTAGAGGGTTTCCAGCACGGACAGGTTGGCCAGGAAGAAGTACATGGGTATGTGTAGCTGCCGGCTAGCACTGATGGTGCCCACGATGACCAAGTTCTCTAGGACAGTCACTGCATAGATGATTAGAAATAACCCAAAAAGCAGCCCTCGTAGGTGGCACAGTTCTGGGAAGCCCAGAAGAATGAACTCTGTCACCAAAGTGTAGTTGCAGTTGCTCATGGCCCTTTATAACTGGGAGGCCTCTTCTGAGCACCTTGGAACAGCAAGGACTCAAGTGCCCTGTGTGATGGGCCCAGGCCACTGTTCCATTGGCCAAAGATGTTGGAGGCTCTGCGGCTCCTGCTGGGGTCTCAAAGGCAAGGGCTACCACACTGTCCCAGGACCAACGGACTTCTCTGTGGCGACTCCCAGGGCCGATCAGCCTTGTTGGCAGGGAGAGGTCAGACAAGCAGGGAGGGCTTTCACTGTACTTTCAGGATCTGCTGAGATACTTACCCGCCATGGCCATCGTGAAGCTCACTTTCACATTTTACCAAGAGCTAACAGCTGAGTGATGGCCCAGGGTCTGTGGACATCAGTGTGAGCAGGAATACCCTTCTTACATATTTGTGAATGTGTACCACCCTCCTTGACCCAGTACACAGGTACGAACTCTCCTTGTACACACACACACTCCCTTCAGACACGTTATGCATACACATGCACACATGTACACACATGCACACACTATGTAACATGCACACATAAAGTTCTTTGCTTTGTCTTATATGCTGCTCAGAGGTTATAGAGTCTGGGTTTTGTGTGTTGTCTTGTCTGAAGACTCAGGTACCTTGGCGGTTGATGCTGTTTTCTGTGGCCAGGAGATCCCTCATGTCTTAAGGAGGTCAGACTGAAAAGCTACACCTCTACTAGTCACAGGACCATCCGATGGAGAAGGGCAGAGGATTGCAGAGGACATGGCTCATCCTACTTTGTAATGCTGTCTCCCTTTCTTCTCTTTTCCCCGAAACAGTCTCTGGAGCCCAGACTGGCAGCAAACTGAGTATCTTCCTGCATCAGTTTCCCAAGTACTGGGGTTACAGGTGTGTGAGTCCTTCTGACTTCACCCCCACATCTGATGCTTTAACATGGCCCAGACCCTGGTTAGCCAGAATTCATTTTTTCCCCCAAGGAGCAAATTTATTGTTGGAGAATGAATGGAAGGTGTTTCCCTTGGGGACACCTCTGTAGCTAGGTGTCTGAGGCAGAGGGGGGGGGGTGACCTGGGACAGAAGCCAGGCAGGGGTCCCCATGCAGTAGCACTTTATGGTTTTCTTGCTCATCTTGGAAGGGGTGCAGCCCCAGGCCCCTTGATCACATTTAGCAACAGACTGTCTGCTCCTGGACTAACAGAGAAGGTTGGTGGACAAGTGCAGTTCTTGGCACATTCAACAAGCAACACTTGCCACGCTTGGTTCTTACCTCCCGGGCTGGGAAGTTGGCTCTTCTGGTGAGGTGAATCCTCTGGAACCAGGTGGTGGCCCCTGGTGACTGCAGAAGCTGTAAATTGGCACTGGGGCCTGGAGTCAGGCTGAGGGAGGCTCCACAGCTCAGGATCTGTGGGAGTCCTGACTGGTGGGATGAGCTGAGTTGGGGAGGAGCCCAAGGGCCATCCCCAGTCTCTCATCAGCACCTCAGAGAGGGAGTGGGTCAGGAAAACAAGAGGGGGTACTGTTTGCAAGCTGATGGTGGGAGCCTGTCAGCCTGACCTCACACATGCTGGTGATGGGGTACCTGAGTACCATCTAAGCCAGTTGGCCTGGGACAGGTCTGGTGTCATGCAACTGGCCAGGCTTGTGGCAGCAGTTGGGGGCCTCTGGAAGGGCTTGCTTTCCTGGATCCTTTGTCTCAAGGTCTCAGGGAGCCAGGCAGGGTCCCTGCAGTGTCTCTGCTTCTCTTACTGCAGGTCTGGGGGAAGTGCTCATCATCTCACAGGGCCTGTTGCTTTGGGCCTCCATGGTCTTTATGCACTCCTTAGTGGCCTTCCTCTCCTGAGTCCTGAGGGCTGTAATTGTCCTCAGGACAATTTGTGAAGTTCTGTGGAGGTTCCTCCAGGCCCCAGGGGAATTGTGCTCAGCTGGGAAGCCTTCCTTCTTCTCTTCGGCACCAGGCTTCCCACAGGGTAGTCGACCCTAGAGAAGTGTGAGAATCAAGGCCCTTTCCCATCAGATCGCAGAGTGCCCCTTCCGTTTTATTCTCAGACAGCCATCTACCCTTCATTCATTTTATGAAGTGACAGGAAGAACACTCAACACAAGAAGAGAAAAATGGAAAATAACCCAAGCTCCCAGCTCCAGTCCCCTTCCCCGCAGAGGGGCTTCACTGCTTGACATAATTGACCTGTTGACAGCACATGACTTGGCTTTGCTTGCACAGCAGAGGGTGTTACTCTGTGTTGTCTTCCAGTTATTGCTGTTTTCTACCAAGAGTCCTATCCTTCCAGGTCACGCACTTCGTTTTACCTTGTGTGTTGTCCAAGGTGTGGTTGTAATACACTTGGGTGGTTTCTAGATTGTTGCTGTTGGGGACAGCACTGGGTGATATTCCAGCACACGGGTCCTGTTTACTGTCTGAATGTTGCTCTTGGATCCGGACCTAAGAGAGGGAGTATATGACTTGAACTTTGAACTTTTGCAAGAAAATGCCAGTCTTTTCTCCAAGTGACCACATTAGTAGTAGTGATAACATTAGACCACAAATCTACTATTGGTCCTTGCCCATGTGGCATGGCCAAATTCTGAACCTTTGCCAAATTAGTGTGTATGAAATGTTTCATTGTTTTGGGATTGGAGAGCTGGTCCTATGGTTAAGAGCACTTGTTGCTCCTGCAGAGGACTTAGGTTTGGTCCCCAGCACCTACATAGTGGCTCACAACTGAACCTCCAGTACCAGGAAATCAAATGCCCACAACGTACACATACATGAAGAAAAGAAACTCGTATAAGCAAAATAAGGCAAATAAATCTAAAAAATGTTTTAAAATGTGTCTCATTGTGGTGATTTATAAGTTCTCACTTCATGTTTTTGACTTCTGTCAGATGTCCCTTTTTTATCTTTTGCCCACTGCTTCCAAAGCTGTCTTTCCTCTTTTACTCATCATTTTTTAAGAGTTCATGTTTTTGAAGTCAATCTTTTTTTGTTAATACATTTTTTATTGACTCTTGGGGAATTTCATATCATGCACCCCATTCCCACTCAGTTCCAGTCATTCTCTGTCCAATCTCCACCCTTGTAGCCACCCCACTGTCAAAAAAGAAAAAAAGCTCAAAACAAAACACTTCATTCCTCTGTCTTTCCTATCTCTCCATCACATATTCATTTGTTGTAGTGGTCTTAGGACCTTCAGTGTGTCACACAGTAGACCCTTTTGCCCAAACAGCTTTACTTGTAAATGTTCATTGCAGTGAGTTGTTGGCCTGGTTAAAGGCCTCTGACTTCTGGCACACCGTCAATACCTGATCATCACCAAAACTTCTCTAGGATATCCTGCTGTTGCCCTGAGTCATGGAGATCCTATGGCCATGGTGCTTAAGGACAGGTCCCTCCATGTACTCCAGCAGGTCATAGCTGGGGTAGACGTTGGGGTGGGCCAACTCAAAGTCCTGGATGTGGGCCTGGGCAGTAGCTGAGTTGGTCAGTCCCAGCTTCCAGTGGGACCACTCCCCTCAGGTGAGGGTTAGGGCCAGATCTCCTGTGAGGAGCAGGGCCAACTCTCCCAAGCCCACCACTGGCACTAGCTCTCCATCACTCATTGTGAGGGATGGGTCCAGCTCTCCTGCATGCAGGGCCAGTTCTCCTAGGGGGGCAGTCTTTCCACTGAGGCAGAACCAGCTGTCTGGTGCCCAGACCTTCCAAGGCCAGCTTCCCATAGCCCCCATGGTAACACAGGGCACAGACATCAACACAGACCCTGGGACCACAGAATCAGACATGGCCCCGGGCCACAACTTGGGCCTGGGCATTACCATGACTCTGGTTGACTGTATAGGCCACTCAGTTCAGTATGGCTCTAATGGCAGCATGGCCCTCAGACATCAGCATGGCCTCAGGCAGTGGCCCAGTCCATGGGCATCTGTATAGTCATGGACATCAACACAGACCCTGGCTGCAGTAGGGCCATGAACCAAGACATGGCCCTTGGTAACCGCACAGGTCCAGACATCACATGGCACCAGCTGGCAGCAAAGGCCACCCATATTAACCTGTTCCTCACCACCGTTCTACCTCTCTTCACAGTGCATGGACTACAGAGCATGGACTACAGAGAATGAACTACAGAGAATGAACTACAGATCATGGACTACAGATCATGGACTACAGAGCATGGACTACAGAGCATGGACTACAGAGCATGGACTACAGAGCATGGACTACAGTGCATGGACTACAGAGCATGCAGTGCATGGACCACAGATCATGGACTACAGTGCATGGACCACATAGCATGGACTACTCCAGTTCTCCTTCTCTTCCATTTCTCCACCACATGCCTGTTCATCATAGTGGTGCCTGCCCAGCTTGTGACTGTCTTCTGCCCATGTAGGCTGCATGACACCAGGCGGCCTATGTGTCTGAAGGTTGTATTAGTTTACTTTTCTTGTCTCTGTGACCAAATATCTGACAAAACAAAACTTAAGGAGGGAAGGGTCTATTCTGGCTCAGTTCAGAGGAATGCAGTCCGTTATGGAAGGGAGTCATGATGGCAAGAACAGCTTGGATCATGGCATGGGCAAGGAAGCTCATCTGGCTTTCTCCCATTTTCCCTTTGATTCAGTGTGTAACCAGAGTCCATGCGATGCTGTCACCCATATTCCCTTTTCAGTTAATTCTCCTTGGGAAGGCCTACAAAACACACTTAGAGGTATGTCTTCTAGGTTAAGTTGACTATTTTAGTCAAGGTTTATATTTCAGAACTTTATAAGTCAACCTCAAACGAGTAACAATAACCAAGTCACACCTAAACGCTAAGAACCCAGTAATTTCTCAACCCTTGAGGCTGGTGCTTTAACAGTCAAAGTAATCCTGTGTGTGTGTGTGTGTGTGTGTGTGTGTGTGTGTGTGTGTGTGTGTGTGTGTGTATGTAAGCTGATAGTTTTAAGTTAGTCTACAAGACAGGGTACCTTAGTTGTTCCAGTTTGGTTCTGGAAGCTCAAAAGGTTCCTGGAGAGCTGCTGGTCCCTATGCCATGATGACAGCTGAGACATACTGGTTCTTCTGTCAGTGAAGGAATCAGCAGTAGCAGCAGCAGGGCAAATCAACTTGTGGCAAGAGGGACAATGGAGGAGCAAGCTAAAGCAAGATGCTCTTCTTCTGCCCTCACCATCCATCTACCTACCTATCTATCTATCTATCTATCTATCTATCTATCTATAATTTAAATTAGAACCAATCTTATTTTACATGTCAATCCCAGTTCCCCCTCCCATCCTCCCATGCCCCCCCAACCCCCATCCCATCCCTCTTATGCTCCATAGAAAGGGTGAGGCCTTCCATGAGAGATCATCAAAGTCTGTCATATCACTTGGGGCAGGGCCTAGGCTCTCCTCTGAGTATCTAGGCTGAGAGAGTGTCCCTCTATGGGGAATGGGCTCCTAGTGATTACTATATACACTAGGGATCTCAGTATATATCAGGGATAAATACTGTTCCACTATCAGAAGCCCTATAGACTGCCCAGGTCTCCTAACTGACAGCCACGTTCAGGGGGCCTGGTTCGTCCTATGATGGTTTCTGAGCTGTCAGTCTGGGGTCCATGAGCTCCCCCTTGTTCAGATCAGCTGTTTCTGTGGGATTCCCCAGCCTCGTCTTGACCCCCTTTGCTCATTCCTCCTCTCTCTCTACAACTGGATTCCAGGAATTCTGCTCTGTGTTTAGCTGTGGGTTCTTGCTTCTACTTCCATTAGCTACTGGATGAAGATTCTAGGATCCTCCCCACCATTTTTTTAATCATTTTTTATTTTAATTTTAAATAGCTTGTTTTACATGTCAATCCCAGTTCCCTCTCCCTCCTCTCTTCCCGCACTCCCCTTCGCCCCCTCCCTCCCATGCTATTGCCAAATCCTTCCACACAGGGGATATCTAGAGTCTGTCATTTTACTCTTGGTAGGGTCAAGGCACTCCCCTAAGAGTCTAGGCTGAGAGAGCATCTCTCTTTGTGCTATAGGCACATGAAGACAGTTTGTATACCAGGGATAGACACTGATTGACAGCTCAGGGCCCCATAGGTTGCCCAGGCCTTCTCACTGACACTCACATTTGGGGGGTCCAGATCAGTCCCATGCTGGCCTCCCCACTGTCGGTCTGGGGTCCAAGAGCACTCCCCTGTTCAGATCAGCTGTCTCTGCTGGTTTTGCCAGCCCATTCTTTGCCAATTTGCTCATCACTCCTCTCTCTCTGTCACTGGGTTCCTTGGGTTCAGTTCAGTGCTTAGTTGTGTGTTTGCCTCTGCTTCCATCAGTCACAGGATGAAGGCTCCCGGATGGTTATAGACATCAAGTTCATTATCAGGAATGGGCATTCGAGGTGGTCCCTCCACTATTGCTTAGCTTGCCAATTGATGTTATACCTTTGGATCACTCGAGGTCACTCTGGTGCCTGATCTGTCTTCGATCCTATGATTCCCTCTTCCCCTATTCTACCCCCACCCCCTCAACTTCCTGTTCCCCCATGACCAACTCCCTTCCTCTTTACCCCCTCTATTCTTCCCGGGTCCCACTCCCCCCGACCCCTCGCCGTGTTCCCCATCCATTCAGAGGATCTTGTCTCCATCCTCTTCTCTTGGGTACTATGCATATATGCATATCTTTTAGGTTCTTTCCTGTTTCCCAGACTCTCTATCTGTGGAAGCGCAGACTGGCACTATCCTGATCCATATCTAAAATCCATATATGAGTGAGTACATACCATGTTTGTCTTTTTGCGACTGGGTTACCTCACTCAGAATGGTTTCTTCCAGTGCTATCCATTTCCCTGCGAATTTCAAGATTCCATTGTTTTTTTCTGCTGAGTAATACTCCATTGTGTAAATGTACCACATTTTCTCTATCCACTCTTCAGTTGAGGGGCATCTAGGTTGCTTCCAGTTTCTGGCTATTACAAACAATGCTGCTATGAACATAGTGGAGCAGATGCCCTTGTAGTATGAACCTGCCTCATTTGGATAAATGCCTAAGAGTGGAATTGCTGGGTCTAGTGGTAGATTAATTCCCATTTTCCTGAGGAATCTCCGTACTGATTTCCAAAGAGGCTGTATGAGTCGGCATTCCCACCAGCAGTGGAGGAGTGTTCCTCTCTCTCCACATCCTCTCCAGCATAAATTGTCTTCGGTGTTTTTGATTCTAGCCATTCTGACAGGAGTAAGATGGTATCTCAGAGTCGTTTTGATTTGCATTTCCCTGATGGCTAAGGATGTTGAGCACTTTCTTAAGTGTCTCTTGGCCATTTTAGCCTCCTCTACTGAGAATTCTCTATTTAGCTCTGTACCCCACCTTTCAAGTGGATCCTTTGGTGTTTTGGAGACTTGTTTCTTGAGTTCTTTGTAAATTTTGGAGATTAGCCCTCTGTCAGATGTAGGGTTAGTGAATATCTTTTCCCATTCTGTGGCCTGCCTTTTTGTCTTTTTGACTGTGTCCTTTGCCTTACAGAAGCTTTTTAGTTTCAGAAGGTCCCATTTGTTAATTGTTGATCTCAGTGCCTGTGCCACTGGTGTTATCTTTAGGAAGTGGTCTCCTGTACCAACTCGTTGAAGAGTATCTCCCACTTTCTCTTCTAAAAGTTTCAGTGTGGCTGGATGTATGTTGAGATCTTTGATCCATTTGGACTTAAGTTTTGTACAAGGCGATAAACATGGATCTATCTGCAGTCTTCTGCATACCAGTACCCAGTTATGCCAGCACCATTTGTTGAAGATGCTTTCTTTTTTCCACTGTACAGTTTTAGCTTCTTTGTCAAAAATCAGGTGTTCATAGGTGTGTGGGTTAAAATTAGGGCGTTCGATTCGGTTCCATTGGTCTACCTGCCTATTTTTGTGCCAATACCAAGCTGTTTTCAGGACTATAGCTCTATAATAGAGCTTGAAGTCAGGTATGGTGATGCCTCCTGAAGTTCCTTTATTGTATAGGGATGTTTTGGCTATCCTGGGCCTTTTGTTTTTCCATATAAAGTTGATTAATGTTCTTTCCAGGTCCTTGAAGAATTGTGATGGAATTTTGATAGGGATTGCATTGAATCTGTAGACTGCTTTTGGCAAGATTGCCATTTTTATTATGTTGATCCTACCAATCCAAGAGCATGGGAGATCTTTCCATTTTCTGGTATCTTCTTTGATTTCTTTTTTCAAAGACACAAAGTTCTTGATATACAGGTCTTTCACTTCCTTGGTTAACATTATCCCCAGATATTTGATGCTGTTTTTGGCTATTGTAAAAGGTGATGTTTCTCTGATTTCTTTCTCAGTCACTTCATCATCTGTATATAATAGGGCCACTGATTTTTTTGAGTTTACCTTGTATCCTGCCACATTGCTGAAGGTGTTTATCAGCTCTAGGAGTAACCTTGCGGAGTTTTTTGGGTCACTTATGTAAACTATCATATCATCTGCAAATAGTGAAAGTTTGACTTCTTCTTTTCCTATTTGTATCCCCTTTACTCCTTTTGTTGTCTTATTGCTGTAGCTAGAACTTCAAGTACAATATTGAAGAGATATGGAGAGAGTGGACAGCCTTGTCTTGTTCCTGATTTTAGAGGAATTGCTTTGAGTTTCTCTCCATTTAGGCTGATGTTAGCTGTTGGTTTACTGTATATTGCTTTTATAATATTCAGGTACGTTCCAGTTATCCCTGATCTCTCTAGGACCTTTATCATGAAGGGGTGCTGGATTTTGTCAAAGGCTTTTTCAGCATCTAGTGAGATGATCATGTGGTTTTTCTTTGCAGATTGTTAATATGATGGATTACATTGATAGATTTTTCTAATGTTGAACCATCCCTGCATTCCTGGAATGAAGCCTACTTGATCATGGTGGATGATTTTTCTGATGTGTTCTTGAATCCGGTTTGAAGTATTTTATTGAGTATTTTTGCATCAATGTTCATGAGGGAAATTGGTCTATAGTTCTCTTTCTTAGTTGTGTCTTTGTGTGGCTTGGGTATCAAGGTAATTGTAGCCTCGTAGAAAGAGTTTGGCAGTGAGCCTCCTGCTTCTATTGTGTGGAATACTTTGACAAGTATTGGAATGAGCTCTTCTTTGAATTTCTGGTAGAATTCTGCACTGAAGCCATCTGGGCCTGGGCTTTTTTTGTTTGGGAGACTTTCGATGACTGCTTCTATTTCATTAGGGGTTATAGGTCTGTTTAGATTATTTATCTGTTCTTCATTTAGTTTTGGCAAGTGATATCTATCCAGGAAATTGTCCATTTCCTTTAAATTTTCAAATTTTGTGGGGTACAGATTTTCAAAGTATGCCCTGATGATTCTCTTGATTTCCTCAGAGTCCGTTGTTATGTCCCCTTTTTCATCCCTGATTTTGTTAATTAGCATGTTCTCTCTCTGTCTCTCTGTTAGTTTGGACAGAGGTTTGTCTATTTTGTTGATTTTCTCAAAGAACCAACTTTTTGTTTCATTGATTCTTCTCAGTGTTTTCCTGGTTTCTACTTGATTGATTTCAGCCCTCAATTTGATTATTTCCTGGCATCTGTTCCTCCTGGGGGAGTTTGCTTCTTTTTGTTCTAGAACATTCAGCTGTGCTATTAATTCTCTAGTATGACTGTTCTCCAGTTTTTTCATGTGGGCACTTAGTGCTATAAACTTTCCTCTCAGCACCACTTTCAAAGTGTCCCATAAGTTTGTGTATGTTGTGTCTTCATTCTCATTGAAATCGAGGAAGTCTTTAATTTCTTTTTTTATTTGTTCCTTTACCCAGGGATGGTGCAATTGTGCATTGTTCAATCTCCATGAGTTTGTAGGGTTTCTGTGATTTGTGTTATTGTTGAATTCTAATGTTAATGCATGGTGGTCTGATAAGATGCAGGGGGTTATTCCAATTTTTTTGTATCTGTGGAGATTTGCTATGTTTCCTATTATGTGGTCAATTTTAGAGAAGGTTCCATGTGGTGCCGAGAAGAAGGTATATCCCTTTGTATTTGGGTGGAGTGTTCTATAGATGTCTGTTAAACCCAGTTGGGTCATAACTTCTATTAGTTCTTTTGTTTCTTTGTTAAGTTTCTGTCTGGAGGTCCTGTCTAGCGGTGAGAGCGGAGTGTTGAAGTCTCCTACTATTAGTGTGTGAGATTTTATGTGCATTTTGAGCTTTAGTAATGTTTCTTTCACGAATGTAGGTGCCTTTGTATTTGGGGCGTAGATGTTTAAAATCGAGACTTCGTCTTGATGTATTTTTCCTTTGATGAATATGAAGTGCCCTTCTTCATCTCTTTTGATTGATTTTAATTTGAAGTCTAATTTGTTAGATATTAGGATTGCTACGCCCGCTTGTTTCTTGGGGCCGTTTGATTGGAAGATCTTTTCCCAGCCCTTTACTCTGAGATAACGTCTGTCTTTGGTGTTGAGATGTGTTTCTTGTATGCAGCAGAAGGAAGGGTTCTGTCTTCGTATCCATTCTGCTAGTCTGTGTCTTTTTATAGGCAAGTTGAGGCCGTTGACATTGAGGGATATTAATGACCATTGATTGGTGATCCTTGTTTGCGCTTGATTTATTGTTAGTGAAGTTATTTTGTGTAGTTTCTCCTCCCTTTTTCTTTTGGTGTTTTGTAAAGTATGATTATATATTGCCTGTGTGTTTGTGAATGTAGTTATCTTCCTTGGCTCTAGGTTTTCCTTCTAGCATTTTCTGTAGAGCTGGATTCATGGATACGTATTGTTTAAATCTGGCTTTGTCATGGAATATTTTGTTTTCTCCATCTATGGTAATTGAGAGCTTTGCTGGATATAGTAGTCTGGGCTGGCATCCTTGTTCCCTTAGCGTTTGTAGGACATCTGACCAGGATCTTCTGGCTTTCATCGTTTCCATTGAGAAGTCAGGTGTAATTCGGATAGGTCTGCCTTCGTATGTTACTTGGCCTTTTTCTTTAGCTGCTCTTAATATTTTCTCTTTACTCTGTAGGTTTGATGTTTTGATTATTATATGGCGAGGTGACTTCTTTTTCTGGTCAAGCCTATTTGGTGTTCTGTAAGATTCTTGTACTTTCATAGGCATATCTTTCTTTAGGTTAGGGAAGTTTTCTTCTATGATTTTGTTGAATATGTTTTCTGTACCTTTAAGTTGAAGTTCTTCACCTTCTTCTATACCTATTATTCTCAGGTTTGGCTTCTTCACGGTGTCCCATATTTCCTGGATATTTTGTGTTAAGGATTTGTTGGTTTTGAGATTTTCTTTGGTTGACGACTCTATATCCTCTAATGAGTCTTCAACACCTGAGATTCTCTCTTCTATCTCTTGTATTCTATTGGTGATACTTGCATCTGTAGTTCCAGACCGTTTACCGAGCTTTTCTATTTCCAGCATCCCTTCATTCTGTGTTTTCTTTTTCGTTTCTATTTCAGCTTTCAATCCTTCAACTGTTTGAGCTGTTTCCTTAATTTTCTTGGTGCTCTTTAGATTCTTTGAGAGATTTGTTTATTTCTTGAATTTTTTCACCCATTTCATGGATTTTTTTGTTTGATTTTTCTTCTATTTCTTTAAGGGATTTCCTCGTTTCTTCTTTGAGGGTCTCCATCATCTTCATGAAATAATTTTTAAGGTCTGTCTCCTCTTCTTCACCTATGTAGTGCTTTTCAGGTCTTGCTGGTGTTGGATCCCTGGACTCTGGTGGGGTCATGTTGGTGTTTCTATTGCTGGGTGATCTCTTATTCTGTCTTCTTCCCATCTCTTCTTCCAGTGGGTGCTGGTGGGGTCTTTCCGTCTCCACTGGTCTCCTTCCTTACTGCAGCTGAAGCTGGGGATGCTGAAGCTGGACTCGCTGGGGTTGGGGTCTTGGAGGGGCTGATCTCTTTCCTGAAGCTGGACTCCCTGAGGTTGGGGTCTTTCCTGAAGCTGGACTCCCTGGGGTTGGGGTCTTGGAGGGGCTGATCTCTTTCCTGTGTGGGCGGCTCTTCTGGAAGCCGGGAGCGGCCCCGAAGATGGAGGGGGATGGGTGATGGGCGGGCGGTCCCCGCTGGAGGCCCAATCTCACCTGAAGCTGGGCTCCCTGGGGTTGGGGTCTTGGAGGGGCTGATGTCTTTCCTGTGTGGGCGGCTCTTCTGGAAGCCGGGAGCGGCCCCGAAGATGGAGGGGGATGGGTGATGGGTGGGCGGTCCCTGCTGGAGACCCAATCTCACCTGAAGCTGGGCTCCCTGGGGTTGGGGTCTTGGAGGGGCTCCCCACCATTTTTTTAAAAGATTTATTTATTTATTATGTATACAGTGTTCTGCCTGCATGTATAACTGCAGGCCAGAAGAGGGCACCAGATCTCTATACAGACTGTTGTGAGTCACCATGTGGTTGCTGGGAATTGAACTCAGGACCTCTGGAAGAACAGGCAATGCTCTTAACCGCTGAGCCATCTCTCCAGCCCCCCTTCCCCATCATTTTTATCTGGGCTGCTGCCAGAATATGGCACCCACTATGGGAGTGGGTCTTCCTACATAGACCAAGGCTATCAGGACAGTTCTTGAGGCGACTCTCCCTACTCAAGTGATTCTAATTTGAGACAAACTGACATATAAAACAGCCATAAGAGTGACATTGGAGATTGATATTGCCTTGGAATTGAGCATTGACAAATACGTATAGGGTGGAACTCACACTCAACTTCCTTCACTGCAGAGGTACCCTGCATGCCCTTTCTCAGTTAAGTCTTAACGCATCACTTCTAGGTCACTGCTCCTGCCTTGTGGTTCAGTTTTGTTAACTCTGGCAGGTAATGAGAACAGAGTTACTCAGGGTCTTCTGTCTCTGGCTTCTGTTCATCATGCTTCATTTGATTATTATTTTTTTGGTGTGTGTGCATGTGCACGCACACACTTGTAGGTGTTTACATGCATAGTGTGAGGTTTAACAAGAGATCGAGATCCTGAGAGCCAAGCTGAGGCTAAACAGCAAAGCTTTATTTAGGGTATAAACTACCAGGCTGTCTCCAAGAGAAGGGAGAGAAGCTCAACAGAAGGGGGATGGTGCTATTATATATATATATATATATATATATATATATATATATATATATATATATGAGATGACACTTAATGAAGTGACTCATTATTGACATTCAGAGAACACTGGAGTGTTTAGTTGTAAATGGGACATCTATATCACACTCCAATTCTCAGGGATCATGTAGGAAGAAGAGCCAGAAAACAATGTAAAAACTAGAGGGAGTAGAAATCTGTAGGGGAACAATATTTGCTGGACATGATTGTGCAGTTGTATGCACAAATTCACAGTGGCTGGGATTGTATCCACAAGACTTGCATAAGATCAAGCAAGCCAAAAATCATAGCATGGTTGGGGAAGGGGCAGTTGGTAAGTTTCTTTCCAGGTTGAAACATTCCATCCTGCAATCAAGTTCATTAAGACAGGAAGTGAACAATTCAAAATAGCTTCAGGAAGTTTCTGAAACTGACTAGATTTGCTAGGTTCCTCCCTCCCCAAGATTATATTAAAAGAAAAGACTACCAAGGGACAGGATAAACCAAACTTTTTAAGCAAGTCAGGCAACTTGGAAGTATGGGCCAACAGAGCAACCCGAAACCAGAAGAGACCAGATGAACTGCCTAGAAGAAAGAAAAACCAGCCAATCTACCTGGAAGAGGTTCAGACAAACTGCATTACCTGGAAAGGATATTCTCCAGCCTATTGATCTGCTTGCAGGCTGTACAGTGTGCTGCATGTTTCCAGCTTTTGTGAGCTATCACCCATGCTGGAACAGGTTTTGGTGGTGAAGCTGTCTTTGAATAATTACTCCCCCATATACCTGTAAGTAATTCCAATAAAATCCATTGGCTCATCAAGTTGGATTTTGTCTGTTATGGGCTCTCTTTCTCAAGTAAGTAGACAAATGTGTTGCATCTCCCCAGAGCTTGTCAAATAAGATCTGCACAAAATCCCAACACAGGTGTGTGTGTGTGTGTGTGTGTGTGTGCGTGCGTGCGTGCGTGTGTGTGTGTGTGTGTGTGTGTGTGTGTGCCCATGAAGTTCATTTGATTGCTGCTTCTTCGGTGATGCAGGCTCTGAGGGACTAATCATGCCCTAGTGATTGTCCTACACTCATGCACACACAGAGAACATTAAATGGATTCAGTGGGTATTAGAAAAACACATAAAGTTTGGAGGTAAAAGTGATAGGGGGATAAGAGAGGAAGTAGAGGGGAAGGGATGTGGGGTGGATTTCATTCTTACTGGCAACGATCACAAAGACTGTGAAAGGATGAAAAATTATATGCGATGTAATCCAGGGCCCAAAATTAGCAGAAGCAGCTGTACTCAAGTCTGCAAAAATAGATTTCAGGGGAAATCTCAGCCAGAAGAGATAAAGAAGACTGCTACTTATTAATAAATGGAGAAATCCTTCAAGAAGATAAAACAAATATTGTTCCCTGAACATTGTAACACCCAGTGTTCATAAAATGAATATTGTTGAATCTGAAGGGACAAATAATCCAAGATACAATAATGGTAGGTGGCTTCAATACGTTACTGTCATCAGTTGATAGATTTCTTGGGCACAAAAATTCAATAAATAAACCACATAATTAAACTGTACCACAGACCAAAAGGATATAACAGACATCTAGAAAATATTCTTCCCAACAGCTATGAATATTCATTCTTCTTAGAGGCCTATTGGTCATGAATTTTAGTTTAGAAAATCTTTATGTCTGCATTTATTAAGAAGGATAATTTAAGTGTATGGAGTAATTAGTGTTAGCAGCCACTCACACTCAGGGCTTGAGCTATATCCACCCACTCTTCTCTGATTTTTAGAATTTCTGTTCTGGGGTCTGATATCATTCTAATGAGCTTGCCTTTGTGAGCTGGGCATTATCTTGAAGCTTTTCATAATTCTTTATTTTACAGTCTTAGCTTTGGTCATATCTATGCAGGGTTCAAAATGTCTCCTATACTTGAATGTCTATATCTTACCCTAAACTTTGGAAAAATTTCTTCTATAATTTTACTGAATAAGTTTCTATGTCAATTATTATTATGATGATGATGATGATGATAATGATCATGATGATTATTATTATTTTCAAGACAGAGTTTCTTTGTGTAACTGCCCTTGGTGTCCTGGAATTTGCTTTGCAAATCAGGCTGCCCTCAAACTCACAGAAATCTTTGTGTCTCTGCCTCCTAAGTGCTGGGATTAAAGACATGTGTCACCATGCCTGGTTTATAATTGTTGTTGCTATTGTTATTATTTACATGGTCTCATGTGTCCCATACTGGTCTTGAACTTTCACTATGTAGGTATAATGACCTTGAACTTCTGCCTCCATGTCTCAAGGCAAAGGTGGCAAAGGTCACTAGTTTATGCGGGGCTGGAGATTGAGCCGGGGTTTGTACATTCTAGGAAAAAATTTTGATCCTTGAGCTGTATTCCAAGTTAATATTTAGTTTGTATTTTACTTCCCCAGCAGCTCATGGAATTTTAGATCTGGTCTCTTGAGCATGTCTTTGGGTTCCTTAAAATTATAGTTATGCTTATTTAGTTCTTAAAAATTTAAATTAAACTTAAATTTTTAGTGTGTGTGTGTGTATGTGTACCACAAAACTTGTAAGAACAACTTGTGGGAGTCAGTTTTCTCCTTCCACCATGTGGACTCCTGAGTTGAACTCAGGTAATCAGGCTTGGAGGGATGTAGATACTTTTACCTTCTGAACAATTTCACAAATGTAAAATTTTCTCTGTCACTCTTTTTTTTTCTTTGTCATTCTTTTGAGTATAATATGTCCATGGTTTTAACCTCAGTTTCTATCTTAGTTAGGGTTTCTATTGCTGTGAAGAGACACCATGACTATTGTGACTTCTTTTATTGCTTTATTAAAAAAATAAAACTTGGGAGTTAAATATTAGGGAAATAAACATGAGAGATCCATAGAGCAACAGAGAAAGGAACCCCCACTCTTTTCCTCTCAAAAAAGACCATGCATCTCCTTAGGCCCCTCCTTCTTCCTCCTGTGTGTCCCCCTAGCTTCCTCTCAGTCTGCCAGAATTAGTGTGGACTACACCCTTTGAACCAAGGTCCGACTCCATTAGCAGTCTTAGAACAGCAACACAAACAAATCTGAAGCATTTCTCCCCTTTTATCTAAATAAAAAGGAAGGGTTTTAACTTTAACACAGTAAAACTATATATGATTATCTATGAACAATTATCAAGTAAGAAATACCTTTACAATGTCCAGACAATCAGAATTTGGCAAATTCAAAGAAAATACTCCATTATCTATCATATCTTTGTAAGTTCAAAGTTTTGTACCTGACTAACTTTCTATCATAATTACAGAAAAGTGTAACTATAACTATCTAATTTTCAACTCCATCAGAGACTCGAGGAGGATATAATATTACCTGATTAAACAGGGAGTTTGGAGCAAGCAACTTCCAAAACAAAGAAAGGACAGAGACATCTGACTGCCTGGACAGTCACCCTAAGGTTCTGCAATGTTTGGCCATCTATATTCAACCCATAGGCTTAAAATATCTGGCAGACTTTTCTGTGAAGCAGGGATTTTGAAGGACTTCCTACCTTGTCTTGGCAAAGTTTGGCAGTTGTTTTCTTTTGTGTCCTGCTTGTGCAGTTTGGACAGCATACTGTCAGCAGTTGAGGCAAGGGAAGTTTCTTTGCTCAGTGGCTAACTCTTCCACAATTGAAAGCAAATTCCTTATGGAGGTTCATTGATGCCCATTATCCTCTTTCGAAGTAAGTTGATGTTTCCAGGAACAGACGTGTCTCACTGTCATAAAAAGCCTTATGTTATTAAAACATTTTAAATGTCATACTCTACAGGTCTCTGAAACTTTGAAGATCATTTATCTATTTAAAATATATCCCTGTTTGGCCTTGAGAATATATCTAATGTGACTATAAGTTTTATTGTTGTAGATGACTATTAACCTGTCTTTCTTTATTATCCTTAATAGTTTTCAAGGACTAGCAATTTACATTCTTAAGTGAGCTGTGTATGTACAATACTTAAACAGAATAGAAACATATTTGCAGTATGACAAAAGTAACCTTAAATTTGTATAAATATACAAAAATCTATACTAATGTGAACTATTTAAGACTGGTAGTAGCATTTTTAGTTTGGAAGTAGATTCAATAATTTACCCTTTTAGCCTATCATTTTTATATTTTCCCCTTTTCTTTTTAGAACAAGATCCCTGAATCTCATCTCCTTTGTTTAGTTTCTAACCTAATCAACCCCTGAATGATGACAAACATCCACCGAATGACCAAAAACGATCCACCACAACTCTTGAGAATGTGGGCATCATGTTTTAAAAATTACTTCCTGTTGCCTGGGGGCAACAGCATCGTTAGAGGACCTTGAGAACTGTGATATAAAAATCAAGTCCTGGGAGAGCTAGCTAGTCCTAGAGCCTCAATGTGATGGAAAAGTTTAGGGCTTATCTGAAGTCCTGACTGGAGTAGAGCATGAGACCAGGCCATCTCAGCTAGCCACCTTGGAATTGTCCAGAGCTATTTGTAGTCCAAAGCTGATATTTGGGTGGTGTTTGTCAGCTTAGTGGTGTTATCATAGTCCTGGTGGAATGGTCATTGTGGGGCCTCATCATCATTTTGGAGATTTCAAAGGTCACTGTTATGAATGGTCATGGTTCACTGCAGAAAACTTAAACATGTTAATGCACATGCAGAAGATCTCAGAGGGGTTAAAGGACCACAATCTATTAGATACACCAGGGATACACAAGTTTAATTCCTGATTACCTGCTTCAGATTCAAGCACGAAATAATGTAAGGAAGCTAGATGAAGCCTTTTTCTAGAATTAGTTAGTACTCTTATATGACCATTAATATCACAACAGAAAGTTTATATATATATACATATATATGTATACACACACACATATATATAGTATATGTATATATATATCTGATATGTGTTATATTTAAGGGATGCTTTCTATTCATGATTATTTCTTATAATTGAATAAATAACAAAGTTAATTCTGAATCATGTGGAATAAATTCAGCAGTTTCAATATATAAAACAACTCCTGCATATTGAGAGTCAGTAATTATATTAAGAGGTGCTGGAAAATCTAATAACACCATGAGAATAGCATATAATTTTGACTTTTGAACAGAATCATAAGGGCTTTGAGGCACTTTACTCAAATTTCCTAACTTATAACCTCCTTTTCTGATTTATTTGGCAGTCTTGGAGTGACAACACAAACAAATCTCCCACAACACATGACCATGGCAACTCTTATAAAGGAAAACATTTAACTGGGCTTAGTTACAGTTTAGAGATTTAGTTCATTGTTATTATGTCAGGACATGGCAGCATGCAGGCAGACATGCTGGAGAAGGATCTGAGGATTCTATATCTTGATCCTCAGGCAGCAGGAAGTGAACTGAGACACACTTCTGACAATGCCATACCTATTCCAACAAGGCCACACTTTCTAATAGTGCCATTCCCTATGAGCTTATGGGGCCCAAATACATTTAACAACTATAGTCCTCTATTGTGAGATATTTGATTACACTGTGTAAATATGTGTCACTGCAATTGGTTTAATAAAAAGCTAAATAAATGGTCAGTAGCTAGGTAGGGAGGATAGGCAGGACTTCCAGGCAGAGAAAGAAAGGAGGAAGAGGAATCGAGGCATGGAGAGAGATGCCAGGAAACATGGAGAGGAAACAGGAGATGCAGATGGAAGAGAGGTACCACAATGTGATAAAAAATAGACTAAATAAATGGGTTTGTTGTGGCATATTATTTTAAGATGTGTTACATTAGTTAATGCTGTGGAGTATTTGTTTAATGGTGCAAAGATGTGTTGTGCTCTTTTATGTTACATTTGTTTAACTCTATGAAGCTACATTACTTTGCCTGTATAAAACACCTGATTGGTCTAATATAGAGTTGAACTGCCAGTAGTTAGGCAGGAGAAAGGATAGGTGGGGCTGATAGGCAGAGGGAGTACATAGGAGGAGAAATCTGGGAAGAAGAGATTGAGGAGCAAGAGGAAAGGAGGATGTCAGGTGCCAGGCACCCAGCTACACAGAAAGCCATGGAGTAAGAAGTAAAGAAAGGTATATAGAAAGGTAAAAGCCCAGAGGCAAAAGATAGATGGGATAAGTTAAGTTAAGAAAAGCTGGCTAGAGCCGGGCGGTGGTGGCACACACCTTTAATCCCAGCACTCGGGAGGCAGAGGCAGGCGGATCTCTGTGAGTTCGAGGCTGGGCTGGACCGATATCCTCCAAAACAATACAGAGAAATCCTGTCTCGTAAAAACCAACCCCCCCCCCAAAAAAAAGAAAAGCTGGCTAGAAATGAAGCAAGCTAAGACTGGACATTTATAAGTAAGAATAAGACTCTGTGTATTTATTTGGGAGCTGGGTGTATTTATTTGGGCCCTCCCAAAGAGCAAAAAGCCAAAGAGTAGAGGATAGAACTAACCAACTACATGGGTTAATTTCAGTTATAAGAGCTAGTTAGGGACTGGAGAGATGGCTCAGCATTTAAGAGCACTGAATGCTGTTCTAGAGGACCCTGGCACCCACATGGCAGCTCACAACTGTCTCTAACTCCTGTTCTAAGGGATCTGACACCCTCATACAGACATTCATGCAGGCAAAACACCAGAGTATAAAATAAAAAAAATAAAGTATATTTTTTCAATATATGTTTTTATTTAAATTAGAAACATGCACACTTAACATGTCAATCCCAGCTCCCTCTCCCACCCCTCTTCCCTTTTCCTCCACCAGCCTCCCCCAGCCTCCCCACCCAATCCCCACACTATTCCTCAGGGAGAGGATCCAGGCCCTTCCCCTTGTGTCCAGGCTGAGAAAGCATCCCTCCATGTGGAATGGGCTCCCAAAGTTCATTCGCACACCATGGTAAACACTGATCTGCTACCCAAGACCCCAGAGATTGCTGAGGCCTCCTCACTGACACCTCATTCAGGGAGTCTGGATCAGTCCCCTGCTGGCCTCTCAGCTATCAATCTGGGGTTCAAGAGCTCCCCCTTGTCTGGTCAGCTGTCTTTGTGGGTTTCACCAGCACGGTCTTGACCCCTTTGCTCATCTGTCCTCCATCTTTGTCACTGGGTTCCAGGAGTTCAGTTCAGTGTTCAGCTGTGGGTATCTGCCTCTGCTTCCATCAGTCACTGGATGAAGGTTCTATTATGGCATATAAGGTAGTCATTGATCTTATCATCAGGGAGGGGCTATTAAGATAGTCTCTCCGCTATTGCTTAGCTTGCCAGTTGGTGTTATTCTTGTAGATCTCTGGAAATCTCACTAGTGTCATCTCTCTCCTCAAACCTATAATGAGCTAGTTAGGAACAAGCCTAATCTACAGGCTGAGCCTTCATAATTAATAAGAAGTCTTCTGTCACTATTTGGGAGCTAGATGATGGGATGGAGAAAGACTTGTTATAGTTTTCAATGCTCTTTCTTTTGCTTAATGTCGTCTATTGGTGATGCTTTCCACTCTGACTCCCTGGGGTTTTCATCATTCTAACAGTCCTGTTTGATCTTTTACTTTTAAAAATTATCTATCTATCTGGCATCTATCTATCTATCTATTTACCTATCTATCTATCTATCTATCTATCTATCTATCTATCTATCTATCTATTTTTTCTTTGATGGTGTCTTTCTATAGAGCTCTGTCTGCCCTGGAACTTGCTATGTAGACCAGACTGGCTTGTACTCACGGAGATCCACTTGCCTTTGCCTTCCAAGTGCTGGGATTAAAAGTATGTAATATTATGCCTGGCTTGATTTTTGTTCAGAATCTTACATTGCTCAATGTAGTTCTTATCCACATTGGTGACTTTCTCATTCAGGTCCAAACCAATTTCCTTTCTCCTTCATCTGCTTGTTTGAAATCTTCTAATATGTCATTGAACTAACCAGGGCCAGGGGTACATCAAGTCCAACTTCCATTTTAGCTCCTTATATATCAGTTACAGGGACACTTGCCAGACACAGAGGCCAGTAACAATATCTGTCAAAAGGGACAAAGGATAACCCAGTGCCACCTTGGCTTTTTGACCTTAACATCCCATCTGTCTACAGGGTCAGTGGGATTCAAGCTATCTAGATGCTTTTTGCACGAACACTGATTTGGAGAACTTTGGCTCACAAGGTGTAGTAGTTAGCTTTAGTTGTCACCTTGGCAACCCAGGAAGAGAGAACTTCACCTGAAATATTGCATTGCAGCCATCTGTCTCTAGCCTGCCAGTGCAGCCAGGCTTATAGTGTCCCCCTAGGGGCTTTTCCTGGTCTTTGCAGGGTTTTAAGGTCCCTCTAAGCTCCATAGGACTGTGGGGTTCTTCCTGTCACAGTTGTCTTCCAGGTTGAAGTTATGGCTCAGAGGAGTTGTCACTAATCTTTCTGGGTGAATTCAGGGTGCCAGGGCCGGTGCATCCTAAGATACTCTCTTCCAATTCTGAGCCTACCTACAGACTCTCAGGAGTAGCACAGGCTCTCATTTTGCTTCCCCCTCCAGGGTTCCCATAAAGCCTATTGGCTTGAGGGAAAGCAAACTGACTCCTCTCCTGAGGCTTGCTATCAATCGTGAACCATCCTGAGTGGGGTGGGAGAGTATGGCTCACAGAGATTGTTCTTAACTCCAAGACTGATTGATTTTGCCATCTTATCATAGAACCTGGGATGGGTTCAGGACAAGCCTGGTTCTAATGCCTTGTGGCAGATTTGGCTTATTCCCTAACACACACACACACACACACACACACACACACACACACACACACACACACACACACACACCCTTAAAGGGCGTTTACCTGTACTGTTGTGTACTGTTCTTTGCAAAAACAAAGTCAGTACACCGTAGATCCCTTGGTGTTCTGTTACTGATATCTGGGACTGAGATTTGGGTTGGACTTCCACCTCATTTTGTGGAGAATGGAATTCCAAGAGTAGGGTGTCCTGTGAGTGCCAGGCTCATTGTCCCCCAGGTTTTCCTTACATGAGAATGGCTATGTTAGTGAAGAGCTATGGACTTAATGCTAAATTCAGTGATTTGGCTGTCATGAGGGAATGTGTAAGAGCACCAGTCACAGCTAGAAAAGTCAGAGTTTCCAGATGCCACCGTGCCCTTAAGCCACTGAGGTAACTGCAGCATGGTACCTGAAACTTCGTATGAAAGGCTGGGTAACCCATGCTGAATGAGAAAAGAGCATGCACCTTGAAAGTTACGTGGGGAAACTAAACCTATGTCACATGGAAGCAATGCCCAAACTTCTGAGCTATCTGTGCTGAGAAACCTTCCTGCTACTTCTTCATCCTTGAGATGCAGTGATGTCATCATGGTGGGGGATAGCATGTCCAGCCTAACAGAAGGCAGTCCTGTGTTTCCCCAGACCAGGCAGCTCCTGTTGTGGGTGCCAATTGATGGGGCCTTGGAGAAATTTTGCAATATTTTTTAATGAGCTACCAATTAGGGCATCCAGGGTCCTGTGTGGGGGTTGCATCCCCAGGGCAGGGTGACGCTTGATTGTGGCCCATTGAGGTCTGCATATCTCCTGAACAGCTATCAAGCACTTGCTGTCCTCGGATCCCAAAGTTGTAGGGAAGAAATGGACTGCAGGTGGCAAGGGCATTCACACTACCTCCAGGGCCCAGCTACGAGCAGCTTAGTCCCTGCTATGGAGGCCCAGACCACATGTAATCAACTCCATGAAACTCTGTGGCTATAAATCTCATGCTGGTTCTAGGTACCCTAAGGGAATTCCAGAGATGTGGACCTTGGGGGTGTGTGTCTCAATGTTGATGCTTACAGAATTCAGAGCTGGGTCATGTCCCTTGCCTGGACCATATCCTTTTTCTGTACATGTGAGCAGAGGTGTTCTTCTCTCAGAGGACTAACCCCAGTATGGTCCAGGTAAAACCAATCTGGTTTGCTGTGTTGCATCAGCTCTTTCTAGAAGGCTGTAGGGGTGCTAGAAGAGGGACAACTTAGCCGGGCGGTGGTGGCGCACACCTTTAATCCCAGCACTCGGGAGGCAGAGGCAGGAGGATCTCTGTGAGTTCGAGGCTGGGCTGGACCGATAGCCTCCTAAACAATACAGAGAAACCCTGTCTCGTAAAAACCAAAAAAAAAAAAAAAAAAAAAAAAAAGAAGAAGAGGGACGACTCACAAATTGTTTCCCAACCTGACAGGGTATGCAGGATGTTGCTGCCCTTACATAGAGGGAAACCGAGGCACAGAAAATCTTGTAGTGGTACCCAGCATCTGACCGGCAGGTTGCATCCTATGTACATAGATTTGGCTACTTCATCTGGCCTGGATTTCAGTGCCAAGAGACAGCCAATGTGGGTGAGAGTGTGAGTCAGCCCAAGGGCAGGAGGTCCACCCTCGGGGCTCCTCTAAGCCTCCAGGGTCTGGCTGTTGTCAGCTACATAATAGACAAAAGTGTCCTCACAGGCCTGGATTGGGGAGAAGCATAAATAACCAAGTGCAGGAAGCTCTGCCTCCCAGGGCTGGGGCTGGCCTGGCCCTCTGGGGCAGGTAGACAACTATCATGTCATCGGATGCTTTTGTTGACTGGGCTAGAGAGGATCGCAGAAGCCTCAGGGTGGGTTCTGGTCACTACATGCTGACTGCTGGAAGAGCTTAGTAGAGACGCTATCTGCTCCAGCGGTGTCCCTGGAAGAGCTATGTGGCTGCTGTTTGAAGTGAGGCTGGAGCACAAGGAGCAGACCATCAGAGACTCAGCAACTTCCTTTCATGGTCCTTCATGTACCAGACCTGACCTTGGTGGAGCTAGTAGTGGCCACTCTCCAGTGACCATAGCCAGGGCTGCTTGAGCAGGTTAGTCTTGTGCACCTGGGGCCAGGCAGTCTGCCAAAGGGATACACTCAAATGCCAAGTAGGGAGTACATTCCAGTATCTTCGTTGGTAGGCCAACTCTGCTACTGGTGACAGCAATGGATAGCCAAGGCAGCAGGAGAAATTTAACTGCACCTTAAATGCCCAGACTGATTTGTGACTGTAGCAGGTGAGCAGCAGTGTTGAACCCACAGGAAACTCCAGCACAAGTCAGAGTTCAGCTAGGCTGGGGGCTTCTCTCTGTGAACTTGGCCTGGGTCTGTGTCTGCCCAGGAGTTTCATATTGTTAATGTTGAAGTTTTTGGACTCTAGGATGCTTAGGGGGCATTCCAAAGACCTGGGTGGGTAGTCCTGCATCCCTTACCTCCATGGGTACTGAGGCTATCCCTGAGATAACTTGGATAATGGAGTTCTCACGCTTGCCGGACCATCCCTGACCCCTCAGGAACCAGGCCACCTTAGAGTGTATGTGTAGTCATATCACCTCTAGACCCATATTCACTATGCATTAGGTGATGACTCCCACTCTGGCGTGGGACAGAGATCTGCAACTTCGAGTTTGTCTTCTGAGCCTCAGGGAACACTTGCCAGCTGCGGTTGTGTGGGATGATGCCTGGGGTGACTCTAATGCTTGGGTGTCCTTCCAGTGCAGGTAAGTAACCCTCCCTCATCCACACGCAGCTCTGGAGTGGGATGCCAATGAGAAGGCCTGAGACCTATCGTTGTGTCTCAGGTATAGGGAGAAGCAGGAGGCTGTAGTGAAAATGCCACACTGAAGAGTGTCACCTGCCAGGTGGAGCAGGGGTTGTCAGTGTCTTTCTCTTTTTGGCTCTTGCATTATGATTGGCAACTGTGAAAAACATTTTTCTAAATGGGAAGCTTGTCTGTGTTTGGACTCAGAGGGGATGACAGTGCCATGCAGGTCAAGACTGCCTCCCTGGGCAAGTCAGATGTCACTGGTACAATGGAGGTACCCGTGGGCTTGCAGAGGTGATGGCCAGGGAGGCCGCTGGGTTTTCTCTTGGGCAAGTGTCTGGAACAGGCTTAAGGTGTCACATGGTGTTTTGGCTGCAGACTTTTTCTGATAGCTATATAGGGTTGCTGTGAATCTGGGGACAGAACCACAGCCAACCTTCAGGTCTTCTGGTTTGTGGTTAGTAAGAGGGTAAGTACCAGGAGGTTGAGCATAGTGGTCCAGGAGTTGGGGCTTGGGTCAGAGGGGCATCATGTGAGTGTGCATGTCTGTGTAGTGTGAGTTTGTGCATGGATGGGAAGAGGAAGAAAAGGCAGGAAGATGCCTCTGGGCTCTGTGCCAGAAGGGTAGCTAATGTCTATGTAGTCAGCCCAGGAGCAGCTGACTCTTGGAAGGGGTAGAGGGAATGTGCTGCTACCCAGGGCATTTTGGGTTTCAGGGCCCATTAAACATCCTTTTACTCACCAACACATCCATGCACACTGTAGCACCCAGGCCCTACCCATCAGCCTCTGGCTAGAAGAAGTGAGAGTGACAGTTCAAAAATGGTTTATTTATGTTATTCATTTAAGTGTGTGTGTGTGTGTGTGTGTGTGTGTGTGTGTGTGTGTGCTCATGAGTCAGTTTTCTCTTTCCACCATGTGGGTCCTAGGGACTGAACTCAGGTAGTTCGGCTTGGAAGCAGGTGCCTTTATCCACTGATCCACTTCACAGGCTCACAGTAATGCTTTTTAAATACAAATCTTGGGAAACCTGGCTCATTCCTTTCTCAACTAACGGTTTAAGGATAGAGCCTGAGGCAAGGAGGAGCTAGAAGAGAAGGAGGAGGAGAAGAGGAGAAGCTTTCCTATGGGCTCTACTCCTGAAGGTGCTGTCCTCTGTGTGGGACATTTCCATGGTGCAGTAGGAATGTTCTCCAGGGGCCTTGTCTGTTGGACAAAAATGTTGAAGATCAAGGTATTCATAACTTCACTTGTGGAAATCCAATAGTTCTTGTCTTTTTCTAGGTTTCTCGATTCTGGAATTAGGACTTCTCTTCGCCAAGTGACAAACACTGTAGAATAGGGACACAGTATTCCCTTCTCCACTAGGGGACAGGCAATGGCTAGAAGGCATGCACACCTGGCTGAGAGGCTTCCGGCTGCACTGACACGGTTTATGCTGCCTATCCAGTTACTCCTAAGAGGGGCTGCACTTGCCTGGGTCCTGGGATTGTGGGGCAAGGGGAGAGGACTCCACAGAGAACAGAAAAGGTTCAGGTCCCTCACTTCCTGAGCCCCCTTCTTGGCAGTTTGTTAGTCCATGTCCTCCAAATACTCAATGGCTTGGGGCACTAGCCAGAACCTGTCCACGCCAGGACCATTTATTTTGCTGGGCTTTCCCGGGTCATGGAGCCTGCGTATTGGACTCTTCCTACTTTTCCTGGTCATGTATCTGCTCACAGTAGCTGGAAACCTGGCCATCATCTCCCTGGTAGGGGCACACAGATGCCTGCAGACACCCATGTACTTCTTCCTCTGCAACCTCTCCTTCCTGGAGATCTGGTTCACCACAGCCTGTGTGCCCAAGACCCTGGCCACTTTTGCTCCCCTGGGTGGAGCCATCTCCTTGACTGGCTGTGCCACACAGATGTATTTTGTCTTCTCTCTGGGCTGTACTGAGTACTTCCTGCTGGCTGTGATGGCTTATGACCGCTACCTGGCCATTTGCCTGCCATTACGCTATGGTGGCATCATGACACCTGGGCTAGCGGCACGTTTGGCTTTGGGATCCTGGCTGTGTGGCTTTTCTGCAATCACAGTGCCTGCTGCACTCATCGCCCGCCTCTCCTTCTGTGGCTCACGTGTCATCAACCATTTCTTCTGTGACATTGCACCCTGGATAGTGCTGTCCTGCACCGACACGCAGGTAGTGGAGCTGGTGTCCTTTGGCATTGCCTTTTGTGTCATTCTGGGATCATGTGGTATCACATTGGTCTCCTATGCCTACATCATCACTACCATCATCAAGATTCCCTCTGCTCAGGGCCGGCACCGTGCCTTCTCAACCTGCTCATCACACCTCACAGTGGTGCTTATTTGGTATGGCTCCACCATATTCTTGCATGTGAGGACCTCTGTAGAGAGCTCTTTGGACCTCACCAAGGCCATCACAGTGCTCAACACCATTGTTACACCAGTGTTGAACCCTTTCATCTATACCCTAAGGAATAAGGATGTCAAGGAGGCTCTGCGCAGGACAGTGCAGGGAAAGTGAGCCACTGCCCACATGCATTTCCCCTCAGAGGCTGCTCTGCCAGACTTATACGGGCTGTTCCGTGGGCCAGTGTCAGTGTTCAGCACCCTTCTCTCTACATGGCTAGAACAACACCCATCCTAGTTTCTGCTCTCATGGCTTTGTTTAGTAATGCTCCCTGATTCCCCCATCTCCTGGGTTTCAAGAAGATTCTGGAAGGGAAACAGGATTCTGGGTCCCTAGGAAGTTCCTCTCAAGGAATATAAATATTGGACACCAGGCAACAGTTCTGGTCAGACGCCCTACTAGGTCTACATTTTGGTTCAATAAGCTCTTCACTACACTTCAGATGTCACCAAGCCATACCTGGAATCTCCAGAAAGGATATGCTAGGCTATCAGGAGCCCATGCTGGCAGAGGTTAACCATGGTGGAAAAATGAAAGCAAAAAACAAAGACCAAACCCAAAAAGCTCAGAGGAAGCTAATGCCCTGCAAGGGCTCTTTGGGTTCACACTAGAGTCTCAGGGCACATCCTTAGCTGTTGGGAGTGGAAGTATAGGAAACGGTCAGGGGGGGTCATAGGGCCCTGGATACCTGCGTGGCTTTGGGTTCTGGTTGGAACTGGGGTAGTTCTTTGGTACACTGGTACTTATTCTTGGAGCAGCATGGAAGGAATGGTTACATCACTATTCTTAACCTGTGTCTTCATCTATAAATGGAATCATGACAATGCTGTCTCAAGGAACCTTTGTAAGTATGAATGACTCAGTGTGTGCAGAGCACTTTGAGGAGGATCCAGAAAATGCCATTAATACTGACTCATAATTTATTCAATAAAGTATTGTAGACTGTTCTGCTTATTTAGAGACATCGACTCATGTGTCTCAGGCTCACGCTTGCTATGTAACTGAGGATGACCTTGAACTTCTGCTCCTCCTGCTTCCACCTCCCAAATGCTGGAATTACAGGTGTGCACCACCAAAACTCAGTTTAGTGAGGCTGGGGCTTGAAGCCAGGGCTTGTGAATGCCAGACAAGCACTCCTCTACTGGCCAAGTTATTCCCCTAACTCTCAGACTGTGTCCTCTTAGCTTCCTCATTTTACCTGAGACAGTCAACAGTTCCTGTGATCTCTACCTTGTACACCATGATCTCTCAGCACCTAGGGACTCCAGAGAGAACTGGATTCCTTAGAGGACCCATATTGAAAATAAGTGGTTGGCCATCTGAATTTGGAGAGGTCCCAGTGGCTCTGAGAGAGAGTTTGTAATTTAACTTTTTGGGCACTGTGGCCAGGTCATCTCTGTTCAGGTTGAGCACGAGCTGCCTGAGCCTGCCTGGCCTGTATATAGGGCTGCTGTGTGGTGGGTCCAAGCTGAGGATGCAACTCACTCCAGCTGCTCAGTAGGGATTGTTGGGTAAGAGGGTCCTGGAGCAGGTTCACTGGTAGGCCCTCCGTGTCCTCTCCAATATCACTTCTGGGGCCAATCACAGACTGCCTCATTGAACACTCCTCAGACCCCATGTCATAACCTTTATGACTTCCCTGTTCAGTCCAAGGCAAGGCCAAGGCATATATGATCCACTCTTTCACTCTTCGCTTCACTGTCTTCCAGAAGGGAAGCTCAAACAGGGAATAGAGGCTCTTCTCTGCAGTGATCCCTGCCCAGGATGGGACATAGGTGCAGAAACCACCTACCTAGAATCCCTCATCATCCAATGTCTGGAGCCAGAGGACATGCTGACCCTCAACTGGACTTGCACACTCAGCCATCTCTGCTGCTGGCTCTTGTATATTCCATTTTTATGGTTATTTTCCAAATGATGAATTAAAGAGCATCGGTTTCATCCATTCATGTTTGTTGGAGAAGTAGTACTGCACTACACCAATGTGGTTTCATGACCTCCAGGGATACAGGTAGTGGCAGGGATAGAGGGGTTGTGTTCAGCATCTGCACTCTGCTGTGCAACAGCCTCTTTGTTGTTGGATATCCAGATGCTCTGAGATCCCCAGTGATGTGTCTGAGGCCATATAGCAGGGGCAGCACCCAGGGACCCGTTAGTCCTCTCCTCTGTCATTCTGACATGGCACTGCTTTCACAGACTTCCTTACCAATTCCTCTTCTTGGAAACTTGACACTAGAGGGTGGCCCTGAGTTAAGAGAGACAGAGAAGGTGACTGGGGGTGGGGAGGCAACCAGAACCTTCTTGGCCACCTTACTTCCGGTCAAGGTGCTGGATGTACCCTTGGGCTTAGCCTGGCAGAGATCATCAGGTACCTCCTGTCTTTGCTAATGCCCCAGATTTTTGTGGACTGTGACAGGAGGCTATGCTGTGTAGTGCTTAGGGTTTTGAATGGGTCCTGCAGTTTGCTCAGGACAGTAAATTCTGGGGAGTCCAGAGCCCCCTGGGACCTGCTCGCCTGCTTCTTGGGTCCCACCTTTCCCAGGAAAGTTAGTTTCTCCTGGAAATTCAGTTTGGCGCAGAATTGATTTCCTAGGTTTAGAAACTAGACAATTTTTGAATGCTGAAAGGGAAAACCTATTGCTTCCTTGTGACTGATGTCCCCCATATGATGAGTGTACTAGTGTGGGGGGGTCCCTAAAGCAGATGTTCTCAACCTGTGTTTTGAGATCCCTTTGTTGGTCAAACGACCCTTTTACAGGGGTCACATATCAGATATCCTGCATATCAGATATTTACAAAATTACAGTTATGAAGTAGCAATGAAAATTTATGGTTGGGGTCACTATAACATGAGGAATTGTATTAAGAATCACTACTGTAAAGGAACAGAGCTGACAGAATAAACACACACACACACACATACACACACACACGGGATTTATTATAGTGGCTTGAAGTTCCACATTACAGTCCTTCACCAAATGAAGGGCAGGAACTCAATGCAGGAAGCTGGAGGCAGGAACTAAGGTAGAAGCCATGGAGGAGTGCTGCTTACTGGATTGCTCTTCCTCACTTGCTTCATTTGCTTTCTTATTCACTGTAGGACGACTTGTCCAGTGACGACGCCACCCATCATGGACTGGGCTCTCCCACATCAATCCTTAATTAAGGATTACAGACTTTTCTGTGGGCAATCTGGATGGAGGCATTGTTTCAGTTTGAGTTCTTCTTCCCGGATAACTCTATCTTATGTCAGGTTGAAAAAAATAATCCAACCAGGATAAAGAAAAAATCTGATGGATGTGTTGTTCCGGGCCTGTGGGTAGGAGCAATATTTTCTTGGCAACAGGGAGGTTGCATAGTGGTTTACATTTACTGATCTCACTCGGCTGTCCATTCATTCATTCATTCATTCATTCATTCATTCATTCATTCATACACACTTACTTATACTCTTAGGTTTAAATTTTTTTGATGAAGGGTCTCATTATGTAGCTCTAGCTACCTCCAAACTCACAGAGATCCACCAGTCTCTGATTCCATTTTCTGGGATCAAAGATGTGTACCACCACGCCTAGTCCCACCACTTATAATTTTAAGCACTTGTTTATATACTAATATGTATCTTTTAATTTTATTTCCAATTAATAATAATCGTGTGTACTGTTGAAACTCAATATAATACTTCCAGGACAGGTTTACTTTTTCAAATGATCAAAATATGTCAATATTCTGTTGGGATTTTTTTGTCTGTTCCCATGGGAGATGCTAACCTGTAGTTCCCTCTCACAAAGTCTTTGTCAGTGTTGAGTGCTCAGGTGACATTAATCTTTCAGAGTGAGTCAAGAAATGTTTCTCTGCTAGCCTTGGAGATAGTTCAGGGAGCTGTATAACTGTATAACTTTGACATGTTTGGCAAAATTCACTAGGGAACATGGCTAGGTCTGGAGCTTTCTCTTTTGAAAGATGTTGATTGATTTAATTTTTTCAGGGGACATGTGAAACTTTTAAAGAATTTGAGAAACCCTAATTGATTTACCTCATTATTAAAGCTTGCATGTCCATGAATGCTAGTGGTTTAGTGTATGTTTAGATGGGTTCTAGGCATTTCCTTGTTCACTCATAAAAATGCAACCATAATGCTAGAATGTTGTACTCTCTTGGAAAATTATTTGCCAGTATCAGTATTTCCTAGACCAAGGATCCTGAGAACAAGTCAGTGGTTCTGATCTGTGTCAACCATCAACACCATCATCCAATCGTCTTCCAGCTCAATAAGTCAGTTACCCCTGCAGCCACCCACCCATTTACCTATTTCTTTGTTTGTTCATCTACACACCCATCTATCCACTCATCAACCCATCCATCCATCCATCCATCCATCCATCCATCTATCCATCCATCCATACTCCACTAATCCACTCATTTGTCAATTCACCCATCCACCCACTCATATCTCTTTCCACTAATCCAACAATCTATAAACTTACCCATTTACTATTTACACACCCATCCATCCTCCTGCCTCCTCATCCATTGTACATACCATCAACCCACTGTTCCACTCATCTATCTATCTATTCATCCATCCTCCATTCATCTTCCAATCCACCCACTCATTGAGGGTTAAATCTTTGAGGCTGTAGGACAAGAGTAAAGGAAGGTTTTTCCTGATGGACCCATAGACTCTAGATGCTGTTCATCTGCATCTGTTATTCCTGCATCATTTTCTTTAAGTGTGCTATAGCCTTAATCTTGATCTCATGTGTTTCTTGTTAGCTCTAAAAGTCTATTGTCGATAGGCTACCTTTTCTCCTAAGGCTTATGTGAGATTATCTTGAACCAGTCTTGAGATTTTAAGAAAGCTGTGTGCTCTTAGTCCAATTTTATTTATAAATTGGTTTTCTGTCCTTATTTTAATTATTGTTTATGGTGGTATTCGGTCAATTAATCAGTCAATAAACATTTCAGTAACCTTGTGTATGCCAGGGCCCAGGTTAAGGGAATGGGTTGCTATTGCTCCAATCCTGTGGTTCTGGCTCCGGATTCTTGTCTCATCATGCATGTGTGGGGTGACAGCTCATGAGTCACTCTGAGAATGTGTCATTGCTCCCATTGAGATACAGAACATACACATATTTAAGATAAGACTTCATAGAGTCATGTGAATTGGAGTGACTGAGGAAAGATTGCCATGTGTTCCAGGCCAGCCTGGGCTACATATAAGGTCCTTGTCTCAAAACAAAGAAAAACAAAAACAATGAAACAGATTTGGATTTATATTAAATGCCAGATGCCAGATTTTCTATCTTTGTTCATTGTCTTCTTTATTCTCATTATAGGAATGTTCTGCTAGGTTAGTGCCCGCCCGCCTTGCTTTGGGACACTGTTCCTCTCTTGAATAAGGTGGCCTTGGGCTGCTTAGGACTGTGGTTCCTGCTCAGGCCTGTCCAGGAAATCTGGCTGTGGACATGACTTGAAGCTCAGCCCAACAGAAGGCATTACTTCTCACTTCTTGAATACAGATCCACAGGTAGAGTACAGGATTCACAGGCAGCTCAGGCCAGGCCCAGGCCAGGCTCAGATCAGGCTCTCCACAGGACTTCAAAGGTCCAGCTCATCTTCAGTGGTGTTTTGTGAGCAAAGGTGGAGATTGCCAAGCCATTCTGAGGACAGGTTCTTCAGGTAGCCCCTGGCTTGGATTAGCAGGTGGAGGATGGCATCAGTTTGGACTTTTTGCAGAGGTATTTGTACAGTAGCAGAGTGCCAGGGGCTGGCCATTTCCTTCTTGACATGCTGGTTTGCCTGAATTTGCTCCCAGAGTTAAGTAAGTAAACCTTTGTTCAGTTTACTAGAACCAATAAGCAAACACATGTTTCCAAAGCCTTATCCCCGATGAAACAGAAAATGAACAAAAGAATTATGAATGCTGGTCTTCTAGGCCTGTCTCTGCCCTTTGGGAACAGTTGTGATCTGGCCATGGCAGACCCCATGCTATTACAAAAGTCACTGCAGGGCCTGGAAAAAATAGTTCAGTAGTCAAGAGCACTGGTTGCTCTTCCAGAGGACCCAGGTTTGGAACCCAGCACACACATTACAGCTTACAATGGTCTCTAATTCTATTTCCAGGAGATCTAGTACCCTCTTCTGGCCTCCATGGGCACCAGGTATGTAAGTAGTACAAGACATATATGAAGACAAAACACCTGTACACACTGAAAAATAAATAAAAGAACTCTGCATTGTTGGGGACAAAAGATGATACTCTAGGTCCCCCAAATCAAGATCCATCCCATGGCTATTGGAGTAGTTTGTCGTGGAGCACCTTGCCTGGAAAGAGCGTCGAGTGTCCCTGCTTGACCTCTGCTTTATCTGGAGGTTGAGAGGTTTTACTTTAGAAGCTGGCCTTTTCTGGTTTATGCATTCCATTGCGTACTGAGTTAGTCATCTGTGTGCGTGATTGGACCAGTAGAAGGTCAGGTCAGGTACTCACTGCCAGGCTGACTAAGACCACACAGGGCCAAGCACACAGTCACCTTGGGAGAAAGTGAGCCTACTAGGTCTTCCAGGGATCAGTGAAGCTTTAGACAAACCCAGCTAGGCGTACTGCATCCATTCCAGTGTGGCACTAGGCTGGGATGTGAGGCAATGCCATGGTAACCAGAATCTGCATACAGTTATGTTGGGAGCAGAACAGTGTTGACTCCATCTCCAAAGGAGGCTGCAGGAAGCCACTGTGTGGGGTCTGGTTGTGGCTCACCTCTGTCCTGATGGAGACACCTTCAACTCTCAGGTAAACAGTTTGGGTCCCAGATATTTTCTGGCTTCAGTGAAAGCACAAGAGTCCTCAGGTAGATGTCAACTTCTGCCTTCTGTTCTTTGAAGTTCCACAATGAGTTCAAGGGCAGAGCCAAGGGTATAGCTCAATATTGTATCTGTAGTTACTTAAGATGAACTAACTTCATTGCCACTCCCTTTCTCTCATATTTTCCCCCTCTTCGTTATTATTTCCTGGTATTGTGAGACTCAGACTAACGGCCAGGTGCTTTCCTGACTGGCCCCCATGGCTTAAACTTCTGAGGGGTCTCACCAGATGGTGAGCTGAGTTCGCTTTTTTGAGAATAGTCTGACAAGTGACTGTGGAGGATTTTAGAGTTGGCCTGGAGCTGAACCCTTGAACTGGGACTGAGCCCATGACCTTCCCCATGCTAAGCTAGTGCTGCACCACTCGGGCACATATCCATCCCCTCCTCCTAAATTAAAACTCAGCCATGTCACAAAGTGATGGGTTTCTCTGTGGTGTTTCTCTCTCTCTCTCTCTCTCTCTCTCTCTCTCTCTCTCTCTCTCTCTCTCTCTCTCTCTCTCTCTCTCACACACACACACACACACACACCATTCGTATTTGTTCTGATTTGTGTCCCAATTCCTTCCCTGTCACTTCTGTTACTCTCTTGTTGGTCCATTTTGTCTCTGCAAATAGTCTATGCTTTCATGTGACATGTATTCAATGGTGTAAACTCTGCTTAAGAGCTACCTTAAGATCACAGCGTCATCTCCTTATGCTTATTTATTTAAAAATTTGTCTTTTTATTTATGTGTCTGTGGGAATTCTCCCAACTGCGCATGTGTGTATTTGAGTGTGTGTGAGTGAATGTGTGTGTGTATGAGAGAGAGAATGTCCATGCACATGTGTGTGTGTGTGTGTGTGTGTGTCCATGCGTGTGTGGGTGCTGGAGGAGGCCAGAGGAAGGTTGGATTTCCTGGAGCTGGAGTTATATGCAGCTGTGAACTGCTCACTCTGGGTGTTGGGTACAAAATTCCAGTCAGTCCTTTGGAAGAGCAGAAAACACTGATAATCACTTACCAATATCTTTGGCCTTCTAAATTTATTTTAATTATTACTTTGAGGCAATGATTTTCTTTTTGCTAACTTGCCCATTCTGGCTTTGAACTTTCTCCATAAACAAGACAGATATTACATTTATAACCTTGCTGCCTCAGTCTCTGGAGTAGCCAGGATTTCAGGTCTGTGCCAGCACACTTAGCCAGAACACTCACTTTGTGGCAGGGATTTGAAGGGTGAGTTTGAAGGAACAAAAACAGGGCCAGGTGTTACTTGGATAAGAATCCAGGCTGGCAGAGGAAGGCATAGGATCTTCTGACTCCTGGATCCTGAGGGAGACAAGGAGTTCAGAGGAGGATATTCTCAACACACAGACTCTGCTAAATATACACTTCTGGATGTCGTCAGTCATGGTAGAGAAAATGCCATCACAAGCCCCATGAACCATATGCTTCAGTAATTGTGAATGGTAGATGTGAACACTGCTCCCCTATGTCTTAAGCAACATTGGTATATGATAAAGCTTATTTACACAGGGAACTCTGAGCCAAGGACATGCTTTGAAAAGATAACACTATTATTATTACTCCTGAAGTAATTGCTGTGATCTAATGGGTCATCATTACTCATATTTCTGAAGCACTGAGAATGTTCTTTATGGTGCCTTCTAAATCAGGATCAGAGCGCATTCCGTGCACAAGAACCTTCATGGCCCTGAGCATCTGGGATATGTGGTGTGTTAGCTAGGACATGGTCAGATGCTGGGGGGACCCAGCTGTGAGGCTGTGGGTGCTTCACACTTTGCATATGGCAAGGACCCCTGTAGACATCAGGGGTCTGCTGGCCATTTCCAGAATTTCCCCATGTAGCTGGAAATCTGAGCTGCTGAAGCCTCATGTGAGAGGACTGGGTGGTGGGATACATTAGGGCATCTGATGGCTGCTCCAGGTTCCTGACTCCTTTTATATACTTTAGTCCTTTGCCAATTTCTCTGCTGTCCAAGAAAGTGGGTGCTCCTTAGACCACAAGACTAGTGATGGGTCACAGTTTGTTCCCCAAGTGGTTTATAGGACAAAAGACACACCAGAAGAGGTATCCAACTGAAGGGATACCTGCTAAGGGCCAACCACCCCAAGGGGATGCTTGTTGAGGGGCCCATACCAAAAGGCATTTGCTGAACACACACTCACTGAGGGGACACTTGCTCAGGGTCATTCTTTGAGGAGACACTGGCTGAAGGACACTTGCTGGATAGGCATTTGCTGAGGGGACATTTTTCTCATGAGATAGCCTCTAAGGGGATGCTGAGAAGGCACAAAGTGGTCACCGCTGGAGGGCCCATCTTCTCTAAACTCTTGTTGAGGGGCTTCTGATGAGCTTCTGCCCCTGGCTGCCAGAGGACCTTAGCCACACCTAAATCTATGTGACTTTGGTGCCATGGAACCTCAGCATTCCTGTTGCTGCAGCTAACAGGCCTGTGTAGGCAGTAGGTGGCAGTGGCTCACCTCTAGGGAGCTTGTGGCTCTGCTCCCTGCGTACCAGGCACCCGCTGTCATCACTCACACAGCCTACAGGGGAACCGGCACTCTTGTCTCTTCCTTAGCCTGTTCTACCAAAGGGACTGGCAGCCCTGTGTGCTGAATGCTGTTTTTACTATTATTGTTATTTTATTTTGAGTTTTGTTTCTGATAGAAAGTTCGTAGGGGCAACTGGGGAATAGTGTACAAACCTCTTGACACCCAATCAGATTTTCGGTGTGCAAAGATTCCAGCCAACTTCTGTGAGAAGTTTTAAGAGCCAGGGGACTACCCATTGCATTCCCTGGGGTTCCATTAAAAAGAAGGTAGGAGGGGCTATGGGAGGCTGAGCATCCAGAGGCTGGCCACCTTGCCAGACTCTGGGTCCATCAGGAAATTGGTGGTTCCGGCTCGTTAGGCAAAAAGAGTCCTAGGTGTCATCATGGATGGCAAAAACTATTCCAACTAATAATGTTTCAAATTCATCAAGGAATTAATTATTTCTGAGCATTTAATTAATTTTAAACAAGCAATTATGTGCTAGGCAACAAGCCCTCCTAAAGGGAAATGGCAGATTGAGATGAACTCATTTATGTAGAGGTTGCTCCTCTCAAAATGCCACCCAGGGGAGGGGCAGGGAGAAGATGGTGAACCAAGTGTGTCCTGGCGTGGCAGCCATCTTGTTTCCTGTCTTCCTAGAATGTGCTGCCTGCCCTCTGGCTGCACTACAGCTTGCTTGGAGTCTCCGGTCTGTCACAGAATAAAGCATACTCTCATGTGCCTGGAAGCTGGCCTTTCCTGAACACAATCAAGCCATTAGAAAGTGTTGTACACACTACTCTTTGGGATGTTGGGGGTTTTCAGCCAGTTCTTTCACAATCCATATTTTAAAGGACTCACATGTTTTTTCTAGGTATGTAAACTATTTATTGAAGTGCATCATATACTTAGAAAAGTGCTAGAGCTGCAAAGGTAGGATTTGATAAGTTTCATAAACCAATCACGTGGGCAGCACCCCCCCTGCCCTGAGAACTGGCAGAGCCAGCTGCTGTCCCCAGTCATCCTTGCCTCCATCTGCATGATCTTCAGGTTCTCTGTGGTGGTCTGTGGGATGGGTGACCACCTCTCACTGCTGACCGTATCTTTGCATAGGCAGCCCACATCAATCCACTTGACTGGGAGCAGTTGCACTGCCTCCATTACTTGGCTATTAAAATAATATTTTGATTATTATTATATGATTGGGGGAGATGTGCGTGTTGGCTGTGTCTGAGAGCACAAATGTGTGGCCACTGGGGTGTGTTCATTCAGCTACAGCTGATAATGTAAATAGTTATCCAAGGGTCTAGTCTGTTGTCCAGGCCTTTGGGAGTGCATGAGTTTCTTATCCTCTCACTAACCTGGAACTTGCAAGTGGTAATCAAATCATGCCTCCCTCTTGTCCATTTGAAATGAACGTGACTATCTAACAAGCTCCACTGAGGTTTTCATGCATGATGTGTAGGACCAGAGCCATCCACGAGTGTCGTGAGCCTTATTGTGAGTGTTTACTCTGAGACAATGACTGTGAGAACTTTTTCCATGGATAGATGGCCTGGGTAGAGTCTAGCTTCTATGACCCTGTGCAAACCAACAGGCTTTAGTTTCTCATCTGGACTCCAGCGTGGTTATCATACTGTAATCTTCGTATTGACCCAGTGAGACAGAGATGGAATGCCCTTGCAGTGGAATCTCAGGGCTTGGGGTCCAAGCATCTGTCCACACATCCCTCTTCACTTACATTTCTTTTATAGCTGGCTTTGGCTGAGAGGAGGAAGGATGGAGACACATTGTTGTGTGGTCCCAGCATGGTGATGGGAGGATCATGGTGAGTTTTCTTCATTCTGGGGAAATTCATGACTTAGTGGTTTGAGAGCTTGCTCTGAGGATATTTGTCTACCTGATTTGTTGCTGGGCTGTTCGGCAAGCAATCTTTTATACAAAAATATTCTTTTTGGCAGAAGCCTCCCTTTAATCTGTGCTTACTCATTAGCCATCGTGATCACTGTTGCTATGATTCACACCTACATTAATCATTTTTTATGTTGCTGTGCATGTGAGCCTCTGTGGAGAGCAGGCTGGTGAGTCGCTCTGGGTTGAGGCTTTTGATATGAAAAGGTCCTGGGTTACAGGTACCGGTGTACTGGGTCAGACAAGTCCCAGGGCCTCTCCCAGGCAGTGAGAGAAACCCCTGCTTTCTTTGCTGCTCAGATACCAGCTTGTATACTAATTTTGTAATGAACAGATAAGTTCTCCAGTCCTTAAATGAGCCTTAAATAGTGCCTTTTTTCAAAACCACAGCATGGAAATGTCTTACATAATTATTTAAACACAAACTTATCATGACTTAGCAACTCCACAGCCAGGTGTTTACTCAGGAAAAATAAAACTCTTATTCTTCTGTGCAAAAACATTGACTATGCTTTAAAATTATACTTTAACAACAATAAATATGTGTGTTTATTAAATACAATGTGAATACCATAGAGTGACAGATCAGGTTGATTAAGATGTTAGTCATCACAACTGCAAGCCAAACATAGTCTACAGTACTCAGCCTGTGAAGAGTGTCACCCACAACACACGTTACACACAAACAGCCTGTTAAGTGAAACATGAAGGGGGCTGTGCCAGGCTCTTTGTGTGTGAAGAGGAAGATGGAGGGGGAGAAGCAGGACAGAGCTTGTGGGCTGAGGAAACTGGGTGCCTAGCTAGAGGGAGCTGTAGGACCAAGGGCAATCTTGATTTGACTGCAGTGCCCGCATTTTATTTTATACAATGACCAGAGTTCATTACACCATACGTTTTACAGAGTGACTCTTATCACATGCCAACAATGCATTAGTAAGAACTGGGGTGGCTTAAAATGCCATTGTAATTGCATAAGATAAAACCTCCAGTTTCCTGCACAGACCTTTGGCCACCACAGGGCAGCTTGACCACATCTCGGAAGCTCTAGTCTCATTGGGTACCTGCAGGACAGAGTTGGCTGCTATCAAGTGTGGTCTTTCTCTTTCCAGTCTTCAGGTTATTTGTGACCCTGGATCTGTCCAGGTAGCCTGTCTCTTCTCATAGCATCATTGGGGTCTAAGCAAATAGCAAGAGAACGACTTTGTAAATGGCAAATGGAAACACTCCAAGTTCCGATCTTCTCCCCGTGGCACATCTGTGGACTTTTTGTTGATCAGGAAAATGCTGTGCCTGCCCACAGAATCTGGTGGGAGGGGACTCAAAATTTACAGACCCAAGGAAGCAGGTCTTGGGTCATGTCTGCTTCCACTTGGAAGCACAGGTGGAATTGTAACATCTCCATTGCCACATCAAGGACTGAGGAACTGGAACCAATTGCCTACAGCTGCTGTTGTCCCTCTCAAAAACTCTGTCTTCATCTACTCATGTTGAGCTGTGCCAGACCTCACAGCTAAAAGGTCCTCTAGGTAGCAGGATATGAGCTCCTTTTTAGACAAGCAGATCCAAACATGCAGTGTTGACCTCCTCATTCCTGGACCATGTGTGGTGATGTATTATTCATGATTTAATAAAGCTTGCCTGAGGGTTAAGGATGCAAAGCCAGTTACAAGCTATAGAGGTCAGGCATGGTGATACATACCTTTAATCCCAGCAGCCATACTAGCTAGCCATAGAGCTATGGGGTGGTAGCACACACCCTTAGTCCCAGGACTCAGGAGACAGGCAGACATATCTAACTGAGCTACACCAAATTGAGCCGGTTCTAAAGAGAAACACCTCACACAAAGGAGATCTCAGCACTTGGGACCCCATGCTTTTAATCCCAGGGTTTGAGAGGTGTAAAAGGAGAAACAAAGGGTCTCATGAGAGAATTCGTCCCCAGCCACATTGAGGAGAGGCAGCAGCCTGGGACTGAGATCTGAGACTTAGTGGAGACAGGATTGCCTTTACAGTCTGAGGTAGAGGCAAGAGCTAGTGGCTGGCTGCTTTGTTTTTCTGATCTTCAGCTTGAAATTTGGACCCCAATATCTGTCTCTGGGTTTTTATTATTCACGTCACAACTACTCATTTCTTGAGATGATAATCTTGTAAGACATACATGTTCTCTCAAAACCTAGCATGCTTTAAAATAAGAGAAAAAGGCAAGTTGCACATCAGTGTCTCAACTCTTCTGCGGACTGATTTCACACAGCATGCTTGGAAGGTCGGAGTGGTGGCTGCCATGTACAGGCTTTTTGGGGCTTTGTCTGTGGCATTTGCCTATTATATCCCTGTGATTCCTTCGAGTTTATGCTATTATCATCTTTGTTTACAAGTGGAAAGTGGATCTATATTAAGTGCTGTCTGAGCAATGTACAACAAAGATTAAGTGGCTGCGGTAAATGTCAACAGGTGTGACCCAGGCAGGCTGCCTTCCACACTGCCCTTACACTGTTCTGGAAACATGATGACTGCATAGGCTCCATAGAGTTAGGAGGGATAGGTGGTATAATAACATGAAGTGCCCATGGCTCTTGCCAAGTGTTCTGCACATCAGTTACCCCAATGTATAGTATTATTTGATCCCCACACTGCCCACACCTGTCCTCAGCCTTGGCATCAACACAGCGAGTACGAGGTGCTGATGTTGCTGGTGTTAAGACAGCAGAGGCTTCTCCCATGTGAGGCCCGAGATGGATAGTCAGTCATTGTTCCAGGGTTAGTTTGGTGTTGATGCTGTGCTTAGTGCCCTCTCTGTCCAACTGAGCATGGAGCTGTTGAAAGTAGACTTGCATGGCTGAAAGCAGATTTGCAAGAAAAGTGTTTAAAGTTCACCAGTATGCATGTTGGGGGTCCATTTTTTTGATAATCATATGAATTGATCTTCCATGCTGAGAAATCTGGAAGATCCAACAGCAGCTATAAAGGCCCATCTTCTCAAAGGCCTCAGGAGCTTACATTTATTACATTCTAGAGAGCAAGAATACAAGAGAGGGAATCCTAACTGGGAACCCTAAAAGCCAGGGCCACTTTTCCCTGGAGGTGACTTCTGACTGCCCAATACAAGCAGGAAGGGCAGAAACCTGGACTCAGAGCCGGTGATTATCCAGGATTTGGTCTCGACAATGAGGAACATGGAGAGAGAGAGAGAGAGAGAGAGAGAGAGAGAGAGAGAGAGAGAGAGAGAGAGAGAGAGAGAGAGAGAGAGAGAGAGAGAGAGAGGAGAGAACTGGAATTAGATATCAACCTTTCAAGATAGGGCCAGCTTTGTTACCTCAGCTGCCGAAGGTCCCCTGGGGATTTGGACCTGTCAGTGATCCATCATAGTCACTGTCCAGGAACCAGAAGGGACTTTCTCTACAAGATGATAATCCATTCAGAGCTTTAAATAATCTCTACAATTGAAAATGCATGTTGTCTGTGATATTAGTGAGAGCATTCAAACTGGAGAGAGGAAATTGTAGGACTCCCTTGGTGTTCAAGTATGTGTCTACATTTAGGCAAGCTAGCCCTTGAGTTGTTACTCACATAGGGTTTGTTGGGGACCAGGAAGCATTTTATGATATTCACTAAGATTGGCAAGCATTTGTGGAGACATTGTCAACTTAATCCATGATGTGTTAATTTAATAAATGCCAGTGTGTCACTTTTCTAACTGGAAGATACCTTGTATTTTAAAAACTTCTGCCTCTTTAAATAAATATGTTATTAAATTAGTCATATCATGATTTAAGAAGTTGCACATAATTTCCTGTATACCCCTTCAGAAACTAAGTATTTTGCATATTATTGATTTTTGAAGGCTGGGATTTGTCTGTTATTAAGATCAAAGTATAATGTATGTATTTTGTTATGTACATGTATTTACATATTTATATGTATCAGTATATGCATGTATATGTACATGTATTTTCAAATTTCAAATGGAAATTTCTTAAACATTTATTAAAGAAAATGTTTTATTTGCCATGTGGTTTATTAAAAATGCATATGGTATGCCAAATGCCATCAAAATAGAAGACACATTGAAAACTAAGAAAACATTTGGTGATAGGAACAGTCTTCCACAATGGAGCTAATCAAAGGGAATTGGATACACAATGCACACATGCATAACACACGTGGAGGGTTGAATAGGGAATTGAAGAACTTGACAGAGCACATGCATAACACATGTGGAGGGTTGAATAGGGAACTGAAGAAGTTGACAGAGCACATGCATAACACATGTGGAGGGTTGCATAGGGAATTAAAGAAGTTGACAGAGCACATGCATAACACATGTGGAGGGTTGAACAGGGAATTGAAGAAGTTGACAGAGCACATGCATAACACATGTGGAGGGTTGAATAGGGAACTGAAGAAGTTGACAGAGCACTGGAAACAACCAAAAATTAAACAAAATGCTTCTCCCCTTAGAAATCGTGGAACTGAAAACCACAGAAGCTGAAGTAAAGAGCAGAATGGACAGGTCTGGTGGAGGGGGTAGCTAAGCAGTGAATTAGGGAGGAGGAGGAGGCTCCTGATGGAAGCAGAGAGACACAACAATGAGAGCCCCAGAGACGGTCCCTGAGATGGCTCAGCAGGTAGGGCACTCACTGCCAAGGCTGGGGACCTGAGTCTGATCCCTGAGCATCATGGTAGAAGATGTTTCTGTGTGTTGTCTTCTGACTTTAGTGTGTACACGGTGACACGCGTCTCCCCTAAATAGATAAATGTAATAAATAGGAAAGAAAAGCCACAGGAGGCGCATCAGTTATCCCCGTGAGGCCCAGAACACACAGTCTTTTCCTTTTTCATATGTATCCATCCATCTGGCTTCTACAGTTAATCTCTGTCTTGTTTATGTTTTACACATCTGTTTTTCTCTCCTGCTGCATGGCAACCCCCTCCAAGTGTATAAACCCACAGAAAGAACATCTGATTAATTCTCTGGATTCTATAGACTTATGGGCATTTCCTAGGTTGCCCTCTCTTGGCTTCCTCTCCAACATGGCCTCTGGGCATAGGTTGAGGTCTCTCTCCTGGATGCTTCTGTGGCATGGTAGCCTCAGGTCTTCCTAGAGCAACAGTTCCTAACAGAATGCCACCCAGCACCATATCACACAGCATGTCCAACTCCAGCCCAGAATCTAGTGTGAAGAAGCAGTTTCCACCTCTGGGTGTATGAGCGTTCTCATTACCCCACAGAGGAATTATGTGTGGGGATAGAGTTCAGGACCATGTCAGGAACTGCACAGTACCTCCATTTAGGCAGCTGTAGCCACCGTGGTCAAGCCCGCTTGCTTCCCAGGTTCTTGTGAGTCAAAGCATACCCGTGCTTGCTCGCAGGTTCTTTCCCTTAGTGCTGGGCCTGTGGAGTTCATCTCTTAGATGTCACTGTCCTTGACTCAGTTTCCTAGCGCTTCAACCACACAATGTGTATCTACTGACACCACCCCAATCTGATGGGCATTGGTGCGTTTCAGGTTTGGCTGTTCAGATGTTGCAGCTGAGTGTTCTTGTGTTTGGTGCCTGAGGCTGCATAGGATGGATGTCCTCTTGCTTGGGAGCCCTGAGGGACAAGGGACTCACCTGTTCGTGTTTACAGAGCCTGACTGTCTCCTAAGGAGCACTAGTACGTCTCTGTGGCAGAGAGGGAATGCCCTTGCCACTCTGTAGAGTTGCCCCTGGTCTTCTTACCTTTGTTGATGGCAGCATCTTTTCCCAGCTTCATTCCTATTTCCTCGACTCTCAGTGAGGCTGAGGCCCTTGTGAGTTTGTTGACCTTTAGCCATCATCTTTTGTGAACTTCCATTTTCCAACAGATCACCTCTGTTAGAGATAATTCTACCTTCACACATCCCAGAATTTTGTCGGTTACACATGTAGTTTCTTCTCCAACTTCGTGCTTGCTTTTAGGCTTTAATGGTGTTTGCAGAAGTAGAGCTGTTTGTAGTTCTATTTTTGTTAATCTAATTTCCTCTAAGGTTAGTGCAGCCTTTTTCCCTTTCATGATGTTTATGCACCAAACCTCACTGTGCCCATGGGTACAGCTAATGCACTGCTAGGCTAAGCTCTGGCGTTTGAAAATGTGCTGGTCTCCCCTGTGTCCTCACACCCACCCAGTCTCCTCTGAGCATGGGCTTCACAGGGCCAGGTTTCTGCACAATGGCAGCACCTCCTCACTGGATTCTGACTTCCCAGGGGGACTTCCTTCTGTCTCCGGAGCTTCTCCTTGGAATGCAGTGCTCTACATTCCACACGGAGACTCTGTTAATTCTACTAAGTATCAAATGTCTCCAGGAACTATGCATTCGTCTTGGGTCAGTTCTGGAATATTTCCATTTACCACCAAACATTTCTACATTCCTACATTCTGGAGAAGGTCTATTTTTAAGGGAGTCTCTCACAGGCATTTCTCTCTACCACAGGATGGACATTAAAATGTCTCCACCTTTGGTTTTCCATCTGGATGTTTCTCTGTGGTTATGTGAGCTTTTAAATAAAAGTTGAAGTGTAAATGATAGCATAAACTGCATATATTTAAAGGGATTGTCCTAAGTCCCACCAGTGAAACTGTCATTAAAATCAAGATGATGAGAAGTCTGTGCCATGGGTGGAAAGATAGGGCCTCAGTCTTCTTGTCACCTACCCCCAAACCACTGCAGGAAGCCACTGACATGTCACCATCTCTGATGACTAGATTGTACCTACCAGAATTTTATATAGATGGAATCATGCACCATGTGTTCTTCCTTTCAGTTATTTCTTCCTTTGGCACAGTTACCCTGACTTCAGCTTTGTTGGATGAGTTGATGGCTCATTCTTCCATGGCTGAATGCTCCACAATTGGCTCAGGCATGGACACATTAGGCTTTGCTTTTCCAGGCCCCTTCTGATGGACATCTGAGTTTTTCCACTCTCTAATTACTCTAGATGAAGTTGCTATGGAAAGATGCTCTCACAACTTTTCAAAGACATACGTTCTCATATTTCTTAGGAGGAAAATGGCTGTATTATATCATAGCTGTATGTTTAAGGTTTAGAAAACTACTCATTTTTCAAAGTGGCTGTTCTTACAGACATAGTTCGAGGCCCAGGTCTCCCAGAGTCTCACTCATCCAGATGTGGAGTGGTCTCTCATTGTGGTTTTAACTTGTGGTTATGTAACGACTAGAGATGTTCATCATATTATCATGTGCTTATCTCTCATGTATCTATGTTCTTTGTAAAATGCTCTTTCAAATTGTCCATTAAAATTCTTGGATTATTTGGGTATTGTTGAATTTTGCCTAACTGTAATTAGAATCTTTTTTCATGCATATTTTCTATTGGAAGTTTGGATTTTACATTTACATTTAGATCACTTTTTAAATCATTTTTATTTTAAGACAATCTTTTCTCATTTTACATACCAATCCAAGTTCCCATTCCCTCCCCTTCTCAGGCTCCTCACACCTTCTCCCCCACCCCACCCCCTTCCACTCTTTAGAGAGGATAAGGAAGGCTTCCCATGGGGAGTCAACAAAGTCTGTCACATCACTTTGAGGAAGGACCAAGGCCCTCCTCCCTATATCTAGGCTGAGCAAGGTATCCCTCCAAAGAGAATGGGCTCCAAAAAGCTAGTTCATGTAGTAGGGATAAGTCCTGGTCCCACTGCCAGCAGCCCCACAAACTGCCCAAGCCACACAACTGTCACCCACATTCAGAGGGCCTAGTTTGATCCTATACAGGTTCCCTGTCTGTCAGTCCAGAGTCAGTGAGTCTCCACTGGCTCAGGTCAGCTGTTTCTGTGGGTATCCCCAAAATGGTCTTGCTTCTTTTGCTCATATTATCGCTCCTCCATCTCTTTGACTGTACTGTGAGAGCTCTGCCCAGTGCTTAGTAGTGGATCTCTGCATCTGCTTCCATCCGTTGCTGGATGAAGATTCTACAATGATAATTCAGATAGTCATCAATCTGATTAGAGGAGAGGGCAAGTTCAGGCATCCTCTCCACTAATGCTTAGGGTCTTAGCTGGGATCATTCTTGTGGACTCCTGGCAATCTCCCTAGTGTCAGGTTTCTCAGTAGCCCCATAATAGCTCCCTCAATCAGGATGTTTCTTTCCTTGCTCTCCCTCTCTGTCCTTTTCCCATCTCGATCTTCCCATTCCCACATGTCATGGACTGTAGCTGATTATCCTTTGCTTTACATCTAATATCCACTTATAAGTGAGTACATACTGTGTACTCACCAGGTAGAACTTGAACTCACAGAGATCTGCCTGCCTCTGCCTCCTAAGTCCTGGGATCAAAGGTACACAGCACTGTGTATAACCACTGATTGCTTTTTAAATGTTAATTCAACCTAGCACGCCTAGCACAAACTTTACTTGATCAGGGTGTATTATCATTTGTTTCTACCCGTGGATTTTGAAGACAAAATTTATCTAGAGGTCTTGCATCTATAGTGATGATAAATATGATTTATAGTTTACTTTGCAATTCTTTTGCTTTTGAATCAAAGCAATGCTTCCTTAGGATGGCTGGAGAAGTATTTCCTTCAATTATCTCAAAATGTTGGTGTGTTATTATTTCCTGGGTACTTTGTAGGATTAACTAGCAAAGCTACTTCTGAAGTATTTTCTGAGGGGGAAATTCATTTGTTTACAAATTTAAGAGCTTTAGATTTTATATTTGTGTTTTCAAGCGGTTTGCTTACTTAATCTAAGTTGTTAGTTCATTGGCATAAAGTCCTTTATAATATTTCCTTAGAATCCCTCTAAAGTCCATGGGGTCTGTGGTGATGTCACTTTGTCAACCTCATCCCCAGCCATTCATGTGCAATCTCATCATCCCCCACTCCCCAGTCCAATTAGCCTGGGTAGACATTTATTGGTGTTACTGACATTATCAGTAAACATGTTGTTGGTATTAATTAATTTGGTATATTGCCATTTCTGTTTTATATTTAGTTGCTTTTTGTGCTAACTCTTAGTCCTTCATTTTTCTCATCTTTTGTTGATATTGTTCTTACAGCAGAGGCTGAGCTCACTGATTTAAGGGTTCTTCACTTTCTACAGGTCTGTAGTGTTATGATTCTTCCTTTAGGTACTGCTTTTGTAGTATCTCATTAATTAAAAACTTTTAAAAGATCTATTGATTTTTACTTTATGTGTAAAGTAAGGCAGTTGCTTTTGCCTGCCTGCATATCTGCACCATGTGCATGTAACATTACCCATGGAGGCCAGAAGAGGGAGTCAGATCCCCTGGAACTGGAGTTACAGATAGTAACTGCTGCTGTGTGTGCTAGGAATTGAACCAGGGACCTCTGCTGAGCCTTCTCTCAGCTTCCCATTTCATAACCTTTCTTTCTTTCTCTGTCTTTCTTTCTTTCTTTTCCTTCCTTTCTTCCTTCCTTCTTGCCTTTCTTTTTTCTTTTAACCTTTATTGACTCTGTGGATTTCACGTCACACATTCTGATCTCACTAGTCTTTCCATCTCCTTGCATCCTCCCTCTGTCCTTGCAACTTTCCTCCCAAATCAAAACCAAATTAAAAAGAAAAACCAAACCAAAACAAAGAAATAACACACACACACACACACACACACACACACACACACACACACACACAGAATAAGAAGGAGGAGGAGAAGGCGGAGGAGGAGGAGGAAGAGGAGGAGTTGGAGGAGGAGAATCTTGTGGAAGCTGTAGTGTGGCCCACTGAGTCACACTGCTTACCCTTTAGTTCATTCATCTTTACTTGCAGATGTTCCTTGCCACGAGTCATTGGTCTGGTTCAAAACCCCTGGTTTCTGCTGCTCCACCAGTACTGGGCTCTCACTGGGGCTTGCTCCTTTTGGATGTCATATTGCTGTCCTGTGTTATAGAGATTCTGCTGTTTTGTATCTACAGGTTCATCCCCTTCACATGCTCCATTTTTTAATTGTAATCTCAAATGATATTTTGATTTCTTTTTTTTTACTTCTTGCTTAAGAACATATTTTGGAAAATTTCTAGAAAGATTTCTCTTTCGTTGATTTTTTTTAAAAATTTGATTCTATGGTTGTTAGAAAACACACCATGAACTACTAATTGTTTTAGATTTGGGATTTATTTCACGGCTTAAAATATGGGTTTATTTTGGTAAATGCTCCATGAATACCACAAAGAATATGTAGTTATCATTAGGATGAAAGATGAGCAACCCAGGACCCAACACTTGTGGATGCAGAACCTGCCAGCCACATAGAGACCCTAGACGTGTGACACAAGTCTACTTATGTGATTTCAGGTCATAATTGTGCACCTTGATGTTCGAGCCAGTGATCTAAAGTTGTCCTGGATCCTGGTTCACTGCCTTTGAGGCTTACTTGGGTCAGGGTTGGGCTTTTCCAGGTTCTCAGATGAAGAAGGGGCAGCAGCCATGTCTTCCATTCTCTGATAAGCTCCCAGGATAGCCAGATACCCCTGCCATTCTCCTCCATTCTCTGAGAAGCTCCCAGGACAGCCAGATACCCCTGCCATTCTCCTCCATTCTCTGAGAAGCTCCCAGGACAACCAGATACCCCTGCCATTCACCAGTCTCTCTTCTCTGTCTACACCATGGGCTCCCAGCACCCATTTCCCCATCCTCACAGGGGTCTGCTTTCTGTTGAGCATATCCATCCTGGACAGCAGGTGAACAAGGATGAGTGTTGCCAGAGAAGCTCATGACTTCTGACAGTCTGGTAGACCTGATACTCACTGGAGTCAGGCTGGTTTATGGGGTTCATCTTGTCATGCCGTTTGAAACAAGTTGGTGGGAGGGGATCCAAGTGAAGGATCCTCAGGTGTGGGTAGGGGGGGACAACAGAAGCAGATGGGCCAGACTGATGCCCAGTGAGTGATGTATGCCATATGGGGAACCCAAAGGAGGGTTGGGATAAATGGTCTGGATAAGAGTTGTAGGGTTCATCCTGTGCACAGTCAGAGCCCTAACAGTCCATGGTGGGTTATGCTGTGGGGAGTAAATAGGCAGGTGAGGAGTAGGACTTTCAATCCAGTGGTGGTTTGGGGCAGAGAAGAGGGTATCTCAGAAGGGGCCAGGGTATGGGGTGTCATTAGTTGAGGAAGACCAGAGAGTCTGTGAGCACCAGGTGGGGTTTCAGTGTGTGTGCGACCAGTGATGGTTGGTGACCATCATTTGGGCTCTGTGACTGATGAACTGTAGGTTGAGACATAGTCAGAGAAGCCCCAGGGTCTGACTCCAGGGTGGGTCTGGGTTAGGAATGCCAGCTTGTCTCCAAGAGCCCTTAGCTTCTCAGGCCTGCCCTGACCCGTCCTTCCATTTTCAGCTGCTCCCCGAATCACAGGGAGTGAGCTAACATCATCATCTCCCTAACCAGGGCTCCCTGCCACCTCTTGCTGAGTTGATTCTTTGCGTGTCATTCATAAAACTTAATCCTCTCTCTTTTTGTTTTTTTTTTTTTTTGTTGGAACAAGTTCTCATTGGGTAGCCCTACCTATTCTCTTCTGGAACGCACTTTGTAGAGCAGACTGGCTTTGAACTCAGAGATTCATTTGCCTCTGCCTCTTAAGTGCTGGAATTAAAGGTGACCATTATCATACATGGCCTATAGATTTTAATTTTTACTTCCTCTCAACAGTCAACCTTCCCTCCCCTCCCTCCTGTGTTTTTTCCCCTTTTTAAATTTAAGTTAGAAACAAACTTCTTTTACATGTCAACCCCATTTCCCTCTCCCTCCTCTCCTTCCCTACCTCCCCCCCCCCCACTGGCCCCTTTCTGTTCCCCAGGGAGGGTGAGGCCTTTCATGGGGGCTCTTCAAAGTCTGTCATATCACTTGGATCAGGGCCTAGATCCTCCCCCTGTAGGTTGAGAGAATATCCCTCTATGTGTAATGGGCTCCAAAGTCCATTCATGTACTAGGGACAAATACCGATCCACTACCAGAGGCCCCATAGATTAACCAGACCTCCTATGTTTTTCTAGAACGAAAACTTGACCATGTCCTTGCTCTGCCCAGAGTAATTTGGTGACTCTGTATTCAGTGAGAAATTAGGTCAGCAGGAACCCAAGGACTTTTGGCTTTGGGATTGGCATTGTCCCCTTTATGGGTCAGAGGACCTGCACTGCTTCACAAACACCTGTCCATCCCTAAGAACACAGGTCCCAGCCAGGGTACTGGCACTCAGAAGATCCTACTGAAGGCAGGTATCAGGCTCTGGCTTTCAGTGTTGGAGACAGGCTGTGGGCTGCCAGATTCTCTGGTCTCTGTGGGGTTGGACAGTACCCAGACAGGACTGATACTTCACATACTTTACTAACGAAATGTTGAATCAGCAAGCCGGTTTCCACTCTGCACATTTGGAAGACTAGTTTACAGGTATTTGGAAGAGGGTGTACTTAGAAATTTTGGTGCAGAGGCATTCATTTATCAGTCTTTAGGGCAAGCTGCCTGTGCCTGGATATGTGGGGACAGGGCCCTTATCCCCCTATTGTAAATACAGAGATGGTTCTTTCACCAGCCAGGTAGTGACCAGCAGAGGACTTAGGGAAAGTGCCTAATTTTCCTGGCTTTGCTCCCCTTCCTCTTCTCTTGTTCAAATCTCCCTTATAGACAAACAGCATCCCAGACTCTCAGGCCATGTATCACCTCCAGAGAAGTTGAGACCACCTTCCCAGGACTTGGAGGACTCTGTCCGCATATGCCCACACTCCATGTATCTGTGACTCTGTGAGTCCGCTGCTCCATGAGTTGGCTGTCATTTAGCATGCCTGATCTACACAGCCAAGCACAGTACCTAGGTGCCAATTGAAGTTTTGGTTTGTCTTGTGTGCTTTGTGATGGTCTTGAGAATGACACACAGGGCTTTCAAGTGTCTGTAGCTCAAGGGGACCTCCTAGGTTTCTGTGCCTTTGCCAGCACTGCTGGAAATCATCATCAGAAAAAAAACACAGAATTCCATACAACTTCTGACCCACAGACAGCTGGGCTGAGGGCTGAGGTGAGGATGGCACGAGTCCTCAGAATCCCTGATCCCTGTGAAATACGGTGGCAGTAAAAGGTACCCATTGCCTGGAGTCCTTTGCACATTTGGTGGAATCTGGAGCTGTGTGACAGATGTGGTCTGGGGTCCTCACTGTCCTTAGCCCCCAAGAGGAGCAGACCAAGGTCTCCTCCAACAGAGACTGAAGTGCTGGGATCCCTGGTCAGCCCCTTGAGTCCGGTCTGTAATCAGCATGAACACTAATGGCGGGACCCTGGCAGGGGTCAGGGTCTTCTGACGACACCTGCCCTGGAGCAGGCACTCCAGCCCTTTAAGGGTAGTAGGTGCTTCCATCTGTTGGGTGGCGGGCTTCAGGGATGGTTTGAATGTCGGGATACTGAGTTCAAATCTCGGTGGAATGGTCATTCCCCAACTCCTGCCTTTTGTCAGTGTCCAGAGGTGTGTGTCCTGGGTCCCCTTCCTGCCCTGGCTTTGGTTTTACTCCACAGGCTTCTGGCAGAGCTGGAGGCTGACTGGTGCTCATCAGGTGGTTGACAGGCTGCCTCTGCTTAGCAGTTTTCTCAGTCTCTCCAGGCCTACTTACTTTATCTTCTTTCCCAAGTCGTTTGCTCCCCTCTCCTATTTCCTACCCTCTGCAACTGTGAGGCCCCTTCTCATGCAAGACAAACCTCCCAGGAGAAGTCACTGCAATAGGAGTGTGTGTGTGTGTGTGTGTGTGTGTGTGTGTGTGTGTGTATGTGTGTTGGGAGGGTCAAGGCTGCTGCTGGTTGTTGCCATCCCTGCATGGCATGCAGAACTAGAAGATCTGTGTGTATTGATGTCTTCCTCTGGGACACGATGTGCCATGGTCTGCTCTGCTCTCCTCAGGTGAGAGACGCTGCAGCTATGCATTGATCATGTTTGGTTGGAAAGAGCCCTCACATGAGCACAGCCTTTGCATGGGTCCAGGCAAGGGGAGCCATGTTGTGGCAGCTGGCTGTGTGGTCCTAAGCAGGATTCAGGGATGGGCGGGAGGGCGTGCCTATCTGTTTGCTCATCCAACTCCATTCTGGCGAACTGATTAGCAGGTCCAGGTCTGCAGAAGCGTGATTCTTCTTAGGAGGAGGCTCCCAGAGCCTGGGCTGCTCTCTGTATCGCCTTGCGCAGTGCCTGCTTGACCTCCTGGTTTCGCAGGCAGTAGATGATGGGGTTGATTAGGGGCGTGAGCACTGTGTAGACAACTGATACAAGCTTGTTGTAGTCAAAGGAGTAAATGGCACGTGGCCGGGCATAGATGAAGAGCGAGGCAGAGTAGAAGATGACTACGACAGCCAGGTGCGAGGCACAGGTGGAGAAGGCCTTCTGTCTGCCACCAGCGGATGGCATGCGTAGCACAGTGCTGAGGATGGCTGTGTAGGAGAAGACGGTTAACACCAGTGGCCCCAGCAGGATGAGCAGTGCCAGGAGGAAGTCGACGAGCTCTGCAACTGACATGTCAGAGCAGGCGAGGTTCAGTAGTGGGGACACATCGCAGAAGAAGTGGTTCATGATGTTGGGGCCACAGTAACCCAGGCGAGAAATAAAGAAGACCTTCCCCAGGGAAATGGTGAAGCCGGAGAGCCAGGAACCACCAGCCAGTAAGCTGCAGAGACCAGGGCTCATGATGGCTGGGTAGCGAAGGGGGTTGCAGACGGCCACATAGCGGTCGTAGGCCATGACACCCAAGAGTGTGCACTCTGTGCAGGCCAGCGCCAGGAAGAAATAGAGTTGTGCCATGCAGCCTGTGAAGGAGATGCGCTGGAACTTGGGTGACACCAAACTGAGCAGCATTTTGGGCACTGTGACAGAGATGTACCATACCTCTAGGAAGGACAGGTTGCTGAGGAAGAGGTACATAGGTTTGTGCAGTGAGGGACTGGTGTAGATCACTGTGACGATGACCAGGTTCTCTGTGATGGTCAGCATGTAGGCCAGCAGGAATAGCCATAGAAGGGTTAAGTGGAGCCCCAGGGAGCCTGAGAACCCTACCAGGATGAACTCAGTCACATCTGAGCTATTGCTTCTGGCAGACATGGTGGACACAACTCCACCTGAGGGAGCAGAGGAAGAAGACTTAGGTGTGAGAGAGGCCAACAGCCCCCTGAGCTGAGTTCCCTTGGGTACAGAAGAGACCTCATCCCCAAATGCCACAGATCCCCACCCCTACTGCCTACAGCTTGGTTCACATTGGCTGTGGCATCCAGGCTTGTTTCTTGGGGTTGAAAATTCAGCTCAGCACATATCAGACACTGTCCATCCTGGAGGTCGTATCCTGGCACTGCAAGTATATCTCTGAGGCCTGGCTATAGAAAGTAGCAAATAAAAAACTTGTGTAGTGGCCTGGGACACTCTCTAACTCCAGGATGGCTTTTCTAGGCTCAGGCCACATCCCCTGAATTAAGGAGAGGCTATGGCTGGGGTCACTTGAGGCTCAGGAATGAGTGAGCAGGGGCTCAATATCAGGAGAAGGGGCTTGGGCTGTCTTGGAGCAACTGGCCAGGCTTGAGGAAAGGTAACAATGAGGGAGCCCTGGGGTCACCAGAGGGAATTGTGGTCAGTGGAAAGGGTCAGGCCTGGCCAGAGTGATGGTGGCTCAGCAAGATTTGCCCCATGGGGTTAAGCTCTGCCTTGTGGCATTTCTGGCACTCAGAGAACCCTGCAGAGGGTGGAATTGCTAGACAGACAGTCACACTGAAGTTAGAAGTCGGCTTCCTTTTCTGCCTTGCTGAGGAGTGGGATCCTTCCTCTTTGCTGGCTCAGGGGCTTCCTACACTAACCTAGGCCTTCTGAAACGTGGTTACATTTAGTCAGGGCCTTTGCACTTACGGAAAAATAAAAGTATTTGGGGGCTGGGGAGACAGTTCAGTGAGTAAAATGCTTGTTGCACAGACATGAGACTCTTGAGTATGGTTCCCCAGATTGCATGCGAAACTGGACGTATACCTGTGGAGAGACGGGAGGCAGAGATTGGCTCCCTGGAAGTTCACAGGTCAGCTAGCCTGGTGTGTGCAGTAGTGAAGAGGAACCGGTCTCAGACGAGGTGGAAGGAGAGCCTGAGGCTGCCCTCTGATGCTTATGTGTGTGCCACAGCGTGTATGTGCCTGCACTCACACACACGAACATGCACACGCAGGGAATAAAATACACATACACAAGCAGACCTAGTCACTTGGAGTGGGTGGGAGATTCCTGCTTGTTTCCATGGTTAGCGTCTTGGTGTCCTTGCTGCATCCTCACATGACTGCACAGGGCAGTCCAGCTAGTTTGCCTAACACACAGGCTCATTTCACAGAGAACACATTAGACCAGATGTAGCTGAGAATCAACCTCCAGACTTTTTTTTTCCATTTTCATTCTGACTTAGAATGCTGTTAATAAATACAGCCAGTGACCAGCACAGAACCCAGCCTCTCCCCACTCTTTAGTTCCCAAGTGTCCTGGGAAGGTGTTCTCAGACTAGGGCCCAAGCTAAGCCTCAGGACTGGACCTGGGGTAGAGAGGATGCTGCTGGAGAAGCCTCTGATACAAGTCAACAAACAGACCCTCCCAGGGCAGCTACTCTGTCCTCCATCCCATGAAGCAGCCTTTGGAGTAAGAATGCATGATGTGGGTGTCAGTGAGGAGGTCTAGGCAATCTATGGGGCCTTGAGTAGTAGATCAGTCCATATAAATAGACTTTGGGTGCCCATCCCACAATGAGGGATGCTCTCTCAGCCTGGACTTTTGGGGGAGGGCCTAGGCCCTGCCCTGAATGAAATGACAGACTCTGGAGATCCCCCATGGAGGGCCTCACCCTCCCTGGGGAATGGAGTGGGAATTGGGTGGAGGGCTGGGAGGCTTGGGGGTTGGTGAGAGGGCATGGGAAGAGGGAAGGGAGAGGGAACTGGGATTGACCTGTGAAGCAACCTTGTTTCTAATTTAAATAAAAATCTAAAAAAAAAGAATGCATGATGGGCTCCTGGGAGGGTGGCTTCTCAGCCTTGCCTAGGGCTTCCTAGGTACCCTCTCCACTGCTCCAAGAATTTTATGCCTCTAACATTTCTCAGCATGTTCCTCAGTGCCTGAGCAAGGAGGGGCACTGATGTGTGCTTTTTCTCCCAGAGTCCACAGATGTAGCTGAATTCTAGGACAGGAGCTGGGCTCACATCTCACCCTTTTCTTGGGCTGTGACTTTGGACAGGACGTCTTCTTCCCACAAGCCCCACACTCATCTGCCAATCAGGGTTATGGCAGGACTCCCTGGGCTACCAGGACAGCCACAGCAGAACCATCCCTGCCACATTTGCTCATAGAATGGGTGGAAGGCATGCTCTAAGAATAGGGTGCCACACAGGTTACCTTCCCTGATTGTCTGGGAAGGCCTGGTTGTCTGGGAAGATCTTAGAAGGTCAGGTACGGTGGTCGTGCTGGTACAGAGACCCTTCTTTTGCATATCTGTATCATGGATACTGCTATCTCTGAGTGGCCTGTTTGGGAGCTGAGCTAGGAAAAGCCAGGCCTTTCCCTGATGCAGCCCCTGTGACCCACAACTGCTTTCTGCTTAGATCTATTACCCATCAGCTGTGGACATGGCACAAATATCTCCCTTTTCTTGCCGTTTCTTTCTCTGAAAGAAGGAGCAGCTGTTCCTTTATGTGACGGGAAGCATCGCTGGATTCATGGCAGCAAACCTAAGTTTTGCCACTCAGACAGGTGTAGACAAACTGAGGGCTGCAGAGGACACAGGGCTGCTGACCCTGGAGGTAGAGCTTCCTGCCGTGGATTTGGACACACCATGGGCGGGTACCCAGAAGTTATATACGTAGCATATATGTTCCTTCAAATCTAACCCCTAACCATAATCCCTGTAGTTAAACTTAGGTCCGTTTACAGGGTGTCTAGGCTTACTTTCATGTCACATATACACATGCTGAGCACAGGGCCTCACAAGAATAGCAGACTCCTGTCACATAGACAGACATACCCCCAGGCAAATCTACCTCTGATACACACAGATGGCCCAGGGGATAAACACCAAGCTACCAGCCTCAATACCACTGTCTACCATCACTTCCCACAGAAGCCAATGGACAAGCACAGCTTTCAAACAGTGATGATCTTAAAAACATGTTGTACCTTCATGTGGACATCTGCTGGGGAGGAGCATGGTCACCAGAAAGCAGTCCCAGGCCTACTGCTCAGCTAGGCTATGGCTCAGACTCATACAGGCATGTGCAGGTATGGACACACACACACACACATATACACTCACAGAGAAACACACACATTCACACATGTATGTGCATGCAGGTGTATACGCAGCGTGAGGAATATGCAAATGTCCGAGGCATTTGTACAGGTTCATGCAGATGCACACGTAGACATATACAGGTACACATGCAGGTGTACACATAGACAGATGCACAGACACACACATACAGATGCTCATAGACACATGAAGGCACACATACAGGTGCGTTCTCAGGCACATATATAAACACACACAGATACATACACACAGCAATATGCAAGCACACACAGATCCTCATGAGCATGCACAGGGTTGCACATAGACTCACAAACACACGTACTTGTACACCCCGGCTCCAAGCTCTCACCTGCTTTGGGTGGGGGGTTTAAGTGGTGGATCTGAGGGTTTGAATCTGTTCTGACTGCCAGCCCATTAAGAAGGTGTCAAGGACTTCATGGCTTTGCTTAGGATTTCCTGAAGAGTCACTGTTGCTTCTGGGACCTTACCCTTGAAGTTGCAGAGGAGCTCAGTGTGAGAGATGGTGGCTCATGGCTCTGGATGGAGATGGGGACCAGGACTGGTAGAGATGATGGGTGTCTGACGGTAGGCTCCCTGGACCCCCTGAATCTCAGTGAAACCAGGCCCAGCACTGCACTCCAGAAGAGGGAGGGGGTTTTGTCCTTGGAGGGCTTCTCTGTCTCTGTTTAGTCTGTTGCAACAAGATCAGAACAAGGAAGATGCAAACCCAGAGTTTGGCTGCACAGGTGACCCCACTCAATAAAAGAGGCACCTCACATCAGAGACAAGTATCAAAGGCCAAAGATGAAACAGGAGCTCCCCCAGCATCCTGTCACTCCACACGGGTGGGAATTGGGACCCTGTGGTCTAAGGTCCCCCCTTGCCATACACCCTCAGCATGGGGAAGGCAGCCGAGAGCTGGGAAGCCTCATCCTGCCCCAGAGAAGGTTCTTTTCTCTTTTTCCGCGTGTGTTTGGGAAAGCCTTCTGACTCCTGGCAGAGCAACCAACAGGAGAGGTCTTGCCTAACTGGAGCTTTGCAGAGGGCTTCAGCTAGGAGGAAGGAGCAGAGGCCACTCCCCACGCCGGTCCCTGGGTGGTTTCTGGTAGGTTGCTCTCACCTTATCCTCATGTGGCCCCCTGAGACCTTGCTTGTCAGCCAGACTGGCTGTACCAGGAGAAGATGGACACTTGCAGGGCAAGCATGGGAGGCACGGCATGACATGGGAAACAGATCACTTAACACTTAGTGTGGGACGAAAAGAGCAAATCACCTGGGGGGGGTCCCTGGGCCCCTTGCCCTTCTGTTCCGCTTTAGGCTCAGGGTCATGGCTTTAGGACCATGGGTACGGAGCTGGGGTGTACAAGTGCATAATGCCTGCTCAGAGCCGTTATGTCCCATTGCCACTTTCCTGATCCCTGGGAAGTCTATTTTGAGGATTACAGGGTGGGGTGAGCTATTAAATGAGCCATAGGACCCTCTGGATTAGCACTAGGGCCCCGAGAGGACCACATTCATGGCTCCATCCTCGCTGGGGGCTGCAGGGCCCTATCCCTGCCGTTTACCATGACAGAAATGGCAGGGAATCTTTCCAAATGTGTCCCGTGGGTAGCTTTGGCTTGAAGCTCATCGGTGATATTGTATGTAAGCTCAGAGGGTAGTGAGGGGAAGGTGTCTGGGTCTGACAAGGGGACTTCAGCCTTGGCATGTACAGGCAGAAGAGGGGCCGTTCCAATCGCAGAGGGTAGTGGACCAGCTTCCTGTGGCTAGGGTTCTTGCCATTTATCTCATGGTCGTGGGGTCTGATAGCTGATACAGTCCAAACCCTGGGGACTATCAAGCATCCTTGGCTCCATAATGTGTGCCTCAAAATCATCTTGCAGATGTTACTTATTTTCTCCTCAGATATATCTGTGGATCCCTGATCCAGCACATTTTTGGTTTCTTCGGGGGTGTCAGGATGAGGTGTCAATGGTTTTGATAAAGGGTAGTTTTATGGTAGGAGGAGGGTGCAAGTAGGGGCTGTTTGGAATGAGTCCAGGATGTGTAGAGATGAGGGTACAGCCGAATCCTCAGCCCATTCTCCCCAATGGAGACCCCTCCCACTGAGAACTCAAGACTCAAGGTACAACCTCCAGTGCCCTATTGTCCCTTTCCCACCACTGCCCCAGTCTCTAGGCCTGCACCAACATGCTCTCTCACTCTTAGCCAACCCCACTTCTCAGAAAGCAGCCACAAGGTGGGGGAGCAGCTTCTGATTCCAGTGACCTCATCTGTGCCAACAGGCATCCTGAGGCCCCCTGCAGCTTTGCACGGTGTCTTGGCCCTTCCCAGTTCTCTCTAGCATCCAAACTCTTTCCTGCTCTTCTTGCCCGCAGTTCCTTCTTGGCTTCTAACATCAGCACTGAAACAGCTCTCCCCTCTGTCTGCTGAAGACCCAGCTCCAGGATCTGCCTTCTGTCTATCTTGGTCCCTTTCAAGAGTCTACACTTGCATATCTTTCTTCATCATGCCCGTGTTAGGGGAATACTCAGGAAGGCAAGGAGAGGCCCTCCCTAACCTTTTCTCTGCTCCCTGTCCTCCCCACTTCTGGGAAGACCCCACTGAACACACCAAATTTCAAACATCCTTTCACACTTAGCTCCTTAGGCCCAGAGGTTATCCCTGCACATGTAAATTCTCATGTGTACCGGTGGTCAGTTTGTGGATCCTGTCTGTGCCTCCCATAATTAAACATCTTTGTAATTTTGTGAGCTTGAGACTTCCAGCCCATTGCCATGGTTCATTTCCACATTTATTTACGTTCCCTTTAGTACCTCACCTACTTCATGGGATCAGGTCCCACATACTGAATATCCTTGTTGCTTCTACAAGTGTACCCCTTGGAACTCATTTTCTGTGTGGCTCATTGGAAGACACGTAGCTGGCTTCCTTTGTTTGCTCTTCTGTAGGCTGAACTCTGTGGTGACATCTGGCTTTCATGCATGTTCTTCTGACATGACTCACTGCCTAACCCTCTGGTATGTGTTTTGCTCATCTTCCTGTGCAGGTTTCCAGCTCTTGGTGCTGAGTCTGTTAGCTCTGTAAGAGAAAGAAGCACGATGTCCATATGGGTGGGTCTGATGTTGCTAGATACCAGTGAAGGCTTCCCTCTGCCCTCTGGTTTGCAAACACCTGGTCGTGCTTACTTATAAATGGCCATTGATTTTATGTATTTTTTGTACCTCTTAAGATGGCAACATGATTTTCCAGTGAGGTTTTTACAACATGGCAAATTAACAGTGACTGGTTACTTGTGTCAGCTTTTCCCCAGTGCTGGTCAGAGGGAGCAGCTGGGTGTTGCTGCCTTGTGATACTGTGTCTGGAGTTTCCTTTGGGTAGGACCTTTTCTCTCCTTAAAAGGTTTTAAACAGGTTTGTTGACATTTGATAACCACACACAGCTAGAGTATACAGTTTGGTGAGTTTGACTTAAGAACACACCCATGGAATCCTCCCTGCAATCCAGATAGTGAGTACCTCAAGGCTGCACACTTTCCTCCTTTCTCCTCTGGGAGACCACTGGTGTCTCCTGGTGCTAAAGCCTAGTTTGCATTTCCTAGAACTGCAAAAAGTCCGAGGCTTTGATTGTCTATGTTGCACACACCTGCAACACTCTGGAAAACTTCATGACCATTTTCCATAACCCGTGGGTGATGAACTCTCATGCCAGTGGGTAGACACCGGAGATGTCTCAGTTATGAGCAATTGGGTCATGAACACTCATGGATAGTCTTTTTCATACCCCCACTGTTTTAATTTCATACCCCAGTGTTTTAACTAAATTTATGTAAAAACCTAAAAGTAAAATAATGTGGCAGGTGGTGGGTGCATGTTTAATTTATTATGCTCCCAGGCTGTCTTCCCTCAAAGCACTCAAGGTGAGTAATGATGAAGATGAAATATATTATTCTGGGGATATAGTTAATGCAGTGCCTGAAGGGAAAGTCTTAGCCTTGAGGCATTCATTTGAATGGAAGGCAAACATGAGAGTCAGAGATTCCATCTAAGAAACTGGGAAAAGAACACGTCAAATTTAAGCTGTACGAAGAAAGCAATAATGAAAAAAAACCAAATGCTACAAAATATGGACTATCAATAAGCCTGGAGGTCAACTGGATAAAATGTTAATAAAGTGAAGTCTGCCTTATTAAGATTAGCTAAGATAAAAAGAGAAAGCCCACAGACTATCAGTAGGAGTTGAGAGATTGAGGAGGGATTTCATTTATGATTAAAAGTAATACAAGAAATCTACAGATAATCTTACTACAATAAATTCATCAATAGGGATTAAATTTATACACTCAGAAACACTGATATAATCACAAATAGATTACTGGAATATTTTGTTATTCATCAAAGAAATTAAATTGATAATAAACACTTCCCACTATGGAGGTTCCTCAAAAAAACCAAAAAGAGAACTTGCGTGTGGCTCAGCTGCACCACCCCTGAGTGCTCACATGAAGGCCTCTGAGTCATCATTTCACAGAAATGCTTGCATATCAGTTTCCTGCAGTGGTGCAAGCTGGGGATAAGGATAGGAAACATACAAAAAATAGTTTTATCCAGCTATGAAGAAGAGCAAAATTGTGTTCTTGCAGGAAAATGGATGCAGCTGGAGACCATAATATTTCATGAAATAAATCAGACTCAGACAAACATGTTTTCTTTCACTTGTGGATTCTGGACTGTCCATGGCAAATTATTCATGAATAAATGACATGAGGCCGGGCGGTGGTGGCGCACACCTTTAATCCCAGCACTCGGGAGGCAGAGGCAGGCCGACAGCCTCCAAAACAATACAGAGAAACCCTGTCTCGTAAAACCAAAAAAAAAAAAGACATGAAAACAGAAGTGAGACTGCAGAATGATGGTGACTAGCCAGCAGGGGATGGAGAAAATGGAGAGACTGAGGCAGAATATGGCTTGTATTTCATATTACTTCTATGAAAGTATCTTCATTAAACCAAGTACTGTGTGCAATGAATATGTCAATAACTATTTTAAAATTTCCCACATGAAAACATTGAGCATGAACATGGAGGGAGGTTACTGAGGATAGAAGAGTCTAAGCTGGGAGGGGTGAGAGGTGTAGGTAAAAGTGGGTAGGGGAGAGGAAGAAGCAATTGGGACTAAGGATACTGGGATGGAGAGGTGGCTCAGCTTTGAAGAGCAGTTGTTGTTGCTCTTCCAGAGAACCTGAGTTTGGTTCCTAACACCCATGTTTGAATGGAGACGCTCTATGGATAGATAATGCTTTTCTAAGAAGTCATGTGTTATTAAAGGAAAATCCCAGTACCATCAAAGGAGGTCCCAGAGACCCTTAAAACAGTATAGGTGATTGTTATTTCTCTTGGTTGTCCACTAGAACTTGATGATAAGGTCCTATAGCTGAAGGCACCACATGTTCATAGAACATAAACAAATCAAGATGAAGCATCCTTCCCACTGGCTAGCTTCCACATTGCCAGAAGATGCTGAGCAGGCTCCCGGGGGAGACAAGTCATCATAGTTTTACCTAGTTGAGTACCATGTGAGCTACAATAATGACCTGTCAGACAAAGTATGCCCTCTGGTAGAATGGTTGCTGGACTGTAATGGTCTTAACCAATCATTTTCTAATTGGAGCTGAGATCTACTCCATACACAAGAGTCTGTGACTGGGGAGGCCATAGGTCCTGGGAGGAACCTATTGCTATTGTTTTGCTCTATGGTCATGTTGACTAACTGACTTCTAAACACTCACGTTTATACCCACAGGTTAGTGCTGTATCCAGCCTTCTCCAGAGAAGATTCTTACTGTGGGAGGTTGTGGTTAACTCATGATACCACAACTGACCAAAATGCCAAAAATAAGCAGTGGTGGAGTGTTGGGGGATGTGAAGGGAACTGCTGTATTACCCTCTCTAATGCTCAGGGAATGTCAAGGAAGAAGGGGCAGAAAGAATTCAAGAGCAAGAGGATGAGGAAGCACATAGCAAGAGGAGTCTTCTGGATACCACGTAACCATTGCATTCATGACCTCACTGCAGATGCAGTTATCTGCAAAGACCTGGACAAAATTTAGTTCCTCAAAATTTCATCGCAGATGGCAGAGGGACCCATGAGGCCCATCCCCCCCATGAGGGACTATTGACAACTAATGATTGTTGCTGTGTTGGTGTGTATGTCCTTTTCTTCTGTGTGGGCAGTGGTAATTTGTCCTTGCTCCAGGAGGTAACATCCCACCCATGAAGCTCTAATTAAACTCTGTGGTCACACACAAAAAGAAGGCTTGGAAGTGTAAGGGAGATTTACTGAGAAGTTCTCAAGAGGGAGAGTGAAGGGAAGAGAGAGATGATAAAGAGAGAGAGAGAGAGAGAGAGAGAGAGAGTGTATGCGTGTGAAAATGACTAGAATTCATTAGATAACTGCCAAACAAAAATTGCACAAAGAAAAGTTCAAGTCCAAAGAACTTTACTGGTGAAATGTATCAAACATCCAAGGACACATAATGTGAAAATGTGAAATGAGAGAGAGAGAGAGAGAGAGAGAGAGAGAGAGAGAGAGAGAGAGAGAGTGTGTCATGGCCAGCATAATCTTGTTATCAAATTGCGTTGAGAAAATAGATTTACAGAGCAATATCCTCTGTGAACAGAGAATTTCTAACAAAATCTTAGCAATCTATAAAATGACAACACATCGTAAATTTCATTTTTCCCAAGAATGAAATAAGTTTAACATTATCTCAGCTGGTAAAAACACTTAGCCTGAAACCCTGCTGGGTTAGATTCCTGGAACCCATGGTGTAAGGAGAAAACAGATTCCTGAAGGCTGTCCTCTGACATCTATTCACTGTGTGTGTAATACTTCCAATAAATTAAATTAAATAAAAAGCCATCAGCATAATTCATCATTACTTGATGGATCCATGTTTCTGTGACTGTTATAGAAGGGGGTGATTGAAAAGTGCTTCAGGGTCATTGTCACAGCCTATGTTCCACAGTCACTGACAGTTTTCAAAACCATTAACATTCTGCCTGGACTCTCTGCACACCCCGTCTTTAGACGCAATGCTGTAAAGTGCTAAGAAGCATAGCTCTGGTTAGAGACATCAGCGTGCGTTTGGGGAAGTCCACTGGAGAGTGTGGCTTAGGAACCTGTTGGTTGAATTCTGGTGACCTGGACAAGCCCTGTCTCAGTTCTGGATTCAATGGGCAAAGAGGCAGGGGGAAGCAAACAGAATTCAACTGAGATACCGTATGATGTAAAACACATATCCATTTAAAAAATACAGTAATTATTTTGCATTTTTTCAGTATTGGGGCTTAAACCTAGGGCCTCACATATGGTAGACATGTGCTTTACTACTGAGCTCCAGCCCCAGCAATCCTGGGCTTAATTATGCAGAATGTCTATTTTATGCAGACATGGAAAGGACCTAGATGACCACAGAATGATGAAAAAGAACAAAGTGTCGAAATGTAGATTTATTTGCCTTTGTTTTTCAAGACAGGGTTTCTCTGCTGGGAGTGTAGACAAGGCTGACTTCGAACTCACAGAGATCCACCTACATCTGCCTCCTAAGTGCTGGAATCAAAGGCCTGAACCACAACTGCCTAGCTAAGACATAGACTATTTTGTCTTAATGCTTAGAGTTGCAATAAGAATAGCAGTGAGGCATGGGTATAAAGATAGAAAAGCAGATGAATAGAACACATGGGGACTCCAGAAATACTCCTACATACTCAGCTGATTGAGCCAAAGGGCAAAAATATCCTAACCAGGGAAGGGAAAGATAGCAGTGTTAAAAATCCACTCTTGATCAAGAATCCCACTCTCTATCTTACTCCATATGCAGAATGAGTTTGAGACGGAACTGGGACCTCAACAGACAAGTAGAAGCCACAGAGAATCCTGAAAAAGCAAACACAAAATGGGGGAGACGTTTTGAAACCTGAGCAGGAATGTTCTGAAACAAACAAGGGACAAGAACAGCGTGAACCCTGGTGTGTATTCAGACACATTCCCGCTGTGAAGCACTGAACTGCCTGAGCTACACATTTGTGAACAGGAACACTGTTCCTCCTGTCCCCCCTGGGTCTCACTGCACTTGGAGGTTTTCTCCTGCATGATTTTAAGGCTGAAGATTAGTTTGAGGCTGTGGGCTTGCAGGACTGATGTGGTGAGCATGTGAGACTATGTCTTCATAATCAAGGGCAGATGTGTTTGTGGCTGCCAGATGCAGTGACCACAGCCAACGTCTCTTTGCAATTTTGTTAGTCTTGTTGATCAAATGTTTTGATCTCTCCACTGATTTTTTTCTGTGATTGTGGTATAACTTGCTGACATATGTGTTAAAATCTCCTACCAGCTGCATTTCCGTCAGTTTTGAGCACCCACAAAATTTTTGAGGTCGTTTCCTTGTATGCTTGCAAAATTCAAATTCTTGGAGAGTTAGACTTTTTTTGATTTTTTTAAATATATATTTTTTTAAATTTAGGAACAATCTTATTTTACATGTCAATCCTCCTGTTCCCTCTCCCTCCCATCCTTCCAACACCCCCCCCACTGACCCTCTAACTCACCCCCTACCTACTCCCTAAGGATAGTGAGGCTTTCCATGGGTGATCATCAAAGTTTGTCACATCATTTGGGGGAGGGGCTATGCCATCCTTCATGTATCTGGGCTGAAATAGTATCCCTCTACAGGGAATGGGCTCCCAAAGTCCATTAGTGCACTAAGGATAAACACTTGTTCCACATAGACAGCACAGGCTTCCTGCCTGGCACCCACATTTAGAAGGCGTGTTTCAGTCTAATGCTGGGTCCTCATCTTTGTGACTGGAGTCCATGAGCTCTCAGTAGGTCAGGTCAGCTGTTTCTGTAGGTTTCTCCAACACAGTCTTGACTGATTTGCTCATCGCCCCTTGCTCTCAACAACTGGATTCCAGGAGTATGGCTCAGTGCCTAGCTGTAGGTGTCTGCTTCTGCTTCCTTCAGTACTGGATGAAGGCTCTAGGATGGAAATTAAAGTAATCATCAATCTCATTATAGGGGAAGGGCATCAAAGGCAGCCTCTCCCACTACTGCCAGATTCTTAGTTGGAGTCATCTTAGTGGATCTCTGTACAATTCCCTCATGCCAGATTTCTCTTTAAACCTATACTGGCTCCCACTATTATGGTGTCTCTTTTCTTGCTCTCCCCTGTCTCAGTCTTCCTGATCCCTCCTGTTCTCCTTCCCCCTCCACGTCTCCCCTTTTCTTTTACCTACCTCCTTCTCCTCTCCCCCCATACTCCCAATTTGCTCAGGAGTTCTTGTCCCTTTTCCCTTTTTCTAGGGAAAATGTATTTCTCTTTTAGGGTCCTCCTTGTTTCCTAGTTTCTCTGGAGGTGTGGATGTAGGTTGGTAGACCTTTGCTCTATGTTTAATACCCATATGTCAGTGAGTACATACTATGCTTATCTTTCTGTGACTGGGTTACTTCACTCAGGATGGTTTCTTCCAGTTCCATCCATTTGCCTGCAAATGTCAAGATTCCATTGTTTTTTTTTCACTGCATAGTATTCCATTGTGTAAATGTACCACATTTTCTCTATCTAGGTTGCTTCCAGGTTGTAGCTATCACAAACAATGCTGCTATGAACACAGTTGAACAATGTCCTTGTTGTATGAATGCTAATCATTTGGGTATATGCCCAAGAGTGGAATTGCTGGATCTTGAGGTAGACTGATTCCCATTTTCCTGAGAAAATGTGAAACTGATTTCTAAAGTGGCCACACAAGTTTTCACTCCCACCAGCAATGGAGGAGTGTTCCCCTGTCTATACATCATCTCCAGCATAGGCTATGATTGGTGTTTTTGATTTTAACTATTCTGACAAGAGCAACATGGTAACTTAGAGTTGTTTTGATTTGCATTACCCTGATGGCTAAGGTTGTTGAGCACTTTCTTAAGTGTCTTTCAGCCATTTTAGATTCCTCTATTGAGATTTCTCTATTTAGTTCTGTACCCCACTTTTTAATTGGTTTGGTGTTTTTGTGACTAATTCCTTGTGTTCTTTGTACATTTTTGCAAATCAGCCCTTTCTCTGATATGGGGTTGGTGAATATCAAAAACACCAATGACAGTCTATGCTGGAGAGGATGTGGAAATAGGGGAATGCTCCTCCATTGTGGGTGGGAGTGTAAACTTGTACAGCCACTTTGGAAATCAGTATGGAGGTTTCTCTGGAAAATGGGAATCAGTCTACCTCCAGATCCAGCAATTCCATTCTTAGGCATATACCCAAAGGACACACGTTCATACAACAAGGACATCTGTTCAGCTATGTTCATAGCAGCATTATTTGTAATAGCCACAACCTGGAAGCAGCCTGGATACCCCTCAACCAAAGAATGAATAAAGAAAATGTGGTACATTTACACAATGGAGTACTATGCAGTGGAAAAAAACAATGGAATCTTGAAATTTGCAGGCAAATGGATGGAACTAGAAGAAACCATCCTGAATGAGGTAACCCAATCACTATTGTAATGGATGATGTTTCTCTGATTTCTTTCTTAGCCCATTTATTATCTATATATAGTAGGACTACTGATTTTTTTGAGTTAATCTTGTATCCTGCCACTTTGATGCAGGTGTTTATCAACTGTAGGAGTTCCCTGGTAGAGTTTTTTGGGATCACTTTTGTAGACTATCATAGCATCTGCAATTAGTGAAAGCTTGACCTCTTCCTTTCCAATTTGTATCTCCTTGGTCTCCTTTTGTTGTCTTATCGCTCTAGATAGAACTTCAAGTACAATATTGAAGAGATATATAGAGAGGGGACAGCCTTGTCTTGTTCCTGATTTCTAGAGGAATGGTGTTGAGTTTCTGTCCATTTAGTTTGATGTTGGCTGTTGGTTTGTTGTATACAGCTTTTATTATGTTTAGGTTTGTTACTATTATCCCTAATATCTCTAGGACCTTTATCATGAAAGGGTGATGGATTTTGTCAAAGACTTTTTCAGTCTCTAGTGAGATGATCATGTGGTTTTTCTTTTGCAGTTTGTTTATATGGTGAATTACATTGATAGATTTTCATATATTGAACCATTCCTGCATCCATGGGATTAAGCCTACTTTATCATGGTAGATGATTTCTCTGATGTATCATGGATTCAATTCACCAATTTTTTTTTATCAAAAATTTTTTTTAATTTTTTTAATTTTAATTTTAAATAGCTTGTTTTACATGTCAATCCCAGTTCCCTCTACCCCCTCCTCCTGCACTCCCCTTCCACCCTCCCTCCCACCCTATTGCCAAATCCTTCCACATAGGGGATGTCTAGAGTCTATCATTTTACTCTTGGTAGGGTCAAGGCACTCCCCTAAGAGTCCAGGCTGAGAGAGCATCTCTCTTTGTGCTATAGGCACATGAAGACAGATTGTATACCAGGGATAGACACTGATCCACAGCTCAGAGCCCCATAGGTTGTCCAGGCCTTCTCACTGACACTCACATTTGGGGGGGTCCAGATCAGTCCCATTCTGGCCTCCCCACTGTCGGTCTGGGGTCCAAGAGCACTCCCCTGTTCAGATCAGCTGTCTCTGCTGGTTTTGCCAGCCCATTCTTTGCCAATTTGCTCATCATTCCTCTCTCTCTGTCACTGGGTTCCTTGGGTTCAGTTCAGTGCTTAGTTGTGTGTTTGCCTCTGCTTCCATCAGTCCCAGGATGAAGGCTCCTGGATAGTTATAGACATCAAGTTCATTATCAGGAATGGGCATTCGAGGTGGTCCTTCCACTATTGCTTAGTTTGCCAATTGATGTTATACCTTTAGATCACTCGAGGTCACTCTGGTGCCTGATGAGTTTTTATTGTTCTGTACTGGGAGTTGAAAGATCATCAGGCACTGGGAGAATTCTCTTGACAGAAAGATATCTTAAGCAAATAGGAGGAACTTGGAAAAGTGCATAGAAAAGAAAGCATAAAAGATTTTAAATGACCTTAGAAACATCCTTTTTTTATAATTAGTATGTGCGATTCACCAATATTTTATTGAGTGTTTTTGCATCAATGTTCACAAGGGATATTGGTCTGTAGTTCTCTTTCTTAGTTGCGTTTTTGTGTGACTTGTGTACCAAGGTAATTGTAGCCTTGTAAAAAGAGTGTGACAATGACCCTTCTGCTTCTATTGTGTGGATCATTTTGAGGAGTATTGGTATTAGCTCTTCTTTGAATTTTTGTAGAATTCTGCACTGAAACCATCTGACCCTGGGCTTTTTTTGGGGGGGGTTGGGAAACTTTTAATGACTGCTTCGATTTTATTACAGGTTATAGGTCTGTTTAAATTGCTTATCTGTTCTTCATTTAATTTTGGTACATATATCTCTCCAGAAATTTGTTCATTTCCTTTAAATTTTTGAATTTTATGTCCCCCATTGTTATGTCCTCCTTTTCATTTTCGATTTTGCTAATCTGCATGCTCTCTCTCTCTTTGGGTTACTTTGGATAAAGCTTTGTCTATTTTGTTGATTTTCTTGAGGAACCAACTCTTTTTTTCTCTGATTCTTTGTATTGTTTTCTTTGTTTCTATTTTATTGAGTTTAGTCCTCAATTTGATTATTTCTTGGAGTCTACTCCTTTTGGGTGAGTTTGCTTCTTTTTGTGCTAGAGTGTTTAGTTGTGCTGTTAAGTCTCTCGTGTGACTATTCTCCAATTTCTTCATGTGGGCACTTAGTGCTATGAACTTTCCTCTTCTAAGTGTCTCCTAAGTTTCAGTATGTTGTGTCTTCATTCTCATTGAATTTTAGGAAGTCTTTAATTTCTCTTTTTACTCCTTCCTTGACCCAGGAATGGTGCAATTGGGCATTGTTCAATTTCCATGAATTTGTAGGCTTTCTGCAATTTGTATTGTTGTTGAATTCTAACTTTAGAACATGGTGGCTTGATAAGATATATGGAGTTATTCCAATTTTTTGTATCTGTTGAGGTTTGCTATGTTGCCGAGCATGTGTTCAATTTTAGAGAGGGTTCCATATGGTGCTGAGAAGAAGGTATATTCTTTTTGTTTGGATGGAATAGTCTATAGATGTCTGTTAAACCCAATTGGGTCATAACTTCTGTTAGTTCCTTTGTTTCCTTGTTATGTTTCTGTCTAGTGGTCCTTTCCAGTGGTGACAGTGGGGTGTTGAAGTCTCCCACTATAAGTGTGTAATATTTTATGTGTGATTTGACCTTTAGTAATGTCTCTTTTATCAACATGGATGCCTCTGTATTTGGGGCATAGACGTTCAGAACTGAGACTTTTCCTGTGATGAATATGAAATGACCTTCTTCATCTCTTTTTGATTGATTTTTTTGAAGTCTAATTTGTTAGATATTAGGATTGCTATACCAGCTTGTTTGTTGGATCCATTTGATTGGAAAATCTTTTCCCCACCCTTAACTCTGAGGTAACGTCTGTCTTTGAAGTTGAGGTATGTTTTTTGTATACAGCAGAAGGATGGATTCTGTCTTCCTATCCATTCTCTTATCCTATGTCTTTTTATAGGTGATTTAAGACCATTAATATTGAGGGATGCTAATGACCATTGATTGTCAATTCTTGCTTGTTTTGGGTTTGTTGTTGTTGTTGGTATTGTGTGTGGATTCCCGACCCCCTTTTTCTTTTGGCTTTTGGTATAGTGGGATTAACTATTGCCTATGTTTTTGTGAGTGTAGTTTACTTGGTAGGATTGGAGTTTTCCTTTTAGAACTTTCTTTAGGGCTGGATATGTGGATATTTATTGTTTAAATCTGGTTTTGACATGGAATATCTTGCTTTCTCCATCTACAGTTATTGAAAACTTTGCTGGATATAGTAGTCTCTTAGTGGGTGTAGAATATCTATCCAGGACCTTATGGCTTTTAGGATTTTCACTGAGAAGTCGGGTGTAATTCTAATAGGTCTGCCTTTATATGTTACTTGTCCTTTTTTCTTTGCTGTTTGTAATATTTTTTCTGCTCTTAATCTTTATTCTGTATGTTTGGTGTTTTGATTATTATGTGGTGAAGGGATTTTTTGTGGCCCAGTCTTGTTGGTGTTCTGTAAGCTTTTGTACTTTCTTTATAAATTTTTTAATTTAAATTAGAAAGAAGGCTGTTTCATGTGCCAATCACAACTCCCTCGCCCCCCTCCTCCCCTGCCCTCCACCAACCCCCCCATCCCATCTTCCTACTGCTTCCCAACGAGGGTGAGGCACTCCATGAGGGATACCCAAAGTCTGTCAAATCATCTGAGGCAGGGCCCAGGCCCTCCCCCATGTGTCCAGGCTGAGAGAGCATCCCTAAATGTGAAATGCGATCCCAAAGTCCATTCCTATGCCAGGGATAAATATTGATCTACTACCAGAGGCCCCAGAGATTGCCAAGATCTCCTCACTGACATCCACATTCTGGGGGTCTGGATCAGTCCCATGCTGGCCTCTCAGCCATCAGTCTGGGGTCCATGAGGTCCACCTTGTTCAGGTCAGCTGCTTCTGGGGCTTCACCAGCCTGGTCTTGACCCCCTTTTCCCATCATTCCTCCCTCTCTGCAACTGGGTTCCAGGTGTTCAGCACACTGTTTAGGTTTTGTACTTTCATAGGCATGTTCTTCTTTAGTTTAGGGAAATTCTATCTAGAGTGATAAGACAACAAAAGGAGACCAAGGGGATACAAATTGGAAAGGAAGAGGTCAAGCTTTCACTATTTGCAGATGATATGATAGTCTACATAAGTGACCAAAAAAACTCTTCCAGGGAACTCCTACAGTTGATAAATACCTTCAGCAAAGTGTCAGGATACAAGAGTAACTAAAAAAATCAGTAGTCCTACTATATGTAGATGATAAATGGGCTAAGAAAGAAATCAGCTACTGGATAAAGGCTCTAGGATAGGATAAGGTAATCATCATTCTCATTATAGGGGAAGGGCATTTAATGCTTAGAATCCTAGTGGGGTCATCCTTGTGGATCTCTGTATAATTCTCTCATGCCAGATATTTCTTTAAACCAATAGTGGCTCCCTCTATTTATGTGTCTCTTTTCTTGCTTTCCTCTATTCATCTCCTGACTCAATCTTCCTGATCTCTCATGTTCTTCTCCCCCTTCCTCTTTTCCCCTCTTCTTTCTCCTACCTCTTCCCCTGCCCCATGCTTCCAGTTTGTTCAGAAAGTCTTGTCCCTTCCACTTTACCATGGGATCATTTGTGCCTTTCTTACAGTCCTCCTTGTTTCCTAGCTTCTCTGGAGGTGTGTGGATTGTAGTCTGGTAATCTTTTACTCTATGTCTAATATCTGTATATGAGTGAGTACACACCATATTTGTCTTTCTGTGACTGGGTTACCTCACTCAGGATGGATTCTTCTAGTTCCATCCATTTGCCTGCAAATTTCAAGATTCCATTGTTTTTTTTTCCACTGCGTAGTACTCCATTGTGTAAATGTACCACATTTTCTTTATTCATTCTTTAGTTGATGGGCATCCAGGCTGCTTCCAGGTTGTGGTTATTACAAATAATGCTGCTGTGAACATAGTTGAACAGATGTCCTTGTATGAATGTGTGTCCTTTGGGTATATGCCTAAGAATGGAATTGCTAGATCTGGAGGTAGACTGATTTCCATTTTCCAGAGAAAACTCCATACTGATTTCCAAAGTGGCTGTACAAGTTTGCACTCCCATCCACAATGGAGGAGCATTCCCCTATCTCCACATCCTCTCCAGCATAGACTGTCATTGGTGTTTTTGACATGAGTAAGATGGTATCTCAGAGCTTTTTTATTTGTGTTTCCCTGATGGCTAAGGATGTTGAGCAATTTGTTAAGTGTTTATCAGCCATTTTAGATTTCTCTATTGAGAATTCTCTGATTAGCTCTGTACCTGATGGGGGAAGTCCTTCTATGTGTATGTAAATAAAGCACTGATGGCCTTTGCCACATCTCCTACATAATCCAGAAGGATGAGGCCTTCTGTTAGAATAATTCCTAGGAAGAGCATTATTCAAAGGAGTGCCTTGTCTACAAGTCCTTCTTAGATGTCCTATTCTTCCACAGTTAAAGCATTTAGTATTTCGATGTCTTTTAAAACCTCTGGAGGTTACCTCTCCTACCCAAGCATCTATACCATCACGGTTAAGGCATTTGGCATCTTGGTGCCTCTTCAAACCTTTAGAAATTGCTTCTCCTACTCAAGCTTCTGTATCTTGATCTTCATACACAAGGTTATCTGTATATAGGACCCATTCCTCCAAAGGTACTGATCTTATTTTTAATGGCCAAAGTACCTGTTTGCATTATGGATTTGCATTCTCATAAGCTAAAAATTCTGTAAGTATTCACCTAGAAGCTGAATCTGTTACCTGTAATTCTACTGCTCTGGACAATCTTTCCAAGAACTCAGTGAACCTTTCTCTTAGACTCTATACCACTTTGGTATAGGGTTGTATTCTCTCTCCTGGTTCATGAACCTTATACAAAGCATTCAGAGCTACTGTATGGCATAAAGACAAGATGTGTTCATCATACTCAGCCTGAGCCTGTGGATCAGCATAAGCACCCTCTCCAAGAATCTTTTCTTGGGAAACTTCATAGCCTTTCTTTAATCCTTGAAACCCCAGGGCTTTTGCCTATTTCCTCTATGAAGCTCTCCATTGCATTTGAGATGAATTTCCGAGTACCTCTGAGGCCAGTTGGCTCCAAAACTTAGAGGTCACTATATTTGTGGTTGCCCATCAGTTCAGGAGAATGAAGACCATGCAAAACAATGGCATCTTTGATTCTTTTTAGTTCCTTCATCTGTTTCCATTGATAAGCAATGAAACCATTTGGGTGTTTCTTCGTTGCAGGCTTTTCTGTCATGGATACTGGGAAGATCATAGGAGAGGGCATAACAACCTTAGGAAGTTATTCCCAGCATCTGAGAGGTGTAGGTAAACCTTTGTCATGACCTGTAATACTTGTATGTCTGATTCTGACGTATCAGATTGGAGGTCTTCTGAGACCTGCAATCTATTTATAATTGTTTCCCTGAGCTCTTGAATTTCTTGGGTCAAATAAATTTCTAAGGACTTCATAGAATCAGTCATTTTTTGATTCATCATTTATATGTGATTCCAAACATTTAATATTCTCATTCTTAGATATTATCTAAATGGCATGTAAGTTGCCTTCCAGAAACAGTTTTCTATCTGCTAGTTTGTCATTACTCTCAGACATGGAACAAATCCTTTTTGTTAGTAGTTCTATCATATGTTCTAGTCTTTGTATTTTGTTAGCAAAATCATCAGACATGGAACAGATTTTTTGTTTAAGTATTTCAACATTATGTTCCACTTTTTCTATTCTGTCTGATGAATCAATAGATATGGAACGTATTTTTCCTGAAAGTAATTTAATGTTATGTCCTTTATTTTTCAACCTCTTTGTCAGATCTTCATTATCATTTTGAATATTCTGAATCTTTTTTTTTAAACAAAACCTTCCTTACTATTCTGTAAGGAATTTTCTAGTGTCTGAATCATTTGTACTAGGTTTTCATAACCATCCTGTGATAACCATATGATTTGTATGAGTTTGTCATTTTTTGTCCTATTCTCAAACCATTTCTTTAATGAAATTATATGGATTACCAAACTAATAAACACTACAGCAGATAGAAAGTATATTCCAGGTAGGTCCTCAACCCCTTCCGGTATCTCATCCATACAAGAAACAAGAAAATTTGGATAGTCCTGCATTGTAATGCTATCTGCCATATGTATAGAGTAGTTAATCTTATTACCAGTTTATATACTACCAGAATACAAAGTTTACCTTCAGCAATTTCGGGCCGGGATGTAGATTTTTTACTTGCATTAACTGTGTTTGGCCAGTAGGTGGCTCAGCCGTACCACTAAACATAGTTGTATCGTAGGTGTTCAGTATTTTCCCAGTGGAATCTGAAAAATTCTAAGTAGCTTTTACAGAAATTTAGCAAGCAGGCTTTTGTTAAAAGGAAGGGAAAAGAGCCTCACGCAAATTGTGGGGACCTGCAGGGAGGAAGGGGCCTAGTTCAGCAGGTCGCCAGTAAGGGAGAATGTGGCTGTGAGAGCTCAGTCAATAGAGCATGAGACTCTTAATCTCAGGGTCATGGGCTAGTGCCTCACGTTGGCGTCATTGTGTAATGTGTATTCTTCCTGCCAGTTCCTTGGGTCCCGCTGCTGTCTCAGCCCCCAAATAATACACAGGACGCTATATATATTAATTACAAAGCTGTTGGCCATTTATTATTGATTCTCACTGGCTAGCTCTGACTTAAATATTGATCCATAATTACTAATGTATTTTTATAAGGACTTATCTTTCCAAGGACGCAGCCTCATGTGTCCTCTCCCCGCAATCACATGGTGATGACTCTCCGCACACTGAGAATCTGTAACTATATTGAGAGGATCTGTAAAGTCTTTAAGTACCATGAGAATGGTGTACTTTGTACAGAGTTATAAGGGCTTTGAACTACTTTACTTATATTTCCTGACTTATAATCTGCTTTACCCGACTTGTTTGCATCAATGTAGAATGTAGGACTCCAGAGATTGGCATTTTTCTTACAAAAGTGGAAGGATCCAAATTGTTTTCTTTATGAATTTGATTCTCTCTGTTTTGGGATAGTTGTTACTAATCATTCCCAAAAAGTTACTGCAAACCCTTTGCCAATATTCATTATCCTTATGTAAGGAGTAAATTTCCTCATTTGTTAAAGGTACAATAATCTCTGCTGGGTCCCTTCCAGTCAGTTGACAAAGCCTTAACTTACCTTCTAATATCAAATCAGAGATCTTTTCTATATATGTCTTCAATTTTTATTCTGTTTATGTGGCAGAAATACCCATTCTAGAAAGATATCTTCCCTCTGCATTAAAATTCCTGAGGGGTATTCTCTCGATGGTAAAATAACCAGAATACAATCTAGTTTTGGATCCACACGGTCCACATATGCTTCTAGTATTCTCTTTTCTACTCATTCTAATTCTTTTTCAGCTTCAGCTGATAATATTCATGGACTATTTAAATCCTTGTCTCCTTTTAGGGCCATTTGTAGGTGTTTTAAATCATGCCTTTCTACTCCAATAATTTTATGAAGTTGAGAAATTTCTTCTAGTAGTTTTTGAACATCATTAAGAGTCTGGTAATGATCTCTCCTGATCTCTACTTTTTGTGGTCTAATTATCTGTAGATCTATTTTATAACCTAAATAATTAATAGAATCTCCTCTTTGTAATTTTTCAGGAGCACTCTATAATCCCCAGAAAGGTAAAATTTCCTTTACTGCCTCAAACATCTTTTCCAACGTTCCTTCTTTCGAATCAGCCAACAGTGTATCATCCATATAATGGTAAATTATGGATTACAAAAATTGTTTGCAAATTATTTCCAAAGGATTTTTGCACAAAATATTGGCACAAAGTAGGATATTGAACATTCCCTGTGGCAAAACCTTCCATTGAAATCTCATAACTGGTTGAGAATTGTTATAGGTAGGCACTGTGAAGGCAAATTTTTCTCTATCTTTTTCTTGTAAAGGTATAGTGAAGAAGCAGTGTTTTAGATCAGTTACTATAATAGGCCAGCCTTTAGGTATCAGAGAAGGCAATGGCATCCCAGGCTGTAGAGAGCCCATAGGCTGAATAACTTTATTAGTAGCTCTCAGATCAGGGAGCATTCTCCATTACCAGACTTCTTTTCAATAATAAATACAGAATTCCACATACTGTTGGATTCTTCAGTATGTCCAGCATTTAACTGTTCCTGAACCAGCTTTTCTAAAGCCTCTAGCTTCTCAGAGGTCATAGGCCATTGCCCTACCCAGACAGGTTCATTTGTTAGTCATTTTAAGGGTAGTGTTTTTGGTTTCTCTGTAGGTGTGGCACTAGCATCTTGTTTCTGTAGAGTCTATATGTTTGACACCTGTTTTCTGTAGTGCCTTACAATATTTTTTCTACCACGAAGAGCTTGTTTATGATCCATATCTGATACAGGAGGAAGGTTAATCTGGGTATTCCCTTACCTGTAATTCTACTGCTCTGGACAATCTTTGGGGGAACTGTCTGTTTGCTGGATGCATTTCAATGGTAGGGGAGCCTGTGTGTGTCTGGAGCCAGTGGGGCACATGGTGTTCTACCAAGGAAGAGCAGTCACTTCTGGGGTGGCTTCTGGAGTCTGGTTCCTGTTCCAGCTTCTGACATGTTGTTTAGCAGATAATAGACACGTGGCCAGAAAAACATAAAAATTTACAGTAAAGTCAGATTCAGATGAAGTAAAACCCCTGAAAGGTTTATAGTGTGTTTAAAAACATACATAGGCTTGGGAGAGAAAAATAAATAGGATAGTAAAAAAAAACCATAAACAAAGCGAGTAGCTGGATATGGTGGTACACGCCTTTAATCTCAGCACTCCAGAGGCAGAGTCAGGAAGATTTCCACAGAGAAACCCTGTCTCAGAGAAAAAATTAATAAATAAATAAAAGTAAAAGAAATAGAGTAACAATAATAGATAAATAAAAAGGCCATGTAAAGATGGAAAATACACAGAGAGTCTGGATACTGTATGCTATTGTGTTTTTCAGTTGTTCAATTGCTACGGAAGGAACAACTGCTGAAACATACTTGAGCATAAATGCTGCTAATTTAATCCAACTTACATATTTTAAAAATGCTTTGACTTCAAAGTTTAAGTATAAGGATATGTTACTTTGGAAAAGAGATTTTATTTGTGTTTCCACAGAAAATGCAGAGCTGTGGATTCCTTCCAGACTAATATGGTTTGATGAAGCAAGACCTCCTGAAACAGTGTTCCAGGCAGTCCAGCATCTGAAACAGCTGGGACGGTACAGCCATACAGACCATAAAAACAAGGACTTAGCCAGGTTTCTGTGTTTTGTCATGATCCCCATGGTATGTACAGTGCCCGCAACAAGCAGGAAGCAGTTTGGAATGAATAACGCCTAAATTTCTAAATATTTTTTACACATTTTTCTTTTCATTTAAATGGGGTTGCTTATAAATGGTAATGATCATAGTCAATTTCTTTATAAAGGGGAAAAAGTGAATATGATATAGAAATGAATACTTTGTATTGGTATGGATTTTCATTTATTGATACAAATTTAAGATCTATCTTGTGATATGTATTTCTCCTCTTGTTTAAGTATTATTTTTATACTGATCTTTTAAAAATGTAATGTATAATTAAATACAGATTATAGATAGTTACCTATAATAGTCAAAAATTATAGTTAGATTACTTAGTTTTTCTAGATATACAGAGATATATTTGAGATATATAGTCTTCAAGCCTTTCAAAGACCTTCAGAAAATGACATTTAAAATGGTTTAGGGGTTTTCTTGACAATGAAAAATATCTGCTCCTGGCATCACCAATTACGTCTGAGAGGAAGATGGGCATCGAAGAAACTCGTTATGGAGTTTGCTTTCAACATGGCAAGATTAGCCATTTGGGCAAGAAACTGCTCTTGCCTGAACTGTTTGGCTTTTGCTGTACAAACTGGACACGCAGGACCCACAGGAAAGTGACTGCTGCGATTGAACAGTTCTACAGGCTTCCTGCTTTATGGAAGAGTCTGTCAGACATTCTGCAGGGCACAGAAAAATGACTGACAGACTGCCAATGCAGGCGGTCAGTTTAAAATTTCCTGCTTTGTTAAGAAGTCTTCCAGACACACTGTGACCTGGGCTGAAGATGCATGCCCCAATGTTACAGAGGAACTTTGGGTGACTGTCCAGGTAGCAAGATGCCTCTGCCAATTCTAGTGTTTATATATTATCCTTCTGTGGTCTTTGATGGAGTTGAAGACAGACAGTTATAATTATAGTTTTCCTAAGTTATGATAAAAGATAAGTTACATATAAGACTTTAGACTCACAAAGATAGGATAGATGACATTTTCTTTAAATATTACTAAATGTTAATGGCCAAAATATTATAACTATAGTTCTTGCTTGATAACTGTTATGCTATATGTAATTTGACTATGTTAAAATTAAAACCTTTCTTTTTATTTAAACAGATAAGAGGAGATGATGGGGGAAGTACTTCTGTGTATATGTAAATAAAGCACTGTTGGCCAATAGGGAGGCAAGATAGGCGGGACTAGGAGTCTAGGAGGATTCTGGGAAATGTAGTGAAGAGAGTCCCCACCATGTGATCCCAGGAGAACAGGATGCATCACAATGGCATCCTTGGAAAGATAAGCCTCATAAAATATATATTAGTAATTATGGGTTAATAATTAAGTCAGAACTAGCTGATTAGAGACCATAGCAAATGGCCAACAGCTTCATAATTAATATCACGTCCTGTGTGCTATTTGAGGGCTGAGACAGCAGCAGGACAAAATGGCTGGTGGGAAGACTACATGTGACATATACCTCTCTTTATAATTGAATCATTTGGTGTTTTGGTGACTAGCTTCTTGAGTTCTTTGTATACTTTGGAAATCATCCCTCTGTCAGATATGGGGTTGGTGAATATCTTTTCTCATTCTGTGGGCTGCCGTTTTGTCTTGCCGACAAGATAATACTCAACCTTATATGGAAAAACAAAAAACCCAGGATAGCCAGAACAACCCTGTACAATAAAGGAACTTCTGGAGGCATCACCATCCCTGACTTTAAGCTCCACTATAGAGCTATATTAAAGAAAACAGCTTTGTATTGGCACAAAAAACAACAGGTAGACCAATGGAATCAAATTGAAGACCCTGATATTAACCCACACACCCATGGACACCTGATTTTTGACAAAGAAGCTAAAACTATATAATGGAAAAAAGGAATAATCAACAAATTGTACTGGCATAAGTGGATGCAGACGTGTAGAAGACTGTAGATAGGTCCATATCTATCACCATGCACAAAACTTAAGTCCAAATGGATCAAAGGCATCAACATAAATCCAGTTACACTGAACCGCTTAGAAGAGAAAGTGGGAGTTACCCTTGAATGAATTGGCACAGGAGACCACTTTCTGATTATTACATCAGTAGCACAGACACTAAGATCAACAATTAATAAATGGAACCACTTGAAACTGAGAAGCTTCTGTAAGGCAAAAGACATGGTCTCTTGTCATTCTTAACTATCTTTGACTTACTTACAATCTACAGAAAAAGTGAAAAATGAATATAAAACACAACTGACTCAAACATGAAGTATCTGAGTCATGAGAGCAGGTCCCTACAGCAAGCTTTGGAAGCAGTGGCCTTGATCTTCCTGTGCTCTTGGTGTTCCTGCTCCTGTATCTGCTCCCAAGGCCTGGGGACTCTGTTTCTGGGCTACCATCCTGGGCCTCTGTCTGTGACTTATCTTCATTTACAGGAGCTAAAGTTTTGAATTTTGTTAATTTTTTTGAGGGGTGTGTCAACTTTTTTACTTGGAGGTATAATTTTGTGAATAAAGTTGCAAAGAATGTGGCTGAGCAAGTGTCCTGTAGTAGGATGGAGCATCCTTTGGCTATATGCCCAAGAGTGGTATAGCTGGGTCTTGAGGTATATTGATTCTGAATTTTCTGAAGAACTGACATATTAATTTTCATAGTGGCTATACAAGTTTGCACTCCTTCTAACAATGGAGGAATGTTATCCTTGCTCCACATCATTGCCAGCATGAGCTGTCATCTATATTTTTGATCTTAGCCATTCTGATAGATTCAAGATGGAATCTCAAACAAAGTAGTTTTGATTTTTATTTCCCTGATGGCTAAGGATGTTGAACATTTCTTTTAGTGTTTTTCAGCCATTTGTGTTGCCTCTATTGATAAGTGTTTAGATATGTACTCCATTTTAATTGGTTATTTGTTTTGTTTTGATATCTAGTTTCTTGAGTTCTTTATATATTTTTGGATGGGGGAGAGAAGATGGGGAGAAACTGGGAGGATTGGAGGGAGGAGAAACTATAATCAGGATACACTGTATGAGAAAAGAATCTATTTTCTATAAAAGTAAAAGTATAAAATGCACCGACATTATTAATCAATACAAAAATACTTTTGTAAAGTTTGCATTACTGGAAAAATTCCTTCCAAATCCTCCTCTAAATAGAAATATTCCATGCCTATGTAAAGTGATGGTGTTAAACTCATTGCTATCAATAAACAAATTAAATTGGTTAATATTTTTCTGACTTGTTCTAGGCACTGAATTTATATTAAATCATCTCACCTTCCAAACACCATCATAGCTCAAAAATATCTTTTTAAATTTTTTTATTTTTTAAATTTTTATTATGTGCATCAAGAGTTAAAGAATAGAATATCACAGCCATTTGAATCCTTTCTCCAAGACAACACAACTAAAATTATAGGCAACTGGTGCATTTTGCCTCAGGCTCTCTTCTGCACTTAGGATCTACACCTCTTCAGAAATCTAAGGGTATAGCCTACAGTTCTGCCCCAGGGGATATATTTTTTCTTTTATCATTTTTTATTTTAATTTTAAATAGCTTGTTTTACATGTCAATCCCAGTTCCCTCTCCCTCCCCTCCTCCCATGCCCCCCCAGCCTCCCACCTCATTGCCAATTCCTTCCACATAGGGGATATCCAGAGTCTGTCATTTCACTTAGGGTAGGATCCAGGCACCCCCTAAGAGTCCAGGCAGAGAGAACATCCCTTTTTGTGCTATGGACACACAATGTCTGTTTGCATGCCAGGGATAAAGACTGATCCACTGCTCAGGGCCCCATATTGCCCAGGCCAACTCACTGACACTCACATTCGGGGGGGTCCAGATCAGTCCCATGCCAGCCTCCCCACTGTCGGTCTGGGGTCCAAGAGCTCTCCCCTGTTCGGATCAGCTGTCTCTGCTGGTTTTGCCAGCCCATTCTTTGCCAATTTGCTCATCACGCCTCTCTCTCTGTCACTGGGTTCCTTGGGTTCAGTTCAGTGTTTAACTGTGGGTGTTTGCCTCTGCTTCCATCAGTCACTGGATGAAGGCTCCCGGATGGTTATAGACATCAAGTTCATTATCAGGAATGGGCATTCGAGGTGGTCTCTCCACTATTGCTTAGCTTGCCAATTGGTGTCCTCCCTTTAGATCACTAGAGGTCACACTGGTGCCTGATCTGTCTTCTAACCTAAGACTCCCTCTTCCTCCTATTCTACCCCCACTCCACCTTCCTGTTCCCTCATGACCTACTCTCTCTTTCTCTTCTCCCCTTCTCTTCTTCCCAGCTCCCACTCCCCCCCAACCCTCGCCGTGTTCCCCATCTGTTCAGAGGATCTTGCCTCATTCCTCTTCTCTTGGGTACTATGCATATCTTTTAGGCTCTTTCCTGTTTCCCAGACTCTCTATCAGTGGAAGTGCAGACTGACACTATCCTGATCCATGTCTAAAATCCATATATGAGTGACTACATACCATTTTTGTCATTTTGTGACTGGGTTACCTCACTCAGGATGGTTTCTTCCAGTGCCATCCATTTACCTGCGAATTTCTTTTTTTTCCTTTTTTTTCTTTTATTTATTTATTTTTTTTGTTTTCTTTTTTTTTATTTTAAATAGCTTGTTTTACATGTCAATCCCAGTTCCCTCTCCCTCCCCTCCTCCCGCACTCCCCTTCCACCCTCCCACCCTATTGCCAAATCCTTCCACATAGGGGATGTCTAGAGTCTATCATTTTACTCTTGGTAGGGTCAAGGCACTCCCCTAAGAGTCCAGGCTGAGAGAGCATCTCTCTTTGTGCTATAGGCACATGAAGACAGATTGTATACCAGGGATAGACACTGATCCACAGTTCAGAGCCCCATAGGTTGTCCAGGCCTTCTCACTGACACTCACATTTGGGGGGTCCAGATCAGTCCCATTCTGGCCTCCCCCCTGTCGGTCTGGGGTCCAAGAGCACTCCCCTGTTCAGATCAGCTGTCTCTGCTGGTTTTGCCAGCCCATTCTTTGCCAATTTGCTCATCATTCCTCTCTCTCTGTCACTGGGTTCCTTGGGTTCAGTTCAGTGCTTAGTTGTGTGTTTGCCTCTGCTTCCATCAGTCCCAGGATGAAGGCACCCGGATAGTTATAGACATCAAGTTCATTATCAGGAATGGGCATTCGAGGTGGTCCTTCCACTATTGCTTAGCTTGCCAATTGATGTTATACCTTTAGATCACTCGAGGTCACTCTGGTGCCTGATCTGTCTTCGATCCTATGATTCCCTCTTCCCCCTATTCTACCCCCACCCCCTCAACTTCCTGTTCCCCCATGACCAACTCCCTTCCTCTTTACCCCCTCTATTCTTCCCAGGTCCCACTACCCCCCCTCGCCCTGTTCCCCATCCATTCAGAGGATCTTGTCTCCATCCTCTTCTCTTGGGTACTATGCATATATGCATATCTTTTAGGTTCTTTCCTGTTTCCCAGACTCTCTATCTGTGGAAGTGCAGACTGGCACTATCCTGATCCATATCTAAAATCCATATATGAGTGAGTACATACCATGTTTGTCTTTTTGTGACTGGGTTACCTCACTCATGATGGTTTCTTCCAGTGCTATCCATTTCCCTGCGAATTTCAAGATTCCATTGTTTTTTTCTGCTGAGTAATACTCCATTGTGTAAATGTATCGCATTTTCTCTATCCATTCTTCAGTTTAGGGGCATTTAGGTTGCTTCCAGGTTCTGGCTATTACAAATAATGCTGTTATGAACATAGTGGAGCAGATGCCCTTGTTGTATAAATTTGCCTCTTTTGGATATGTGCCTAAGAGTGGAATTGCTGGGTCTAGTGGTAGATTGATTCCCATTTTCCTGAGGAATCTCCATACTGCTTTCCAAAGTGGCTGTACGAGTTGGCACTCCCACCAGAAGTGGAGGAGTGTTCCCTCTCTCCACATCCTCTCCAGCATAAATTGTCTGTGGTGTTTTTGATTTTAGCCATTCTGACAGGAGTAAGATGGTATCTCAGAGTTGTTTTGATTTACATTTTCTGGATGGCTAAGGATGTTGAGCACTTTCTCAAGTGTCTCTCAGCCATTTTAGACTCCTCTATTGAGAATTCTCTATTTAGTTTTGCAGCCCACTTTTTAATTGTATCCTTTGGTGTTTTGGAAACTTGCTTCTTGAGTTCTTTGTAAATTTTTAAGATCAGCCCTCTGTCAGATGCGGGGTTAGTGAATATCTTTTCCCATTCTGTGGATTGCCTTTTTGTCTTTTTGACTGTGTCCTTTGCCTTACAGAAGCTTCTCAGTTTCAAGAGGTCCCATTTATTAATTGTTGACCTCACTGTCTGTACTACTGGTGTTATGTTCAGGAAGCTGTCTCCTGTACCAATTTGTTCAAGGGTACCATCCACTTTTTTGTTGTTCAAGGTATCAACAAAACTTGCAAGGTTCAATGTGGCTGGATTTATGTTGAGGTCTTTGATCCATTTGGATTTAAGCTTTGTGCATGACGATAGACATGGATCTATCTGCAGTCTTCTACATACCAATATCCAGTTATGCCAGCACCATTTGTTGAAGATGGTATCTTTTTTCCATTGCATAATTTTAGCTTCTTTGTCATGGTTTGTGAATTAATCTCAGAGTGTTCAATTTGATTTCATTGGTCTACTTGTCTATTTTTGAGCCAATACCAAGTTGTTTTCAGGACTATAGCTCTATAATAGAGCTTGAAGTGAGGATGATGATGCCTCCAGATGTTGCTTTGTTGAGTAAGGTTGTTTTGGCTATCCTGGGTCTTTTGTTTTACCGTATAAAGTTGAGAATTGTTCTTTTAATGTCTGTGAAGAATTGTGCTGGAATTTTGATGGGGATTGCATTGAGTCTGTAGATTGCTTTTGGCAGGATTGCCATTTTTACTACATTGATCCTACCTATTCAAGAGCATGGGAGATCTTTCCATTTTCTGGTGGCTTCTTTAATTTCTTTCTTTAAAGACTCGAAGTTCTTGCGATACAGGTCTTTCACTTGTTTGGTTAGCATTACCTCAAGGTATTTTATGTTGTGTTTGGCAATTGTAAATGGTGATGTTTCTCTGATTTCTTTCTCAGCCCTCTTCTCGTCTGTATATAGTAGGGCTACTGATTTTCTTGAGTTGATTTTGTATCCTGCCACTTTGCTGAAGGTGTTAATCAGCTGTAAGAGTTCCCTGGTAGAGTTCTTTGGGTCACTTATGTAAACCACCATATCATCTGCAAACAGTGAAAGTCTGACCTCTTCCTTTCCAGTTTGTATCCCCTTGATCTCCTTTTGTTGTCTTATTGCTCTAGCTGGAACATCAAGTACAATATTGGGAGAGGGAACAGCCTTGTTTTGAGCCTGATTTTAGTGGAATTGCCTTGAGTTTCTGTCCATGTAGTTTGATGTTGGCTGTTGGTTTGCTGTATATAGCTTTTATTATGTTTAGGAATGTTCTTGTTATCCCAGATCTCTCCAAGACCTTTATCATGAAGGGGTGTTGGATTTTGTCAAAGGCTTTTTCAGCATCTAGTGAGATGATCATGTGATTTTTGTTTCTCAGCTTGTTTATATGGTGGATTACATTGATAGATTTTCATATGTTGAATCATCCCTGCGTCCCTGGAATGAAGCCTACTTGATCATGGTGTATGAGTTTTCTGATGTGTTCGTGGATTCGATTTGCCAGTATTTTATTGAGTATTTTAGCATCAATGTTCATGAGGGAAATTGGTCTGAAGTTCTCTTTCTTAGTTCTGTCTTCGTGTGACTTGGTTATCCATGTTATTGAAGCCTCGTAAAAAGAGTTTGACAAAGACCCTTCTGCTTCTATTGCGTGAAATACTTTGAGGAGAATTGGTATAAGCTGTTCTTTGAATTTCTGGTAAAATTCTGCACTGAAGCCATCTGACCCTGGGCTTTTTTGGTTGGGAGACTTTTTATGACTGTTTGTATTTCCTTAGGTGTTATAGGTCTATTTAAATTGTTTATCTGTTCTTGATTTAATTTTGGTAGGTGATATCTATCCTGGAAGTCTTCCATTTCCTTTACATTTTTGAATTTTGTGGAGTACAGGTTTTTAAAGTGTGACCTTGTGATTCTGTGGATTTCTTCAGTGTCCGTTGTTATGTCCCTCTTTTCATTTCTGATTTTGTTAATTTGCATGCTCTCATTCTGCTGTTTGGTGAGGTTGGATAAAGATTTGTCTATCTTGTTGATTCTCTCAAAGAACCAACTCTTTTTTACATTGATTCTTTGTATTGTTTTACTAGTTTCTGCTTTATTGATTTCAGCCCTCAATTTGATTATTTCCTGGTGTCTACTCCTCCTTGGTGAGTTTGCTTCTTTGTGTTTAGAGCTTTCAGGTGTTCTGTCAATTCTCTAGTGTGACTATTCTCCAGATTCTTCATGTGGGCACTTATTGCTATGAACTTTCCTCTTAGCATTGCTTTCAAAGTGTCCCATAAGTTTGGGTATGTTGTGTCTTCATTCTCATTGCATTCTAGGAAGTCTTTAATTTCTTTTTTTATTTCTTCATTGACCCAGGAGTGGTGCAATAGCGCATTATTCAGTTTCCATGAGTTTGTAGGGTTCCTGCAGTTTGTGTTGTTGTTGAACTCTAACTTTAAAGCATGGTGGTCTGATAAGATACATGGAGTTATTCCAATTTTTTTGTACTTGTTGAGGTTTGCTATGTTGCCAAGTATGTGGTCAATTTTTTTGAGACGGTCCCATGTGGTGCTGAGGAGAAGGTATATTATTTTGTGTGTGGATGGGATGTTCTATAGATGTCTGTCAAATCCAATTGGGTCATAAATTCTATTAGTTCCTTTGTTTCTTTGTTAAGTTTCTGTCTTATAGTCCTGTCTACTGGTGACAGTGGGGTGTTGAAATCTCCCACTATAAGTGTGTGAGGTTTCATGAGGTTCGAGTTTTAGTATTGTTTCTTTTACGAATGTAGATGCCTTTGTATTTAGGGCATACATGTTCAGAATCAAGACTTCATCTTGGTATATTTTTCCTGTGTGGAATATGAAATGACTTCCTTCATCTCTTTTGATTGATATCAGTTTAAAGTCTAGTTTGTTAGATATTAGGATTGCTACCCCCTACCTGTTTCTTGGGTCCATTTGATTGGAAAATCTTTTTCCAACCCTTAACTCTGAGGCAATGTCTGTCTTTGAGGCTGAGATGTGTTTCTTTTATGCAGCAGAAAGATGGGTTCTGTCTTTGAATCCATTCTGTCAGCCTGTGCCTTTATATGAGCGAGTTAAGACCATTAATATTGAGGGATATTAATGACCTTTGATTGTTCGTTCTGGTTTGATTTGCAATGGTTGTTCTTGGTGGAATTATATATGGATTTCCATCCCTTTTCTCTTTTGGGTGTTGGTAAAGTGGGATTATCAATTGCCTACATTTGTCTGTTTGTAGTTAACTTCCTTGGACTGGAGTTTTCCTTCCAAAACTTTCTGTAGGGCTGGGTTAGTGGATATGAATTGCTTACATCTGGTTTTGCCATGGAATATCTTGTTTTCTCCATCTATAGTGATTGAAAGCTTTGCTGGGTATAGTAGTCTGGGAGTTTTTTTGTGATCCACTCTATTCTGTGTTCTGTAAGTTTCTTGTACCTTCATTGATATGTCTTTCTTTAGGTTGGGAAAGTTTTCTTCTATGATTTTGTTGAATATGTCTTCTGCCCCTTTGAGTTGGATTTCTTCACCTTCTTCTATACCTATTATTCTTAGGTTTGGTCTTTTCACAGTGTTCCATATTTCCTGAATATTTTGTGTTAGGGATTTGTTGGAAAATCTTAAATTTTCTTTGATTGTCGAATCTATTTCTTCTAGTATGTCTTCAACACCTGAGATTCTCTTTTCCATCTCTTGTATTCTGTTGGTTATGCTTGTATCTGTAGTACCTGACCATTTCCCCAGTTTTTCTATTTCCAGCTTTACTTCAGACTGTTGTTTTTTTATTGTCTCCATGTCAGCTTTCAACCCTTGCACTGTTTGAAATGTTTCTTGTAATTTTTCATTGTGTTTTCCTTCCTTTCTTGCATTTGTTGGATTTTTTGGTTTGGTTTTTTTTTTTTTCTATTTCTTGCATGTTTTGGTTAGGTTTTTCTTCCATTTCTTTAAGGGGTTTTCTCACATCCTCTTTGAGGGCCTCTATCATTTTCATGAAGGTGTTTTTAAGGTCATTCCCTTCTGTTTCATCTGCATTGGGGTGTTCAGGTCTTACTGGTGTAGAATCTCTAGACTCTGGTGGTGTCATATTTGTTTTTCTGTTGCTGAGTATGTTCTTATATTGCCTCTTCCCCATCACTTCTTCAAGTGGGTATAGAAAGAGTCTCTTCCTCTCCTAGTGTGTAGGTGACCAGGGTTCCCTTTTGGTTTGTGTAAGCAAATCCAATATTCTCTGGCCTCTGCTGTCTGTCCTCTGTCCTCTGCCCTGAGTGTGGGCAGAAGTGGACCAGCTCTCTCTCAGGCTCCTGGTTGATTGGTTGTCTTTCCCAGGTGGGGGGTGGGGAGGTGGGGGGTGGGGGGGAGTGGACCTGGCAGCAGTCCCCAAGTCAGGGGATCCAAGAGAGGGCCTCAAGGTTCTTTCTTATTATTAACAGTAGCACACTTGAGAGTTCTAGGACAACAAGAAGATATAATATCCCAATAGAGTCGATGGCAGGAAAAAAAGCAAGCCCAGGGCTGAAATTAATGAAAAAAGAAACAAACAAGCAAACAAAGAACAATACAAAGAATGAATGAAATGAAGGGCTGGCTCTTTGAGAAAATAAATAAGACTGACAAACCCTTAGCCAAGTTAACTAGAAGACTCAGAGAGAAGATCCAAATAAATAAGATTAGTGCTGAAAAGGGGAACATTACAATAGCTAGAGGAAATCTAGTACTCCATCAAACTGGTCAAATTTCTTGATATATACAACTTACCAAAGTTAAATTAAGTTCAAATGAAAAATTTAAACAGACCCATAGCCAATAGTGAAATAAAAACAGCAATTTAAAGCCTGTCAACCAAAAAAAAAAAGCTCAGGGCCTTATGGATTCAGAGCAAAATCCTACCAGACCTTCAAAGAAAAATTCATGCCAATAAATCTCAAATTATTCTGTAAAATAGAAACCAAAGGAACATTTCCTAATTCTTTTTACAAAGCCATATTTATTATATGTCAAAACCACAGAAAGGGCTAATAAAAAGAATATTACAGGCCAATTTCCCTTATGAACATAGATACAAAATTCTCTTTAAAATATTTGCACACTGAATTCAAGAACACACCAAAAAGATTATTCACCATGATCAAGTTAGGTTCATCTAAGAGATGCATGGAGTTCAACATGTATAAATTAATAAACATAACCAAGCACATAATCAGACTGAGAAGCAAAAGTCAACCAATCATCTCTCTGGATACAGAAAAGGCCTTTGACATAATCCAACTTCCCTTCATGATGAGAGTCCTGGAGAGATAGGGACACAAGGACATATTTTATCAAAATAAGATGATTTACAGCAAGAACACCACCAACACTAACCTAAATGGAGAGAAACTCAAAGTACTTTCACTAAAATCAGAACAAGACAAGGATGTCCACTCTCTCCAAAATAGTACTTTAAGTTTTAGTTAGAGGCAATAAGATAGCTGAAGGAGATCAATGGGGTACAAACAGGAAAAGCAGAAGTCAAGGCATCTCTATTTGCCAATGATGCAATTTTTATACAAATTATATAATGATTCCCCAAAGACTCCACCAGCAAAGCTCCACATGTAATAAATACTTTCAGCCAAGTATCAGGGTAAAAAATTAACACACAAAAAATAAGCAGCCTTCCTATACGTAAATCACAAGCACACTGAGAAAGAAGTCAGGGAAACAGCGTGTGGTGTTTTGAATAAGAACCCCCCATAGACTCATATATTTGTGTGCTTGGTTATCAGAGAGTGGCACTATTTGAAAAGATTGGAAGGCTTAAGAGATGTAGCCTTGTTAGAGGATATGTGTCACTGGAAGTGGGCTTTGATCTTAAGTCCATGTCAAGAGTCACTCTGGCTGCCTGCAGATCAGAATGCAACTCTCAGCTACTGCTCCAGCACCTGCCTGCATGCCACCATGCTCCCTACCATGATGATAATGCACTAACCCTCTGAAACTGTAAGCGAGCGTCCAATTAAATGCTTTTGATTTTTTCATAGAGTTGCCTTGGAATTGTAAGAGCCAGGGTGCCAGGAGCAATCGTTATAGAAACTTTAAAGGCTGACAAGAGCCTATGCAAACAGCCCATTCAGCCTTCCCTCACAGGAAGACAGCTTAGAGAAAGAATATCCTGTGGAAGCTGAGTGACCTCCTGATAGAAGAACATGGGCTTACAGGAATAGCTGATAGCAATCTGCAGTTAGATTACTTAATAACCCTCCTCCCTGCAATTAGGCTATTCAGGTCTCACCTGGTGACCTCTACCCTATTAACACCTTGATTCCTGCTGCTCAGCCTTGGTGGTGGTCTGCAACTATCAACAACCCTCAGTATGTGACCGAAAGCATTCCTTGGTACTTGACCAAGAACACTCTTTGGTACCTGACCAAGAACACTCTTTGGTACATGACCAAGAACACTCTTTGGTACATGACCAAGAACACTCCTCGGACTGATTACAAGGCAACGAGCCCTCCCTCATTGTCCTGCATTCCTTTGCCCTATCCCCCTACCTCATTTCCCCTATTTAAGCCTGTACAAAATTCTCATTAAATGCAGCTTGATCAGCCATGTTGTCTTGCTGTCAACTACTCTTATCTCTTGTCCTGTCATTCCAGGTTCCCGTGGGCTCAACCCCCATTGTGCCCTGCTGGTGAGGGCACCTGGGGGTCAAGGGCATCACAAGAAAACCTATAGAAACAACTAACCTGAACTCATAGAAGTTCACAGAATCTGAACAGACAGCCAGGGAGCCTGCATGGGACTTACACCTAGACCCTTTACATATATGTGACAGTTGTGTAGTTTGGTCTATTGTGGACTCCTGACAGTGGGAGCAGGGGCTGTCCCTAATGCTTTGCCTGGCTTTTGGGAACTCATTCCTCATACTGGGTTGCCTTGCCCAGCCTAAATACGAGGGGGGGGGTGCTTAGTCCTACCTTGACTTGATAGGCCGTGCTTTGTTGGTACCCATGGGAGGCCTGCCCTTTCTGAACAGAAACAGAGGAGGAGTGGATGGGGGGGTGCAGAGAGAATATATGGGAGGGAATGGGAGGATAAGAGGGAGGGAAAACTGTGGTCAACATGTAAAATAAGTAAATAAATTTAATTAATAATATTTTAAACTATAAATAAATCCAAAGAATTTTTATTAAAAAAGAGTTGTCTTGTTTATGATATGTCTGGTCACAGCAATAGAGCAGTGACTGAGACATAGTTCCTTTCATAATTGCCTTGAAAAAGAAAGGAAGGAAGGAAATATCTTTGGATAACTCTAGCCAAGTAAGTGAAAGACTTGTATAATAAAGGACACTGAAGAAAGAAACTGAAGATTGCTCATACCCACTGTTGTGAAAATGGTCACCCTACCAAAAACAATTGATTGAATAAAATCTCCCTCAAAATTCCATCGCAGTTCCTCACAGCAATTGAAAGAACCTGAGACTAGATAGGCCAAGAGACTAGGGGAAAACCAAATACAATTGTTCTGCTAAAGGAAACTGTTGTGGAATATTAAAGATATGTTACACTCCTGGAGCATGAACCTAAAAGACACTTAAGGATGATGGCATATGTGGAATGCAAGTATGTTTAAGCTGACTCCACTTTGAGCATTAGCTAGAGATGGATGCATACCTTCATTAAAGAGATTTTTCTTTATTAAAAAATATGTTACACTCTTTTATGCTGTGGAACATTTGTTTGATGATGCAAAGATGTGTTGCATTTTTTTATGTTGCATTTGTTTAACTCTGTGAATCTGTGTTACTTTGCCTGACTAAAAGAGGTCTAATAAAGAGCCGAGCAGTCAATAGCTAGGCAGGAGAGGGATAGGTGTGGCTGGTAGGCAGAGAGAATAAATAAAGAGAAGGAAAGAAGAGGGAGGAACGAGAAAAAGGGAAGGAGAGGAGGACACCAGGGGCCACCCACCCAGCCATAGAGTAAGAAGTCAAGGGAGCTATATAGAATAGATAAAGGTAATGGCCCAGATGCAAAAGGTATACAGAATAATTTAAGAATAGCTGGCTAGGAAAAAGCCAAGCTAAGGCCAGGCATTCATAAGAAAGAATAAGTCTCCAGGTATTTATTTGGGAGCTGGGTAGCAGGTCCCCAAAGTGTGTAAAAACAAACAAACAAACAAACAAACAAAAATCAAGTACAGGAACCTAACAATAAAGTGACTCCTATGGACATTCTACTGTACTCACAGTAAGTGTCTTGCACAGACATCATAAATGAAGCACCCTCTTGCCATAAATGGGAACTAACACAGAGACCCACCACTGCAATGTGCAGAGAATGAGAGACTGTGGAACACTCAGTCCTAAATGGGATGCCTTAATCAGACCCCTGCCCTCAGTGCACAGGGAGCTATGTTGAACAGGAGGTGGAAAGTTTTCTTTTGAGACTCCCAGCAGAGAAGACCACGCAGACACAGTCTAAGAGCCAATTGAAAATATTTAATCCAGCCAGCTAGTGACTACACCTCGGTAATCAGGGCCGAGACTAGTCCACAGCCCTTCTGATCAGGGTCCATATTTAAGTGAGAAAACCACATCCTGGCTGGAGAGCCCCAGGATTCTTTACCTACTACTACAAGTCAAGCAGATAGTTACAAAAGATTACAAAAATATTTGCCAAGAGTCCACATCCTTGAGTTGCTTTTCTTCCTGGAACTGTTATTCTTAAGTTTGCCCTTACAGTTACTGCCAATTTCCACAGCAAGACAAAATTTATCTGCGGTATCACAATAGAGTTATCACAGTCAACTTACATTCTCAGTTTGTAAGAGCCGGAAGTGATGGACGGCTCCAGGGAACATTGCTTTCTAGACACAGCAGGCTGAAGCTCACACACAGGTCAAGACAGATGGGATCCTATTGCTGAGGTGAGGAAGTGGACAAGGGCTGCCACTCTTAACCAAGAAACTGTCTGTGATTAATCCTCTCTGGTATACTAATCACACTTTATGGTGGGCCCCACACCCCAGGCGTTGTTAATCAACACAAAATGAACTCAGTGGTATCATTACAGACTTTTTTTGGCCTCATATTGCTTTCTTTGGACTTTTTTTTTCTTACTGGTCTTTTTGCTTGCTATTTTTGTGGGGGCTTTTGGGGGTGTTTCTGGTTTTTCTTTTTTTGCTTATTTGCTTTTTAAAGGAAAAAAGAGAAAGGGTGTGGAGTTGGGTCAGTGGGGAGTAGAGAAAGTGGAATCAGAATTTATTGTCGAATAAACTTTCTTTCAATAAAAAAACCCATCTCACAAGAAATTTTAAAATTTGGAAAGATCACCTGTAAAATAGTGTGGACTGCTGCTAATTTTGAGGTAAAAATTGAGACAAAGCTTTACTTTCCTTGGTGAGTGCACAGTCACTCAGGGTTCTATTTATCTAGAACGTTAGTCATTCAGTCTCAGCTTGAAGTGAGTCATGGCACTCTCTTCTGTGTCAGTTCTTAACTTTTTTTCTCATCAATCTTGCTAAGGATTTGTGTGTGAATCCTCCAAATTGAAGGTTCATACTTTTACATTCTTGACTTAAACTCTTTTCTTTTCTATCACTTATATTTTGTGTGGTTTATTGTAGTTCCTTTTTCAATTAAAACTTCAGTTCATTCCCTTATTTTCGGCAGTTACTTTCCATAGCAGTTTCAAAGCAGCGAGCTGCACTCAGAATGTTTTCATGGAATCCTGTATGTTCTGATACAGAGAATTACCTCAACATTCAGTTCTAAGTATTTTTAAAATCCCACTAAAATCATTTCCCCAACTCTTGGATTGTTGATCTGTATGCATTTCAAGCTTTTAAAATACATTAGAATATTCATTGGTTTTTTCCCCCTCCATAATTACACTTATCTGTTGGTATGAGAATATGAATTTGGATATAGTAGGGAATTATCTGGTCTAGCAAGCGAGTGGTAGCAGATTCTTCTCTAAGATTCATGATTTCACTAGCCCCAAGAAGTTGGCTAGGTTTCCAGTACCAGGTGACTAAGTTAGGGTGTTTATCGCTGTGAATAGACATCATGACCAAGGCATTTACAGTTTCAGAGGCTTAGTCTATTGTCATGATAGGGAGCATGACAGCATGGAAAGTGCTATAGCAACAGCTGAGAGCTAAATCCTGATCCATAGGCAGTAGGCAGAGAGGAAGAAACACTGGGCCTGGTGTGGGATTTTTGAAACCTCAAAACCCATCTCCAGTGGCACATTTCTTTCAACAAGGCCACACCTATTCCAACAAGTTCTTACCTCCTAATCCTTCTCAAATAGCGCCACTCCCCAGTGACTAAGCATTCAAATATATGAGCCTATTTGGGTCATTTTTATTCATGACTGGTGCCTACTTAGAGCCTTAACCCCTATGGGCAAGTATTCATGCTTTTTGAAGGTACACTGCACACTACCAATGGAGAAAGGTGAATACCAACCCATCTACAAATCCTTGGATCTACAAGAGTGACCTCCCTCTAAGATACGCTGGTGCAATAACAGCAAAAAGCTTGTGGGAGCAACCAGACAATATCTGATTTGAGTTAAGGTCCACTCCATGAGATGAAACACTTATCCAAGGCCACTTGGGTGGCCAAGGGTCCAAGGGAAAATTTAATACTACTATTTTTCTGAAGGAATGTAGCAATAAGTTGACTCCTAACAATATTCTAATATACTCATAGGTAAGTGGCTTGCTCAACCATCATCATACAAGTTTCCTACTGTAGTAGATGGGACAAATACAGAGACCTACAGCCAGACAATATGTAGAGAGTAAGAGCCTTTGGAACACCTGGCCCTAAAAAGGATGTCTCCATCATATCCCTCTCCTTAAGGCTCAGGGAACTGTGGAAGAGGAGGTGGCAAAAGTCTAAGAGCCAGAGGGAATGGAGAAATCAAAGCCTTCTTGATACAACATGGCTGGCATACCTACACACTCAGAAACTGAGGCAGCATGCACAGGACAGGTCTGCATGGGTCTGCACCAGATGGAGTCCTAGAGCTGAAAAGAGAAGTGGACACATTTCCCATCATTAACACAGAAGCTGTCTCCAGTCGATAGCAACTTTCAAATGGAAAATTAGTTTTCTCCAGGGGGAGTCTGACTAGAAAAACAAGGCACATGGGTAGGTCTCATGCCCAGCAGTAGATGGCCAACACAAAACAAACTCAATGGCATCTTTGGAGGTTCAGTATCTCATAATACTAAGTCGGGGTATTTTTGTTTGTTTGGGTTTTGTTGTTTGTTTGTTTTAACCTCACAGATAGTCTATATATATATCATGGCTTCCAGTTTTGGGTTTTTATGGGATTCTTATGTGCGTGTTCAACACGGAAAATGAAAGACCCGGACACCGATATTGGGTTTCAAGCTGAATATCAGAAAAACAAAGGAGCCGGCCACTAGCTCTCACCTCTAGTTCAGACTGAAAGGGCTGATCCATGCAGGAGCTCTTCACCAAATCTCAAACTGCTGCCTCTCCTCAGTGTGGCTGGAGAACAAATGCCTCTCTAAGACCTTGCTTCTGTCTTATATACTGCGCTAATGTTGGGATTAAAGGTGTGAGCTATAATTCTCTTTTAGACAGATTCACTGTTGTGTAGATCTGGGTGACTTTAGATTCACAGAGATCTGTCTATCTCTTAATCCTGAGTCCTAGGATTAAAGGTGTGTACCAGCACCTCCTAGCTTCTGGCTGCTGGTGTGTGCCTGGCTTCTATGGCTTGTGGTGACTTTGCTTTCTGAATCCTCAGGCAAGCTTTAATAAATCATACATAATATATCACTACATGTGTGTGTCTGTGTCTATATGGTTTTCTTGTGCTTTTTCTTGGGCTCTTTTTCTTATTTTGTAGTCTTTTCATATTCTCATTTGTTTTTTATTTATCTTATTGTATTGTATTTTTATTATTCCTAAGGTGACTGTTTTCTAATGAAATACAGAAAGGATATGGATCTAGATGGGAGAAGAGGAGGAACTGGGAGGAGTGGAAGGAGGGGAACCATCATTAGAATATATTGTATGAAAAAAGTATATTTTTAATAAAAATGAAAACAAAAAAAACTGGAGAGGGAAAAAAGAATGATGAGGGTCAGAGACACAGGTCTTGAAACAAGCTTGTGGATTTTCAGATGGTGATGAGTTGGGGAAAGAAAAGCAAAGGGAAAAATTACTTGCCAGAAAAAGGTTGCTCACGTACAAAGGGGTTTTGTGGGCCGAGCGTCAGATCTAGAGCTAGGCTGGTGGGTTTGCAGATGAAGAAGGGGATTATTTCTGCATGCACTTCAAAGTGCATTTTGGCATGAGTGACTTCCTCCTGCAGTCTTCAGCAGTTACTTGCTACAATTCAGTGCTTGCCTTTTCTTTAGACATGTGAGTGACATATATCAACCTCTTATGCATATATTCCCTGAATTTGACAAAAGTTTGAAGCTTTTTAGTGCAAATAAATCACCATACAACTGAGAATATTGCACCTATCCCAGAAGGTTTACTTCTGTCCCTTACTACCCTTCCCCTTGTAACTGCAGCTATACGAGGTAAGGGGTAACATGTATGTATTATGTGTAAGACTTCACTCACTTAGCATGGTCTTGTGGAGCCTCATTGTAGTGTGTCTTTTTTCTGCTTATTTACATTGCTGGGCTCTGCTCTGTGCCCCCTTTTGCTTTTTTGCTCTTTCTGAAAGACAGCTGGGTAGCTCTCTGGGGGTGTCATGGATGAAGCTGCTCAGAACACTATCATGCAAATACTTTCCCCCCTTTTTAAATTTAAGTTAGAAACAAACTTCTTTTACATGTCAATTCCAGTTCTCTCTCCCTCCCATCCTCCTCTGTTGCCCACTGACCCCCTATCCCATCTGCCTTCTGCTCCTCAGGGAGGATGAGGCCTTCAATGGGGGATCTTCAAAGTCTGTCATATCATTTGGAGCAGGACCTAGACCCTCCCCAGTGTGTGGATTGGGCTCCCAAAGTTCATTCATATATTAGAGATAAATACTGGTCCACAACCAGAGGCCTCATAGATTAATCAGACCTCCAAACTGACATCCTCATTCAGGGTGTCTGGAAGAGTCCTATGCTGGTTTCCCAGCTATCAGTCTGGGGTTCGTGTGCTCCCCCTTGTTCAGGTCAGCTGTTTCTGTGGGTTTCTCCAGCCTGGTCTTGACCTCTTTACTAATCACTCCTCCCTCTCTGCAACTGGATTCCAGAGTTCAGCTCAGTGTTTAATTGTGGGTGTCTACTTCTGCTTCCATCAGCTACTGGATGAAGGAAGGTTCTATGATGGCATATAAGGTAGTCATCAATCTCATTATTGGAGAAGGGTATGTAAGGTAGCCTCTCAACTATTGCTTAGGTTGTTAGTTTGGGTTAACCTTGTAGATCTCTGTAAGTTTTCCTAGTGCCAGATTTCTCTTTAAACCTATATCAGCTCCCTCTATTATGGTATCTCTTTTCTTGCTCTCCTCTATTCTTCCCCTGACTGGATCTTCATGCTCTCTCCTGCCCTCTTCTCCCCTCCTCTTCTCCCCTTCTCTTTATTCTAACTCCCTCTCCCCTCCCCCATGCTCCCAATTCGCTCAGGAGATCTTGTCCCTTTCCCCTTCTCTGGGGGTCAATGTCTGTCTGTCTCTCTTAGGGTCCTCCTTATTTTCTAACTTCTCTAGTGGTGTGGATTGTAGGCTGGTACTCTTTTGCTGTATCTAAACTTCATCTATGCTTGAGTACATACCATTTTTGTCTTTTTGTGACTGGGTTACCTTGCTCAGGATGGTTTCTTCTAGTTCAATCCATTTGCCTGTGAATTTCAAGATTCCATTCTTTTTTCCCACTGAGTAGTACTCCATTGTGTATATGTACCACATTTTCTCTATCCATTCTTCAGTTGAGGGGCATCTAGGCTGCTTCCAGGTTCTGGTTAGTACAAATAGTGCTGCTATGAACATGGTTGAATATGTCCTTGTTGTATGAATGCATATAATTGGGTATATGCCTAAGAGTGGGATTGCTGGATCTTGTGGTAGACTGATTCCCATTTTCCTGAGGAACCGCCATACTGATTTCCAAAGTGGCTATACAAGTTGGCACTCCCACCAACAGTGGAAGAGTGTTCCCATTTCTCCACATCCTCTCCAGCATAAATTGTCATTGATGTTTTTGATTTTAGCCATTCTGACAGGAGTAAGATGGTATCTCAGAGTTGTCTTGATTAGCATTTCCCTCATGGCTAAGGATATTGAGCACTTTCTTAAGTGTCTCTCAGACATTTTAGATTCCTGTGTTGAGAATTCTCTATTTAGTTCTGCACCACACATTTTAATTGGATTATTTGGTGTTTTGGTGACTAGCTTCTTGAGTTCTTTGTATATGTTGGAGATCATCCCTCTGTCAAATGTGGGACTTGCAATTTTGTGTTGTTGACTGAATCCTTTGACTTACAAAAGCTTCTCAGTTTCAGGCAGTTCCATTTCTTAATTGTCAATCTCAGTGTCTGTGCTACTGGTGGTATGTTCAGGAAGCTGTCTCATGTACCAATTTGTTTGAGGGTACCACCTACCTTCTCTTCTAAGAGGTTCAGTGTGGCTGGATTTATGTTGAGGTCTTTAATCCATTTGGATTTAAGCTTTGTGCATGGTGATAGACATGGATCTATCTGCAGTCTTCTACATGCCAGCATCCAGTTCTGCTAGCTCTATTTGTTGAAGATACTTTCTTTTTTCCCATTGTATAATTTTAGCTTGTTTGTCAAAAATCAGGTGTTCATAGGTGTGTGGGTAAATAGCAGGGTTTTCAATTTGATTTCATTGGTCTACCTGTCTATTTTTGTGCCAATACCAAGCTGTTTTCAGGGCTATAGCTCTATAATAAACATGCAAATATTTTTAGGGCAAGTTTCAAAATTTCCTTTGTGCATGGACACTGTGGCGATAGTAGTTGGTTTCATACAGAATGCTGTGTCACACTCCACAGTGACACCATCTCTTCTGTGTCTAGCAGAGACTACATGCTTCCTTGGTTTACATCCTCATCAGTGTTGTATGCATCAGTCTTCCTCAAGGCAGTTGCTCTTATGCATGTATACTGATTTCTCATTGGTATTAGTTTGCTTTTCCATGGAACAGAGTGAGATAGTGTTGGGAGAAATCTTTGGAAGCTAGCTTATTATTCTGTCACCAAATCTTCCCTTATGTCACCTTTTCCAGATGTGTTCTCATTTTATGTTAATGGCTTTTTAAAAAAATCTGTTTTTACTGTCTATTATCTATCTATCTGCCTATCTTCTATTTATCATCTACTTATCAATCAATCAATCAATCAACCAATCTTATGTCATGTATTAGGGTTACTTACAGGAGTATGGGAGAGGAGTTACTTAGAGGAGCAGAAATTTTTCCCAGACAGCAAAGCTCATCCCAGCATGGGTGACAGTTCACAAAGCTGGGGACCTAGAACACTTTGCACAGCCTGCAGGCAGCTCAGCAGGTTGGGGAGTGTCCTTTCCATGGGACTCAGTTGGTCTAAACCTCTTCCAGGCAGCTATTCTGGTCTCAGAATCTTCTTTGCAGCTTGGCTTGTCTCAGAGTGACTCTCATCAGCCTTTGTTTATTCTTGGATGGGAGGAGCCCAGTGCATGTGACTAGTTGCAAGGACTTACTGAAGCTATTTTGATTTCCTTCTCATCTTTTGGACTTAAGCAGTTTCTTGCAAGATGGAATGTTTGAATCTAGGATGAGACAGCTATACCATATCAGTCACTATGGCTCTGAGTAAGAATTACTTGTGTTAATGGAAGGAGTGGTGACTCAGAGTACTCAGAACACTTCATGGTTAGTGGTCAGAGATGCTCCTGGACCAACAGGATGAGTTCCATACATTGTAACGGGAAATGTTTGCTGATATGTCAAGGGAAAAGTCACAGTGAAGAGGGCTCCATAGGTGAGGCTGAGCCACAGGGGAGCATTGCTGCATTCTGTGGAGGCAGGGTGAGTCAATGGGGAACATTGTTGGGGTCTGGTTTTATATCAAGTGGTGTCTAGGCCACTGCTGCTCCATTCTCCGGTGATGAGGGTCCTCCCCATCTGAATTAGTTACTCTTCTGTTGTTGTGATAAAATACCATGTCCAAGGCAGTTTAAAGACGAGTCTGTTTGGGGCTTACCATTTCAGAAGGGTAAGAGTCCATCCTAGTAGGAATGCACAGCCTCAAGGAGCAGTAATGGCAGCAAGTGGCCGGAACAGAAAGCTGAGAGATTACATCGTTAACCATGAGCACAAAGTGGAGGTACAGTATAAAAATTCCATCTACAGTGCAGCAAGGCTATAAAGCTCTCAATGCTTGCCTTCAGTCATGTACTCCCACCAGCAGGGCTACACATCCTAAGCCTCCCCAAACAGTGGCGTTAGCTGGCAACCAAATGTTCAAATACCTAAGCTTATGGAGTCATTTGTCACTCACATCAATACACCATCTGTCCCTGCCTGGTCCCAGGTCAGCAAAGACCTGCTTCCTCTAGAGTCTGAGATTGCATTTGACACTCCTAGCCTTTAAGTAACTCTCCTGAAGCGGCATTTGGGTTTTTGTTTTCCTAGAAGCTCTATCAAAAATGTTGGCCTCAGTGATGCACATGAAAGAGGGAGGGTTAGTTTTACTCTGTTATAGGCAGGGTGCTCTTGCTGGATGTTCAGGCCAGAGAAGGCAGGATGCTGAGGCTAGCACAGTTCATGGGTGGAAAGCCAGAACAACAATGGCATACTTAGGAGTAGATGATAGCATGAACCAGACAAACACTTGCACTGCACTGTGATTTTATAACACACTTACTCTTCTGATATCTTTGTTGATGTTTTCCTTCGCTTCCAGCAAACACAAATTTGTGGGTAAGTCAGGTACAGTGGAACACACCTATGCTCCCAGCACTTCAGAGGCTAAGGAAAGAGGATCTGGAGTTAAAGGTCAACCTGAACTACACAGTATGACCCTGTCTTGAAAAATGAAAAAAAAAAGACAGGAACAAAACAAGTCCACAACTAGAGTCACAGAGAGCACCTGGGCTGAGTGGAGTCTGGCTGGACCCAGAGGAAGAAACAAGGACTTCTCCAGAGAGGGGTCCTTGGGAGGGAGTTCAGGATTTTGCCCATGTGAGCCAGCCTCCCAGGCCAATGAAATGAGACAGGTAGACAAGCCATTGGAGCGGCACACAAGGGGGATATCCCTGCTTTGGAAATTCCAGTAAAGCTGTAAAACAGGATGGCCACTGGAGCCGTGCATGGATGTGGGATTGCTGTCAGAATCTGATGCCTGTCTCTCTGGAGCTGTGGAGTAAGCTTAGCGCATGCAACCAGATTTACATAGGTGTGTTGAAAATATTAACACATTTGTCTTCAGAGATCATAACTAAGTGGGGTCCCAGGAGTTCTTTATGTCCAAACTGCTGCATGGGAAAGCATCAAATACAGAGAGAACAAATTGGACCCCAGTGATTGAAACCTGGCACTGAATAGCCCCATGTGCGCCAGCCCCTTGGCAGCTCCAGGACATCAACAAGTGGAACTCCTGCATACCACGAGCAAAGGGAAAAGCCAACACTTGACTATCCTGTCCCACTGAACAAGGAGGGTTCAAGGTTGTCTTCAGATCAGTTCTTATTCAATTCACGTGAGAAGGCAGCCACCCAGACTTTCCAAACACAGTTCTCCTCAGATGTAGCCCAGAGAGACCTACCTGACTCCATGATGAATGTTCATACTCCCATGACCCAGAGGGTGACCAGCAGGGACTCCTACACACATGCTGTGTGTAACACCAGTCGTTTTAGTGTACTGGATGTGTTATGGATAAGGACATGCTGCTGCTGTGTGTTCTGCAGAGGCCCATTGAATGTGACCTGCTTCCCCTTGGCCGTCTTCTGAGCCCTCTCTCCTGTGTGTGGTGGGATAGGAGACAGCCTTACAGTTGCCTCTGAAATAGAAATAAAAACATGGCCTGTTGTGCCTTCTCATCTTCAAGAGTCAAAGCTTCCTGTATTCTGTGCTGCCATTCCTGAGATGGAGTGGGTGGGCCAGTTTCAAGGGGCAGAGGACAAACCAGATGCAGGGCTATCCATCCCACTCAAGTTACTGACTCTATAGGCCTGCTGCTTGTTTTGTACCTGTTAATGACCTCCACTGAGTGTGACCGTCACAGCAGACCAACCACCAAGACTTTTTCCACGGATGTAACAGAGTCCCCATCATGTGCAGTTGCTAGGTCCGTGGCCACATTGCCACACCTCATTGCTGGACTGCCTGGATGCCCTGCTCTGGGGATGACTTCTGCTCCAGGTCAATGAGGGGCAGATGCCCATCAGTTTCTTATTAACTGATTAGCCCCAGTTTTGATGCTTATGTGGTACAAACACAGTCACTTGTTTTGGAACATGAGATTTCCTTCTGCCAGTGTTGTGAGAGCCTTTAACTGCTTATTAGCTTTATAACCCAGTATTGTCCCTTTATGGAAAATTGACTAGAAAGATCAGATGTAGTTGAAACTCGTATCATGCCTTACATTTTTATAATTTATTTATTTTTTCTTATTTTTTTTTAATACATCCCAACTGTAGTTCCTCCCCCCCCCCCTTCACTCCTTCCAATACCTCCAATACCTCTCCCCTAGATCCACTCCTGTTTCCCTTTAGAATGATTTCCAGGGATGTCAGTCAAACATGGCTAACAAAATACAGTAAGACTAGGCACAAACCCCCATATCAAAGCTTGGCAAAGCAATCCAGTAGGAGAAAAGGGGTCTCAAGAGCAGCCCCCACTCCTACTGTTAGGAGTCACACAAAAAAAGCCAAGCTAACAACTGTAACACATGCAGAGGACCGAGTGCAAATCCGTGCAGGACCCATGATTGCTTCAGTCTCCATGAGCCCCTATGAGCTCTGCTTAGTTCATCCTGTGAGCCATGCTCTCCTGGTGTTTTTGTCTCCCCCTGGTTCCTACAGTTCTTCCTCCCCCTCATCCTTGGGGTTCCCTGAGACCCAAAGGGAGGGACCTGATGGAGATCTCCAGTTTGGGCTCAGTCTCTGCCTAATATTTGGCTGTGGATGTCTACATCTGTTCCCATCAACTAACAATGAAGACCTCTCTGATGACATCAGCAATTGCTCAAATCTTGAGTTGTGCTGAGACTGTTGTGTTTGCTGTTAAGTAGGTGAAGTTTTGTGAAGGATTAAGAATGTGCATATAAATCCCCTTCCCCTACAATGAGATTGATAACTACATTATATGCCACCCTAGAGTCTTTTTCCAGTGGCTGATGGAAGCAGAGGCAGATGCCCACAGCTAAACACTGAACTGAACTCCAGGAACCCAGTTGCAGAGAAGGAGGAGTGATGGGCAAGGGGGTCAAGACCAGGCTGGTGAAGCCCACATAAGCAGCTGACCTGAACAAAAGGGAGTTCATGGACCCCAGATATGGCTAAGAGGCCAGCGTGGGTCTGATCCAGACCTGTGGTTTGTGGATGTCAGTGAGGAGGCCTAGGCAATCTATGGGGCCTCGGATAGTAGATCAGTATTTATTCCTGGCATACAAATGGACTTTGTATTCCACATGGAGGGATGTGCTCTCGGCCTGGACACATGGGGGAGGGCCCCCATGGAGTGCCTCACCCTCCCTGGGGAGCGGAGGGAAGATGGGTTGGGGGGCTGGCGGGGGTAGGGGAGGGAGAGGGAGCTGGAATTGGCATATGAGGCAGGCTTGTTTCTAATTTAAATACATTTTTTAAAAGATTGTTTTTAATTTAAATAATAAATAAGAGCAAACTCCAAAATTGACAAAATTTCAGGATTTTGGAGGATTTGGAACTTAAGGTGGCACGTGGTCATTTGGTTTGCGAAGTTTGGATCATTTTAGCTTATTTGATTTTTTTGTGATGACTGATTCTGAATGGGTTATTTTCTGCACTGTTCTATGACTGCAAGAGATGATTCACCCACCTGCTGTGGGCCTTCTAGCTCTACAGGAAAGCCACTCTGCTGCTAAGAGCTCATGTGCCTTGTCATTTCTACCCAGTGCCACAGAACATGTATGGTGGAACTGATGTCCTGTTTATTGGAACTGACCTTCATCTCCACAGACATCAAATTCTGTCCTCAAGGAAGGATTTGGAAACTACAATGAAAAGATGCATACGCTCATGGCCAACCTCAACTGTGATGCCCCCCATTGACTGAACTCTCCATGCAATGCAAGGAGGTGGCCCATTCTCACTCTCTCTATACAGATGGACCAATCAGTGTTGGTTTATTGATAGGACTATGTCACACCAAGATGATACAGTTAAGTAATCTAAACCCACAGACTATGCTTAGGAATTGCACCTTAATGTGAAATACGTCTTCCTACAGGGATCAAGCATACATGACTGCTGTTTTGAGGGCATCCCCAGGGTGGAAATCAATGTAAGGGTCAGTGTCCTAGAGCTGAGTGTGTGGCCTCTGGAGCCTGCTTTCTCTGTGCCTTAGGGTCCTGGTATCACAGTTTGGGGACTATGGCCCCTCAGGGACTCCTGTTTACATCAAAGTGGGTAATTGCTCTCTGAGGGCCACTCCCTAGCAATCTCAGTGTCCACCCCAAGGGGCAGAACCCACCTTAAGGTCAACAGCAAACGAAAGAGACACAGGGATCTAATGTGACCACACTGCGTGTTCTCCGCGACTTGAAGACATCTTGGGCTTAGATGAGCACTCAGCAGCTCCCCTTCCATGTGAGTTGACTCTTCCTCTACTCTCTTCTTCCTTTTGGGCACTCACCTCCTCTGCTTTTTCCTTTTCGTTTTGTGGGGGGAAGGGGGATTGTCAAAAGACATTTGGTTTTGCCCTGACCTATTTCAATATTTAAAAAAACATTACTAGAATCACTTTTCTTCACAGTTTTAGTTTGCAACTTTAAGTGCTTGCTTCTGTAGGCCTGCTTTGGGACCTGTCTGGGCCATTGATCAGTGTTGAACAGAAATCTCACCCTGTGGCTTAGCTCTAAGGTAGATCTAGATCTCAGAGAGGCATAGTGGTTTCCTGTGAATCTGGTGCAGAGTTAAGGGTTCAGGGTCCCCTGTGGCCCAGAGCTTCAGATAGACAGGAGATTTGGGGGCTCAACCGAAAAGCCCTGTGTGCTAATCAAAGCCATCAGGCATCTGCAGGGAATGCTGACAGACCAACCTTTGCTCTTTCAGGGACAAGTGTTGGCCCTGGAGACTCTGGGTAGCTAGGTTCTTCAGTGGAAGGAGGTGGGGGAGGTATCAAAAGCTCAGGTCCTGCTCTCAAGCTCCCCCTGCAGGAAGAAAGGCCTTGATCTATGCATTCACAGGGAAGAGGATACACTTCTTTATTCAGGGCTTACTCGGGTGTGAGTTCTTTATTTCCTTGTAGTCAACAGGCCACTCGTGAATGTACAGGAAGGCTCTGGGACATCTCAGTCCCATGGAGACACTAGAGAGAGCAGAGCTTCTTTACCCCATGCTGATCAGTCCACCTGCTTCTTGGCCTGAGAGGTTTATATGATTAAAGAGGCCTGGGTGACTAAGGATAGATAGGTGTTTGAGGCATGAGGAAGACAGGCTGGGCAGGGGTGATAGCCTAGAAATTTGGGTCCTGGGTTGAAGTGTGTCCATGCCTTTTGTGCTGTGTTTTCAGGCCTGGCACAGCCTGATACCTTTTCTGGCAGGCACAAGCCTCCACCAGGTCCAGGGAAGGGGGGTGATGTATATTTACCTCACAGGGTTTATCACCCACAAGGAGTGGCTTAGGGTGGCCAGGAAGAAATGGACAGTTACGGACAGAGATATGCCCATTCCACTCCCCAAGAGCCAGGGTTATCTGTGCTAACTGTAAGTCATGCTGTAACTGTTTCACGTTCTACCCCCCTCCAGATCCAAGCATGTTTCTACAGAACTGTTTTTCAGTCTTCCTTTGAGAAGCCTGGCCCCACTCCTTGTTAAGGCTGGTCATCTCTAGGTCCAAAACACCTGTGCTGGGGTCCAGATTGGCCCTTGGTATGCCTTAGCAGTCTGGTGTATGCGCTTATAGAAGCTCCAGGTCTCAGGATATCATAGGACATTATCAGATGCTACAGAGGGATACTGCCACCACGGGCACAGTTTCCTTCTGTTCTGGGTCTATTGTGTGGCGAGTTCAGACTATTGTACTATGTTGAGAGATGATGTAATCATTTTAATTATGTGATTTCTACAGCAACAGAAACGATGACAAGCAGTCCTAGTCACACCTGGCCAGACCCTATATGAGATGATGGCTGTTCTACACCCTGCGTGTCCTTGACCGTACCCAGTGGCTGACTCTCAAATGGCAATGAACAACTTCACATCTGTGGTAGAGTTTGTCCTGCAGGGATTCTCTGGGGATCCTGGCTTCCAGGCTTTCTTCTTGGCCTTCTTCTTCCTTTTTTATATCCTGGCTCTTGCAGGAAACACCCTCATCATCATGGCCATCAGCCTGAGCCCGAGTCTTCACACGCCCATGTACTTCTTCCTTGCAAACCTGGCCCTGCTGGACATTGTGTGCACATCCACGGTTCTTCCCAAGCTGTTGGAGGGTCTGGTGGGTAAGGGCAGCCACATCTCTTATAAGGGATGCATGACCCAGCTTTTCTTCCTAACCTGGTTTCTGGGGGCTGAGCTGCTGCTGCTCACCGCCATGGCCTATGACCGCTATGTGGCCATCTGCCGCCCACTGCGCTACAGCCTGCTGATGAGTCGGCCCGTCTGTGTCCTACTCGCGGGCAGTGTGTGGCTCATCAGCGCAGTCAGCACGTCTGTGCACACTGGCCTGATGGCACAGCTCAGTTTCTGTGGCCCCAACACAATTCGTCACTTTTTGTGTGAAATCCCAACACTGCTACTGCTGTCTTGCAGCCCAACCACCCTCAACAACATCATGATTGTCATTGCAGATGTTTATTTTGGTGTGGTCAACTTCCTGCTGACCATGATATCCTACAGTTTCATCATCGCCAGCATCCTGCGCATCCGTTCAGCTGAGGGCAAGAGGCGTGCCTTCTCCACCTGCTCTGCCCACCTGGTGGTGGTCACCTTGTATTACTCCACTGTCATCTATACCTATGTGCAGCCTGGCTCCGGGTCCTCCTTGGAAAATGGCAAGGTGGTTGCCTTATTGTACACAGCAGTCAGCCCTACCCTGAACCCCCTCATTTACTCTCTGAGGAATAAAGATGTCAAAGTGGCTCTCAGGAAGGTGTTTCCTTGTGTCTGTTGAGGAGGTAGAAAGAAGTGGCATGGATTAATCCAGCTGTTGATGAATTAGTTGGAACATATGACTGAGAATCTGATGCTGTGGCAAAGAACAGAGGAGCAATTAATGAGACAGAGGTAAATGTAATGTGCCTCTCTTGGTGGAGACACTGGCCATTCCTTTTGTGAGTGTGGGCATCCAGGTTTGGGGCAGGCTGCGTATCTATAGGCTGGTGTCTCTGATGTAGGGGTTTTTGGCATCCTGTGTTGGAGAAAATCACCCAGACTCTGATACTGGACTGGAGGAGAATTGTGTTTGGTGGCTCCATGGTCTCTGCACCACTGATAGGAGAGAGAACAAGCAATCTGCATCCCATACCAGTGATGCCCAGGAAGTGGTGGGCTGACTTCTTGATTTCTTTTCAGCTGGGAAGCTCTGCCATCATAGCAGAGGGTGCCAGTGCTTTCTTAGATTGGACAGAAGCCTCTCCAGGGTGACTCGGAGTACATTCTAACTCTGGCCTCTGAATGCTGCTGTCCACAGCATCCTTCTGGACTCTCTTCTGTCCTCCAAGCAATTTCCTCTATTATGTAATAAGCCCTGTATCATTTGGTGTTGTTGGTAGCAACATCCAAATATACAGCTGCCTCTCTGCCTCTTCTCTGAATCCATTGGTGTGGCTGGTTTTTGAAGACCTCTATTCCTTTGCTAACTGCTTGTTCATGTGGAGATCAGAGGACAGGGTTACAGGGACCAGCCCTTTCCATCTACCCAGTGGGCTCTAAGACTTGAACTCTGGTTATCAGGCTTGGCAGCAAGCGCCCTTACCCGCTGCACCATTTCACCTGCCCTACACATTTGTCCCTGAGAGGTGTTTTCTACCCTGTATCCAGGGTTTTAATGTCCACAGCACCTTACCCAAAGAGTTCAAGCATAGTGAATTGGACAGGATTTAGCAGGACACCGGTGTGCTTGACACCATGGCTCTACTGTTGAGTTGTTGCTCGATATGTTTCCTAATTTATTTGCCCACCTGTCTATCTATTTTATGCATTTTGAAGCAAGTTGCAAATATCAACTCACTATTCCTTAAATACATTCATATGCATATTAGAGACCATCATTTGTTTATATGTTTTTTATGGCTTAGGTAGACCTCTTGAGGTAAAATTTCAGACAGTGAAATGCGTGAGTTAGGGTATCATTTGATCATTTGCTGGGTTTGCACACGCACACTCTCACACACACACACACACAGAGACAGAGAGAGAGAGAGAGAGAGAGAGAGAGAGAGAGCTGTGAAACCCAAGCATCTATGGAGAGTGGAGATGGTAGCCTTCAAGCTAGGATGCTTCACGCAGGGATGCTCAACCTGTCAGGCTAGAGGTCATCACTGACCTCTCTGGAGGTCATCACTGTTCTGATATTTTAGTTATAGGTGAGTCTTGAGTGTTATAGAATTTTGTACAAATGGAATCACACAGCACACACTTTTACATTGTCCTCTTTCACAGTACAGTGTTTCTGATGTATTAATTTTATTCTATGATCATGATTGCTTTGCCTTCATGTATGCATGTGTACTACAAACATGCCTGTTGCCCTTTGAGGTCAAAAGAGGATGTTGGATCCCATGGAATGGAGATGCGAATGGTTGGAAGCCACTGTGGGGGTATATAGAACTGAGATCAACTGTAAGAGAAACAAGCGCTCCTAACTTCTGAGCTCCACAACAGTATTTTGAAGATTCATTCCTGTTCTCATATGTAACCAGTACTTTGTTCCTTTCTATTTTTGGTGTAACACATTTTATTATGCAGCTTCCGTAAATAACTGTGTACAAGTCCTCTTCCATGATTTTCTTTCTTTCTGGTAAGTGCCTGTGATGGCATAGAAGGGACTTCAAGGTGTGTGCCTGCTGAGTTTTGTAATGAAGTTTTCATCCAGGTTTTCCCCTTCACACACAAAGCAACGCTGAATTGGATTTCTGATTGCTTTTTTTTTTTTTACCACCACCTACATCCACTGATAGAAAGAGGCTCTGAATTTGAAGCTCAATAATTTCTAACACCTGTATATCTCCTGACAGGTTCCTTGCTGCTCTCAGGGTGATGTTTGGCTTTGGGGTTGGTCTGCACACTGTTTTTCTTTACTATAGAGGGGCAGCCCGAAAACTGCCTCCTGACTACAACTCCACGCTTCTGCTCTATTTTCAGTTTTACTAACACCCGTCAGATTTCTTATTTTATGTGTGACTTATTTCTAAATACCTAGGTATTTCCCAGCTGTCTCTGTCACTGATTGCAAGGAATCATGGAGCTGGTCTGGCCTAGCAGCCTTGAGAAGTCTGTGTCACAGGTGTATCAGATTAGAGTCTGTGACTCCTGGGGCACTGTGTGTCTTTCAGTTCCTGAGAAACCAAGACACTCCCTCAGGCAGTGAAGCACTCAAGCTGCCTTCTGTCTCTCTGTTTCTTAGAATTCAGCAAAACATATAGAAGCTTGATAGAAAAATTAGTCTTAGACACCCTGTACAACTTGCAACCACACTTGTACTCTTCCTAGAAACCACCAGCGTATTGTGTTTCTGATGAGGAAATGAAGAGTCTAATATTGCTTGATTGGTCTTTATAACTTGTCTCACCCTTGGTCTTGCTGAGACTCCTCCATCCTCACATGGTTTTCATTTCTGACTGACCTTATCAGGAGACCCTGGCTTAGTAAATAAGCGCTGGCACTTACAATTGACTTTAATTCTGCACCTTACATCATATCATTTAAACTCGTTGAGATTTGTATTATGGCCTAGTATGGGATAAAAGTTCCGAAGCATCTCAAAACCATTCTGCGGTGGTTGGGTGGGGGCTCCTACACTGTTAAGGTCTCACTGGTCTGGAGGCTGTTAGTCCTCACTGATGTCTGTCTCCTTGTTCTGTTTATTACTGAGAGGACTGAAACATCCCACTGTAATAAACTAGTTTACTCTTTCTTGTAGTTATATGTTTCCTTTGTGTGATTAAAAGTTCTACTCCTAGGTGGGTTTTTCTGTCACAATGACTGTTTTTAGCTCTATTGTAAACCCCCCCCTTTTTGATTTTATAAGACAGGGTTTCTCTGTATTGTTTTGGAGGCTGTCAGACCAGTCTGGCCTCAAAATCACAGAGATCCACCTGCCTCTGCCTCCCAAGTGCTGGGATTAAAGGTGTGCGCCACCACCGCCAGGCTATAACCCCCTTTTTAAATCATGAAATAAGTTTCTTTATTCATGCTGCTAACTTTTGCTCTGAGATTAACACTGTCTAGTATGAAAAGAGTTAGTTACTCCAGCTTTTATCTGACTGTTATTGTGTTGTATTTTTCATTATTTTACTTTCAATATAATTGTTTCTCTGTATTTTAAGTACATATTTTTATATGCAACATGTATGGCTATGCTATTGTAGTCTGGTTATGTTTTTTCTGCAACCTGAAAAAATGTGCAGAGGTTAATTTAGATATTCTGACAGTATTTCCTGTGGCTATTTTATCTTCATTTTTGAAAGGTATTTTGCTATGTATAGAAATCTGGGTGACAAGTTTTTCTTCCAGTACTCAAAAGTTGTTGCTTTTTACTGTTATTTTTTGTCCTAATAAGAAACCTTACTTTATCTTTGTTCTTCTGTATATGACATGTAATGTAATATCCTTAAGACAAGACTATATGCATTGTTCTATATAGTAGGCTCTCCCACACGAGTACTAACAGACCTGATCTTCTTTAGTTTCTGAGACCAGACAAGTTCGACTATTTTGAGGGCAATATGGTGGTAGACTGGACTGAATATATGCTACAGAAGATGTGGTGTGACATTTCTGAAGAAACTGTTAAAGCATCACCTACGTATTCCAAATATTCAAAGGGTTGACAGACCAAAAAAGTTTCTGTCAAGTCAAACTTGGTGAATTCATGATTTTATAGGCAGCTGCACTAATCAAAATAGCACCCCCAGCCAATTTTAGTATCTGTATACCTTAGTATTTGTAAGATTTTGTACAGATAGACAGGCAAGAGTAGTACTTGTGATCTCTCTTCTTCAGTGGAGAATGTCAGTAACCCTTTCATCACAGATCTCTCTCCATGCTCTATTGTTCTGTTCATTTCATTGCCATTACTGTAGACTAAGCTCTCCAACTGGCCACCAAAGCCACCCTGCTTCAGGGTGGCAATGGATGTGTCAAGCTATACTGCAGGAGACCTTGTTTACTTTCTCTCACATTGCATCTCCAACCATAGCAATAGTGATGTGATTAGGAGGCTCAAAACTGGCCTTTACCATCTTATTGGGTCACGTGAGTGATCTTATTCAAGAGGCAAAGTATATTCTGGATAAATAAAATGTTTTCACAGAGGATAGTGTGAGTTTTGGGGTGTCGCTATTCTTTAGGTTCTGAAGTGTATGAAAGGCTTGATGCTTTCTGGGTTCATTTTTCTTAGCTGATTAATAATTAAAGGCCAGTAAAGAAATTGTGGAGAGTCTGAGTGAAGTCATCATATAATATGGGGAAAATTTGGGTCCCTTCTTGGGTTCCAAGTCTTATTAATATGTTAACTTAAGAACTGACCCACAGGGAAATGTAAGACCAACTTACTAGAACTTAAAAGAAAAACCCCAGGTTCAGGTCATTTGTAAATCTTGCAGCTTCCCTGGAAAAGAATGGAAAAGGGAAGGTGGGATGGAGCCATTCTGTTAGAAATAAACCAACCAACCAACCAACCAACCAACCAAACAAACAAAAGAAACCATGTAGGCCAGCCATATGGCTAGAGGGATGTTTAAAAAGAAAGGAAGAAGGTCTAAATTGTTAGGGAATTAAAAAAATCGGGGCAAGAGGCTCTAAATCTGTGACTTCCATGGAGGTAAAGAATGAAGAAAAGAGGGGGAAATGATCATTGTATGAAAATCAGCCTGAAGGAAGGCCTGTCATGGGGCAGCAGACAGCCTCGAGGTGGGCAGCAGGGCTGGGGAGAGGGAGGGAGAGAGAGGAAGAGAGGGAGGGAGGGAGAGAGAAGGAGAGGTGAGAAACACTGAAAGTGCTAGGGAGTTTAAGGGAGTCTTTATGTTCTGTCAAGCACCTGAAAGAAGAAGACAGAAAAAAGCAAAGGGAATAGCTCTGTCTCTCGGGGTCAGGACTCAGAAAGGCAGGCAGACCCAGGCAAGCCTCATGGCAGCTCCTATGGACTGTGCTAGGGGAGAGAGTCATAAAAAGTGAAAGGATATTATCTTAAGTTAACCCACCTTTCTAGGGGTGACTCCCCCATCATCCCCACCCAGCAAGGTCCTTGATCTGCCAAACTGGACTGATACTCAAGGGAGGTGACAGGGACATGTCTCCACCTAGAGGTGGATTTCATTTTTACTGTAGTAGGTTTTGTTTGAACTGTGGGTTTGAAACCAAAACCCAGACATGGTGATGGCACATCTTGGGCACAGAGAGCTGAGGAGAAAAGGGAAGGCTGATTTCTGATGCATCTCCTTCTCACATTGATTAGGGCTGACTCTAAATAATCCATCTCCTGTCTTCTCTCTCATTCATGCAACTGTGTCATGAAAAGCCAATGCCCAAATGGTTTCCTATAAATAGAATGGACAGAGATTGTCCAATAAAAAGAAAAGAAGATGACATGAATACAAAAAAAATTCCCCAATGGGCTTATGCACTGGGGTCTTGTTAAAAATAGTTGATGGTTTTTGGTGAAGTGGTTAGAACCTGACAAGGCATCTTGTCTCAACATACAGTGACACGGTATTGGGGGTTGAAGTCCTAGCCTCAATCACAGCTATAGGAGGAGGCTGGAGTGTTGGGAAGGAATGGCTAGAGCTCTTGCAGCACTCATGCAGCCTCTCTTACACTGTGCTGGCCATGCCTCATGCTGGTTTGTACGGTGGGGAAGACCTGGCGGAGGTAAGTACAACACTGTTCCCTGAGGCTTCTTTGGGACCTGGTTCAGGGCCATGGCTGCATAGATGACAGGACACAGGTTGGGGCACAGAATCCAATGTATTCATGTTACTGATAGTTGGTAATGTAGAGAATGTGGATTAGGCAGAAGCAGGGAAGGTCTGGGGGCAGGACGGTGGAAATGATGGACTAACACACCAGTCCTTATTCCTATTAGCAGCTCAGTGAGATGTGATTGTGCCCATGAATCCAAGAAAAGACAGTTAAATGTAAGTGGAGTCCTTAACTGGTCTAATTAATAAAAATCCAGAGTCAGATATAGAAAAAAATGCTGAGAGATCAGAGAGAAGAAGGAGTAAGCCACCACCACACCTTACCTCCTTAGCGTATCAGCAGACAAGAGAGTGAGTTCCTGTTTCTCCCTAGTTATATCCTGTTTCCACCCAGATATCTCACATCCTGTCTGTCTGTACAGACCTCCAGACAGCTATGCTGGTGCTGGAGTTTCTTGGCCTGCCATGTCCCGCTGCCCTTTAGTCCCAAATAAACACACAAAGACTTATGTTAATTATTGAACTGTTGGCCAATATCTAGGGCTTCTTATTGGCTAACTCTGTCTTAATTATTAACCCAATTCTATTAATCTATGTATTTCCATGTGGTCTTGGCTTATCAGAGAATGTCCAGACCTGTCTCTTCTTTGGCAGCTACATGGCATCCTTTCGTGGTTTCTCTCTGCCTATCTTTCCCAGAATTCTCTTTGTCTCCTAGTCATGCCTATCTTCCTGCCTCTGGTTATTGGTCAAACAGTGTTTTATTCATCAACCAATAAGAATAACATATATACAGAAGGCCACCCCCATCACTATGCTTAACTAGTAGCAAGCTCCATTCTCTGACCTTCAGACAGGCTTTATTTGTACAAGCAAGATGTCATCATATATGCACTTTTTTGTCTACAATTAAAAAATCATTACAATTAATAAAATAAAAACTATATATAGCACGTACATTAAGTATATGCAATGTATATAGGCAATAAGTTCATTAACAATCTCTAGTTCATTAGCATTTAACAAATTCAGAGAAAATACTCCATTATGTATCTTTTCTTGATGAGTTTCTATTCTAATTTGCATTATCTTTAAATGTCTTTTAAACATATTACACTTTTCACATCTTTAGTGGGCAGGACAGAAACCTCCATCTACAGTTAAGGCATGAATCTGATTACTGAGGCAAAATGAGTTTATGTGAAGATCCAGACTCAAGCGGTATAGGTAACCTGACCAGAGTCCAAATGTTCACTCAAGGCCAGTAGTTTGTCATGACAATAGAAGAACCAGTTAGCCATGTTGCAACATAAAATGGTTTGAGACCCTGAAGAGACACGGAAGTCACGTGACCACTAGTGCAGTACCATTTGCTCAGGGCAGGATGACTTCAGGTCTGGGATGAGATGTTATCATGCTTAGGTGACATTTGTTCTTGTTCACTGCCTGAGGAAAGTGGACACAAAGAGCAGAATTCTGACAGCTACACCAGCCTGAGGACATGATCCATTTAGAGCAGATAAAACTGTGTGGTGGCCAGTCACAAACTGTGCAGAGGACAGCCAACAGGGCTGAGAACCTGCTCTAGCCTTGGCCTCTCAGTTGCTTCTATCTGGAATGAGGGACTCTTTTAGACCAGAAGAAATTGTGATTTGGGGAGATAACTGGCTCAGGCACAGACATCTCATCTGCCCGAGTGCTCCCTTTAACTTTTGCTGCTACTGGTGATGCTGGCAGACAGCAAGTCCCTGGGTAGCAGGGCACAAAGCCAACCCTTCAGTCACAGGTCCTACCAAGTGTGTGCTGCGTTGCCTGAGAAGAGGCTTGGTTTCCCCAGCCACTCTTGCTCCAGAAGCTAGTGTGGCTCTTCCTAATTGGTCCCTCAGGGCCTGATTTCTCACTGTGAGCACTTGTCAGTTCCATTACAGAAGATGCAGGGACTCTGATCCTCATACAATCACCCTAATGTCTCCTCTTTACTTAGAGCTGTCACCATAAGCTCTTTAAATATTTCAAGTTTAATTTGGTTCTAATGAAGTTGAGAGAGGGTAGAAAGGGAGGATCTAAGAGGCAAATTTCTGGAGAGGATTCCTAGGAAGATTCATGCTATAGGCTTATCATGTGAGTTTTGTATTAATTGTACATGTACATGTGTTTGCCTATTTAATGACAATTTTTTGGTAATACGGATGGGTTATTGCGTTTTCCTATGTGACCAAGGTTCAAGAGATCACTTAAGCTGTTATTTTTTGAGAATGTTCTTATATGGAAAAAATGAACTACTGGGACGGAGCTGTCTCTCAGAACATGCCTGTATCTCCATCACCTCTGCTTCTCTCTTTCTCTCTGAAGTCTTCTTGTGTGTTTCTCTGACTCTTCTCCCTTTTTGCTGTCTTGGTACCTCTCTCTCTTTCCTTACCTCTGTCTGTGTCTTTCTTTTTTCTGAAACACCTTTTTATTATATATTTAAATTAGAAACAAGCTTGCTTTCCATGCCAGTCTCAGCTCCTCTTCCTCCCCTCCAAACCCGCTCCCCCACAACAGCCCTCCCAGCCCTCTGCCCAATCCCCACTCCATACCCCAGGGAGGGTAAGGCCCTCCATGGGGGATCTCCAGAGTCTGTCATTTCGTTCCGGGGAGGGCCTAAGCCCTCCCTCAAGTATCCAGATTGAGAGAGTATCCCTCATTGTGGGATGGGCACCCAAAGCCCATTTGTGTGCCAGGGATAAATACTGATCTACTACCCAAAGCCCCATAGATTGCCTAGGCCTCCTCACTTACACCCACATTCAGGTGTTCTGGATCAGTCCCATGCTGACCTCTCAGCCATCAGTCTGGGGTCCAAGATCTCCCCCTTGTTCAGGTCAGCTGTTTCTCTGGATTTCACCAGTCCAGTCTTGACCCCTTTGCTCATCACTCCTCCCTCTCTGTCACAGGGTTCCAGGAGTTCAGTTCAGTGTTTCACTGTGGGTGTCTGCCTCTGTTTCTGTCTGTCACTGGATGGAGGTTCTAGGATGGTATATAAGGTAGTTGTCAAAATTATTATCAGGGTGGGGCACTTAAGGTAATCTCTCCACTATTGCTAAATTTGCCAGTTGGGGTAATTATTGTAGACCTCTGGAAATCTCACTAGTGCCAGATATCCTGCCAAATCCAGAATGACTCCTTCTATTATGGTATCTCTCATCCTGCTCTCCTCTACTCTTCCCCCAACACAACCTATCTGTTCCCCATGTCTTCCTCTCCCTTCTCTTCTCTCCGTCTCTTTTTCCTGGCTACCTCTCCCCCCCATGCTCCCAATCTGCTCAGGAGATCTTGCCCCATTCTACCTTCTCTGGGGGTACCAGGCATATCTCTTTTACGGTCCTTCCTGAATCCCAGATTCTCTGACAGTGGGATTGAAGGCTGGCACTCCCCTGATTCACATCTAAATTCCATATATGAATGAGTACATACCGTGTTTGTCTTTTTGTGACTGGGTTACCTCACTCAGGATAGTTTCTTCTAGTTCCATCTATTTGCCTACAAATTTCAAGATTCCATTGTTTTTTTCCCACTGAGTAATACTCCATTGTGTAAATGTACCAGATTTTCTCTATCCACTCTTCAGTTGAGTGACATCTAGGTTGCTTCCAGGTTCTGGCTGTTACAAATTGTGCTGCTATAAACATAGTGGAACAGACATCCTTGTTGTATGAATGTGCATCTTTTGGATATATGCCTAAGAGTGGAATTGCTGCGTCTTGTGGTAGACTGATTTCTATTTTCCTGAGGAATCTCCATACTGATTTCCATAGTGGCTGTACGAGTTGGCACTCCAACCAGCAGTGGAGGAGTGGTCCCCTTTCTCCGCAAATTCCAGCATAAACTGTCATTGGTGTTTTTTATTTTAGTCATTCTGACAGGAGTAAGATGTATCTCAGAGTTGTTTTGATTTGCAATTCCCTGATTGCTAGGGATGTTGAGCACTTTCTCAATTGTCTCTCAGCCATGTTAAACTCCTCTATTGAGAATCCTCTATTTAGTTCTGTAGACCACTTTTTAATTGGATCCTTTGGTGCTTTGGAGACTTGCTTCTTTTGTTCTTTTTGGATTTTGGAAATCAGCCCTCTGTCTGATGGGGTTAATGAATATCTTTTCCCATTCTGTGGGTTGTCTTTTTGTCTTATTGACTGTGTCCTTTGCCTTGCACAAGCTTCTCAGTTTCAGGAGGTCCCATTTCTTAATTGTCTATCTCAGTGTCTGTGCTGCTGGTTTTATTTCAGGAAGCAATCTCTTGTATCGATTCGTTCAAGGGTGCCCCCACTTTCTCTTCTAAGAGGTTAAGTGTGACTGGATTTATGTTGAGATCTTTAATCCATTTGGACTTAAGTTTTGTGCATGGGGATAGACATGGATCTATCCACAGTCTTCTACATGCCAGCATCCAGTTATGCCAGCAATATTTGTTGAAGATTCATTCTTTTTTCCATTGTATAATTTTAGCTTTTTTGTCAAAAGTCCATTGTTCATATGTGTGTGGGTTAATAACAGGGTTTTCAATTTGATTCCATTGGTCTACTTGTATATTTTTGTGCCAATACCAAGATGTTTTCAGGACTACAGCTCTATGATAGAGTTTGAAGGTAGGGATGGTGATGCCTCCAGATGTTACCTTGTTGAACAGGGTTGTTTTGGTTATCCTGGGTCTTTTGTTTTTCCACATAAAATTGAGAATTATTCTTTCAAGGCCTGTGAAGAATTGTGCTAGGATTTCAATGGGGATTGCATTAAATCTGGGGATTGCTTTTGGCAAGATTACCATTTTTATTCTGTTGATCCTACCTATCCAAGAGCATGGGAGATCTTTCCATTTTCTGGTGTCTTCTTTAAATTCTTTCTTTAAAGACTCAACGTTCTTGCGATACAGGTATTTCACTTGTTTGGTTAGTGTTACCCCAAGGTATTTTATGTTGTTTGTGGTTATTGTAAATGGTGTTGTTTCTCTGATTTCTTTCTCAGCCCTTTTATCATCTGTATATAGTAGAGCTACTGATTTTCTTGAGTTGATCTTGTATCCTGCCACTTTGCTGAAGGTATTTATCAGCTGTAGGAGTTCCCTGGTAGAGTTTTTTGGGTTACTTATGTAAACTATCATATCATCTGCAAACAGTGAAAGTTTGACTTCTTCCTTTGCAATCTGTATCCCCGTGATCTCCTTTTGTTGTCTTATTTCTCTGGCTAGAACTTCAAGTACAATATTGAAGAGGTATGGAGTAAACAGCTTTGTCTTGTTCCTGATTTTAGAGGAATTGTTTTGAGTTTCTCTCCATTTAGTTTGATGTTGGCTGTTGGTTTACTGTATATAGCTTTTATTTATTTATTTTTTTTTCTTTTTTTTATTAATATTTTTTTTTATTTTCCATTTTAAATTTAGATAAGAAACAAGGTTGCTTCACAAGTCAGTACGAGGTCCCTCTCCCTTCCCCCCATCCCCCCCCGTTATCCCCTCATTCCCCCAGGGAGGGTGAGGCCCTCCATGGGGGTGTCCATAGTCTGTCATTTCATATAGGGCAGGGCCTAGACCCTTCCCCAAGAGTTCAGGGTGAGAGTGCACCTCACATTGTTCTATGGGAGTCCAGAGACCGTGTGTATACTTGGGATGGGTACTGATCTGCTGTCCAAGGCTCAATAGATTACCTAGGCCTCCTCACTGACACCCAGATTCAGGGGGTCTTGATCAGTCCCATGCTGGATTCCCAGGCTGATGCCTGGGATTCAAGAGTTAACCTTTGTCTGGTCAGCTGTTTCTGGGGGTTCAACCAGCCCAGTCTTAATCCTTTTGATCATCAGTCCTCCCTCTCTGTTACTGGCTTTCTTGAGTTCAGCTCAGTACTTAACCAGCCAGTAAATGAAGTTTCTGTTTCCCAGACTCTCTGGCAATAGGATTGTAGGCTGGCACTCCCCAGATCTATGTCTAAAATCCATATATGAGAGAGTACATGCCATGTTTCTCTTTTTGTGACTGGGTTACCTCACTCAGGATGGTTTATTCTAGTGTCATCCATTTGCCTGCGAATCTCATGATTCCATTATTTTTTTCTGCTGAATAGTACTCCATTGTGTAGATGTACCACATTTTCTCTATCCATTCTTCGGGTGAGGGACATCTAGGTTGCTTCCAAGTTCTGGCTATTACAAATAAAGCTGCTATGAACATAGTGGAACAGACATCTTTGTTATATGAATGGGCATCTTTTGGATATATGCCTAAGAGTGCAGTTGCTGGGTCTTGTGGTAGGTTTATTCCCATTTTTCTGAGGAATCTCCATACTGCTTTCCAAAGTGGCTGAACCAGTTGGCACTCCCACCAGCAATGGAGGAGTGTCCCCCTTTCACCACATCCTCTCCAGCATAAATTGTCATTGGTGTTTTTGATTTTAGCCATTCTGACAGGAGTGAGATGGTATCTCAGAGTTGCTTTGATTTGCATTTCCCGGATGGCTAAGGATGTTGAGCACTTTCTCAAGTGCCTCTCAGCCATTTTAGACTCCTCTATTGAAAACTCTCTATTTAGTTCTGCAGCCCACTTCTCAATTGGGTCCTTTGCTGTTTTGGAGACTTGCTTCTTGAGTTCTTTGTAAATTTTGGAGATCAACCCTCTGTCAGATGTGGGATTAGTGAATATTTTTTCCCATTCTGTGGGCTGCCTTTTTGTCTTGCTGACTGTGTCCTTTGCCTTACAGAAGCTTCTCAGTTTCAGTAGGTCCCATTTATTAATTGTTGATCTCACTGTCTGTGCTACTGGTGTTATGTTCAGGAAGCTGTCTCCTGTACCAATTCTTTCAAGGGTACCACCCACTTTCTCTTCTAAGAGGTTCAGTGTGGCTGGATTTATGTTGAGGTCTTTGATCCATTTGGACTTAAGTTTTGTGCATGGCGATAAACATGGATCGATCCGCATTTTTCTACATGCCAGTCTCCAATTATGCCAGCACCATTTGTTGAAGATGCTTTCTTTATTCCATTGTATATTTTTAGCTTCTTTGTCAAAGATCAGATGTTCGTACGTGTGTGGGTTAATACCCGGATTTTCAATTCTATTCCATTGGTCTGCCTGTCTATTTTTGTGCCAATACCAAGCTGTTTTCAGGACTATAGCTCTATAATAGAGCTTGAGGTCAGGGATAGTGATGCCTCCGGACGTTGCCTTGTTGAACAGGGTTGTTTTGGCTATCCTGGGTCTTTTGTTTTTCCATACAAAATTGATTATTGTTCTTTCAAGGTCTGTGAAGAATTGTGCTGGGATTTTAATGGGGATAGCATTGAATCTATAGATTGCTTTTGGCAGGATTGCCATTTTTACTACATTGATCCTACCTATCCAAGAGCATGGGAGATCTTTCCATTTTCTGAGGGCTTCTTTAATTTCTTTCTTTAAAGATTCAAAGTTCTTACGATACAGGTCTTTCAGTTGTTTGGCTAGCATTACCCCAAGGTATTTTATGTTGTTTGTGGCAATTGTAAAGGGTGATGTTTCTCTGATTTCTCTTTCAGCCCTTTTATCATCTGTATATAGTAGGGCTACTGACTTTCTTGAGTTGATCTTGTAACCTGCCACTTTGCTGAAGGTGTTAATCAGCTGTAAGAGTTCCCTGGTAGAGTTCTTTGGGTCATTGATATAAACTATCATATCGTCTGCAAACAGTGAAAGTTTGACTTCTTCCTTCCCAATTTGTATCCCCTTGATCCCCCTTTGTTGTCGTATGGCTATAGCTAGAACTTCAAGTACCATGTTGAAAAGGTATGGAGAGAGTGGACAGCCTTGTTTTGTTCCTGATTTTAGAGGAATTGCGTTGAGTTTCTGTCCATTTAGTTTGATGTTGGCTGTTGGTTTACTGTATATGGCTTTTATTATGTTTAAGTATGTTCCTGTTATCCCAGATCTCTCCAAGACCTTTATCATGAAGGGGTGTTGGATTTTGTCAAAGGCTTTTTCAGCATCTAGTGAGATGATCATGTGATTTTTGTTTTTCAGCTTGTTTATATGGTGGATTACGTTGATGGATTTTCGTATGTTGAACCATCCCTGCATCCCTGGGATGAAACCTACTTGATCGTGGTGAATGATTGTTTTGATGTGTTCTTGGATCCGATTTGCCAGTATTTTATTGAGTATTTTTGCATCAATGTTCATGAGGGATATTGGTCTGAAGTTCTCTTTCTTGGTAGTATCTTTGTGTGGCTTGGGTATCAAGGTTATTGAAGCCTCATAGAAAGAGTTTGGCAAAGACCCTTCTGTTTTCTATTGTGTGGAACACTTTGAGAAGAATTGGTATAAGCTGTTCTTTGAATTTGTGGTAGAATTCTGCACTGAGGCCATCTGGACCTGGACTTTTTTTGGTTGGGAGACTTTTGATGACAGCTTCTATTTCCATAGGGGTTATAGGTCTATTTAAATTGCTTATCTGTTCTTGATTTAGTTTTGGCAAATGATAGCTGTCCAGGAAGTCATCCATTTCCTTTAAATTTTCGAATTTTGTGGAGTACAGGTTTTCAAAGTATGACCTAATGATTCTCTGGATTTCCTCAGAGTCTGTTGTTATGTCCCCCTTTTCATTTTTGATTTTGTTAATTTGCGTGTTCACTCTCTGCTGTTTGGTAAGTTTGGACAAAGGTTTGTCTATCTTGTTGATTTTCTCAAAGAACCAACTCTTCGTTGCATTGATTCTTTGTATTGTTTTCCTGGTTTCTACTTTGTTGATTTCAGCCCTCAATTTGATTATTTCCTGGCGTCTACTCCTCCTGGGGGAGTTTGCTTCTTTGTGTTCTAGAGCTTTTAGCTGTGATGTTAATTCTCTGGTATAACTGTTTTCCTGTTTCTTCATGTGAGCACTTAGTGCTATGAACTTCCCCGTAGCACTGCTTTCAAAGTGTCCCATAGGTTTGGGTATGTTGTGTCTTCATTCTCATTGAATTCGAGGAAGTCTTTAATTTCTTTTTTATTTCCTCTTTGACCCAGGGATGGTGCAGTTGAGCATTATTCAATTTCCATGAGTTTGTAGGTTTTCTGCAATTTGTGTTGTTGTTGAATTCTAATTTTAAGGCATGGTGGTCTGATAAGATGCATGGAGTTATTCCAATTTTTTGTAGCTGCTGAGGTTTGATATGTTGCCAAGTATGTGGTCGATTTTTGAGAAGGTTCCATGTGGTGGTGAGAAGAAGGTATATTCTTTTTTATGTGGATGAAATGTTCTATAGATATCTGTTAATCCCAGTTGGGTCATTACTTCTATTAGACCCTTTGCTTCTTTGTTGAGTTCCTGTCTGGTATTCTTGTCTAGTGGTGAGAGTGGTGTGTTGAAATCTCCCACTATAACTGTGTGGGGCTTTAGATGAGATTTAAGTTCTAATAATGTTTCTTTAACGAATGTGGATGCCTTTGTATTGGGGGCATAGATGTTCAGGATAGACACTTCGTCTTGGTGGGTTTCACCTGTGATGAGTATGTAATGACCTCCTTCATCTCTTTTGATTGATTTTATTTTAAAGTCTAGTTTGTTAGATATTAGGATTGCTACCCCTGCTTGTTTCTTGGGTCCATTTGATTGAAAAATTTTTTCCCAACCTTTAACTCTCAAGTAATGTCTGTCTTTGAGGGTGAGGTGTGTTTCTTGTATGCAGCAGAAGGAAGGGTTCTGTCTTCGAATCCATTCTGCTAGTCTGTGTCTTTTTATGGGTGAGTTAAGGCCGTTAATATTGAGGGATATTAATGACCATTGATTGCTCATCCTTCTTCGATTTGCGATGGTTGTTGTTGGTGGAATTATGGGTGGAATTTCGCCCCTTTGTTCTTTTGGCTGTTGGTAGAGAGGGATTCTCTAATGCTTATGTTTTTCTGGTTGTAGTTAGCTTCCTTGGGTTGGAGTTTTCCTTCCAAAATTTTCTGTAGGGCTGGGTTAGTGGACACATATTGGTTGAATCTAGTTTTGTCATGGAATATCTTGTTTTCTCCGTCTATAGTGATTGAGAGCTTTGCCGGGTATAGTAGTCTGGGCTGGCATCCATGGTCTCTTAGTGTAGGTAGAATATCTATCCAGGACCTTCTGGCTTTCAGAGTTTCCATGGAGAA